>NC_092483.1:965446-1603392 GCF_047495875.1 Pithys albifrons albifrons | reverse complement strand
CCAATACAGTGGCCATTGGAGTCGACTGACTCAGCTGTTGCAGGAATTGGTGGTCAGTCTGCTGCTAAAATTAGTTCTGGGTTTGTCACAATAGTTGATGATGAAGGCAATCGGGCTGTAGTCCGCCCATATGTGCTGCAGACTTCCCTGTGTCTATTGGGAAGAGACTCATTGTCACAATGGGGAATGCAATTGACTACAAATTTTGGGTAGCGGCCACTGAAAGCAGCTCTCGCCCTTTATTAAAATTGAAATGGAAACAAGAAAGACCTGTATGGGTACACCACTGGCCGCTCCCTGTAGAGAAGCTGCATCATTTAGAGGTATTGGTCCAAAAACAATTAAATGCTGGGCACATTCAGCCCTCCACTAGTCCCTGGAACACCCCTATCTTCACCATACAAAAGAAATCAGGTAAATGGAGGCTGCTCCAAGATTTGAGAGCCGTCAATGACTGCATGGAATCAATGGGCGCATTACAACCTGGAATGCCATCCCCTGTTATGCTGCCAAAAGATTGGTATTTGTTGGTTTTGGATTTAAAGGATTGTTTCTTCACAATTCCTTTACATCCTGATGATTATGAAAAATTTGCCTTCTCGGTGCAAAAAATTAACAGAGAGGCACCAGCAAAATGTTATCATTGGGTAGTGTTACCTCAGGGCATGAAAAATTCTCCCACAATTTGTCAGTGGTTTGTGGACATTGCACTGCAGTCATGGAGACAGAATAATTCAGATTGTATAGTGTACCATTTTATGGATGACCTCCTGGTCTCAAGCCCACAGCCATTATCAGAAGAGAAGGAGCAGACCTTAGTTAACAACCTAAAAGAGTATAGCCTCATAATAGCACCAGAAAAAATTCAAAGATGTGCTCCTTGGAACTATTTAGGTATGGTAATTACAGATAATCGGGTTAGGCCACAAAAATTAGAGCTGAACTCTAAAATTACTGATGTCCGATCTGTACAAAGGCTTGTTGGTGACCTTCAATGGCTCCGCACCTATTGTGGCATAACAAATGAGAACTTGGCACCCTTGTTTTCCTTATTACAGAATGCAACAGACCCTACCGAACCAAGAACAGAAACACCAGAAGTCAAACAAGCCATTTTTAAAATTGAACAGAAAATTGGCTCTACCATGGCATATCGCTATGACCCACTATTGCCCATTTGTCTATTTGTTTATAACAAACAAGTAGAAGTGGCTGTATTAATAGCTCAAGTATCAACAGAGCTACAGGTTTTAGAGTGGATCTTTTGCTCTGCTCGGTTAAGGAATACCATCAACCCTAGATTTGAAATTATTGGT
This sequence comes from Pithys albifrons albifrons, assembly GCF_047495875.1. Taxonomy (NCBI): domain Eukaryota; kingdom Metazoa; phylum Chordata; class Aves; order Passeriformes; family Thamnophilidae; genus Pithys; species Pithys albifrons. Next base: position 1,602,076 of record NC_092483.1, on the reverse strand, counting down.
TCCATGCTGTTAAAAACTCGTCAGAGGTTGAGAGCCATCTCGGGACGGGAGCCAGACAGAATTGTGCTGCCAGTAAAATCTCTTGATCTGGTTGAGGAATGGTCATTGCAGTCTGTAGCCTTTGCACTCACAGTGAATGGTGTCCCCATAGACAACCATTATCCCAGATGTCCTCTTTTTGACACCTCCCTCATAATTGAGGAGCGACTCCTGCGAGTATGGGATCCAATTCCAGGGGCTATTACATTATTCACAGATGCTAGCAGTAGAACAGGTAAATATGGATATGCCACACAAAGAAATGATCAGTGGGACTTAGTGATTGAGCAAGCACATGAATCTCTGCAACATTTAGAACTCAAAGCAGTAATTTTAGTATTTCAACATTTCCCTCAACAGCCTATCAATCTTGTAGTTGATTCCTTGTATGTAGTAGGCATTGTCACCAGAATTTCGCATTCCTTGTTGGGGTTTGTGTCTAATCCAAAACTGCAGTCGTTGTTTATTATGTTATGGAATTTGATTGAACATCATCAGCACTCTTTTTGGTGTACTCACATTCGTAGTCACTCCAATGGAGAAGGCCTATTTGTTCAGGGTAATGCCTATATTGATCAGGCTGTGTCTAGTGCTGCAGTTACAGCACCAACTCCTTTTGAGCAAGCTACCCAGTCACATGCATTTTTTCACCAATCTGCAAAAGCTTTACAGAATCAGTTTTCCCTGTCGAGAAAGCTAGAGCCATTCTTGCTATTTGCCCTGACTGTGCAAAAATAGCACCAATTCAATCTGTGGGAGTTAACCCACGAGGGCTCGAAGCTTGGCAGATTTGGCAAACAGATGTCACTGAAATTGCATCTTTTGGACGCTCACGTTATGTCCATGTATCAGTTGACACTTGCTCTAAGGCCATGTGGGCCACAGCAGATGTTTCCACTGCTGCCAAAGCATGCATCAAACATTGGCTCAGTGCCTTTGCTGCGTTGGGTAAGCCCGACACCATCAAAACTGACAATGCTCCAGCATACAAGAGCAAAGTATGTTCCACCTTTTTTTAACAATGGCACATTAATCATGTTACTGGCATACCCCATAACTCTGGTGGACAAGCAATTATTGAACGGCATCACCAAAATTTAAAGCGCATGGTATCTGTTTTGAAAACAGAGGGGGAGACAGGCATGTGTAGCCCACAGAATGTATTGATGAAAGCCTGTTATGTTTTAAATTAGCTAAACCCAAGGGAAACTAATGATCCTCCAATTTTTTCCCATTTTTCCGAAAATCTGCGCAATTTTTCGGCCTTTGATGTTCAAGTTGCAGTCTATCAACCCACCTTGAGCATATGGAAAGGTCCATTCCAGCTAATAACATGGGGCCGAGGATATGCCTGTGTATCCACAGATAAAGGCAGTGAGTGGATACCAGCTAGATGGGTGCAACCCTGGATCCAGAAGGACCCAGCCAAGGTTGAGGTGGACAACATGCCTGTTAGCTGTACAGATGGCACAGGACCTGCCAATGCTGATACATGAATCTGGGTAGTATCCTAACTGTAACGATTTCCCCATTGGATAAGTGGCTAGGGAGCTGAGACTTAGAATTACTGTGTTATTATGTGCATTATGTTATTTGTATTCTTGTTTTGTTTTTTGAAATGAGAGGGGGAGATGTTGCCGCCCACTGACTCCAGTGGGTCCAGAAGAACCATGTGACACCGGACTCAGAGGTCAAACAACTACAAGCCCAGCATCTCACCCGGAAGGGGCTTCGGATTTTACCTTATAAGTACATGTTTCTAACCTCAGCCTATTGGAGTCAGATGTACTGTGCCCGGGGCGGGTTTACCTCGGGTTATATATGTTGTCTAATTTGAATAAAGTTGGGATTTGCGTGAACACCATATTGGTGTGTGCGTCTCCATTGGACCCGTCCATAACACCTGTGCAACAGTGCCCATCGCTAAGCCCACCCCTCAATCACAAGCCCATCCATATGTTCCTTCTCTGCCTTGATGGTCCAAGGTGTCCTGGGCCCAGGGAGACAGAAATAATTCCCCCTTGTGCTGCCAATGCCAAGACACCTGAGCCACTTCAATGCCAGGAGCCTGACCCACCCGCTGGTTGTTCTGCTGTTCTTCAGGGGCCTGACTCTTGGGTACAGGAGTACCCCCATGACACACCTTCACAGCAGGTGCTCCACCCAGGCATTGATACCTTAACCACAAGGCAGCAGTGCAGGTGGGTTTGCCCCTGTGCTGCCAGTTCGGCTGCTGCAATTGCTGCACCCACCCCACAGGGCATTTGCCCCCATCATGAGTGGGAGCAGAGAAGGGATCTGCTGGAGTCCTGACCTCCAATTTCAGGATGAGAAGTCGCAGGGAGCAGCCCCAGAGCTTCAGTGCAGCTGCCCAAGTGATGGCGAGACAGAGTAAGCTGTGCAGGGAAAAGGGCTGTGCCCCGTGCTGGCTCAGGAGCAGGTGAATGTGCCTCCTGCTGTGCTGGGGGGTGCAGTTGTGTGCCCTGCTGGGCACAGTGAGGAGCAGCTGCAGCTGCCCCTTGTGCCAGGGCTGTGTCTGCCTTTGCTGCTGGACACAGAGAGGCCCAATTGGGCTTCTCTTGTGGCGCCAGGGGCGCCTGGGATGGGCAGTGCCCTCTGTGCTGCTGCCGAGCGCCGGGCAGGGCTGGCTGGTTCTGTGTGTGTGACAGTGTGCCCTGGGCCCTGCAGTGTCACAGTGTGCGCTGGGTTCCAGGAGGCCCTGCAGGGTCACAAGGGCCCCTGGGCACTCTCAGGCCCCACATCACACAGCCCTGCCAGTTCACTCACCTGAAATATTGGGGCATTTTTGGGCACCACAACAGAAGGAAGAGATTGAGCCATTGGAGAGTGCCCAAAGGAGGCAACCAAGACGGGCAAGGCCCTGCAGGGGAAGCGTGTGAGGAGCAGCTGAGGGCACTTGGTGTGTTCAGCTGCAAAAGACGACTGAGGGGAGACCTCATTCAAGGTACAACTTGCTGGGCAGGGGCAGAGGAGGGGCAGGCCCTGATCTCTGCTCTGTGGGGACAAGGGACAGCACCCAGGGAATGGCCTGGAGTTGTTTCAGGGCAGGGTTCGGTTGGATCTTATAAAGAGGTTCTTCCCCGAGAGGGTGATGGGAACTGAAAAGGCTCCCCAGGGCAGTGGGCACAGCCCCAAGGCTGACAGAGCTCCAGGATTGTTTGGATGATGCTCTGGGGCACAGGGTGTGTCTTGAAGATGTGCCTGTGCAGGGCTGTGGATTGGACTCCATGATCCTTGTGGGTCCCTTCCCACTCAGCACATTCTTGGATTCTGTGACACCAGCTGGGCTGATCCCAGTGCATGAGGAGCCTCATCACCCTAAAAAGAACTGTGGGTGCCCCCTGTGTGGGGAGGGATCCCAGTCCTACCCCAACAGGCCTAGAGGAAGGAGGGACACCCTCCTGGAGGTGGGGTGTCCATCAAATGTGGGTCCCCTACAAGCCATTTATAAAACCTCAGAACTAGGGATTATAACCCCCCTCAGCCATCAGTGGAGCCAGGAGGTCACTGCAACCCACAGAATGAAGGGGGAAACTCCTAAGAGCCATTTAGAACTCATAAAAATTGGTTGAAAACAGGGAAAACCCCCAAATGGGGTCATATCACCACCCCCCAAATTGTGAGGTGTTCACTTCAGCCACTTAACATTATGAGGGGCACCCTGAAAAGATATTTATAGTCACCAAATTTGTGGACAGCAGCAAGATCCTCTCAAAACAAGCTCCCTGTGTCCCTCCCTGTGAGGCCCCATTCCAAGTGCTGGAGCCCCATTTCCCCCACACTCCTTCACAGAATTCCGCTAAGGATAGGAGTGCACCCTAAAAACTCCCTCTGTCATTCCAGACCCTCCATCTCATGTCTGTAAAACCCCATGCCATCCTCCTCCAAGCCCCATCCAACCCACCCAAGCCACATCAAAGCTCTCTGAATTTCAGCCCAACCCTCCTGGGCTTATAATTCCCTGTCTCTGGTTGATGAGAACACATGGTGAGTTCAAGGGGGAATTGTGGGGGTTGTTTGGACTGGGACATTTTGGGGAGGAACTGAGTGATTTTGAGTTGGGATGGAGCTATTTTGGGGTGGGATCGAGGCATTATGAGGGGACAGATCGTACCCTCTCAGATTGTGGACTGGAAATTGATGGAAAAAACTCTCTTTACCTGGATGCCCCAATTTTGGGCAAAACTCCCCCAAATCCCCCTAGAACTCAGAATGCTTCCTGAATATCCTTTTGAACCTCAAATTCCACCCCAAAATCCCAGTGACATGGTAGGGCTTTAGATGTCTTTATTCAATTTCTTTACTTTTACTTCACTTTCAGGTGATTTTAAGGGATGAAGATCTAGCAAATGAAAATCAAAGACAAAAAAAGGCATCATGTAAGTGTACAGGGGGTTTGGTGGAATAGCTCATAGTAAGGCAGAGCCATAGAGAATTTAAAGTTTGGTGTCCTTAGAGCAGTGAATGAAGCTCCTCTCCAGTTGGGGCATTTGTAGGGCTTCTCTTACTGGTGGGTCTGCTGGTGTTTGGTCAAGGTAGAGCTGTCAGTGAAGCCCACACTTTTAGGGCCTCTCTCCACTGTGGATGTGCTGGTACCTGATGAGGCATTTGCTGAAGGTGAAGCTCTTCCTACACTCCCCACACTTTTAAGACCTCTCCCCAATGTGGATGCACCGGTGCCTCACGAGGTTGGAGTTGTGTTTGAATCTCTTCCCGCAGTTGGTGCAGTGAAATGGCCTCTCCCCCGTGTGTGTGGGCTGATGGACAAGGAGTTCTGAGCTGGTCTGAAACCGCTTCCCACAGTCAGAACACTCGTAGGGACGTTCCCCAGTGTGGATCTTCTGGTGGCGGATCAGGTGGGAGCTGTTGCTGAAGCCCTTCCCACATTCCAAGCACTTGTAGCGCTTCTCCCTGATCTGAAGCCGCTGCTGCACCCCCAGGTCAGAATGCTTAATGAACCTCTGTCTGCCTTGCCCAGCCTGGGTGGGTTTTAAGACCTCAGCACACGCTGTGGTTATTTTAGACCTTCTCCTCATTCTGAGGTATCTCCATGGCTTTTCCTTCCCGCTCACTTCCGGTGCCTTGGAGCCATTCAAAATGGCCTCTGCCACCAGGTTCTTCTGGGGGGATTTGTCGTCCGTGCTCTCCGTGCTCAGCTCGGGGTCTGGAGCAGGAAGGAAAACGAGAGGAAGGAACAAGCAATAGAAAGAAGAAGAGGAAGAAACAAAAACAAAAAGGAACCAGGAGAAGAAAGATGAAGAAGAAACAAAAAAAGAAAGAAAAGGAAGAAGGAGAAGAAGGAACACAAAAAGAAAGAAGCAGAAGAAGAAACAAGGAGGAGGAAGGGAGGAAGAAGAAAAGAGGAGAAGCAAATGGAGAAAAGAAGAAAATGAAGGAAAGGAAGCAACAAGAAGTAAAAAGAACACAGAGAGGAAGGGATAAAGGAAGAAGGAAAAAGAAGGAGGAGAAGTAGGAGAAAGATTGAGAAGGAAGTTGGAGAAGGAAGAAGGAGTAGGAAGGAATAAGGGAAACAAAGCAGGGAGAGGATGGAATGAGGACAAGAAGAACAAGATGAAGGAAATAGGAAAAGGAACAAGCAGAGGAAGAAGAAGGAACAAAGAGAATGAAGAAAGACAGGAATGAGAAAGGAGGAAAAAGAACAATAAAAAGGAAAGAGAGGAAGGAACAAAAAGAAACAAAGTAGAAAAGAGACAAAGGAAGAAAGAGTGAAAGAAAAAAAGCAGAAGGAGAAAGGAGAGGGAGGAAAACGGAGGAGGAAGAAGGAGAAAAAAAGAAGGAGAGGAGGGAAGGAGAGGAAGGAAGCACAGGCAGGGCATTTGCTTCTGGCCCACAGGGAAGGCCAAGGACATCCCCCCAGTCCCGGCCCCGGCCGGACAGCGTTGTCAGCGGGGTTGTCCTGCAGCTGGGGCCATGCTGGGCTGGAAGATGCAGCACATAACGGGGCAAAGGACACTGACTTCCTTCCCACCTGCCTAGGGGTCCCATGGCATCTTCCTCTTCCTCACAGCCTCCTCCTCCATCCCGACAAGCTTTGGGAAGGAGAAATCCTGTTTTCTGGGGAAAAGCAAGGTGTGAGTGCATTGGGTTGGGGGCTCCTCCTACCAAAGACCATCTCTAGAACTCGCTGAGCTTCTTGTGTCCGTAAAAATCTCCAAAATTCCAAGATTCAGTCAAGAAAATACTGTGAGGAACTCCTCCTCTCTGGCCTCTTCATTTTGGGGTTCTGGGAGTCCCCCTTGTCCTGGCTGCTGGGGGTCTCCGGTCTCTTGAGGGTCCTCCCTCTCCAAGGTGCCGGGGCTCCAGAAACCCCCTGCCCAGACATTTTCAGGTTTCCTGTCCCCACACAACTTAATTCTATGACTCCAGGACAACCCTGAGCCCCTTTCCCACCCATCCCACACTCCCTCTTCCTTTGACCTGCCATCCCCTGGACTCTCCTTTTCTGGGCACAGGGACCTCCTGGACCCACCAACTACCTCTCCCCACCCCAGTCCTGCCTTTCCTTCACCTTGGCACCCTCCTGATTGCCCACTCCAAGGCACTGGGATCCCCCTGCACCTCTTTATCCTGCACCAATACCTCCCTGCACCCCTTTTCCTGGACATTCCACCTGTTCCAGCCCCCACATCTCCTGTTGTTTTTTTTTCACTCTGGGACCCCTGGAACCTTCACTCCTGAATTTGCCAGACCACAGACCCCTCCCCTTTTTGGACCACTGGGGGACCCTTTCAATCCCTTTTTCTGGACACTCTGGGACTCCCTACCCCATGATTCCCCTTTCTCCAACACTGGGGACTCCTGGAACCCCCATTTCCTGGGCACAGAGTCCCCCTGGACCCCCCATTTCCCTTCTCCAAGCTGCTCCATCCCCCTTTCCTTGGACCTGTGGCCCCCTGAAAATCCCCTTCCCCAGCACTGTGGCCCCCCTGCACAAAAAATATTCAGCCCCAAAAAAGTCTCCCAGATGTTCCCGGTCTCTGGTCTCTCCACTTTGGGCTTTGGGGAGTCTCCCCTGACCGGATTGCTGGGGGTCCTACATGTATTGGGGGTCCACCCTCTCCAGGCTCCCTGTTTTAGTGTCCCAGGGGTGTCCCCGAGCACCTCAAGCAGAGACTCAGGGCAGAAGCCACCCCTGGGACCCTCGGCATTCCTTGGAGGGGTTTGGAGGGCGGTAGAGTTTTTTTGGGAGGTCTGGGAGGGAGTTTGGGGGAGATCCTGGGATAGCTGGGGTAGGTCCGGATGCGGTTTCGGGGACCTGGTGTGGTTTGGAGGGACTGGGAGAAAGATTAGGGGGGGTCTTGAAGTAGGTTGGGGGTCCTGGAGAGGTTTAGGGGGGTCTGGGAGGGGGTCTGGGAGGAGGTTGAGGGATTTTGGGCAAGTCTGGGTTCCCTAGAATAGGGGTTTGGCAAGTCCTGCAGTGGTTTGGGGGGTCTGGGAGCTGAATTTAGGTGAGTATAAGGGCATTTTATGGGTCCTGGGCGGTTTAGACGGTCTGGGAGAGGTTTAGAGGGTTTCTGGTTTGTTTGGGGCGGCCTGAGGTGTTCCAAAGCCTCCGGAGAGTTCAGGAGGGGATTGGGGGCATCATGGGGGTCCGGGGCAGTTTGGGGGATCCCTGATGGGGGTTAGGGAGGTCTCAGGGGGATTTTCGGGGGGGGATTTGGGGCGTTGTGAGGCGGATCCCGGAGTGGGGGGAGGGGCTTACCCGGTTTCTTCACCTTCACGTCCAACACGGCCCCGAGGGGGTCCCAGGGGTCTGTGGGGGCTGGACAGGTCGTAAGGGACTCCCAAAACCCGCCCTGAGTCACCGAATGCCCCCCAAATGCTCCCAAATTTTCAAAAAGATACCTGAAACTTGCTGCCATTTCCTTACTCTTCCAGGAAGCCCTTCATCTTTGCCGCATCTGATTGGGCACTGCGCCTGCCCGTCAGCACCTGCAGCTAATCAGCGTTCAGGAATGGAGTGGGCGGTGATGGCGCATGGAGTCCCGCGCCATTTTGAGACTGTCCTGTACTACAGCTCCCGTCATGTTCCCCGGCCTATTCTGGCCAATCATTGTCGGGACTACAACTCCCATCTCCCTTACGCCCAATCGGGTTGGTCCCAGCCCGTTTGCAGCCCCCCAAGTGCCCCCCTGTCCCCAAACTGCCCCAGAAGTGCCCACAGGACCCCCAAGTGCTCCTCCAATACCCACTCAGGACCCCCAAATCACTTCCCCGGACCCCTAAGTGACCCCCAAGTTTATCCAGGACTTACAAGTGACCCCTAAAATCCTCTTTGGACCCCCAGATTCTGTTGCCGGGCACTAGAGTGACCCACCAAGTGTCTCCTCGGACACCCAAGTGCCCCATAAATGCCCCCACAGACCCCCATGGGAATCCCATTGTATTCCAAGTGCCCCCCAGATGGCAATTCCACCCCAATCCCTCCAAAGCCCCCCAACCCCTCCTTTCCCATGGGGTTTTTTCCCAGGATTTGGCTTTCCAAAAAGGCACTTGACGGGCCAGGGACAATTTGGGGGCACTTTGGGGGCTGATGAGTTGGGGAAGGAATCTGGAGTGATTAACAGTTTTGTGGTGGGATTATAGGAATTTTGTTTGGAATTAAGTGTTTTTAGTGCAGAATTAAGGGGGTTTGAGGTTAAATTAGGAGAGGTTGGTGGAATTAAAGGAATTTGAGATGGAATTCAGTATTCCTTGCATGCAATTAAGGAGATTATAGTGGAATCTTAATGATTTTGGATGGAATACTAGGGATTCTAAGACGGATTAAGGTATTTTGGGGTGCAACTAAGAAAATTGGGGTAGAATTAGGGATACTTTAGGTAGAAATAAGAACATTTTAGATGGAATTAATGGAATTTGAAATAGAAATAAGAAGAATTGGGTAATTTAAAGTGGAATTAATGGAATTTTCAGTAAAATAAATGTGATTAAGAAGATTTGAAATGGAATTAAGTGAATTGTGAGAAATATTAATAGGGATTTGCAGTAAAACTAAGGGGATTTGGTTTAAAATTGGGCATTTGGGGAGAAATGAGAGGAATTTTATGTAGAATTAAGAACATTTTGAGTCAAATTCAGGGGATCTGAGGAAAAATCAGCAGGATTTTCATAGGTTTATAGGGATTTGATGGTGGAATTAAGGCAACTATGAGGAGAACCATTGCAGTATGAGGTGAAAATCAGGGAATGTTTTAGTGGAATTAAAGGAATTTGGGATGGAATTAAGGGGACTTTGAGTGGAATCTTTAGGGTTTTGGGGTAAAACTGGGAAGATTTGGGATGAAATTCTGAGCATTCTGGGAGAGGTTAAGGGACTCTTGAGTGGAATTCAGGGATTTTGGGAGGAATTAGGAGGCTTGATGGCACCATAAGAGATGATGGGACAGAGCACACAAGATTTTTTGGGTGTAAAGTCAACACATCCCATTTTCCCAATGAATTCCTGACGCTGGTCTGTGTCCCCATGGATGTTCCTCCCCCTGCATTCACCCAAGTGCCCACGGGGAACCAGGAGGGTGTGGAGACCACCAGCCAGGTGTTTTCCCAATGTGGGACACTGGAAATGTGGGTCACCAGGTTCTTCCCAATGTTCCAGGATCAAGAGGATACCCAGCACAAAATAAAGACACTAAAGCACATCTGAGGTAGCAAAGCAAATTTATTGGTTAGGAAAGCAAATGGATCCTGTTCCTTATGACAGCAAACAGCACATTCTGACCCCTGGAATCTCCCCAAGCCAATGGATCCTGTCACACAACCTCCTCAGAATACAAAGCTTCCTCTGCTTCTGGGGATTGGGAGGATAAGGCTTAGCCACAGTCTCTTCTATTTGCATTCATTACAGTTTGTCACATGATTATGGAGCACAAACTCAGGCTGGGTAGAGAATGGATTGAGACCAGCCCCGTGGAGAAGGACTTGAGGATGTTGATGGATGAGAAGCTCAGGCAGCCCTGCTTGGCTGGGCAGGGAAGCCACTGGCAAGAGCCCAGTGGTCCCTGAGCATCCCAGCACAGGCAGTGGCTCCTCTGGGCCAGCGAGAGGCTGGAAGAGGGTTCTGGGGCAGTGTCAGAGCCCAGAGAGAACCCCCAGTAGAGATCAGATGGTGTAAATCCAGTGTGCTGGTTGGACCTGCTGGCAGCTGCCTGTCTCACACTGAAAACTTGCTGGGCTCTCCGTCACTCATTCTCCTTTCAGAATGGGATTTAGTGAACAGATCTGAAGCCTCACTGCAGGGTCCCCTTTACTCCTGCAGCCCCTGATGCTGCAGGTGTGACAGTGATGGGCTGAGCAGAATTTTGGGGCTGTAATGAAACCAGTAGAACTTACATCTAAAATAGGCAGTGCACAAAGGCATTTCTGGAAAAGATCTGATTTTTGTTACTAAAAATGTATGCTGTATAAATTTCATTTTTCATTTTTCCACATGAATTTTATCAGTAAAATTGTAATTGCCTCCTTTGATCAGTGCCACCCACAGTGCATTTGTGAAAGTGAACTCAGTGTTTTTGTCTCAGGTGTAGCCATCAGCAGACATTGGAATGCCCACAAGCCCCTGAGCACTAAGTCAAGGAGAGTTAGGGCCATCCAGGCCTCATTTGCAGCCTCTGTAGTGTCAAATAAAATTAAAATATCCACCCTCCCCTCCTAGATGGACCTCTGACCAACAGTTTCTGCCCACTCCTGTGCTGCTTGCTCCTGAGTGACCTTGCTGTCAGGTCCTGAACAGATCTTTTCAAGGCTTCCTTGTTGAGAAACTAAACTCTGACTCCTTTGTTTTCACCAGAGATGTGTGAGAAAGGGCAGTGTTGGTTCCACTCAGGGCAGGGCTGAACACTGGGGTGACTTGGCAGCTCCCTCTGCACCGTGTGTGCCACCTGCATTTCTTTGGAGAAACATTTCTGCCCAAATGGAACACAACAGTGGCCTATTGGACACGCTGCCCCCAAAGGTGTAATTGTAATCCACACACAAGTCGGGCCCCAGATGTAATTGTAATCCTCTAGTTGCAAGAATAATGGGTACTCCACACATCAATATGATGATCTAGAAGTCCTGTTTATTATGTGTGCAAGTTTTGCTTTTATGCTATTTTTTCTGCTGAACACACGTTTCACAACTTAATGATTGGTTATACACATTGTTCATACGATTGTCTAAAGCATCAACCCATATTCAGGTTGGTTTTCACTATTTGCATTACATTTGCATATATATTTTTATATCTTCATTTATTGACTACATTGTTTCTCTATGTTTTAATCTAGTCACATACCTAAGCATTGATTATTGTTCACTTAACCACAGGCCATTGTTTCAGTCATGTACTAAGTTACATTTATAGTCTCATGTCAGCAACTGTGTCTTTGATGACTGCTCACTTATTTAATTAATAACTCATCTGTTGTTGTTTCTACCCAGAAGATTCCCACATTTCCTCCTTTTTCTTTATTTAAACCCATAAGTCTATGAACATTTTTTCAATAATTTTCTGTAAGCACTTGTAAATGCATGGCAAAAGAAGCATAATCATCCCTACAACAAGCAAAAGTGTGAATCCATGTTTAACAATTTCTGAAACCCATCCAGTGATTCCCCATGAAGCGAGCCAGCTATCCAGTGGTGAACTGTTAATCGTCTACTTCTTTGTATTTTCTGTCAACTGTTTGAGCTATTGATGTATTGAGACAGAATGATCAGACAAATTCATACAACACATTCCCTCTAACTCTTCACAACCATGTTCTTGTGCTAACAGCAAAAAATCTATTGCGGCTCTGTTTTGCAAAACTGCATGTTGAATGCTATCTACATCTGTAGTCAGTTCAGAAATAATTCTAGATGTGATGTTCAACTCTTTTGCTGTCCAGCAAGCTAATTGTTGAATCACTCACAATGCTTTTGCTGTACCTATTCCAGATATTATGGATGTAATGATGTTGGTAGTTGTATTCCAAAACTGCACTTTGTCATCACAATCTGGGCCTAACTGATACACTGATCTTTTAATGCGCTTAGTATTGGTGTAATTCCAAATTGTATGATTCATTAATTGTCTGTGTTTAAAGCCTCATTTCTGCTGTTTTCCCTCACTCTCCTGCTCTGGGAGTGGACTTTTTGACTGGGTACCAGGCAGTTGGCATTTTGCCAGCTCAAACTATAACAGGTTGGCTTAAACATTGTGAGTTTTCCTAAATAGCAATGTCCTCCAACTAGTTTACTGGGAATTCCAGGCATGCCCTATCTCCACAAATCAAAAACATACCCTTTGGTGATGCTCGACCCTCAGTATTTTTTCCCCATACATCTAAATACCTACATTCAGGTGGACAATAACCATTTTCCCTAAGATGTACATTTGCTGGGTGTCACTGTCTGCAAAGCTGTCAATTGTTGTTTCCTGCTGACTAATTGTTCCACAGCTTTTTCGTTGCTTTTAAACAATACAGCTCCATATTTTGGTGCTAAGGATGTTCCTTCTTCTATCTAATTCTTGTGGCTCTATTATGGTTTGATTGAGTGACATGATTATTGCTCCCTGCCACCAAGCTGTGTAATTGAGTACTGATATTGGCCTGGTCTGTCTTACTGTGTTTTCATTCATTGTGCAGTGTTTCATTGTCTACGGACCCATTAAACCATTCAGGGATGAAAAACTGGAACTCCTATCAAACAAGTTCTAAAGGGATCTCCAGGCATAGCCATGGAAAGACAAAATGACTATTGTCCTGTTTCATTAGCAATTGTTACCCAAATGTTGCTACAAGGTTCAATTTCGGTTAACACAGATTGTTCTGTTTTCAACCAGCATCCCAAGAACACTATTGTTGTTGGTAAAAGTGTCAACTGGCCCAAAATGCCTTTTCTCGACACCATTTTCTATCCGGTACTACCCTGTCAGGTGGAATGTATATGCGTAACCCACACTCTGACTTCTTAATTTTGGTGTATTTTACTATCTGTTCCTTTAAAATGAGCTCTTGAAATGCAAATACTGTCCTTGCAAACTTCCGAATTTCTATATTTGCTATTAATGAGAACAATTCTATCATACTCCCTGTCCATCCCAAACTATCTCTGGCCCGTCCTGTGGAGGCATGGCACTCCAGATCGCATTGAGTCAGATAATGGGACTCATTTCAAGAACAATCTAGTGGCCACTTGGGCACGGGAGCATGGTATTGAATGGGTATATCACATTCCATATCACGCACCTGCTGCTGGAAAGGTTGAAAGGTGCAATGGACTATTAAAAACAACTCTGAAGGCACTAGGTGGAGGAACCTTCAAGAACTGGGATAAGCATTTAGCCAAGGCCACCTGGTTGGTTAACACCAGAGGCTCTGTCAATCGAGCTGGTCCTGCCCAAGCAGAATCCCTCCACACGGTAGATGGAGACAAAGTTCCAGCGATTCACTTGAGAGGCATGTTAGGGAAATCTGTCTGGATTATCCCTCCCTCGGGCCAAGACAAACCCATTCGTGGGATTGTTTTTGCCCAAGGGTCCGGAAACACCTGGTGGGTAATGAGGAAAGATGGTGAGATCCAGTGTGTGCCCCAAGGCAATCTAGCCTTGGGGAAGAACTAATGATGGGCTTTGAGTTGTGTTTTGCAGGAAACCAGACACGAGATGAGAAAAACCCAAACAAAGCCGGTACTGGTATTCCATGATGTCCAACGATAAGGCAGCCCTAAACTGTGGACTAGGCCTCAACTTGGAACTGTGACTCTAACCAAAAGGCAATGGACTAAAGCTGAACTGATGCTGGTGTTGATCCTTGATGACAAGACATCTGCCTTGAAGGACTGCATATGGACTATATATATATATATGTGTGTGGGATATAAGCAAATACAATAATACAAAGATTGCGTGGAAAGACCAGTGTGGAATAAGGGGTGGAGAATGTAATGGTTTGACCCATGGCTTCCTCAGTAACCATTGTATCTAAGGAAGTTACAAGTATTCCACACGTGTCTTCCACGTAGCAGTGGGGGAGTGGTTGTTCTTACTTTCCCTTCCTTGGCTGAGGAGCTGGAGGGAGGTGGTTGAAGTCTGGTCCCTCTGGTCCCTGGTGTTTCTCCTGTCCTGGGTGAGATTGTTTCATTCTTGTTCCCCTTCCTTGAGGTTTTTAATTGTGTTTGTTTTGATTCATTCGGTTTCTTTAGGTTGGGTTGGTGTCTTCCCTATTTCCTAGCTAATCAATCCCCTTTTCTCCCTTCCCCTCTCCCCTGGGAGGTGGGATCCTATGTATTGTGTATACAGTGTGGTTTGTAAATGTTAGTAAATATAATTTATTCTTTTTATTCAGTTCAGTTTCTTTAGAGTGCGTTTCTCTTCAGTTTTTTTTTTCCCCCTTTCCTTTGCTGGGAAGGTTCTGGGAGGGGGAAGGGGGGGGCCAGTCCAGGGTTGGCAACAGCTAGGCCAAACCTGCGACACTTCTGTTACTTGTAAGCCTAAATATTTGAAAGGAGGCACATTTTCTACTTTTTCTGGAGCAATCACCAATCCAAGTTCATCTAAACATTGCTGAATCACTGTCATATCTTTATCTTTGTGAAGATTTTTTGCACAAATCAAGAGATCATGAATATATTGGTAGATTAAATGATTTAGTAATAATTTTCTTGCTTTTTGTAATGCAAGATCAACAAACCATTGACATATAGTGGGAGAATTCTTCATTGCCTGAGGTAAAACTACCCAATGGTATCTTTTTGCTGGGGCCTGTAAATTAACAGATGGTACTGTAAAAGCAGATTTTTCACAATCATCAGGATGCAGGTATATTGTGAAAAAACAATCATTCAAATCAATTACAATCATTGGCCAATCTTTGGGAGCATGTTAGGTGAAGGTATTCCTGGCTGCAAACTTCCCATGTCTTGCAACACAGCATTGACTTCCCTTAAGTCTTGTAACAATCTCCATTTTCCTGATTTTTTCAGTATAGTAAAAACTGGAGTATTCCAAGGACTAGTACTAGGGACTAAATTTCCTGCATTTAATTGTTCTTGTACTAGCTCCTCTAAATGGGCAACCTTTTCTGCTGATAGAGGTCATTGATCGACCCAAACTGGTGTAGTTGTCAACCACTTCAGTTTGAGTGTTGGTCGCCCGTCAATGGCCTCTACTGAAAAGTTGTTAACTTACTCCCCATTGCTCAAGCACATCTTGTCCTATCAGCCAAATATTAGTATGTAGAACATATGGCCTAACATGAGCAAAGTGACCTTCTTCTTTGTCTTGAATTGTGATCATTTGTGCACTAACCTTAGTAGGTTGCATACCTCCAATGCCATTCACCAAAGAAGTAATTGATTTGAGGGGCCATGCAGCAGGCCATGCTTTGTAAGGTACAAGAGTAACATCAGATCCTGTGTCTAACATCATTTCATGCTGCATTTCCTCCCCATTTGGACCTTTTAAAACATATATTCTTTTTGGTTGTTGATTAGTAATACATTGTGAAAATGCAAATACTGGAACTCTTGTAGATCCAAAAGCACCCTCCCCCCTTTCTTGATTCTCAGTATTAGGTACAGATGCTTTTGATGCCGAAGGGGTTTTTTGATTTTTCAATTTTCATATTTTGTAGATTTTAGGAACACAGTAAATGTAACGCTGTAGATTTTAGTGAATTAATATTTAGCAGCTTACAGTATAAAGTCCTTCTATCTCTACCCCTGCTCCAGAACAGGCAGCTGAGATCTGCCAGCTATTTAGTCTCTTCCTCAAGGTACCAGATTAAAGAATATCAGAGAGAACATAAACATGGAGCAGTGTGACCCGAAGCCCTGGAGAGTGTCCAAAGAACCTTTGTGTGCTGAAGAAGAGGAGGTGGATGAAGACAATCCCAGCCCCAATTCAAAAGGGGTGGGAACTGGGAGGGGATGGAGGTGGAACTGGACATGTGGACAGTAGTGATTGGATAGATTATATTATAAAAGCTATAGAACTTAGAGCTTGCACATGCACGCGTCTATGTATTCCTGGATGAGTGGGGTTGCTCATTAAAAGTTCCTGCCCTTTATCTTATCTCCTACAAAACTTTGCTCGGAGTCTTTTTTATGGACTTTTACGGCAACAGTTTGGTGCCCGAAAGGTGGAAACAGGACCTGATTCACCTCAATTACCTGGTCCGGACCATGGAGGTGAGATAATGGGCAGTTACTTTAGGTTTCTGTGGCATTTGGCTACGGAAAGAGGGGATTTTTGCCCCTGGTAGGAATACAGAGGGGCCGGGAGGGAGAACTGGCCTTGGGCCTGGCCAGTTTCCTGGTCTGGGAGGGTGAGGGATTTCGCCTGGGAGGGACGGAGTTGTCCCTTGAGCCTCAGGAAGGGCAAAGCACGCAGCATTTGCAGGAGGGTAGCGGGCTGGGAGGCCGGCTGCAAGGGGGACGCCTCTTGTAAACTCCGGAGTCAAAGCTGTTTGGTTTAGCCTGAGGTACTGGTGGTGCTGCTAGAAGGATCACTATGGGCTCTGTCCAGAGTTCAGTGGAAGAGATACCAAAAGATTCCCCTTTGGGCTTGGTTTTAGATCACTGGAGTCCTCTTACTGGTTCTGAAACATATTTGAAGAAACAGGAACTGTGTAGGTTCTGTCTTAATATGTGGCCACTGCATTGTAGGCGTGGGGGAAAGGTTTGGCCCAAAACTGGGTCTTTTGTGCTAGAGGATGTGTTACAGCTAATTTCAATCTTGCATACAGAGGAAAGATGGAATGAAGTGAAGTATGCTGAGTTGTTTTTGGCCTTTTTGTCCTATCCAGAAGGGATGAGAGGGTATGAGAAGGGTAATTCCAACGATGGCTCCCCAGCTGGGGACTCAGGAGAGCCTGTGCTTATTCTGGGAAAGGCAAATGGGAAACGGCATGGAAAATCTAAGAAACGGGATATTATCCAGGTTTATATCAGTAAGGAAGAGGATTGGGACCTCTTCATTGCTCCAAACTTGAAGGCTGGAGCATCCGGAGGGGCTGCTGGATCGGCTCCTGAGGCAGGAGCAGCGGTGGCTGCAGGATCTGGTCCTAGCGTGGGGGCAGGGGCTGCTGGAACAGCAGTTCCCAGCCCAGGGGTGCCGGCAGGACCTGGTGGAGCAGCAGCAGGGGTGGCTATTGGAGATGGGTGGCTGCTTGTCCCCTTACCGAAACCGGGAGGGCTGGCGGCACAGAGCGGGCAGGCTGGTGGAAGCGGAGCTGACGCTCTGCAAGCGATTGATGGGGCTGCGGCTTTGCGGCCAGGCACGGCAAGGAAAGCCGGGGCGATCGATCAGCCAGGCGTGGTTACCATAGCAACAGGAGCCATAGAAGCGGCCGGAGCTGGGGCAGGGGCTCAGGCTGGAACAGATCTCACAGCTAGAATGGATCAACCCGTGGGAAGGGGAGATCATGGACCTGGAGGGGCTGTGATTGACCCCCCAGGGACGGCAATGCCAGGCAGGGATGCAGGACCTGCTGACCTTATAGATTTCAGTGCGAGCAACGGTGTGGTGGGAGGAGCCGCAGGAAGGGTTGGAGTGGCACCCAAAATGGAGAGACCCTCCCCATACAACGTAGGAGCTTTCAATCCTGCCTTTGAAGGCAGGGACAGGCACGCCTCCTTCCCCTTAACACCTCCCATTCCTTACCCGTATAGATTATATCTGTACCCAGGTGGGTACAGTGGAGGCGGGGTTGTCCCCACTGCTCCGCCTTGGCATACAGAGCAGTGGAGCAGAGGCAAGGGGGCAGCGGGGGAATTTCCTGCTTCAAGCTCACAGCAACAGGGAGCAAGGGAACAGAGGAGGGGAAGCCTCCCCCCGTGTCTTTTTCCCCAGGAATAGCGAATCAGACATGGAGCTTTCAGGTGATGAATCGGATACCTCAGAGGAGGAGGAAGCTCCCATAGTAAGACCGAAAGTGAAAACTTCTGCGGCAACCACTAAGAAAGTAGGGAAGAGATTGCTGACTGCCTTATCAGATCCTGATCCCATAGCTAGGAGAACAAGAAAAGGGAAGGAAAAGCTTGTGCTAGAAGTTCCTTTAAAGCAGGCTATAGGAAACCAAGGTCCTATGTATATAAAGACTCCATTTTCACTGATAGAGCTGCAGCAGTGGAAGGCTTCAGTGGGGTCATATAGAGACAATCCCGATAAGGTTGCTAGCTATGTAGAAAGGGCAATAAAGTCTCAGGATCTGGACTGGTTCGACCTTGAAGTAATGATGGACCCCCTACTAGATAGCACAGAGAAAGAAATGGTCAAGAGGGCAGCAAGACCTGGAATTCAGCTGCTGAGGGCAGCTGGGCAGATTTCGGGGGAAGTTCTGCAGATATTTCCCCCAATGGATCCAAAATGGGATCCTAATGTGCCAGCACAGAGGGAAGCACTGACACGATACCAGGAGTATGTGGTTTATGGGTTCAGACATGCTATCCCAAAAGCAGTGAATTGGGCTAAGATGTATGAGGTAAAACAGGACAAAAATGAGTCTCCTACTGATTTCTTGAATAGGCTGAAAGATGTCATAAGAAAATACACAGACATAGATACAGAATCAGACACAGGGAAAAAGCATTTGGTTAATTTGTTCATAGGCCAGTCTGCAGATGACATAAAGAGGAAACTGCAGAAGGCAGGGAACAAGAAGGATATTAGTGAGTTGCTGGATATAGCTTGGGTAGTATACCGGAATACAGAACAAAAGGGTAAAACAAAGGTGTTGGAATTGGAGGAGGAAGATGACGGTCATGGACACTGTAACTGCCAGGAGCATCGTAAACACAATACACAGCATAAGGGCTGTAAACATCATTGCCAATATGATAGGTGTTCCTACTGTAAAAAGAAGGGGCACTGGAGAAGGGATTGCCCAGAGCTGAGAAAGGATGAAAACCCTCCCCTTCCCCCTCCAGCCCCCCAGCTGACTGTGACTCAGAATGCATGAAGCAGACCGGAGGTTACTACCCCAGCAGAACCTCTGGTTATAGCTAAGCTGGGGGAAGAAGAAGTTGAATTCTTGGTTGATACAGGTGCAGCTTATTCTGTGCTAAACACCTTGGAAGGGAAACTGAGTCATGATTCTATAACTGTGGTTGGTGCTACCGGGGTAAGTGAAACCAGGCCTTTCTTTAAGCCTCTGAAGTTTAAATTAGGCAAGCACTGGGTAACTCATCAATTTCTTTATATGCCAAACTCTCCCAAGCCTTTACTAGGCAGAGATTTGTTAGAGAAATTAGAGGCCGAGATTAAATTCTGCAAAGGGGGGGAAATAAAAGTCATAATTCCTGATACTAAATATATTGAGGCAGCTACCCCCTTAACCTACACCAACACACCCCTGCATGACCTTTCCTGGCCATCCCACCTTTTCCAGCACCCACACCCCCTTTTCCTTGACTCTGGGACCCCCAGGACCCCCAGTCCTGCATTTGCCAGACCACAGAAACCCTTTTTTGGAACACTGAGGGACTCATGCAACCTTTTTTTCTGGTAACTCTGGGTCTCCCTACCCCATGACAACCCCTTAATTGACTTCAGGGACCCCTGGACCCCTCTTTCCTGGGCACAGGTTCCAACTGGAACCCACATGCCACTTCTCCAAGCTCCTACACCCACCTTTCCTTGAACCTGTGACCTGCTGAAAACCCTCTTCCCTAGCTCTCTGCTCCCCTGAACTCCCAACATTCAGCCCAAAACACCAAGATTTAGCCCCCCAAAAAACCTGCCAGGAGTTCCCCCTCTCTGACCTCCCCACTTTGGGGTTCTGAGGTTTCCCCCTCTCTGGAGTCCCCCATTTTAAGGATGCTGGGGAGATTTGGGCCCCCCCCAGTCCCTCCTCCCCTGACTCTCTGCTTGGGGTGGTGGTTCCCAAGGGCCTCCCTCTCCAGGATGCTGGGGGTGCCGAGGGTGCCCCCTCTCTGGGCTCTCCATTTTGGGGTCCCAGTGGGGTCCCTGAGAACCCTGAGCAGAGAGTCAGGGCAGAAGTGACCCCTGAGACCCTCAGCATTCCTAAGAGGGAACCTAAAGAGGGGGGAATCCAGGAACCCCAAAGGGGTCAGATCACAGACCGGGGAACCCCTGGCATTCCCGGGATCTCCAGCAGCCTGAAGAAGGCAGAACCCCAGAGAGGGCCCCCCAAAAAACAAGGCACACCCAACAGCCCGGACAGGGGGACCCCAAGAACCCCAATGGGGAGAGACCAGAGAGAGAAAATTTCTGGGAGGGTTCCTTTGGATCTGAATCTTGGTGCTTTGAATTTTTTTGGCCTTAATCTGCATATTTTAGAGAGGTAGTCTGCGCAGTCTTGATAGTTTGGGGTTTTAGGGGACCTGTGCCAGGCACCTCCATTTGGGGGTATGGGAGGATCCCGGGATTTTCCAGCATCCAGAGACACTCCCCAAGCAAAGCCCCCTTTGGGGGTGACTCCCTTTGTTCCCTACACTGCGGTTGCTCCTCACTGGCTCACACCATTCCCTTTTCCAAGAGCATCATCCCAAATTGCCCCCTTTCAGCTTCTAGAAAATGAACCCCAACAAATAAATCCCACTTTTCTGCTTTTTAGGGCTGCCCACATGTGTCACTCAGCTGCAGTTCTCTCTGTTTTAGTTGTCACTGTGAGATCCCACAGTTTGGAGGTCATGGGGTGGTTTGTGGGTTCTGAGAGGAATTTCAGGGAGATCTTGGGGTGGTTTAGGGAGGTCTGTAAGCAGTTTGGGGTTCCTGGCATGGTTTGGAGGGACTGGGAGGGAGATTAGGGGGATCTTGAGTGGGTTTGGGAGTCCTCAAGCAGTTTGGCATGGTCTGGGAGGGGTCGGGGAGAAGGTTGAGGGAATTTGGGCAGGTCTGGATGCTCTGGAAGGGGTTTTGGCAGATCGTGCGGTGGTTTGGGGGGTCTGGGAAGGGGTTTGGGGGTCTCTGGGGTGTTTCGGGCAGCCTGCGGTGTTTCAAAGGCTCCGGTGAGTTCAGGAGGGGATTTAGGGCATCCTGGGGGTCTGGGGCAGTTTGGGGGGTCCAAGGTTGGGGGTTTAGGGGTCTCAGGGGTATTTTCGGGGGGGATTTGGGGCGCTCTGAGGTGGATCCCGGGGTGGGGGGAGGGGCTTATCCGGCTTCTTCACCTTCATGGCCAACGTGGCCTCGGGGGGGTCCCGGGGGTCTGTGGAGGGTGGGTGGGTTGTGAGGGACCCCCAAAACACACCTTGAGATCCCAAATGCTGCCTAAAGGTTTCCAAAATTATCCAAAACTCGCCGCTATTATCTCATCCCTCCATGCAGCGCCAGCGACTCCCGCCCTTTGTCTCCACTGCCTCTGATTGAGCACAGAGCCTGCCCGTCACCCTCAGTGGCCAATCAGCGTCCAGGAATGCAGTGGTGAAAGTGGGACCCGAATTTCCGTGCCATTTTGAAATTTTTGTGTACTACAACTCCCGTCATGCATCGCTGCCCAATTGGATTCCATTATGGTCGGGACTACAACTCCCCTCACCCCCCCGCTGCGTCCCTTTAAGCTCTGTAAAAGTCAGGTTTGCAGCCCCCCAAGTGCCCCCAAATCCTCTCCACGGGCCCCCAAGTGCCCCCTCGGACCTCAAACTGCCCCAGAAGTGGTACCAGGACACCAAATGCAACGAAACATTTCCGAGAGTTCTCAATTCCATGCACAACCACCCCCCCAGCTCCTCTTTCCCATGGGGCCCTTTCCTGAGATTTGGAGCTCGCAAGGGGGCACTTGGGGGGCCCGGGGGGAAACTGGGGGCACTTGAGGGATGGTGAGTTGGGATGGAATTGGGGATTTTTTTGGAGAATAATGTTATATGGGGTGAAATTAAAGAGGATTTGGGATAGGATCTAGGGGGATTTGGGGAGGAATCAGCCATTTCCAGTGAAATTAGTGGGATTTTAGGGTAAATTAAAAAAGATTTGGGGTGAAATCAGGGAGATTTTAGGTGGACTCTTGGGTATTTTTTGGTGGATTTAAAGGAATTTTGGGTGGAAGTAAGGGAAATTTCAGTGGCTTTAAGGGAATTTTCAGTAGATTGAAGAGATTTTGGGGGGCAATTAAGGAAATGTTGGCTGGAATTAAGGGATTTCTGTGTAAAATTAAAGAAAATTTGGTTGAATTCCTGAAATTTTGGGTGAAATTGGAAGGGTTTGAGATGAAATTCTGGGGGTTCCAGGAAAGATTAGGGGACTTTGGAATGGAATTAAGGAATTTGGAATGGAAATAGGGGGCTGGATGGTACCAGAAGAAACGCTAGGATGGAGCAGGTGAGATTTTTGGGGCTTAAAGTCAACAAATCCGCTCTTCCCAATGAATTTCCAATGCTGCTCTGTGTCCTGATGGATGTTCCTCCCGCTGCATTCCTCATGGTCATGGTCACGGCACTCTCAGGGGTTTGAGCACCTCAGAGTCATGGTCAGGTCATGTCATCTCGTGGCCAAATGGTCAGTGTCCTCTCATGGGTTTGATCACATCATGCTCACTATCATCTCACAGTCATCTCATGGCCATGACCATCTCCTGTTCATGACACTCCAGTGGTTGGGGCTGGAAAAACCCCCTGAGGTCATTAGAGTCCAACTATTAACCCACCCCTGCCACGGCCACCAACAAACCACGTCCCAAAGTGCCACCTCCACACGTCTTCTTGGGCACCTCCAGGGATGGGGACTCCACCACTGCCCTGGGCCAGGGATGGAAAACCCTTTCCATGGAAACATTTTCCTGATATCCATCTGAACCTGCCCTGGAACCACTTGAGGCCATTTCCACTCAGATATTCCCTGGATTTTGGACTCCCCTCCTTATGTCACATCAAAGTCACCTGATCTTTTATAGGTCCCTAAGGAATGACCAGGAACAGGTACAATGATTGTATTGGGTACAATTCTATAGAAACATATTAATAGATGAAGAGAGTAATAATTTTATTAACTCTATTAATTCTAATTAATAATTCTATTAACTAGAAACAATCACTACACCATAGACAGAGTCCTAAAAGTTGTCATTTCATACCATTTTTTTTCTCTCTCCATCATATTAAGCCTTTTGTTTCCACACAGGAAGAATAAATAGATTAAATAACAATTTCCTGATTCTTCTCCAGTTCATTCCCCTGCCCTCTCCTCAGGGCAGGTGAGATCCCAGGGAACAGTCCAAGACTCCTCCAGGGCAGGTCCCTGAGATGAGTATGCTTTTTTTCCTGGCACTTCCATCTTCCAGGATCCACCTGAGACTCCTCCCAGGCATCTCTCGAAGCCTCAATCCCTGACTTTGGAATCTGAAATCCCAGATAACAGCCCCAGCCTCGTCCAGGGAAGCTTCCAAGCTAGTTTTGCCCTTTTGGAAGCCACTCTCCATTTTGGGATCCACTGGAGACTCCTTTGGGCATCTCCCAGTCTTTTCCTCTTTGAGGTTGTACTTGATGTCTCAGGTGACAGCCCCACACTGCTCCAATCACACTCCAGAGGATTTTTCTCTTTCTATGGCTCCTGTATCTTTTAGGATCGACCTGAAACTGCACCCAGGCATCTCCTGGTGTCTTTGCAGATCTCCTCCAGGGAGCTGAGATCCCAGGGAGCAGCCCCAGACTCCTCCAGGGAAGCTGCCCAAGAGGAATTTTTCCCTTTTGCAGGAAAGTGTGTCCTCCTGCATTCATCCCAGACTCCTCCCAGGATTCTCCTGGAGCCTTTTGGGCTCTGGTTTTGAGACCTGAGTTGGTCTTCACAGGCCCAGAATCTTCAAAGGAAAGTTTCCAATCTGTTTTTGTTGGGTTTTTTTAAGATAAATTTTTTGGTATGGAATCAACCCAAGACTCAACCCAGGTGTGTCCCAGAGTCTTCACACCTCCTCAAGGAAGCTGAGTTCCAAGGAAGCAGCCCCAGATTTTTCCAGGGAATGTTCCTGAGATGCTTTTCCTTTTTGGAAGTAGTTCTCTATTCTGGAATCCACTGGAAACTCCTCCTGGCATACCCCAGAAATTTTTAATTTTTATTTCAGGCACTTGAAGTCCCAAGTGAATGCTCCAAGGCAGGCACCTGAGATGATTTTTCTTTTTGGAAGGATCCAGCTGGAACTTCCTCAGACATTGCCTGGAGTCTTCATCTCTGATGTGGGGACTTGAAACCCTGAATAGAAGCCCCAAACTGGTCCAGGCATGGTTGCAAAGATGATTTTCCATTTTAGTGGTTCCTGGATTTTCCTGAATCTACCTAAGACTCCTCCCAGGTAGATTCTGAAGTCTGGAGCTCTGGTTTCAGGATCTGAAATCCTGTGTATCAGCCCCAGACTCCTCCAAGGAAGGTACCCAGAATAATTTCCCTTCTGTTGCAGATTCTGCAACTCCCAAGATCTACCTGAGACTCCTCCCAGGCCTCTCATAGAGTCTTTTCACACCTCTCTATAGGAAGCTGAGATGCCAGGGAGCAGCCCCAGAGGTGTAGGGCAGCTGCCTGAGGTGATGGCGGGACAGAGGGAGCTGTGCAGGCCTGGAGGGGCACAAGGGCTGTGCCCTGTGCTGGCTCAGGAGCAGCTGGATGTGCCTTCTGCTGTGCCGGGGGGGGGTATGTGTCTGTGCTGCTGCTGAGTGCCGGGCAGGGCTGGCTGGTTCTCTGTGTGTGACAGTGTGCCCTGGGCCCTGCAGTGTCACAGTGTCCCCTGGGCCTTGCAGTGTCACAATGTCCCCGGGTTCCAGGAGGACCTGCAGTGTCACAGTGGCCCGTGGGCACCCTCAGGCCCGACATCAAAAAGCCCTAGCAGTTCCCTCACCTGAAATACTGGGGCACTTTGGGGCAACAAAAAATAAAGAAGAGATTGAGCCATTGGAGAGTGTCCAAAGGAGGCAACCAAGATGGGCAAGGCCCTGCAGGGGAAGTGTGTGAGGAGCAGCTGAGGGCACTTGGTGTGTTCAGCTGCACAAGAGGAGACTAAGGGGAGACCTCATTTGCAGGTACAACTTCCTGGGCAGGGGCAGAGGAGGGGCAGGCCCTGATCTCTGCTCTGTGGCGACCAGGGACAGCACCCAGGGAATGTCCTGGACTTGTGCCAGAGCAGGGTTAGGTTGGATCTTGGAAAGAGGTTCTTCCCCCAGAGGGTGGTGGGCACTGAACAGGCTCCCCAGGGCAGTGGGCACAGCCCCAAGGCTGACAGAGCTCCAGGAGCATTTGGATGATGCTCTGGGGCACAGGGTGTGACTCTTGGGGATGAGCCTGTGCAGGGCTGAGGGTTGGACTCCATGATCCTTGTGGGTCCCTTCCCACTCAGCACATTCTGTGATTCTGTGACACCAGCTGGGCTGGTCCCAGTGCATGAGAAGCCCCATCCCCCAAAAAGAGCTGTGCGTACCCCCTGTGTGGGGAGGGGTTCCAGCTCCACCCCAGCAGACCTGAAGGAAGGGGGGACACCCTCCTGCAGGTGGGATGTCCATCAAATTTTGGTCCCCCACAAGCCACTTCTAACACTTCAGAGCTGTGGATTATAACCGCCCTCAGCCCCCAGTGGAGCCAGGAGGTCACTGCAATCCCCAGAATGAGGGGGAGAGTCCCAATAGCCTTTTATAACCCTTGAAGACTGGAAAAAACCAGCAGGATCCTCCCCCACTTCGGGTCATCTCACCACCCCATAACTGTGAGGGTTTCACTTCAGCCCCTAAATGATGTGTATAGCCAAAAGATATTTATAGCCCCCTTAATTGCTGGGAAGCAGCAGGATCCTCCACAAAACAACCTCCCTTTGTCCCTCCCTGTCGGGCCCTACTCCAAGTGTAGGAGATGCACATCCCCAACACTCCCTCACAGTACCCCCTCCAGATAGGAGGGCACCCCAGAGGATCCCTTAGTCCTTCCAGACCCCCCATCTCATGTCTTGCAAACAAAAACCCATCGCCATCCAAATCCCATCCCATCTTTCCCAATCCACATTTAAGCCCTTGCAAATTCAACCCATCCTTTGTGGGCATGCCATCCCCTCTCCCTTGTTGCTGACTCCTCACAAGTGAATTTTGGGGTACTTTGGCTGGGTTGTTGGACTGAGCCATTTTGGAGAAGGATTGAGGTGTTAAGTGGTGACAGATCGATCACTGTTGGAATTTAGAATGCAAGGTGATGAAGAAAAGTCAGTCAGCCTGGGTGCCTCAGAGTTTGGGGTAAACTCCTCCAAATGCCCCCAGAACCCTGCAATCCTCATGAATATCCGTTTGAACCCCAAATTCCTTCCCCAAAACCCAACAAAATGGTGGGTATTTAGATGTCTTTGTTCAATTTCTTTATTTTAACCCCATTTTCGGGTGATTTGAAGGGATGAAGATGGATCAAATAAAATCAAAAACCAAAAAAATGCATCATGTGAGCGTGCATGGGGTGGGGTTGGGTTGGGTGGCCCATAGAGAGGCAGGGCCATAGAGAATTAAAATCACAGAATTATTTAGTTTAGAAAAGATCTCAAACGCCATTCAGGATTGCTTTGGCCACCAGAACAAACAACTGGATGGAGTAGGTGAGATTTTAGCATCAAAAGTCAGCAAATCCCCTCTTCCCAATGAATTTTCCACATCAGTCTGTGTCCCCATGGGTGATGTTATTGACTTGGCCAAATGCCAAGTAATCACTTTGGAGGCAGTCACCCGTTGCCCCCCCCCCCCCAAAAAAAAAAAAACCCACACAGGCTGCAGTTCAGTAGGAAATGGTATATTAAACAGAAGAGAAAATAAAATAGAAACCAAATAAAATAAAACTACACACTAAGAATAAAAGGTAAGAAGAACAAACAGAAAATAAATTTGTCCTTCCCCAGTAAAGACGAAGAACTGCCAGACAGCCTGGGTCTTTCCCCAGGAGCTCTGAGCTGCCACCCAACTCCTTGCTCATCCTAACAACACTCTGCTACAAGTAAATATTAAGTAATATATATTTCACAAAATTGCTTGATCCAAGCAGTCTTAATTATCATATTTTTAACTTTATAAAAAGAGTTTTTAAGGTGTGTCCTTCCACAGAGCTTCTGCAGGCTTCTTTTCTCACTTCTGCACCAGCTCAAGGTCTCCAGACAAATTCCATTCTTATCTTAGAAGGTGGCACCTGCGAATTTGTCCTTGCTTTCCTAGCCTGAAAATGTGTGTATTCCAACATCCTCCCTCTCTTTTTCTATCTGAGATGACATGAGAATATGGTCTGGAGAATCATTGGCCAGTGGGAGTCAGCTGGCCTGACCCAGCTTGAGTCAGCTGATAGTCCAAGGCCTGCTCTAAAAACCAAAGCCCAGGTCTGGGCCTAACTAAACCCATGACAGACATAAATTGGGCTCCTTTCCAGAGCCAAAAGGATTGGCATTCCAAGGATGTTTTTTGGGGTCCTGAGCCGTAAGGGCTTTGGGACTGTCCAGCAGCTGCGGCAGCGAGGGGGTGTGCCCATTTTGATGCTCCCCTTTCCCGAGCAGTGGCGCAGTTTGTAATAGCGATGAAGGCAGAACAAGGCCTGAAAGAGTTAAAGTGACCTGTTCTGCTGAGAGAGGAAAACTGCCCGAATGACTCAGGGCATGTTCTGTCTGTTTTACCAAAGTAGTTCCGTGCTACTCACTGAACCAAAGTCTGACACAAGAGACTCCCTGGCCATAAATCAAGTAAACTTAGACATTTGAAAACAGTATGAGAGCCCAGAGCTGAGATTTTGTAGAGTTAAACCAAGATTTCACAAGTTTGACAGGTCATGTCACTGAACAAGAAAAAGGTAGAAATCCAACAGTGATGAAGACGCTTCAAGACCACCGAAGGGATGAAATCAGGAGACAACCACAGAAGTTTCAAGCCAAAGGGAAAGACCTGCCCAAGATTCTGCCCAGTCATTAATATGGAAATTAGAAGGTGTGACCATGAAGCCAAAACTGTATAAATGGCTTATTCTACACAAACAGTCTAGGCAAGTTTTTGCCCAGTATGAACTTGCTTTGCCTTCAATGTTGTTAATAAATTCCTTTTTGTGGTAAAAGAATAGAAAAATCTCTTAGGAATTCCTTTTATTTCAAGTTTTTTTTGGCTTCAAATAGGTTTGAGTGGTCCTAGAGTGGCTTGGGGATGGGGGGACCTGGGAAGGGATTTAGGGGAGTCTGGAGGCAATTTGGGAGTCCTGGAATGGTTTAGCTGGTCTAGAAGATGGTTTGGAGGGTCCTGGGGTGGTTTAAGTGGCTCTGAAAGAGTTCAGGATAGGATTTGGGGCATCCTGAGGGTCTGGGGGAGTTTTGCAGGCATCAAGTGGAGGGTTTTGGGCTCTCAGGGGTGTTTTAGGGGAGTTCTTGGCATTCTAGGTGTCATTTGTGGAGTCCTGAGGGGGCTCCCAGGGTGGGGGGAGTGGCTCATCTGCCCTGAGTCACCAAAACCCCCCAAAATCTTCTGCCCCCCTCACTGCTCAGCTCAGTGCTGCCAATTCACGACTTCTGCCTGCCATTGGTCACAGCACCCAGCCATCAACACACATGGCATCACACAATCAGCATCCAGGAATGTAGTGGTGGGTTCAGGGCCAGGAGACCCATGACATTTGGGGCCATTCCTGGACTAGAACTCCCATCGTGCCCCACGACCCCATTGAGTTCATCACAGCTGGGTTTGCAGGCCCCCAAGTGTCCCCTGAGATCCCCAAGTGCCCCACAAACCCTCCCAAGACCCACCAATTCTTCTCTACACCTGCTAGGACTCAGCCCTACCCCTTTCCATGCGGTCCCTCCTGCCAAAATTTGAAAATCTAAGAGGACACTTGGGGGTGGAGAGGGATTTGGAAAGCACTTCTGTCCTAGTTCAGCAGGAGGGACCAGCTAACCCTGTGTGGGGGTGATCAAAGCTGTGTATTCTACCCCCTCTATTCATTCCCAAGGACAATAGCCATTAGCAGCAGCTGCCCAGGGAGCCATTATCACCTTCACACCCAGCCTGGGGGGGGGCGGAGCTGCTAATGGGCCATCAACAGTTCAATACCCCCTGGCTCCCAGAGTTAATCACCCATTGTGTGAGTCCCCGCCCAGGGGGAGGGACTGGGTGCTCCCTGAGGGTACATAGGTGGTGGGTAGGAGGACCTCGGGAACTTCTCGTCGGATCCAGAGCAGCAGCAGGACCTTGACAGGAGGAGATCACCGTTCTCGCCCAGACCACAGCCCTTGCCTGCACCAACAAGTTTTTCTTTCCCTTTTGCTCTGGACTTGGGGGAACCACAGGGGTCTCAGCACAAGGGCAAACAAACCCCCTTGGGTTTGTGCCCCAGGACACTGGGTTATACTGCTGGGGTTTTGTGAGTTGAAAGCAATTTCCCTTGTGTGTCAGTGTTGTTATTGTAATATTATTATTAAATTTTAGCTCTGACTTATAATCTCTCTCGTGGTGAGTTCATTTCCCCTGCTGGTTCACCTTTAAACCAGCACATCTTTTGGCGCCCAACGTGGGGCCACGAGAGAGAAGTCAGAATTACAATTTCATTTTGTGTATTTGGATACAGAAACTCCCTGACTACCATGTTGCTTGATGTATTCATGTAGATGGTGCATCTGGGCCTGTTCATATTTCGACACATGGGGAACCATGTGCCTATTTTGATGCTCTCTTTAATACCAGGGAGAAGGATCAAAATTGCTTTATTAATATACTATGTTTATGTTGTCATAACATCAGAAGCAATGAATTTCATTGTGAATGTATATTCAATCTGGTCTGCCTGTTCTGGTTTGGGTTGTTACCTCTGGGGTCTCATTAAAAATAGCACCCAGACTGTGGGGAAAACAGGCGGAGATGGTTACTTCCACCTTTTCACCTCTGCTACAACAATCATTGAAAATATTGAGCTTCCTTTTGATGTTAGGGACAGCATAATCTTACTGTTAGTGCTGTTAGTGTTGCTTTGTCACCTCTGTACTGTATACACCATGTTCAGGGTCAGAACTGGGCTTTCTAAGGAGGCTTGCTGGAGGCCTGCCCTGGGAGCGGATGATGTTGAGTGGCACGGGAAGTGGGAAGATATGGGTCAGTATTTGGAGACCTTCTCTCCTCAAATGATCTGGAAATTCACCCCAGAACAACTGCAGGACCCTGCCAAAATGCTAAGCTATGTGAAAGGAAGATGCTCTGGTAGTCCCAGAGATGTGCAGCTCACAGCAACCTGCTGGGCCCTGGCCACTGCCTACCGCACACTGCTTGGTGTAGTACAGCATCATCAGGAGGAGGAGAAAAGGAGCAAATCCACAGGCACCATGTCCACCCAAACCACGGCTGAGCCAGAGAGCAAGAGAGATACATCAACCAGCACCATGTCCACCCAGACCACGGCTGAGCCAGAGAGCAAGAGAGATACATCAACCAGCACCATGTCCACCCAGACCACGGCTGAGCCAGAGAGCAAGAGAGATACATCAACCAGCACCATGTCCACCCAGACCATGACTGAGCCAGAGAGCAAGAGAGTTACATCAACCAGCACCATGCCCACACAAAGCATGGAGGAGCCAGAAGGACAACAGAAACCGATAGCAGTTGCCCCTGTCCAGAAAAGAAAATCAAAGACCAAATCAGTTCGTATAGTGCATGACGAGGAAGAGTCAGGACCTTCACCTGAAGCAGAAGAAGTGGAGCCAGAAATAATCACCCGGTCCCTATCCCTGGGAGAGCTGCGTGAGCTCCGGAGAGAGTTCACACGACAGGCAAATGAGTCCATCTTGACCTGGCTACTTCGAATCTGGGATGCTGCAGCCAATGATACAATTCTAGATGGGAGTGAGGCAAGGCAGCTGGGATCCCTTTCTCAAGATGTTGTCATTGATCAGGGCATTGGAAAGAGACAGGAAACTCTCAGCCTCTGGCGGCGACTGTTGTCAAGCGTGAGGGAGAGATATCTTTGTAAGGAGGACCTCCACGTACAGCAAGGACAGTGGAACACGATGGAACAAGGTATCCGGTGCTTAAGGGAATTAGCCGTACTGGAGATAATCTTTTCAGAGGATGAGAGATTCCCTAAAAGTCCAGATGGTGTCCAGTGCACATCCCAGATGTGGTTAAAATTTGCACGACTTGGGCCAGAAATGTATTCTCGCTACCTTGCAACACTGCAGTGGAGAGAGGGAGAAGACAAGGTGGGCACACTGGTCAGCAAACTCAGGATTTATGAAGACACTGTCACTGCTCCATTACGAGCCCACGTCTCAGCTGTGGAAACAAAACTGGCTGAACTGGAAGAGAAGATTAAGGAAGGACTCTTCCATATCTCTCCAGAGCAAACGAGAGTCCCTGCCATCAGAAGCAGGCGTCTTCCAGCTAAGGAGAAAGGGTACACTCCACACGGCAATCTGTGGTTTTACCTCCATGAGCATGGAGAAGATATGAGGAAGTGGGATGGGAAACCCACCTCTTTCTTAGCAGCTCGGGTACGTGAATTGCAAAGAGGCACAACTAACACAGGGAATTCTTCAAGATTGAAGGCTGCTCCGGTCTCTCGTGGGCAAGGCTCCAGACAGTATAGGAATCATGATGTTATGCCCGATCCTCTTGAAGGAACCTCCCGGTCATATTCACAGGGAGAGCGCAGTGAATACCATGTCCAGAACTACGGGGGCCCTGCCTCTAGCCAGGTAGAGGAGAGGGACAATCGGGTTTATTGGACTGTGTGGATTCGGTGGCCTGGCTCATCAGACCCACAGAAATACAAAGCTTTAGTGGACACTGGCGCACAATGCACGTTGATGCCATCAGGATACGTTGGGGCAGAATCCATCTCTATTTCTGGGGTGACAGGGGGATCCCAACAGCTGACTGTACTGGAAGCTGAAGTCAGCTTGACTGGCAAGGAATGGCATAGACACCCCATTGTGACTGGTCCAGAAGCCCCATGTATCCTTGGCATAGACTACCTGAGGAATGGATATTTCAAAGACCCAAAGGGACTGTATTGGGCCTTTGGGATAGCTGCTGTGGAGACAGAGGAAATCAGACAGCTGAGCACCTTGCCTGGCCTCTCAGAGGACCCTTTTGCTGTGGGACTGCTGAAAGTTGAAGAACAATTGGTACCGCTGGCCACAGCCACAGTGCACCGTCGGCAATACCGCACTGACCGAGACTCTGTGACCCCCATACACAAGATGATTCGTGAGCTGGAGAGCCAAGGGGTGGTCATCAAGACTCACTCGCCCTTTAATAGCCCCATATGGCCAGTACGAAAGTCCAGTGGAGAGTGGAGGCTGACGGTGGATTACCGTGGTCTCAATGAGGTCACACCCCCCCTGAGTGCCGCTGTGCCGGACATTCTGGAGCTTCAGTATGAGCTGGAGTCCAAGGCAGCCAAGTGGTATGCCACCATCGACATTGCCAATGCCTTTTCCTCCATTCCGTTGGCAGCAGAGTGCAGGCCGCAGTTCGCTTTCACCTGGAAGGGGGTGCAGTACACCTGGAATCGACTGCCCCAGGGGTGGAAACACAGTCCCACCATTTGCCATGGACTGATCCAGACTGCATTGGAAAAGGGTGAGGCTCCAGAACACCTACAGTACATCGATGACATCATTGTATGGGGGAACACAGCAGGGGAGGTTTTTGAGAAAGGAAAGAAGATAATCCAGATTCTCCTAAGAGCTGGTTTTGCCATTAAACGAAGTAAGGTCAAGGGACCTGCTCAGGAAATTCAGTTCCTAGGAGTGAAGTGGCAAGACGGGCGTCGCCAGATTCCAACAGAGGTGATCAACAAAATAGCAGCTATGTCCCCACCGACCAGCAAGAAGGAAACACAGGCTTTCCTAGGCGCCCTGGGCTTTTGGAGGATGCATATCCCTGAGTACAGTCAGATTGTAAGCCCTCTCTACCTTGTGACACGGAAGAAAAATGATTTCCAGTGGGGCCCTGAACAACAACAAGCCTTTGAGCAGATTAAACAGGAGATTACCCATGCAGTAGCCCTTGGGCCAGTCAGGACAGGACAGGATGTGAAGAATGTGCTCTACACTGCAGCTGGGGAGAATGGCCCATCCTGGAGCCTCTGGCAGAAAGTACCTGAGGAGACTCGAGGACAACCGCTGGGATTCTGGAGTCGGGGCTACAAAGGATCTGAAGCCAGCTATACCCCAACTGAGAAAGAGATCCTGGTAGCTTATGAAGGAGTTCAAGCCGCCTCAGAAGTGATTGGCACTGAGGCACAGCTCATCCTGGCACCCCGACTACCAGTGTTGGGCTGGATGTTCAAAAGAAAAGCTCATTCTACCCATCACGCCACTGATGCCACATGGAGTAAGTGGATTGCTCTGATCACGCAGCGAACCCGGATAGGGAATCCTAATCGCCCTGGGATTTTGGAAATCATCACCAACTGGCCGGAAGGTGAGAGTTTCAGATTGTCCTCTGAAGAAGAAGAGGAGCAGGTGACACGAGCTGAGCAGGCCCCACCATATAACCAGCTACCAGAAGAGGAGAAGCGATATGCTCTCTTCACAGATGGCTCTTGCCGCATTGTAGGGACAAGCCGGAAATGGAAAGCAGCTGTATGGAGTCCTACACGTGGAGTTGCAGAAGCGACTGAAGGACAAGGTGGATCAAGTCAGGTTGCAGAGCTGAAAGCTGTTCAGCTGGCTTTGGATATCGCTGAACGAGAGAAGTGGCCAAGACTCTACCTTTACACTGACTCGTGGATGGTGGCCAATGCTCTGTGGGGATGGCTGGAGCGTTGGAGAAAGGCCGGCTGGCAGCGCAAAGGGAAACCCATCTGGGCGGCTGAGATGTGGCAGGACATCGCTGCCCGGGTAGAGAAGCTGAGTGTGAAGGTCCGTCACGTAGATGCTCATGAACCCAAGAGCCGGGCTAATGAGGAGCATCGTAACAACGAGCAGGTGGATCGAGCTGCCAGGATTAAAGTCTCTCAAGTAGATCTGGATTGGCAGCATAAAGGTGAATTGTTTCTAGCCCGATGGGCCCATGATGCCTCTGGTCATCAGGGCAGAGATGCGACATACAGATGGGCTCGTGACCGAGGGGTGGATCTAACCATGGACAGTGTCTCGCAGGTTATCCATGACTGTGACACATGTGCTGCCATCAAGCAGGCCAAGCGGGTGAAGCCTCTATGGTATGGTGGACGGTCGTCAAAATACAGGTATGGGGAAGCCTGGCAAGTTGACTACATCACACTTCCCCAAACACGCCAAGGCAAGCGCTACGTGCTGACCATGGTAGAGGCAACCATTGGATGGCTGGAGACATACCCCGTATCTCACGCCACTGCCCGGAATACCATCCTGGGCCTTGAGAAACAAGTCCTGTGGAGACACGGCACCCCAGAGAGAACAGAGTCTGACAACGGCACCCACTTCAAGAACAGCCTCATAGACACCTGGGCCAGAGAGCACGGCATTGAGTGGGTGTATCATATCCCCTACCATGCTCCAGCTGCCGGGAAAGTTGAGCGATGTAATGGACTGCTGAAAACCACCTTGAAGGCGTTGGGTGGGGGAAATTTCAAACACTGGGAGCTGCATTTGGCAAAGGCCACCTGGTTGGTCAACACCCGGGGCTACATCAATCGAGCTGGCCCTGCCCAATCAGAACTCTTGAATACTGTAGATGGAGATAAAGTCCCTGTGGTCCATATGAGAGGTATGTTAGGAAAGACTGTTTGGGTTAGTCCCACCTCAAACAAAGGCAAACCCATCCGAGGGATTGTCTTTGCTCAAGGACCTGGTTGCACTTGGTGGGTAATGCAAAAAGATGGAGAAACACGTTGTGTACCACAAGGGGACCTAATTTTGAGCGAGAAGAGTTTGTAATGTTTCATTGTATATATGTATAGGTAAAAAGGGGATTAATTTGGGAATGACTAGATGGAGTAGAATAAGGGGTGGATAATGTCCTAGTTCAGAAGGAGGGACCAGCTAACCCTGTGTGGGGGTGATCAAAGCTGTGTATTCTACCCCCTCTATTCATTCCCCAAGGTCAATGGGCCATTAGCAGCAGCTGCCCAGGGAGCCATTATCACCTTCACACCCAGCCTGGGGGGGGGCGGAGCTGCTAATGGGCCATCAACAGTTCAATACCCCCTGGCTCCCAGAGTTAATCACCCATTGTGTGAGTCCCCGCCCAGGGGGAGGGACTGGGTGCTCCCTGAGGGTACATAGGTGGTGGGTAGGAGGACCTCGGGAACTTCTCGTCGGATCCAGAGCAGCAGCAGGACCTTGACAGGAGGAGATCACCGTTCTCGCCCAGACCACAGCCCTTGCCTGCACCAACAGGTTTTTCTTTCCCTTTTGCTCTGGACTTAGGGGAACCACAGGGGTCTCAGCACAAGGGCAAACAAACCCCCTTGGGTTTGTGCCCCAGGACACTGGGTTATACTGCTGGGGTTTTGTGAGTTGAAAGCAATTTCCCTTTTGTGTCAGTGTTGTTATTGTAATATTATTATTAAATTTTAGCTCTGACTTATAATCTCTCTCGTGGTGAGTTCATTTCCCCTGCTGGTTCACCTTTAAACCAGCACAACTTCGAAGGCTGGGTGACTTGGGGAAGGGATTTTGGTGGAATTGGGGATTTTAGGGGCTATTACAGGGAGTTGAGGTGGGATTAAGTGAATTTTGGGTAGAATAAAATGATTTGGGGTGGAATTGGGGAATTTAGGTGAAATTAGTGAGATTTTCGGCTAAAGTAAAGAGATTTGGGGTGAATCAGGGATGTTGTAGGTGGAATTCAGTGATATGTCATTGGATTTCAGGCAATTTTGTGTGAAACTAAGCAAATTTTGGTGGAACCTTGGCGATTTGGAGGAGAAAACTGGGGGATTTGGGATGAAATTTTGGGAATGCTTGAAGGGATTAAGAAACTTCTCAGTGGAATTCAGGTATTTGGTCTAGAATTAGGGGGCTTGATGCCACAAGAAGAAACAATGGAATGGAGCAGGTGAAATATTCTGGGGTGTAAAATCAAAAAATCTCTTCTCCATGAATTTCCAACACTGGTATGTCTCCTGTTAGGTGTTCCTCCCACTGCGTTCACACAAGTGCCCACAAGGAACCTGGAGGACGTGGAGAAAACCAGCCAGGTGTCTTCTCAACATGGATCAACGGGAATGTGGGTCACCAGGTCTGTTCCCAGCATGGATTCTCCAAAGGGTGATGAAGTTGGAGCAGCAGACAAAGCTCTTCCCACAGCCACGGCACTCATAGGGCTTCCCTTACTGGTGGGTCCGTTGGTGTTTGGTCGAGGTAGAGCTATCGGTGAAGCTCTTCCCACACTCGTCACACTCATATGGCCTCTCGCTAGTGTGGATGCACTGGTGCCTGATGAGGTTGGAGTTCTCCTTGAATATCTTCCCGCAGTCGGTGCAGCGGAAAGGCCTCTCCCCTGTGTGTGTGCACTGATGCTTGAGGAGATCTGAGCTTGTCTGAAACCTCTTTCCACATTCAGAACACTCATAGGGCCGTTCCACAGTGTGGATCATCTGGTGGCGGATGAGGTCAGAGCTGTGGCCGAAGCCCTTCCCACATTCTCTGCATGTGTAGGCCCATTCCCCAGTGTGGATCATCTGATGGCAGATTAAGTAGGAGCTGTTGCTGAAATTCTTCCCACATTCCAAACACTTTTAGTGCTTCTCCCTCGTCTGAAGCTGCTGCTGCATCACCAGGTCAGAGCGCCGAATGAACCTCCGTCTGCCTTTCCCTCTATGGGTGGGTATTAAGACCTCGGAGCACCCTGTGCTGGTTTTAGAGCTTCTCCTCCTGGGGTATGTCCATGGCTTTTCCTCCCCGCTCACGTCCACTGCCATGGAACTGTTCAGAACGGCCTCTGCCACCAGGTTCTGCTGGGGGGATTTGTCCTCCGTGCTCTCTGTGCTCAGCTCGTGGCCTAAGGCAGGAAGGAAAATGAGAGGAAGGAACAAGCAAAAGGAAGAACGAGAGGAAGAAACAAAACCAAAAAGGAACAAGGAGAAGGAAGATGAAAAAGAAACAAAATGAAAAGAAGAAAGAAAAATAAGAAAGACAACAAGGAACATAAAAAGAAAGAAGTAGAAGAAAAATAAACAAATAGAGGGAGGGAGGGAGGGAGGGAGGGAGGGAGGGAGGGAGGGAGGGAGGGAGGAAGGAAGGAAGGAAGGAAGGAAGGAAGGAAGGAAGGAAGGAAGGAAGGAAGGAAGGAAGGAGAAAAGAGGAGAAGCAAATGGAGGAAGGAAGAAAATGAAGAAAGGAATCAAGAAGTAGTAAAAAGAACAAGGAAAGGAAAGGACAAAGGAAGAAGGAAAAGGAAGGAGGAGAAGTAGGAGAAAGATGGAGAAGGAAGCTGGAGAAGGAAGGAGTAGGAAGGAATAAGAGAAACAAGGCAGGGGAGAGGACGGAATGAGGAGAAGAACAAGAGGATGGAAATAGGAAAAGGAAAAAGCAGAGGAAGAAGAACAAGGAACAAAAAGAAAGAAGAAAGACAAGAATGAGAAACGAGAAAAAGGAACAATGAAAGGAAAGAGAGGAAGGAACAAAAAAAATACTAAACAAGGAGACAAAGGAAGAAAGAGAAGGAGAAAAAAAGCAGAAGGAGAAAGAAGAGGCAGGAAAAAAGAAAGAGAGAAGGGAAGGAGAGGAAGGAAGCACAGGCAGGGGATTTGCCTCCAGCCCACAGGGAAGGCCAAACACATCCCCCCACACCCAGCCCCGGCAGGACGGCGTCGGCAGCAGGGTTGTCCTGTAGCCAGGGCCATGCTGGGCTGGAAGATGCACACATGAAACTGCCAAATAGGTCCCTGAAAGTCTCAAAGGAAAAATCCCAGATAATCAAGGCTACTGCAAGAGAGGTTATTGTGTTTAAATACAGAGAAAGCACAATTACTCAAATACAGCTTATAGAGAAAAATAATGAACTAGACTGTGATTTAGATGAGAGGATGAATAAAACAATTTCATTGAGCACAACATTACAACAAAAAGACCCCAGTGACCACCAAGAAAAACCTGGGAAGGCAAGCTGAGCCTGTCACGAGTTTTATTATGAACACTGTACAGAAGAAAACTGGCAGGTTCCTGCTACTGAAAAGCACCCAGTCATCATTTTCCTGACAGCACCCTTGAGCTCCTGGTTCCTCAGGCTGTAGATGAGGGGGTTCAGTACTGGAGGCACCACTGAGTATAGAACTGACACTACCAGATCCAAGGACGGGGAAGAGATGGAGGGAGGCTTCAGGTAGGCAAAAAATGATGTGCTGAGAAACAGGGAGTCCACGGCCAGGTGAGGGAGGCACATGGAAAAGGCTTTGTGCCATCCCTGCTCAGAGGGGATCCTCAGCACAGCCCTGAAGATCTGACTACAGAAGAAAACTATGAAAACAAAGCAACCAAATCCTAAACAAGTACTAACCACAAGGAGCCCAAGTTCCCTGAGGTAGGAGTGTGAGCAGAAGAGCTTGAAGATTTGGGGGATTTCACAGAAGAACTGGCCCAGGACATTGTCCTGGCACAGGGGCAGGGAAAATGTATTGGCTGTGTGCAGCAGAGCATTCAGAAAGCCAGTGGCCCAGGCAACTGCTGCCATGTGGGCACAAGCTCTGCTGCCCAGGAGGGTCCCGTAGTGCAGGGGTTTGCAGATGGCAACGTAGCGATTGTAGCACATGATGGTGAGGAGAGAAAACTCTGTTGTGGTGAAGAGGAAAAAGAAGAATACCTGTGCAACACATCCAGTGTAAGAGATGGTTCTGGTGTCCCAGAGGGAGTTCTGCATGGCTTTGGGGACAGTGGTGCAGATGGAGCCCAGGTCTGTGAGGTACAGGTTGAGCAGGAAGAAGTTCATGGGGGTGTGCAGGTGGGGGTCGCAGGCTACGGCGCTGATGATGAGGCCGTTGCCCAGGAGGGCAGCCAGGGAGATGCCCAGGAAGAGCCACAAGTGCAGGAGCTGCAGCTGCTGTCTGTCTGCCAATGCCAGGAGGAGGAACTGGCTGATGGAGCTGCTGTTGGGCATTTGGTTCTTTTGGATAAAGGGGGCTATTTGAAAGGAAAAAAAACCCACATATAATATTTCAGACAAGAAACACCATTTTTCATAGATCACCCCCGGCCAAAATGCATATCCTTTCCCTAGTTTTTACTGGCTGAGAGTGTTGTGAGGAGCAGGAGCTCTGCCCATGTGCTGCCAAGGATTCAGTTTCTTCCTGCTGCAGTGGGGACATGGAGCTCTGAAAATCAAAATGTATGTCAGACAAGCAATCTGTAAAGGAAACGTTCTGCAGCCAGTCCAAGGAAGGGCCCCCAGAGCTGCCTGAATGCCCCTTCCCCCAGGGGTGCCTTGGGGGCTTTTTCCCCCCACTCCCTGCCCAGGGCTCTGATGCCTGGAGCTGTCCCTGCCAGCAGCTGCTTCCCTGTGCCCAGGGCTGGGCCCTGACAGTGCCCCAGAGCCCATCCTGGCCCTGGGTGCTCAGCTCTGCCCTGCAGAGCCC
The DNA here is from genome assembly GCF_047495875.1 of Pithys albifrons albifrons. Classification (NCBI taxonomy): domain Eukaryota; kingdom Metazoa; phylum Chordata; class Aves; order Passeriformes; family Thamnophilidae; genus Pithys; species Pithys albifrons. Next base: position 1,562,607 of record NC_092483.1, on the reverse strand, counting down.
TCCCAGCACAGGGCACTGCTCAGGGGCAGCACTGGCTGTGCAGGCTCTGCTGGCAATGCAGAACAACCCTGACGAGGCTGGAAAAGGGACACTAATACTGTAAGGTGTGATGTGGTAATTGTAGAGATTTCCTAAGAATAAAGTAGTTGGGGTTTCACAACTTTCTCCTGAACTGAGAGAATAATTTAAGTGTCCCATTGCCCACCTGGAAACCTTAAAGAAAAAGAGAGAAAGAACATGACAGAAAGAACATGGAGCTCAACTTCAAATGCTTCATTGAAACTACCCTGTAAGAACCCCTTTAGGGAGCTGGAGTTGTGAACAGTTTTGAAATCTGCACTCACATACTAAGGGTTCCTCCTTCCACATACATCTTCTCCTTCAGCCCCAGCCCTGTGAGCAGCTCCCCAGGCCGGCTGAGAGCTGCCCCTGGCAGGCTGCAGAGTCCCTGCCCCAGCACAGCGCCCTGGGCTGTAGGACCCTGCTCTGCACCACAGCCCTGGGCACCACTGGCTGCACCCCCCGGCTCCACAGCTATTCCAAAGTGCCCCCCAACAGCCCCCTCCTCACACATCCAATCAGCTGGGGCTGGGCCAGCTTTAGCAGATGCCTCCAAGAGCTGCCCCTGCATTGCCCTGCACCCACAGACTCACCGTGTCCAGCACTGCAAAGATTTCTCCTCCATGAGCTCCGAGTCATCCTCCCAATGCTGAGCCCCTTTAAGCTCTGTCTGTGCCCTGCTCGTGTCCCTGAGATGCCCTGGCAGTGCCCTGAGCCCTTCTGGGCTGTGCACAGGAGCTGCTCTTGGGCAGAGCTGTCTCTGCAGCACTGCCCACTTGCCAGGAGCTCCCTGTGTGCCAGGAGCCCAGCCCAGCTCAGCAGCACAGCAACAGCCCAGGGCATTTAATGACGTTCTGGGGGTTTTGATGTTGTTTACATTAAACTCTGTCCATGAGAGTAAGTTCAAACAACTTCTCAAAAAGTCAAAGTCAGATTGAGATGCTGAAGTTTCTTGTAGTGCTAATGGGTCCCACTGAGGGACAGGACTGAGAAAGTGTCCGCAGATTCCAGTTAGAACAGAAAACTGCAGGCAGCGAAGACAAATTTGAACCAGCAAGGAAAAGATGCCTCTCATGCTGAGTTAAAATGGCTGTGTTTGAGAATTTAAAGGTGTAAGCCATGACCCCCGGTGCCTGGGAAGGCAGATTCTGTCCCTCCTTCATCCGTCAGGGCTCTTTCTGGGTCACTGGGATGAGGGATGTGAAATGCCAAGGGCAGGATGATGGGGTAGCACCTCCCAGGCTGCTGAGCAGGGACAAGGAGACAATGAGGCCCCAGGGCTGCAAGGGTCACTTGTCTCCTCATGCCATCAGGGGCACACACAGCAGCCATGGCCAAAGGCCTGCACAAGTTGGCTCTGGCAGGGCCTTTCTGCTTCTGCACATCCTTGTCTCCTCTCCAGCCCAGGGTGTCCTACGGTGTCCATGCCCTGCCCCTTTCCCTGCAGGCTGTCGTCATCCCCCGGCTGCCCCACCTCGCTGGCCCCTTCCTGCACTGACATCTCTCCCTCCTCCCTGGCTCTGCCTTGAAACACAAAGCCTTGGGCTGACCCAGATCTCTTCTTGGTGATGTTTTGTATCAGAGCACTGTTTTTGGAGCGAAATTCCTTTCTTTGCATGTCCAGTCTGAACCTCCCTTACTGCCTTTGGTGAAAATATTTCTTTCTCATTCTATTTCTGACCACAAAAGCAAAAGCTCCACCATCTCTGAAACCACCACTCTGACACTGCAGGACCTCATGAAATCAAGGGGTCACTTTGGAATCTCATGGATTTAAGGGACCTTTGTCACAGTTCAGGATCTTAGGGAGCACATGGGACCAGTGTGACACTGTGGAAACTCATGGAATGTTGACACTGCAGAGTCTTATTGATCCAAAGGGATCATTGCCACTCGGTGTAACCTCATGGAATCAAGGGGTCACTGTGATTCCTCAGAGCCTGATGGTACAAAAGGGACATTGTGACACTGCATAGCCTCATGGAAACAGAGTCACTGTGGAGTGTCATGAATTTAGGGGACCATTATTAACAGTGCAGTGCCTTGTGGAGCATAAGGGACCAGTGTGACACTGTGGAACCTCATGGAATGAATGTCCCTGTGGGACACTGAAGAGTCTTTTTGATCCAAAGGGATCCTTGTCACTCTGTAGAACCTCATGGAATCAAGGGGTCATTGTGACACTGCAGGGCCTCAGAGAACCAAAGGAATGCTGGGCACTGGGGAAGCTCACAGGATGAAAGGAACCTTGGGACTGTGTAGAAGCTCATGAGGTCATGGTGGACATAGAAGTCTTAGACAGAGTTTATTAGAGAAGCTTTCTCTTTGAGCTGCAAGAGGCAGAAAGGACCCCTTGCTTTCTAAACTCGTTAGAGAAGAGTCTGGGTGTGACTGGATCCAATCTTAGCCTCAGATTTACTCTGCAGTGTAAATTATAGAGGTGTGATTGAATCCCTTTTTCCCACAGGTTTTACTGATGACAAATCAGATATAATTATATAAAATGAATTACTTATTATGGCAAATGAGTAGACAAAAGAACAGACAAGTGAACAGATGAAAATCTTAATAATTTACTTAAATATTTACTATCCTGTGGAAAAGCTAAAAACCTCCTAGTGGAGTATATTATAGCATAAAATAATGTAGTGCACTATATCAAAGCAACTATTTTAAAACAGTTGTATCGAAGCCAGCAAAAAGAAACAATCATTAAGCAGAGATTGATGTAACTCACCACACAGCTAAAGAGGGCAGATCTCTCTCCTTCCCTTAACCCCTGGGCAGTGACCACAAAGAGCTGTCCCTGCTTCATGGGAGAAGCTCCAAACACTTCAAGGCAGTCTGTGGAAGGATCTGCCATACGAAAGTTGGGCTGGGATTTAGAGTTACACAGTCAGGGATTGCTAGTCACAAATTTCCAGGCCAGTGAGCAGGTTATCTGTCAAATCTTATTTCAAAAAGCAGGATGTGTATTTGCAGTTTGGTGAACCAGGCTGGTTAAGCAGAATTCAACACCAAAACAGCCCATTGGTGGCAGCAGTAACTCAGCACAGAGGGCCTGCATTGTTTGCTTTCTCCGAGCCATTCTGGACCTGATCAGGGTAGAACATCCTGTCATGGTCCATAAGGCTCTGCAGTGCCACAATGGCACCTTGATGCCATGAGGTTCCAAAATGTCCTGCGGTTCATTTGGTTCCAGGAGTCCCCACAAGTCACAAAGGCCCCTTGGTTCCATGAGATTCCACAGTGCCCCAGGGTGCCTTTGGCTCCATGATGCTCTTCACAAGTCACAATAGCTCATTGATTCCATGAGGTTCCTGTCTCCCAGGGTTCCTTTGGTTCCATCAATCCCTGCAATGTCACAATGGCCTTTGATTCCATGAGGTTCCACAGTGCCCCAGCATCCCTTTGGCTCCATGATGCTCTGCAGTGCCACAAAGCCCCTTCATTCCATGAGGCTCCTCAGTGTAACAACACCCTCGTTTCCATAAGGTTCTGAAATGTCTCAGTGTTCCCTGGGTTCCCTGAGGCCCTGAAGTGTCACAATGGCCCCTTATTTACAAGAGCTTCCACAGTGTCCCTCCCTGTGTTCATTTGGTTTGATGAGGCCTCAGGTGTCACAGTGGCCTTTTCATTCCATGAGGTTCCAAAATGTTCCAGGGTTCCTTTGCTTCCATGAGGCCCTGAAGAGTCACAATGGCCCCTTGATTCCAGGAGTTTCCAAAATATCTCAGGATTCCTTTGGTTCCCACATGTCACAATTGCCCCATGGCTCCGTGCGGATCCACAGTATTCCAGGATTTCTTGGGTTCCAAAAACCCTGGAGTGTCACAATGACCTCTTGATTCCATGAGGTTCCAGAGGCTCCCTGGATTCCTTTATTCCCATGAGGCCCTAAAGTGCCTCAAATGGCCCCTTTGGATCCAGGAGGTTCCACACTGTCCTTGCTAGAACACACCTGGTTGGATGTTGCCCCACCTGCAGAGCTGCCTCCAGCTCTGGGGTCCCAGCACAGCAAGGACATGGAGCTGGTGAAGCAAGTCCAGAGGAGACCACCAAGATGATCAGAGGGATGGAGCAGCTCTGCCATGAGGGAAGGATGAGAGAATTGGGATTGTTCAGCCTGGAGAAGAGAAGGTCTTGAGGTGACCTAAAATGGCCTTTCAGGACCTGAAGGGAGCCAACAAGAAAGATGCAGAGAGACTATTTAGAAGAGCCTGAAGTGACAGGACAAGGGGGAATGGTTTCACACTGATAAAGGGAAGGTTTAGATGAGATATTAGGAAGAAATTTTTTACTGTGAGGGTGGCGAGGTCCTGGCACAGGTTGCTCAGAATAGTTCTGGCTGCTCCATCACTGGAAGTTGTTCAAGGCCAAGCAGAATGTGGCTTTGAGCAACCTGGTCTAGTGAAAGTTGTTTCAGCCCCTGGGGTTGGAAGGAGATCCTCTTTAAGGTCCCTTATGACCCAAATCATTCTGTGATTCTGTGGCTGGTGGGTGATGTGGTGGTCAGGGCTGGCTTGGGCACAGAGACTGTGAAATAATGGAGATTTCCATTGTGGGTGAAGGAAGGAGGGGCACCAGCAGAACTGACACCTTGGACTGACAGCTGACAGACTTTGGCCAGTTTAGAAAATTGATAAATGGAGTTCCTTGGGAGTCAGCCCTGAATGATAAAGGAGTCCATGAAGGCTGGAGGTGTTTTAAGAAGGAAATCTCAAACTTCAGGAGCTGTGCCTGTGTGGCCTAAGACAAGCCAGGGGGCAAAAAGTATGACCTGGTAAAACAGTGAGCATGGGCAGGAACTCAGAATAAAAAAGAGTGTTTATCACCTTTGGGAAGAGGGGCAGAAACCTTGGGGGGACTACAAGGATATGGTGAAGTTTTGGAGGGGGAAAATGTGAAGGGCCAAAGATAAACTGGAGCTGAATTTAAAGACAGCAAAAAGTGCATCTCTTAATTCATGGGCAACAAAAGGAGGGCTCAGGAGAGTCTCCATCCTTTGCTGGATGCAGAGGCAGCACAGTGTCAGGGCAGGAGGAAAAGGCTGAGGGAATCAATGCCTTCTTTTCTTCAGTGTTTACTACCAAAACCAGTTGTTCTTTGGACACCCAACTCCCAGGTCTGGAAGTTGGTGGTGGGAAGTCAAGCAAAGCCCCTGAAATCTAGAAGGAAATGGTCAGTGACCTGCTGTGGCAATAAGACCCCCACAAGTCCCAGGGCCCAGATGGGATGCACCTGAGAGTACTGAGGGAGCTGAAGAAAGAGCTGGCCAAGCCACTTTCACTCATTGCCCAGCACTCCTGGTGAACTGCAGAAGTTCGAGCTGACTGGAAATAAGCAACTGTGATGTCCATCTATGAGAAGGGTTGGAAGGAGGATCTGGGCAACTCCAGGGCAGTCAGCCTGACCTTGATGCCAGGAAAGACCATGGAGAAGATCATCTTGAGCATCATCACATGGCATTTGCAGGACAACCAGGGGATAAGGCCCAGCCAGTGTGGGTTTGGGAAAGGCAGATCCTGCCTGAGCAACATGGTCTCCTTCCATGATAAAATGACCTGATTAGGAGATGAGGGAAAGGCTGTGGATGTGTCTCTCTAGAATTCAGTAAAACCTTTGGCACCACCTCCCACAGCATCTCCTGCAGAAAGTGGCTGCTCATGGCTGGGATGAGGGAACTGTTTGCTGGGTGAAAAACTGGCTGATGGTTAGAGAGTGGTGGGGAATGGAACTAAATCCAGGTGGGGCTGGTCACTAGTGGGGTTCCTCAGGGCTCAGTGTTGGGGCTGGTCCTGTTTAACATCATTATTGATAATCTGAACAAGAAGATCGGGGGCACCCTCAGTAAATTTGTGGACAACACCAAGTTGGGTGTGATTGTGGATCTTCTGCACGGCAGCAAGGCTCTGCAGAGGGATCTGGACAGGCTGGATAAATAAGACCAAGTGTCAGGTCCTGCCCTTGGGTCACAAAAACCCCATGAAATGCTCCAGGCTGGGGGCAAAGTGCCCTGAGAGCTGTTCAGCAGGAAGGGACTTGGGGAGTGGAGAGTGGCTGAAGTGTGCCTAGGTGGGCAAGAAGTCCAATGGCATCCTGGCCGGTGCCAGGGATAATGTGGCCAGCAGGACCAGGGAACCAACTGTCCCTCTGCACTGGGCACTGATGAGGTCCCACCTTCAGTGCTATGTCCAGTTCTTGGTCCCTCACTGCTAAAAGGTCATTGAAGGGCTGCAGCATGTCCAGAGAAGGGAACAGGGCTGGGGAAGGGCCTGGAAAAAGCGTGTCATGAAGAATGGCTGAGGGAACTGTTTTTCTTGAGTCGGGAGAAGAGGAGGCTCAGGGAGGACCTCATTGCTCTCTACAAAGACCCAAAAGGAGGTTTTAGTGAGTTGGTGGCCAGCCTGTTCTACCAAGGCTATAGTTACAGGAAGAGATAAAATGGCCTTAAATGGTGTCAGGAGAGGTTCAGATTAGATATTAAAAAATGTTTTTTCACTGAGAGAGTGTTTATGCACTGAGATAAGAAGCCCAGGGAGGTGCTGGTGTCTTTTGAAGTGTTCACATGGTGTCTGGATGTAGCACTCTGCGTTATGGTTTAGGGGTGATTATGGTGGTGCTGCATTCAGAGTTGGACAAAAAGATCTAAAAGGTATCTTCCAACCCTGATGATTCTCTGATTCCTTGACCTGTTGTCTTGGTTTGAGTTGGCAAACTGCCAACTGTCCAAGCCAGATGTTAGCTTCCCTGTCTAAGCCGAGAAAGGAGGGAAGGGAAAAACCCCTCAAATTACGTTTATGCTAAAACTACATGTATTTTTACAGAAAGAAAGAGAAAAATTAGAAGAAAGTACAATACATGCGCATACAAGTTTTAAAAAAGCAAGAAATAATCGTTCACTTCCCAGTGAAACATACCAATCCCACTATTCTAATCACAAACTACTTCAAGGAACTCAATCCCCAGAAAGACAGACCCAAGCAAAAAGAAAAGAACCAAGAACAACACATTTTACTTTACTGAGATTGTATAGTGGTGAGCCGACACTGTGGGCCTGGGCCTCTCCATCTCTCTTGGGATAGAACGGCATGCCTTCTCAGGATCACAGCTGTGAAGCAACTGAACTAAACCACTCACACTCTGGCTTCTACTTCCCTGGAAAATTATGTCATAATATGGTATGGAATAAAACACTATTGGCTAGAAGAAGTCAGCTGTTAGCTCAGCCCAGCTCAAATCAGCTGACAACTTCAGGCCTAGTCTGAACTTAAAACCTAAATTTAGGCTCACCTAGGTGAACCCATAACACCTGTCATCACTGTTTCCAGGTTTCTGCTCTACCAAGTTCCTGTAGATGTTTTGTCAGTTGGATGCCCCAGTGGGACTCATTAGAACTTCAAAAAATTTTAAAGTTTGAATATGACTTTGGTTTTTCAAGAGGTTCCTGCAACTTTCCTCAGTAACTGACTCAGCACCAAATCCCCCAGAGGGTCATTAAATTCCCTGGGCTGTTGCTGTGCTGCTGAGCTGGGCCGGGCTCCTGGCACACAGGGAGCTCTTGGCAAGCAGGCAGTGCTGCAGAGAGACAGCTCTGCCCAGGAGCAGCTCCTGTGCACAGCCCAGCAGGGCTCAGGGCACTGCCAGGGCATCTCAGGGACACGAGCAGGGCACAGACAGAGCTTAAAGGGGCTCAGCATTGGGAGGATGACTCGGAGCTCATGGAGGAGAAATCTTTGCAGTGCTGGACACGGTGAGTCTGTGGGTGCAGGGCAATGCAGGGGCAGCTCTTGGAGGCATCTTCTAAAGCTGGCCCAGCCCCAGCTGATTGGATGTGTGAGGAGGGGGCTGTTGGGGGGCACTTTGGAATAGCTGTGGAGCCAGGGGGTGCAGCCAGGGGTGCCCAGGGCTGTGGTGCAGAGCAGGGTCCTGCAGCCCAGGGCACTGTGCTGAGGCAGGGACTCTGCTTCCTCCCAGGGTCGGCTCTCAGCCGGCCTGGGGAGCTGCTCACAGGGCTGGGGAGAAAGGGCTGTGGGGAAGGAGCAACCCCTGGTATTGAAGGAGAAGGTCTTTCTCCTGTCAAAAGTGTGGTGCAGGGGCAAGGGATGCTCACAGTTCCAGATCAAAGCAGAAAAGTTCCCAGGAGCATTTTCAGGAAGCACACCATGAAAGAGGATACCATATAGGGAACAGTCCTTTTCTTTCAGTGTTATCCTCTGGATTGTCTGGGTGTGAACTGAGACTGAGAAATTTATCTCTGAGCCTAGGAGGAGACTCTGAAACCTGTAACCTCTTTATTTTAAAAGTGAATAAACAAGGGACTATGAGAAATCACCACAAAGTGGCTCTCAGGCAGCATCGATGTTACTTTTCCAATCTCCTCAGGGTGGGTCTGAAACTGCCATCAGAGCCTGCACATCCAGAGCCACCCCTCGGCTATGCTGTGCTGGGAGGCACCCCTGTGCTGGGAGGGCTCTGAAGGGCAGAGCTGAGAACCCAGGGCTGGGATGGGCTCTGGGAGCACTGCCAGGGCCCAGCCCTAGGCACAGGGAAGCAGCTGCTGGCAGGGACAGCTCCAGGCAGCAGAGCCCTGGGTAGAGAGTGGGGGGAAAATGCCCCCAAGGCACCCCCGGGGGAGGGGGCATTCAGGCAGCTCTGGGGACCCTTTCCTGCAGCTCTGCTGGGCACTGTGTGCTGGGCAAGGAAAATGAGGATTCCTCCAGTGGAAAAGAACGTTAACCAGACGTGTCTTCTGAGTCATGACTGCAGAGATGGAACTTTTGAATACAAGGTGGGTTATACCTCATGTCACTTGTGAATGTCTGAGCTGTAAAAAAAAAAAAATGTCCTATTGCAGCAGAGGAACACTGACTCCTTGGCAGCACATTTGGCATCATTTGACACATTGATTTGGGGTAAAAACAGACTGGTTTTGCCAGAGACCTCTGTCCTTAATTATTCTCCGTGTTTTCCTTTTCTGAACAGAACCTCTATTAAGAAACACCAGATGTCCAACAGCAGCTCCATCAGCCAGTTCCTCCTCCTGGCACTGGCAGACACGCAGCAGCTGCAGCTCCTGTGCTTGTGGCTCTTCCTGGGCATCTCCCTGGCTGCCCTCCTGGGTAATGGCCTCATCATCAGCGCCATAGCCTGCGACCACCACCTGCACACCCCCATGCACTTCTTTCTGCTCAACCTGTCCCTCACAGACCTGGGCTCCCTCTGCACCACTGTCCCCAAAGCCATGCACAACTCCCTCTGGGACATCAGAACCATTTCCTACGCAGGATGTGTAACAGAGATCTTTTTCTTTGTCTTCTTCGTCTTAGAAGAGTTTTATCTCCTCACCACCATGTGCTATGACCTCTGCGTTGCCATCTGCAAACCCCTGCACTACGGGACCCTTCTGGGCAGCAGAGCTTGTGCCCACATGGCAGCAGTTGCCTGGGCCAGTGCGTTTCTCTATGCTCTGCTGCACACAGCCAATACATTTTCCCTGCCTCTGTGCCAGGGCAATGCCCTGGGACAGTTCTTCTGTGAGATCCTCAAGCTCTCCTGCTCACACTCCCACCTCAGAGAACTTGGACTTCTTGTGGTTAGTGCCTGTGTAGGATTTGGTTGTTTCATTTTCATTGTTTTCTCCTATGTGCAGATCTTCAGGACTGTGCTGAGGATCCCCTCTGAGCAGGGACGGCACAAAGCCTTTTCCACATGCCTCCCTCACCTGGCCGTGGTCTCCCTGTTTCTCAGCACTGGTGCGTTTTCTAATCTGAAGGTCCTTACCATCTCCTCCCCATCTCTGGATCTGGCATTGTCAGTTCTGTACTCAGTGGTGCCTCCAACACTGAAGCCCCTCATCTACAGCCTGAGGAACCAGGAAATCAAGGATGCTGTGAGGAAAATGATGACTGGATTCTTATCAGTTGCAAAAAAAATCATGTTTTCTTCTGTGCAGTGTTTATAATAAAACTCATGAAAGTTTAGCTTGCCTTCTCAGGTTTTTCTTGGTGGTCCATGGGTTCTTTTTATCATAATATTGTGCTAAATGAAATTACTTTATTCATCCTCTCATCTAAATTCTAGTTCATTAATTTGGCTCTTTAAATCTTTAATCGAGTAATTGTGCTGTCTCTATATTTAAACAAAATAAACTCTTTTGTATTAGCCTTATGTGTCTGGGATTTTTCCTTTGAGACTTTCAGGGACCTACTGGGCAGTTTCATGTGTGCAGAGAAAGGCAAAAGAGTCCTGGCACAGCAGCACTGCCAGGGAGCACCAGCACTGGGCCTTTTCTGACCTGGTCTCTTTCCACTTGTACGCTCTCCTGCAGAGCCCCTGTGCTGGACTAAGGCCTTGGTCCTCTGCCAGCTGGGACACAGACCTGCTGCATGTTCATCCTGGGGTCACAGGCAGGGACAGGCCATGGGCACTGCTGGGACACAGCTGGGCTCCACAACAGCAGCTCCATCAGGAAAGGGATTCTCCTTAGCTCAAGACATGCAGTCTTAGGGCTTTTTGCAAAGTCACTCTCAAGAACATGGCAAGGAAGAGACTTTATAGGGGGTCCTTGTTTGCTTGTTCTCCAGGGGCTCTAAATCTACATGTGAACCAGCAAACAGAGCCCTGTAACTGCAGGGGCTACAGCAGGAAATAGGGAAAATGATCTGGTGAGTGTTCTGTGTTACCCTCAGAGAACACACTACTGCTACCCATGACAACAATGTCAGTAATAAAAGCTGGAACCAGAACAAAGAAACTCCACAAGAAGCACACATGGTGCACAACACCATTGCTCCATTGCTCACCACTCAGTGCCCAATGCCCAGCTGAGCCCAGGCAGAGATCAGCCCTTCCTGACCAACCCCCCATTAACACCCTGAGCACGGCCCTGCATCAAAGGGATCATTCTTTGGGCCAGTTGGACTCAGCTATCCTGGCCCTCCTCCCTTTCATCTTCCTGTGACCCTGAGGAGATCATCAGAGGCCATGATTGAACAAACCTCTCACAGGCTCAGTGAGGAAAGGAAAATCCAAAGCACCGGGGAAAAAAACCTGCAGTCCCTTGGAACATTAAAAAGCCCCACCAAAGGGCCATTCATTACAAAGCCTCCCCAGGGACTCGTCCCAGCAGATCCTTGGAGGCCACAACTGCAGGGAGGCAAAGGCTCTGGGCAGCAGCTCAGGTGCTGAGCAAAGCCTGGCTTGGCTGGAGGCAGCAGAAAGGCCCAGCCCTGACCCCAAGTCCGGGGAAGGCAGATCCTGTCCCTCACACCTTGCTCAGACCTTCTTTGCCCCTCCCCCCTCCCCCTCTGCTGAATTTTCCAGTAACTTGCAAGAGAGGGAGGTAACCACAGTGGCACAGGCAGCCTGGTTTCTGGGCCTTCTGTCACTAGGACTAAAATGGCTTCTTTATTTGGACTAGAATATGTTCTAGTTCCTCTCTGACTCTTAAGACAGAAATGCAGGATTGTAGCTCAGGGCTTAGAAGCTGCCAGCTCCTACTTTCAATGTAAGGAACTCCATAGCTACATAAAATCTACAGATCAATAAATTCCTAAGGCAACACCCCACTGCTGCTCCTGACAGCAGGACCAGGCCCCTCTCCACCCCCTGTGCTGCCCCTGCTCAGACATCCCCAGTGCTGGTTCCCTTGGGGGCCCCTCAGCATCACCCCCACACTGAGCTGCCCTGCTGGACCCTGCAGAGCTGCCCATGGCAGCAGCTCGTTTGGAATGGCACAGCCCATCCTACACTGGCCCCTGGACACCAAAGAAACAAAGCCCTGACCCTCAGAGTGCAGCCCTGCCCGTGGCAATGGGCCCCCAGGGCTGCCCTGAACAAAGCAGACCCTCCAGACCCTGCCCAGAGACACAACTGGGGACACCACACATGATGCTCTTAGGAAACAGCTACAAGCTTTGCTTGGCTGTTGGGAGGGGTCATTGTTTTATTCTAAATGTTCAGAGTTACCCCCTTGAGGGGCAGCATGTCCAAAAGGCCACTGTTGTGTTCCATTTGGAGGCAGGAACATTTCCCAAAGGAATCCAGGTGGCACACACGGTGCAGAGGGAGCTGCCAAGTCACCCCAGTGTTCAGCCCTGCCCTGAGTGGAACCAACACTGCCCTTTCTCACACATCTCTGGTGAAGACAAAGATCTCAGGGTTTAGTTTGTAAACAAGGAATCCTTGAAAAGATATGTTTAGGACCTGACAGCAAGGTCACTCAGGAGCAACCAGCACAGGAATGGGCAGGAACTGTTGGTCAGAGGTCCATCTAGGAGGGGAGGGTGGATATTTTAATTTTATTTGACACTACAGAAGCAATTTCTGGGGTGGCCTCTGGAATTTTATTCTATTTCAAGAGCAGCAGCAACAGGACTGTGTTTGAGTGCTGCAAATGAGGCCTGTATGGCCCTCACTCACCTTGACTTAGTGCTCAGGGGCTTGTGAGCATTCCAATGTCTACTGATGGCTACACTTGAGACAAAAACACTGAGTTCACTGTCACAAATGCACTAGGGATGGCACTGATCAAAAGAGGCAATTGCAATTTTACTGATAAAATTCAGGTGGCAACCAGTAGCCATGGGGAAAAAAATGAAAAACTAAATTTATGCAGCACGAATTTTTAATAACAAAAATCAGATCTGTTCCAGAAATGCCTTTGTGCACTGCCTATTTTAGATATATGTTCCTGTGGTTCCATGGGAGCCCGAAAATTCTTCTCAGCCCATCATTGTCACACCTGCAGCATCGGGGGCTGCAGGAGTAAAGGGGACCCTGCAGTGAGGCTTCAGATCTGTTCACTAAATACCATTCTGAAAGGAGATTGAATGAGGGAGAGCCCAGTTCTCAGTGTGAGACAGGCAGCTGCCAACAGGTCCAACCAGCACACTGGATTTACACCATCTGATCTCTGCTGGGGGGCCCTGTCCTAGCCCCTCGCTGGCCCAGAGGAGCCACTGCCTGTGCTGGGATGCTCAGGGACCACTGGGCTCTTGCCAGTGGCTTCCCTGCCCAGCCAAGCAGTGCTGCCTGAGCTTCTCATCAATCACCAGCCCCAAGTCCTTCTCCTCTTTGGGGCTGCTCTCAATCCATTCTCCACCCAGCCTGAGTTTGTGCTCCATAATCATGTGACAAACTGTAATGCATGCAAATAGAACAGACTGTGGCTAGGCCTCATCCACAAAATTACAAGAAGCAGAGGAAGCTTTGTATTCTGAAGAGGTTGCCATCTCGGACTTTGGTTCAGTTTTGTCTCAGAGAAAACATCAGAGCTTAAAAACCCTAAAACTTTGGAGGTCTTTGAAAATGATCTGATTGGCTACTGTCAGTTTTTTAAAGCTTGTTTCTGTTTTCAGAGGGCTGTTAAGTTGTTGGATGAAGAGGTAACTTATCTTTTTTAAAAAGAAAGCCAAGATATTCACTTTGTATGTGTTGATAGCATGGATGCGTCTTACTGACCTCAACACCCTGCCTCGAATTCAATACCCCTGGTTTCACCAAAACAGGGAAAGATATAGAGAGAGAGCAAGAGAGCAAATATGCACAGATGAAAAGGGAAAAAATAACTCTTTATCAAAAAGAAATGCTAATAACAATACTTTAAAACTGGGCAATGTCACAGTGTCCCCTGAGTTCCAGGAGGCCCTGCAGTGTCACAGTGTCCCCTGAGCACCCTCAGGCCCCATATCACACAGCCCTGGCAGTTGCCTCAGCTGAAATTCTGGGGCCCTTTGGGGCACCACAACAGAAGGAAGAGATTGAGCCATTTGAGAATGTCCAAAGGAGGCAACCAAGATGGGCAAGGGCCTGCAGGGGAAGTGTGTGAGGAGCGGCTGAGGGCACTTGGTGTGTTCAGCTGCACAAGAGGAGACTGAGGGGAGAGCTCAGTGCAGGTACAACTTCCTTGAGAGGGGCAGAGGAGGGGAAGGCCCTGGTCTCTGTTCTGTGGGGACCAGGGACAGCACCCAGGGAATGGTTGGAGTTGTGTCAGGGCAGGGTCAGGTTAGATCTTAGAAAGAGGCTCTTCCCCCAGAGGGTAGTGGGCACAGCCCCAAGGCTGACAGAGTTCCAGGAGAGTTTGGATAATGCTCTGTGGCACAGGGTGTGACTCTTGGGGATGGTCCTGTGCAAGGCTGAGGGTTGGACTCCATGACGCTTGTTGTTCCCTTACCACTCAGCACATTCTGGGGTTCTGAGACACCAGCTGGGCTTGTCCCAGTGCACAAAGAGCTCCATCACCCCAAAAAATTCTATGGGTGCCCCCTGTGTGTGGAGGGCTCCCAGAACCACCGCAGGAGGCCTGGAGGAAGGGGGGACACCCTCCTGCAGATGAGATGTCCATCAAACCTGGGTTCCTTCCAAGCCACTTGTAACTCCTCAGAATTGGGGATTATAACCCCCCTCAGGCATCAGTGGAGCCAGGGGGGTCACTGCAATCCCCAGAATGAGGAGGAGACTCCCAAGACCCATTTAGAACCCCTAAATATTGGTTGAAAGCAGGATTCTTCTACCAATAGTGTCATCTCATCTCCCCAAATTGGAAGAGGTTCAACTCAGCCAATGAAAAATAGGAGGGAGACCCTCAAAAGATGTTTATAGCCCCACAGAATTGGTGGAAAGCAGAAGGATCCCCCCAAAACAACCTCCCTGTGTCCCTCCCTGTGGGGTCCCACTTCAAGCACTGGAGCCACATGTCCCCAACACTCCCTCACAGAACCCCCTCAGGATAGGAGGGCACCCCAGAAGATCCCTCAGTCTTTCCAGACCCCCCATCTCATGTTTCCTAAACCCCAGCCCTTCCCCCTCAAGCCCTATTCCAACCCTCCCAATTTGCATCCGATCCCTCCCAATTTTATCCCACCATTCCTGGGTTTGTAGCACCCCTTCTCCTGCTGCTGACTCCCATAAGTGGGTTCAAGTTGGATTAAACCATTTTGGGGTGGGATTGAGTCTTTTGAAGTTGGCATGCAGCAATTTTGGGGTGGGATTGAGGCATTATGAGGTGACAGATCGATCCCTCTCAGATTTTGGACTGCAAAATGATGGAGAAAAGTCATTTGGCCTGGAGACCCCCAATTTTGGGCAAAACTCTCCCAGATCCCCACAGAACCCTGAAATCTTCCTGAATATCCCACTGAACACCAAATTCCTTCCCCAAATCTTAACAAAATGGTGGGTGTTTAGATGTCTCTGTTCAATTTCTTTATTTTACCCCCAATTTCAGGTGATTTTAAAGGATGAAGATGGATAAAATAAAATAAAAAACAAAAAAAGCATCATGTGAGTGTGCATGGGATTGGGCTGGGTTGAATGGCCCATAGAGAGGCAGAGCCACAGAGAATGGGAATTATGAAATTATTTAGTTTAGAAAAGATCTCAAACACCATTCAGGATTGCTTTAGGACACCAGAAGAACCAACTGTATGGAGCAGATGAGATTTTTAGGATCAAAAGTCAGCAAATTCCCTCTTCCCAATGAATTTCCCACTTCAGTCTGTGTCCCCATACCAAAATACCAAAAATGCTAAGTAATCACTTTGGAAGCAAAGTCCCCTCTTCTTCCCTCCCCTTTCCTCCCCCTCCCCCTCTCCCCCCCCCCCAAAAAAAAAAAAAAGGGCACAGACCATGGTTTGGTAGGATATGGTATATTAAACAAAAAATAAAATAGAAACCAAATAAAAAACAAACTACCACCTAGAATAAAAGATAGCAAGAACAAACAAAATAAATTTCTACTTCCCCAGTAAAGACAAAGAACTGCCAGAGGGCAGTTCCCCCCAGGAGCTCTGAGCTGCCACCCAACTCCTTGTTCAGACAGCAGGAAGAAGAAGGAAAATCCGTCCTCCCTCTCTTTTTCTATCTGAGATGATGATAGAATATGGTATGGAATATCACTGCCCAGTAGAAGTCAGCTGGTCTGACCCAGTTTGAGTCAGCTGATTGTCCAAGCCTTGATCAAAAACCAAAGCCCAAATCTGGGCCTAACTAAAACCATGACACCATGGATGTTCCTTCCCCTGTGTTAACCCAAGTGCCCACGGAGAACCAGGAGGATGCAGAGACCACCAGCCAGGTGGGTCACTGGGAATGTGGGTCAGGATCTCTGCTCCCAATGTAGATCCTCCAATGGGTGATAGAGATGGAGTAGCAGATGAAGCTCTTCCCAAAGTCAGGGCACTCATAGGGCTTCCCTTACTGGTGGGTCCGTTGATGTTGGGTTAAGGTAATTTTGTGTAGAACCATTGTAGTATGAGGTGAAAATCAGGGGATGTTTTGGTGGAATTAAAGGAATTTTGGGTGGAATTAAAGGGACTTTGGGTGGAATCTTGGGGATTTGTGGTAAAATTAGGGGGATCTGGGATGAAATTCTGGGGATTCTTTTGTTGCCTAAATCCTTGAGAAAATAGACACTCAAAAACAGTTTAATGCAGAAAGATATACAGGTTACCTTTATTTGAAGTTTCTCGGGTGCACAGCAGAAGGTCTGTGCACACATGACCAGGGATGTCACAATTTTATAACCTCTCCAGCAATTTACATATGAGATATCAATAACCAACCATGATCCTCATTTCCCTCTGTGCCCCACTCAGAGGGGTCTTCAGAACTGCTCCTTGCAGATGTTCCAGGAAGTCCAGGCCTTCTTCCTGTGTTTTGTCTTCACACTCTCTACAGGTGGTTTCTCACAAACACCACGGCCTTGGCAGGGCATGAGAAAGCTCACGAATCTCTGAGAAAGAGCTTTAGTAACTCACCTAAGATGGGAACAACACAGGAGAATCCATGGAACTTATATGATTCTAAAAATCTACAAAAACACACTAAAATCCTTCGGCATCAAGAAGTAAAACAAATCCTAAAAAAACGCTGAGCTTCACTTTATCTCCAGTTCCCTCCCTTCTCCTCCCCAGCAGCACAGAGAGATGGGAATGGGAGTTACGGTGAGTTCATCAGGATTATGCTGCTGCTTCACCCTCAGGGAGAGGAGCCTTTCCCCTGCTGGAGTGTGGGGTCCCTTTGCACAGAGTCAGTCTTTGCTCTGCTCCATCCAGCCTAGGTCCCTCCCAAGGGAGACAGTCCTCCAAGAACTTCTTCCACTTGAGTCCTTCCCTGGGCTCAGTCCCTCAGGAACAGGCTGCTCCACTGTGGGTCCCTTCCCTGGGCTCAGTCCGTCAGGAACAGGCTGCTCCAGTCTGGGTCCCTTCCATTGGCTCAGTCCCTCAGGAAAAGGTTGCTCCACTGTGGGTCCCCCATGGGGTCCCAAGTCCTGCCACCAAATCTCCTCCAGTGTGGGCTCCTCCCCACAGCTCTGCAGGGGCTCCCACGGGGTCTCAGCCTCCTTTGGGCATCCCCTGCTTTAGTGAGGGCTCCTCCCCAGGCTGCAGGGGAGTCTCTGCACCATCCTGGACTCACCCACAGCTCACAGGCACTTCAACTCAAGTTAACAGGGACTTCCAGCCTGCCCAGGGCAGCAGCAATTCCCAGGCCTCCTGCCAGCCCAGGCACATCACCAAGGCTGCTGTCCAACATTCCCAGGCACAGCACAGTGAGGTGGTCAGAGCTGAGAAGCTCAGCAGCAGAGACAACAACAGGCAGCCACCAAGGAGCACCAGACTCTGATACACAGCCGGGAGCCTCAGACAGCACCAGCAGCTGCAAAGTCCATCAGCACATCCCAATCCCATCTGTCTGTCTCTCCAACACTCCCAGCCCCACCCTGGACACCAACAAAGGCTGGTGTGGTTTCACCCTATCCAGCCCCCAAGCCTCTCACAGCCACTCCTCACTCCCTCACCAGCAGGATCAGGGAGAGAACTGGGAGGGAAAAGCTGGAAAACTCATGGGTTGAGATAAAGACCATTTAATAAGGACAAGCAAAACCTGCACACACAAGTAAAACAAAAGAACAAATTCCTTCCCTGCTTCCCATGACTGGGCAGGTGTTCAGCACCTCCAGGGCAGCAGGGCCCAATCCCATGGAATGGTGACTTGGGAAGACAAACTCCACTGTGGGGGGTTAACTCAGCCGGTCTGCGGACCCCCTAATGTTTGAGGAATTGATATGGAGCAGGTTAGAATGTATTCTTGGATGAAAGCAGTTTGCAGTGTTCCCCTAAAGAGGAAGAAACCTCCTGCAGAATGCAGGGGACCTTTTGACCAGTAGGATTCTTCCATGTATGTTTGCCTTAGCTGACTGACCAATTGTGGGATGACACGGTGTGGGAGAAAGCAGATAAAAGTAAAGTTGTAACTAAGAATAAAGTCCTTTTATCCTCAGTGTAAGCTTTCTGGTCTAACTGCTGCCTGAGCTGTCTCTGCCTCCTCGACCGCCACTATTTTACCATACCTTAAGAAAGGGCGATCCCCACACTCCACCACTCCAAACGTGTCCCACCAATCT
Source organism: Pithys albifrons albifrons (assembly GCF_047495875.1). Taxonomy (NCBI): domain Eukaryota; kingdom Metazoa; phylum Chordata; class Aves; order Passeriformes; family Thamnophilidae; genus Pithys; species Pithys albifrons. The sequence continues at coordinate 1,544,141 of NC_092483.1, read as the reverse complement.
CCTTTTCACCCCACTTTATACTCTGAGCATTATTGCCTGAAAAGTCTGTGGAGAAAAAGACTCTAAGACAATTTAAGTGGGAGATAAGAGAGCAGCAGCTTCAATGAGCACCCAGGCTCACCCAGGAATGCCCATCCACGCTCATGCCCCAGCACTGGTTTCATGGGTTTATAACAATATCTGTCCAATCCCCCTTCACTCTCCCCTCAGTCCTGCCCTGTTACGCCTCCAGCACACCCATCTGGAATTGAGTCTGGGGAGGGTTTGGGACCCCCTCTTCATCATCTTCATCTCCCTCACAGCACACAGGGCAGTTGAAGGTTTTCAAGTGTTCTGGGCTCAGAGGTGACTCGGCCTATGTTTGTGTCTCGTGGTGCAGGCCTTGAGGTGCTTTTCAGCCTTTGCCTTGAAAACAAGACTAAACAGCTCATGAAATGTTGAGGGGTTGATATGGGGTAAGGGTTGGTGTGCATAAACACTGAACTTAAAGCTACTAGAAATACTGGTACACTAAAATCTATAGTCATTATAGCTCACTATAGCTACTTCTAAAACTTATAAAATTAAAAATCAAAAATCAAAAAACCCTCTGAGGCATCAGCATGATGTTGATACCACTGGTTAAAGGTGTGGGGTTGGGTCCCCACCATCTGGTTTGCCCATATATTGGTCAGACACAGGGGCAACTCACTAAGTTCTTAATCCAACAGAAGGAGAATTAAGGAATGACACTGGAAAGGTTATTGGTGTGATAGAGGTTAAATTGGGGAAAAAATGGGTAATACATCAATTTCTCTATTTGCCAAACACCCTGAAACATTTTCTATAGAAAGATGAATTGGAAAACCTAAGGCAGAAATTAAATTTTAAAAATGGGGATATTGAAATCATAATTCCTGAGACTACGCATGTCAGTGCAGCAGCTCTTCTTGGGAATGAAAATAACTCCAGTCAGCAGCCACATCCCAGCTGAAGTTGAACATGCAGTTGTTCCTATTGTGTGGGCCAGTGGAATTCCAGGAAAGTCATAAAGGACAGAACCTGTAAGAATTACCCCTAAGGCAGGAGCTGGGAAGGCAAAATCAGTATCCTTTCAAGTTAGAAAGCCAAGTTGGATTGGTTCCAATAACAGACAAATTTGCTAAGCATGGTTTGTTTGTAGAATTTAAATCCAAGCACCCATAAAGAAAGAAATGGGAAAGGTTATTGATTAGTGCAGGACCTGAGAGAAAGTCCTTAAATGATAACCTAAAGAACCTGAAAGGATTAGATTTAAAAGATGCCTTTTTCTGTGACCCCTTGAGAAAGGAAAATTTTTGCTTTGAATGAGAAAGTCTGGAAACTGGGAAGGAAGAGAAGGAGCCCCCTGTCTCCTCCTGAGCCATGAACAGTCCATGAACTGCCATCCTGGGCATGGCAGGGTGGTGCCAACTATGGTGTCGCAGGTTTGGCCTAGCTGTTGCCAACCCTGGACTGGCCCCCCTTCCCCCCCCAGAACCTTCCCAGCAAAGGAAAGAAAAAAAAACTGAAAAGAAACGCACTCTAAAGAAACTGAACTGAATAAAAAGAATAAATTATATTTACTAACATTTACAAACCACACTGTATACACAACACATAGGATCCCACCTCCCAGGGGAGAGGGGAAGGGAGAAAAGGGGATTAATTAGCTGGGAAATAGGGAAGACACCAACCCAACCCAAAGAAACCGAATGAATCAAAAGAAACACAATTAAAAACCTCAAGGAAGGGGAACAAGAATGAAACAATCTCACCCAGGACAGGAGAACCACCAGGCACCGGAGGGACCAGGCTTCAACCACCTCCCTCCAGCTCCTCAGCCAAGGAAGGGAAAAAAAGAACCAAACCACTCCCCCACTGCTACGTGGAAGACACGTGTGGAATACTTGTAACTTCCTTAGATACAATGGTTACTGAGGAAGCCATGGGTCAAACCATTACATTCTCCACCCCTTATTCCACACTGGTCTTTCCACGCAATCTTTGTATTATTGCATTTGCTTATATCCCACACACATATATATATATATATATAGTCCATATGCAGTCCTTCAAGGCAGATGTCTTGTCATCAAGGATCAACACCAGCATCAGTTCAGCTTTAGTCCATTGCCTTTTGGTTAGAGTCACAGTTCCAAGTTGAGGCCTAGTCCACAGGGCTGCCTTATCGTTGGACATCATGGGATACCAGTACCGGCTTTGTTTGGGTTTTTTTCATCTCGTGTCTGGTTTCCTGCAAAACACAACTCAAAGCACATCATTAGTTCTTCCCCAAGGCTAGATTGCCTTGGGGCACACACTGGATCTCACCATCCTTCCTCATTACCCACCAAGTGTTTCCGGACCCTTGGGCAAAAACAATCCCACGAATGGGTTTGTCTTGGCCCGAGGGAGGGGTAATCCAGACAGATTTCCCTAACATGCCTCTCAAGTGAATCGCTGGAACTTTGTCTCCATCTACCGTGTGGAGGGATTCTGCTTGGGCAGGACCAGCTCGATTGACAGAGCCTCTGGTGTTAACCAACCAGGTGGCCTTGGCTAAATGCTTATCCCAGTTCTTGAAGGTTCCTCCACCTAGTGCCTTCAGAGTTGTTTTTAATAGTCCATTGCACCTTTCAACCTTTCCAGCAGCAGGTGCGTGATATGGAATGTGATATACCCATTCAATACCATGCTCCCGTGCCCAAGTGGCTACTAGATTGTTCTTGAAATGAGTCCCATTATCTGACTCAATGCGATCTGGAGTGCCATGCCTCCACAAGACCTGTTTCTCAAGGCCCAAGATAGTATTCCGGGCTGTTGCATGTGGTACTGAATATGTCTCTAACCATCCGGTGGTCACTTCCACCATGGTAAGCACATAGCGCTTACCTTGGCTAGTCTGTGGCAATGTGATGTAGTCAACCTGCCAGGCCTCTCCGTATTTATACTTGTCCCAGCGTCCACCATACCAAAGGGGCTTCAACCTTTTTGCCTGCTTAATGGCAGCACAGGATTCACAATCGCGGATAACCTGGGAGATAGTGTCCATAGTTAAATCCACCCCTCGGTCTCGCGCCCATTTATAGGTTGCATCCCGGCCTTGATGGCCTGAAGCATCATGGGCCCATTGAGCTAGGAACAATTCTCCCTTTTGCTGCCAATCGAGGTCTACTTGTGACACCTCAATCTGTGCAGCTCGGTCTGCCTGTCTGTTATTATCTTGTTCCTCATTAGCTCAACCTTTGGGCACATGGGCATCTACATGGCGGACTCTCACGTTCAATTTCTTTACTCTGGCAGCAATGTCTTGCCACAGATCTGCAGCCCAGATGGGCTTCCCTCTACGCCTCCAATTCATCTTCTCCCACCGGTCTAGCCATCCCCAGAGAGCATTTGTTATCATCCATGAGTCGGTGTACAAGTAAAGCCTTGGCCATCCTTCTCTTTCTGCAATGTCTAGGGCCAATTGGACAGCTTTGAGTTCTGCGAACTGACTCGATTCGCCTTTCCCCTCAGTGGCTTCTGCCACCCGTTGGGTGGGATTCCACACAGCTGCTCTCCACTTCCGGCTCCTCCCTACGATACGGCAAGAACCATCAGTGAAAAGTGCGTAGCGCGTCTCTTCATCTGGCAGCTGATTATATGGTGGAGCTTCTTCAGCTCGACTCACTGACTCTTCCTCTTCTTCATCTGCCAGGCTGAAGTTCCCACCTTCAGGCCAATTGGTTATAATTTCTAGAATTCCAGGGCGATTCGAGCTCCCAATTCGAACACGTTGTGTAATCAAAGCAATCCACTTGCTCCACGTGGCATCGGTGGCATGGTGTGTAGGGGGCACTTTTCCTTTGAACATCCAGCTTAACACTGGTAGTCGAGGTGCCAGGAAAAGCTGGGCTTCGGTACCGATGACTTCTGAGGCTGCTCGTATGCCTTCATATGCTGCTAGGATTTCCTTCTCCATAGGGGTGTAATTGGCCTCAGAGCCTCTGTAGCTTCGGCTCCAGAAACCAAGTGGTCGCCCTCGTGTCTCACCAGGCACCTTTTGCCAGAGGCTCCAGGAGGGACCTTTATCTCCAGCTGTGGAATAAAGTACATTCTTCACATCTGGTCCCGTCCTGACTGGTCCAAGAGCCACGGCATGTGCGATTTCTTGCTTGATCTGCTTGAAAGCCTGTTGTTGTTCAGGACCCCATTGGAAAATGTTCTTTTTACGGGTCACAAAATAGAGAGGGCTCACGATCTGGCTGTACTCTGGAATATGCATTCGCCAGAAGCCTATGGCTCCCAGAAACGCTTGGGTCTCTTTCTTGTTAGTCGGTGGAGCCATTGCTACAATCTTATTGATGACATCGGTTGGAATCTGGCGACGTCCATCTTGCCACTTCACCCCAAGGAACTGAATCTCTCTGGCAGGTCCCTTGACCTTGCTCTTTTTGATGGCAAAACCAGCTTTGAGGAGAATCTGAATAATCTTTCGTCCTTTTTCAAAGACTTCTTCTGCTGTGTCTCCCCATACAATGACATCATCAATATACTGGATGTGTTCTGGGGCCTCACCCTTCTCCAATGTGGCCTGGATCAGCCCATGACAAATGGTTGGACTGTGTTTCCACCCCTGGGGCAATCGGTTCCAAGTGTACTGCACGCCCCTCCAGGTGAAAGCAAACTGTGGCCTGCACTCTGGTGCCAGAGGAATGGAGAAGAATGCATTAGCAATGTCAATAGTGGCGTACCACTTTGCTGCTTTGGACTCCAACTCATACTGGAGCTCCAACATATCTGGCACGGCAGCACTCAGCGGTGGCGTAACTTCATTCAGGCCACGATAGTCCACAGTCAGTCTCCATTCTCCATCTGATTTACGTACAGGCCAGATAGGGCTGTTGAAGGGTGAGTGTGTTCTGCTGACCACCCCTTGGCTCTCCAGCTTCCTGATCATTTTATGGATGGGAATCACAGCATCTCGGTTTGTACGATACTGTCGCCTATGTACAGTTGCAGTGGCCATCGGTACTTCTTGATCTTTGACTTGGAGTAATCCCACAACAGAAGGGTCTTCTGAGAGACCAGGAAGAGCAGACAACTGTTTGGACTCTCCTTCAATCACAGTGGCTACACCAAAAGCCCACCGGTACCCCTTCGGGTCCTTGAAGTGTCCTCTTTTTAAATAGTCCATACCAAGAATGCTAGGGGCTTCTGGTCCTGTCACAATGGAATGCTTTTCCCATTGGTCTCCTGTTAGGCTCATGTCAGCCTCTACCACCGACAGGTCCTGAGACCCTCCGGTAACTCCAGAAATAGACACAGTCTCTGTACTCTCATGTTCTGATGGCATTAATGTACATTGGGCACCAGTATCTACCAAAGCTCGATATTTCTGAGGATCCGATGTGCCAGGCCATCGAACCCACACAGCCCAGTAAACCCGATTATCATCCTCGTCCCTCTCCTCCTCCTGGCAGGAGGCAGGGCCCCTCTATTGTTGTTCCTGGTCGGAGCATTCTCCATCTGACGTGTGCGATGCTCTGTCAGAGGCTCCTTCATCAGCATGGGGGGAGTTGTTTCTTTTGCGTCTCGGAGATCGATGTTTCTTTTCCGGGGTCTTTGCTTCAACTATGTGGACAGCTTTCTTGCCAGCTACTTTCCGTTTTAATTCTTGCACTCGGGCTTTAAGTTTAGAGGTGGGTTCACCGTGCCATTTTTTCATGTTTTCCCCTAGTTCGCGCAGAAAGGCCCACAAGAAACCACGCTCACTTTGTGTCTTACTCCTGGGGCTTCCAGTTTTCTCTCGTGCTGCATGAGATGACCGAGAACGGGAGCGGGAATGAGAACGAGAACTGGAATGAGAATAAGAACGAGACCTTTCTTTGCGACCTCTAGAACATCTGTGTCTAGGTTCTTCTTCATACACAGAGCGTCTAGTATTCCTCTGGTGGCCTCTAGTTCTCCCTCGTGCTGCATGAGGTGACCAAGAACGGGAACGGGACCGAGAACAGGAACAGGAACTTGAACGAGAATGAGAACGAGACCTTTCTTTGTGACCTCTGGGACCTTTGCCTTTAGGTTCTTCTTCATACACAGAGCGTCTAGGATTCCTCCCTACCCTTTCCCCACTGCAGAGGGACGAATGCTGGTAGTTAGAGGGGACCCTCATGGTTTCTGATATTCTCCGTATCCAGTGACACATTCTGTCAACGTGTATCTCATTCTCGTCCATACTTAGAGGGTATGCAGATATCAGACATGGCATATAAGACTTAGGGGCCCCATTCATCACCTTATCCCACATCGGCTGTGTGCATGGCATCTTCTCTGGGACCAAGATGTCATAGTAATTTGGATCGGAGTATATAATCTCCAGCATGGCCAGTTCCCGCAGATACTGGATGCCTTCTTCTGCAGTATTCCACTCTCTTGGAGCACTCACCAAATACTCTTTAAATGGGTATCTTGCCCTCACGGCACAGAGGATTCGGGTCCAGAGGCTGGATGCCATCTCCCCCTGTCCCATTTCCTGTTCTATTTCACGGTCTCGGGCAAGAGATCCCAATTGTTGTGCTTCATGACCTTCCAGCACATGACTACTGGCCCCCTGGTCCCAACATCGCACCAGCCAGGTGAGGATGCGTTCATCGGGCCACCGACTGTAATCCCTTCGTATATCTCGAATCTCCTTTGGGGTCAATGATCGTATAATTTCACTTTCCCTCATTATTTCCTGTCCATCTCTTCCACGTACTATTCTCTCTACCTGTGTTTTTACTCTTCCACTCCTTCGTGGAACCTCTCTCACTTCCTTTCTGACCCTCTCACGCGAAGATGGGGATTGTTCAGGCTGTGAAGATGAGCTTCTATGGTGTTCACTCCGGGAGGATGGGCTCCTACGTCGCCCACGCTGTGGAGAGAGACTTCTACTTCGTTCGAGCCGTGGGGAAAGACTCCTAGCTCGTGCACCCCGTGAAAGGGAGCTCCTGCGTTGTTCATCAGGTCTGATGAATGGAGGTAGCACATAGTCCTTGGAAGGCCGGGGTAAGGGCCTTCCCCGGTCATCTATTCCCTCAAATGTAGGTCTAGTATGGGGAGGTGGAATCATACTTCCAAGAGAGGGTTGCCTTAGGAGAGGCTGAAACGGTCCTTCCTCAGGCTGACGGAAGCGCGTTGACCTCCTCTCTTCCTCCACTGGGTACTTGCGTATGTAGTCAGAGCACCAATCGTCGAATGTTCTTCTATCCCAGGATGCTCGCACCATTCCTTTCCTTTCTCCAGGCATGCCTCTGGTCTCTTTTGGGCGTGCCCCCAGTCCCATTAGGTGTGCCCCATCCCTTGTGACCACTCCTCCCTCTCTGGCGGCTGCTCCCTCTTCTACTGTGACTATTCTTTCCTCTTGTGCCGTCGCTCCTTCCATCGTCACAGTAGTTTCTTCCTCTCTCGCAGCTGCTTCTTCGTCTACTTCTTCTTCTTCTTCTTTTTCTTCTTCTTCTTGTTCCTCTTCTTCTTCTTCTTGTTCCAATTGCGGAGGTGGCTCTATGGGTTTTGTAGTCTCCTTTGTCCTCGTTGTTTTCTTCTTTATGGGGGCAATGATAATCTTCCGGTCCATAACTTCAGTTTGAGTTCCCACAGAGCGAATAGGAACTGTATCCGCGTCGGCTTGAGTTTGAGCTTCAACTGTGGTCTTGGTGGGTTTAGTAGGAATGGCCGCTTCCAGATCTGCAGCTTGAGTCTGAGTTTCCACAGAGCGAATAGAAACTGTATCGACGTCGGCCTGAGTCTGAGCTTCAACTGTGGTCTTAGCAGGCTTAATAGAGATGGCAACCTCCAGATCTACGGCTTGAGTCTGAATTTCTACGGAACAACTGGAAGCTGTATTAGCTTCAGCTTGCGTCTGGGTTTCAGCCGTTGTAGCGGGGACAGCAGAAATAGCCTTGTCCAGATTTGCAGCCTGAGTTTGGGTTTCTGTCGAGCAAACAGAGACTGTATTTGCTTCAGCCTGCGTCTGAGTTTCAGCTGTGGTTGTAGCGGGGACAGCAGAAATGGCCTTGTCCAGATTTGAAACCTGAGTTTGGGTTTCTACTGAGCAAACAGAGGCTGAAACTTGAGTTTGGGTCCCTACAGAGTGAATGGGGGCTTTGTTGGCCTCTGTTTGAGTCTGAGTTTCAACTGTAGTTTTAGCAGGGACAGCGGAGGTAGCCATGTCCGGGTCTGCAGCTTGAGTTTGGGTTTCTACAGATCGGACGGAGGCTGTATTAGTTTCAGCTGCTTGAGTTTGGGTCTCTACAGAAACAACATCAACCTCATGCTGTGTTTGGACTTCACTTTCGGTAGCCTGAACGGGGACTGCACAGGTCTCGGATGGCATATCTCCATATTCTATCCTGTCCTCAAGCCAGTGACAGTAGTCTATGGCACATCGATAAGCACTAGCCAGGCCCCAACACAAAGCAGAGACGCGCGTATACAAGTCCTCATAGGAAAAACACTCTTCTGATAAACAGCGGGCCACCTCAGCAGAGTCACACACTTGTTCTGACGTGAACTTCCAAAAAACGGAGGGTGAGATACGCCCTAGCACTTTACCGAGATCCGTCCAAGGCCCATCCCACCCTGGGACTGGCCTGTCCGAAGCCCCTTCCAAAGTTCCAGCGAGTCCCCCAGAGGCATAGCCTTTCTTAGGTCTAAAACAAGGGAAGCAACAAAGTGCCAGCATTCTTCCAATCTTATACAACAGTTCCATTACCCTCATAAACACTAGTGCTGTCACAATACAATTTAGGTAATAACTGGGACCAATTGTAACAGTAGGGATCTCCCTCAATAGTCCATTAATGTCATAATTTAACAGGCCTTTAATGTCAAGATTCAGGAGGGCCTTACATGGATGACAATTATCAGGCAGACCTAGGTATGTCCCTAGGAGACCTCTCAGAGTGGGAGTAAGCATTAGCACCATCAGTATGTAAAGGAATAGAAAGACACTTAACAGGAGGCCTTTCACTACAAGAGACTGCCAGGCCATGCCAGCATGGTTGGACTGACCTCCTCTGGTACCTCTCAGGTATTTGCTAAAAAGGGTGAAAACCATTCTTTCTATTGTTTACCTTATGCCTGAGTCCTCTGTTCCCAAACAAAAACCTTGTTTATAACAAAAAGATACTCTTTTGATAATACCACTTCAGTTGGCAGTTCTCCCGGCCACTGTTCTCTAAACAGAGAATTATTTACAAAACAGCTCAAGGTCAGTATCTCGGTGGAACCTCCAGTAATGTCGCAGGTTTGGCCTAGCTGTTGCCAACCCTGGACTGGCCCCCCTTCCCCCCCCAGAACCTTCCCAGCAAAGGAAAGAAAAAAAAACTGAAAAGAAACGCACTCTAAAGAAACTGAACTGAATAAAAAGAATAAATTATATTTACTAACATTTACAAACCACACTGTATACACAACACATAGGATCCCACCTCCCAGGGGAGAGGGGAAGGGAGAAAAGGGGATTAATTAGCTGGGGAAATAGGGAAGACACCAACCCAACCCAAAGAAACCGAATGAATCAAAAGAAACACAATTAAAAACCTCAAGGAAGGGGAACAAGAATGAAACAATCTCACCCAGGACAGGAGAACCACCAGGCACCGGAGGGACCAGGCTTCAACCACCTCCCTCCAGCTCCTCAGCCAAGGAAGGGAAAACAAGAACCAAACCACTCCCCCACTGCTACGTGGAAGACACGTGTGGAATACTTGTAACTTCCTTAGATACAATGGTTACTGAGGAAGCCATGGGTCAAACCATTACATATGGGTTGCTCACTATGGACTTCTCCTAAGACCATGATATGAAGTTTGGAAAAAAGCCTGTAAGAATTTCCTCACCTGCACAGATGATGCAAGAGCAGCCTTTAAGCAGCCAAAGCATCCCCTGGTGAGAGCCCCAGCTCTCGAGCTACGAGAGCTCTCAGAATCCTTTGAACTGTTTCCCCGTGAGAGGCAGAATGTCCCTGTGGGAGTGCCTGAACAACTTCTCAAGGATCAGTGAAGAGCCAAAGCCTATTCCAGCCAAAAACCCTGACTAGGAATTGTACACTGATGGAAGGAGCTTTGCTGATGAGGGAAAAGCAGTGACAGGGTGCGCAGTGACCACCAGTGATAAGGGAATTGAATCGTGGCCTCACCAATGACTGTCTGTGCTCAGAGAGCAGAACTAACTGCTCTGAGCCCTGGACATAGGGAAAAAGAGTAAACATCTGGCATTGAGAACTTGCCCCGAGATTGGAAACCATTTCACTTACAAACATGCAAAAGAGGCAGCAGAAAAAGGTACTCTGGCTTTAGTCCCAGAAAAGGAGGTCCTGTTACCTAAAATTGCCCCAAAATATGAGAAAAAAGGACTCTCAGTTAATTGAATCCCTCAAAGCTCACTTTCAAGCTACAGGATGGGCAGTTACCCCTACAGGGCAGGTGATAGTCCAACCTACACTTGTGGAAAAGAGTTAAAAGAGACCATGAAAGAACCCAAACACTGTGGGAGTCACCAAAGCCAGAAAGCTTCCTGGAGACGATTGGCAAAGAGACTTTACTGAGTTACTCCAGAAAAAGGCCTTTCTTTATCGCACCAATAAAGCAAGAAAAGTAGTGAGGGTTCTCTTAAATTCCATTATTCCCTGGTTTTCTAGGAATGTCAGCAGACAAAGCATCACATTTTATTGCAGCAGTGGCACACAAGGCAAGTAACATTTGTCAGGAAACCTGAAGGACATCAGTGCAGGCCCTGCCTATGGCATTGCTGAGAACTGGAGTTCAGCCTGGAAGAAGAAACAATTTAAGCTCCATGAACTACTGGACACTTCAGGATCTCCCCTGCAGAAACTCCAGAGATTCCTGGGGACATCTTAGCCGGTGGATTGGACGCCCCAGCCCTTTCGTTCCTGCGTGGCCACTAGGGCCACACCAAGTGGGGGGACCCTGAGCCTCCACCAGCCAAGGGGAAAGGACCTTTCCAGGTTTTGGTGACCACATTTACAGCAGTCAGAGCTGCAGAAAAGGACCTTGGATACATTATCCTTAAGAAAGTTCATTTGGCTGGAATGCTGAACAGACTGGACCCTAAAATCACCACCTGTGTTTGCAGATTACCTTGAGTTATGATTCAGTACTGTACCTCTTGCACTAAGTGATGGCTCAAAGTGTGCTTTAAATAATGGGACCTTGGCCTGATGGCCACATCTCAAGAGAAAGGGACAATGATATCTGAGTTTTGAGATGTAACAAGAACTGATAGTTTTTGCAGTAGAATGTACCACAGAAACTCTACAGAGCTGAGCCAAGTGATTTAAGGAGACTAACCAAGTAAAGCCAAGAAACAATGGAGAAGGGATTGGAGGCAGCCAGCCAAGCAACACCCAGTTACTCTTTAACCAGGTGTGTTGTCTTACACAACTTCATATAGCAATCAGAGCTTTGGGGGCTCCAGACACAGATGAGCAACAGAGACCCACGAGGAAGCCCCTCAGAGACTTTACAAGGACATGCAGATATGCTGATAAGTTTTGAGAAATGTCATGAATATGTAAAGGAACGCAGGGAATGAACAAGAAATACTCATGTAATGCTGACACATCAGCTGCAGTGAAGATCCCTCTGTGTGCACTTTGGGAACGGATTCCCATGGCACTCAGCGCGCTGTGACCGTGCAGGGTGTCGTGATAAAGACTGAAAGAGAAAAGAGACAAAAAAACCCTAGTTTTGTGAAATTCCTGATAACTCTTTTGCAAAGTGTTGTTTGCACGGCAGGGCCACTAAACAGCATAAAATGCTAGAGCCACTTTCTTCTAGGACAAATTGTCTAGTAATTATAGAAACTAGTGTACCATGAGTTAGAAGTCATACATTAAACTAAGCTAGACATTTCAATAAGATGAAATGGTAAAGATCCAAGATTTTAGAGAGTTAGAGCCAAGGTTTTACAAGTCTGACAGGTCATGTTACTGAACAAAGAAAAAGCAGAAGTCCAACAGTGATGAAGACGCTTCAAGACCACCCCAAAGAGATGAAGTCAGGAGACCACTACCCAAATTCGAAGCCAAAAGGAAAGCTCCACCCAAGATTTTGCCGAGTCATTAATATGGAAATTAGAGGGTGTTAAGGATGAACTTAAGGCTATAAATGGCTTATTTTACACAAACAAGTTAGGCAAGTTTTTGCCCAGTGTGAACTGGCTTGCCTCTAATGTTGTCAATAAATACCTTGCTACTATTAGAATTCATAGTTTCTCTTAGCAGTTATTTTTGCGGCGCTTTTTGCTTTTTAAAGACTGTCTGGCTGCTCAAGCTCAGCAGTTGGGTCTCAGAGGTTTCTTTTCAGAGGTGGTTTTCGGCAACAGGTGGCCCCTCAGAAACTCCCCCAGTGGGGTGACACAGGGGGAACAAACAGGGGTCCCATTCCCAATCCATCCTGGACGCTGGTTGTGCCAATCCCACCCCCAGACTCAGCCTCAATCCCAGCCCTGCATGGAATTGAGTAATTTAGGCATGGGATAAAACAAATTGGGGTGGAATGGAGCCATTTTAGGTAAGATTGGGTTGCTCTGAGGAGACAGATGTATCCCTCTCAGCTTTTGTGGTGCAAACCAGCCAGAGACTGGAATGTTCATGGTTCATGGCTCCAATACCCTCCAGTTGCAAAAGCAGTGGGTTCTTTGGTGCCCATGGGCAAAGGAACCACCCAGGGGCAGAGGGGGAAATGCCCACCCCCGGAGAGGACAGGGTGGACTTTGAGCCAGGGCAGGGAAGGGTTATTTTTATGCTTTTATATCACTACAGACAAGAACCAAAATTGCTCCAAACCTACTTTACATGCAAACAAAACTGTTCTAAACCCTACATATACATATATATCGATAAAGTAAATCTAATCTGCGCCAACGGTTGGGTTAACAAAGCACCTGGGTCACCCTAACCTTCAGGGGGGTTGGGACAGGTGCTGGACAAGGGGAGAGCTTCTAACAGCTGCTCACAGAACCCACCTCTAGAGCCCCTGCTACCAAAATGTGGCCACAGAAACCCAATGCACTGCCCAGCATGGATCACCTGGAAGGTGTGTCATCATGACTCTGCTAAACAGGCTTCATCAGGAATGTTGGTCATCAAGTCTTTACACAACATGGGTCACTGTGGATCATCCAACGTGGGTTCTCCAGTGGGTGATGGAGTTGGAGCAGCAGACGAAGCTCTTCCAGCAGTTGGGGCACTCGTAGGGCTTCCCTTACTGGTGGGTCCGTTGGTGTTGGGTCAAGTTAGCGTACCGGTTGAAGCTCTTCCCACACTCCCCACACTTGTAAGGCCTCTCCCCACTGTGGATGACTGGTGGAGGCAGAGGTGGGACTTCTGGTTGAATCTCTTCCCGCAGTCGGTGCAATGGAAGGGCCTCTCCCCTGTGTGCGTGCACTGATGCACAAGGGCTTGTCAGCTGGTCTGATGTTGAGGAATATTTCAATAACACAGGCCACAGTGTGTTATTGGAAGCTTATGTGCACAGCCCAGGCCATGGAGAGGGAAACGGGGCCCCTGCATCTTTAAGCCTGCTTCAAGAAGAGCAGTAAACAATACAAAGAATGCAGCAGCCATTAGAAGAAGCAGGTAAACACATTGATACAGAAGGACATAGCTTTGAGAAAAGTACCAATCCAGCTGCGTGGTAAAGCAAGCACACCCTAGTCATTAGTCAATGATATTCCTGTACTATTTGTGGACTCAGAAAGTATGCGATATGTGTGTGTGTGTGTAGTATAAACAATAAATCAGAGCACTGACCATACTTTTATGAAGGACATGTCTTTGACTCTGCACCGAAACCTGGAGAGCTCAAAAAATGGACATTTTTTACTTTAATTGGTGGAGAATGCGGGCAAAGAAATGGCGAAAAATCGTCCCCGTGTGTCGGTCGGAGTCTGGACCTGGTAGCTGAGATCAGTGCCGGTGGAACTGCGCTGGTCGTTCATGCTGAGGAGGCAGGGGTAAGAAAAGCCTCCAACGGAACGAGGTGAACGGGCCGCAGTAAGCAAAAGTGAGAGTTGCTCTCTCCCTCCTACCAAAAGTCTTGGCTTATTGCAAAAATGGAAGCCGAGACGGCTGCTGCGAAATGGCTTTTGCTGAGCATACTGGCTAAGCGTGGTGAGGCAGTCAGCGAAGAATTGTTTGAAAAGCTCGTTGTATGGGCTAAAGAGCAAGGCTTTTTCCAAAGCCCGCCCACGTTGTTTATGTGGGAAGCCATGAGAAAAAAACTCTGGTATGAAATCAGAAATAAGAGGAAACTTGCAAGGGACGCGTGGCAGAACGTAAAAACCGAAAACACTGCCGTGGTTTTCCGTGCTAGCCATGATCGGCTCCTGCTCCCACCGCCGCAGCCCCCCGCTGCAAGCCATCTTGGGGGGACATCTTTAGAAGTCACACACAAGCGCTGGCTTTCGCCTTGTTCTTGCCACTAGTTCTTGCTGGCCCGGAGCTGGCGTTACAAGTCTGGCTCTGGTCTCTATGAGAAGCTGCTGCTGCCTCTTTACCCCCTCAGCCCTGGCCACCACTGCTGCGGTGCCAGCTCACGCCGCTTTTGGTGATTGCTGCCCGACCGCCCCACTCCGCTCCCGCCTGCTGCTGTTTTTTTTTTGCTGCCTTGGGATCGCCGCTTTTCCCCTCCCGCCGCCCCTCGCTGCTTTTCACACAATCCCAGAGTCGGCGCAAGAAAGAAAGACAGCACAGAATGGGACATAGGACACGAATCTGTACTTGCAAAGGACAGTATATCCCCTATCGCACCACGTGGACTTTGTTCTGTATCGTCTCCGAGCTCCACACATTCCCTTCAGCCTGCAAAACGCCGTAAGTTTCCAAAAACTGCTCTCTTAACTCTTTTTTGCTTTGTTTTCATCTGTGGAAGCTGCAAAAACTTGTTTCCAGTTGTATTCCAGCTTTCCGATGCGAGAGAATTTTTCCTGCGTAGTTTGAAAATGGCGCTTCCTACTCCGAGATGGGAGGGACCAGCCTCCCCTCCGATGGGGAGGGAGGTGAGCTCCCTCCTATGCGCCACTGAGCTTCTACTGTCATGCGCAAGTCTCGCAGGGCATTGTGGTTTTTGTAGTTGGACAGGCAAAGCTTTGCATTACGTCATCAGCTCCTTGCAACGGCTTATGGGAAATGTAGTAGTCACGCAAAGAACCTTGGGAATTGTGGTTCCAGCATACCCCGATGAACTAAAAGCCTGTCAGTTAACCAGAAAACAAGCAGCCTAGACAGACCTTAACACGCATCAGCAGAGTTTGCCTTTGGGACGATGGGACACAAGCACCTAAGGCCCTGCGATCACAGTTCTGCAATACAACATGCAAAACAAAATGCAGCCTCTTTCTCCAGCAATTCAGACAGCAACAGAAAGCCTAAGAAATATCTGTTAAACTGATTCCCTTGTTAATTCAGTGTTTATTAAATGGTTATAAAGTGTTGTAAGCATTTAATAATCTAGGAAAAAGTTTCTATTTTTGTCTCTACAGGTTAAAGTCAGCGATGGATAAAAGCAACAAGGTTCCTCTGACTAAATCAAGATCAGATGACAGAACTTTAGAGTGACTAATAAAAGTTTTAAATTTGATCCCTCAAATTCAAAATTTTTAACACCTAATGGTGCTTGATGTGTTTCCATCTGTTAGTTTTAAGCATTTTCAAAACAAGCTCTTTTTAGAGTGCAAAAGTGAATTAAAACAAATAATGGTTTTAATTATAAAGCATTAAATTGGTTAAGATATGTTCTTTTAAATACAAGAATGCATATTTACCATAAATAACACTAGAATTGCAAGACTTAAAAGTGTTGAAATCTGTTTTTATGAATGTAAAACTCAATGCAACATAACCAGTTTATAGTAATAATGTTGTGTAATATTGTTAAATTTATGTTAAAGTTTTTAAGTTTTTCTTGATGCATTAATGACAATGCCGGAAAAATATTTTTTCATTTGTTATAGATAATAATGTTAAGCAAATAAAATTATGTTTTTTCTTTTGTTACAAAAAATTTGTTAAGCTCATAGAATAATATTTTTAGTTTGTTAAAAAGTTAAAATATTAAGCAAAATAAGTTAAAAGTTAAAATGTTAATTAAGTTAGCAGAGCAATGGTAGGTTAGTAAAAGTTTAAGTCATTAAAGTTACATTTATAGCTTTAACTGTATTATTAACTAGTACTTTTCCTATTTAAGGTTAAGCTTGCTACATCGCAAATAGAGCAGCATTTAAATTACTGGTTCTAAAAATAAAAAGGGGGAAAGAAGTGTCAGTAAAAGTGAATGACAGAATGAATAATAGAGTGAATGATAAATAAAAGTAGCTAAACAAATTACTTCAAAATGGACTATAGATGGATTATAACTAAAAAGTTTTTATCTATGGTGAAAACTAAATTGGAGATTTTTTGTAATTGTGACAATTATGCTGTAGTTAACATTAAGTGCAACTGGTCTTCTGCAAGGGCCCTGCAGAAAGCTATTGTTGCTATATTTTATGGCACAATTACAAAAAGAGAAAATTGTCAAAATGACAGTGTGTGTGTATGTCTGTCCTCTAATGTTTGTATTGACTGATGAATGTGTCTTTAAGGACCAAAAAACTACCTACAAAATGTAAATGCCTTGTCTTACTATTGATGTAGAAACTATTAAGTATGCATTATTGCAAATTAGAGTTGCTTTTGATTTTCTTTGCTTTCAGCACAGCTTTTAACTCAAGTCCTTAGTTTTGAAGAATTGATAGATGTGCTACATGAGTTTGTCAAATCATTCAGTGTCTTTTCGTGCAGATTTAGGATGGCTAAAAGACTATATGAAAAAGCTAATAATAACATCATCTGCTTTTGATTTTTAGTTTAAAAAGCTAAGATTTAATAATTAGTTATTCAGTTTTCAAAACACTATAGTTATATTAGTTTTATTGCTTTAATTGCTAACAAAACTAAAGAAAATTCTTTTTGTCTCTCTGTAGCAACACCCAAAGACCCATTTAGACATGTTTAATAAAAGCCACTGTAAAACCTTTAAAGTTAATTCAACAATTAGCTTGTTAAACAGCAAAAGAACTAAACATAATGCCAAAAATCCTTTCAAAATCGACCACTCGTGAATAACATCAAACATGCAATTTTGAAAAATAGGGCAGCCATAAACTTCCTGCTGTTAGCTCAAGGCCACAGGTACAAAGACTTTGAAGGAATGTGTTGCATGAATCTATCTGATCATTCCCAATCTATACATAAAAGCCTTAAGCAGTTGCAAAAAGGTTTCAAACAATTGACAGTTTCAACTTCTCCTTTCAGTGATTAGCTTAAATCGTTGGGCATTACCGGGTGGTTACAGGATTTACTTAAGCAAGGTGTTGTGTGTTTAGCTACTATTTTAATCTTCTTGCTTGTGCTTAGCTGTGCCTTAGGTTGTATAAAACGGCTAGTGGTAAAGTCAGTCAACCAGGCCTGGGCTGTGCAAAAAGAAAAAAGGCGATTTGTTGAGGACGATTTCAATAACACAGGCCACAGTTTGTTATTGGAAGCTTATGTGCACAGCCCAGGGCATGGAGAGGGAAACGGGGCCCCTGCATCTTTGAGCCTGCTTCAAGAAGAGCAGTAAACAATACAAAGAATGCAGCAGCCCTTAGAAGAAGCAGGTAAACACAATGATACAGAAGGGCATAGTGTTGGAATTTCATATGGTATTTCACCTAAAAAGCAAGCTATATGCTGAACTGCCTATGTAAATTAGTGTAATGTAGCTTTAAGAACTAATTAAAGACATCAGAAATGGCTGCTGCTGACTTTCTCAGCAGATGCACATAATTAGCCAATTACAAGAAGTTTTGTAATGTAAACAGCATTATTAGCCAATAATCAGTGCCAAAGTGTCAAGCAGCCGCGGAAGAACACAGTTTTAAAAGTCTATATAAATGTATGCGCGTATGAATAAAGTGGCCTGTTGCTGCTAACTTCCTGTGGAGTCGTCTCTCAGGTCCAAAAACCCGTCTCCCTCGGTTACAGCATAGTTTTGAGAAAAGTACCAATCCAGCTGCGTGGTAAAGCAAGCACACCCTAGTCATTAGCCAATGATATTTCTGTACTATTTCTGGATCAAACTGGGAGGACCAGGGATCAACTGGAACCATGCGGAGGCGGGGGGGGGGGGGCGGGGGGCAACTGGCATCATAACGGGATCACACTGGGAACAACCAGGCCCACGCTGGGGGTGACTGAACTTCATACTGGGCTTATACTGGGAGTGACAAGGAGCATGCTGAGGGATATCTGGACCCTCTTGGGTGCAACTGGGAGAAACTGGGAGCAAATGGCATCATGGTGGAGGCGACTGGGATCATACTGCGGGTGACTGGGAGCATGCTGGTGGCAACTGGGATATACTGGGAGTGAGAGAAACCACAGTGGAGGTATGTATATGTATGTATGTATGGCCAAACTTCGCAAACGAAGATTTGGGAAGGGCTCTCCCCAGGTGGGGGTGTGCCCTTCCAGCCTGTGCAGTCGATTTTTTAGGTGAGGCACAGCATGCGCAGAACTGGCCCCACCGTTTAACTCCTCAGGTCCATCTGCCACGGCCGAGCGAGCTTGGACAGTGACAGTGAAGTCCTCAGGACTGCCTACAGCACCCGGTACTAACTGGGGCTGACCCTGCTGAGCATCCGAGATCTGACGGGATCGGATGGCAGAGAGGCATTAAACTGCCCCGGTACGGTCTCCACTGAGACTTGAACTCATGACCTTGTGATCCAGAGTCCGGAGTGCTCACCATTACACCACGGAAAAGGGAGTAAATGGAAGCATGTAGGGGCAACTTGGTTAATATTGGGAGCAAGTGGATGCACACTGGAGTCATACTGGGATCATACTGAGAGTATCTGAGAGTGTCGGATTATACTTGCAATGTCTGGAAAAAAACTGGGAGTACACTTGGAGCTAATGGCATGATACTGGGCTGATACAGGAAGCAAGTGGAACCATGTTGAAGGCAACTGGGATAACACTAGGAGGAGCTGGGCCCAAGCTGGAGGACACGAGGGGCAGCAGGAGGCCTTGTGGGACCACCTTCTACTGCCTGGGGTGGCTCTGGGGGGCCCTTGGCTCCTCGGGGCTCTTCCTGCAGCCACAGAACTTGCAGGGACCCTCCTCTGGGTGGGTCCTCCACATGTTCCAGGAGCTTTGGGCTCCTCCTGGGACAGACTGGGGGCAACTGGCATCATCCAGACATCATACAGGAGCATTCCTGGGCAAATAGGACCCTCCTGGGGTTAACCAGAAGAATCTGGGAGCAAATGACATGCTAGAAGTGACTGGGAACATGATGGTGGTAACTGGGATATACTGGGGGTAAATGGAATCATAGAGGAGGTAAAAGGGAGCAACTGAAAGCATGTAGGGGGCAACTGAGTTAATACTGGGAGCAATTGCATCCACACTGGGGTCATACTGGGAGCACACTGGGAGTGACTGGCACTATCCTGGGGCCAATTCGGACCATGTTGTGGGCAAGTGACATACAGTGGGAGCCACTGGGCTCATACTGGGAGTGACTGGGCTTTGAGAAGCACATGATGGGCAGCAGGGTGAGGGAAACCCCCCTCCCACTGCTCTGCATTCCCCAAATCCTTGTTGCCAGTTCCTGCTCTGGCCCTGAACACCAGATCTGCTCTGGGATCCCTTTCCCTGGGCACACTTCCCTGCCCTCTCCCCACCTTCCTGCCTCTGGAAATCAGCACTTTGAAGCCCCATCTCACTGTTTTCTCCTTCTCTTCCCTATTAATATCATGATCCCCCTGCACCTCCTTTTCCGGGGCTGTGGGACACCCTTGTGTGGCCATTCCCTGTTTTCCAGCCCCCAGATCCCCCTTTCTTTGACTCCAGGATCCTCCTGCCCCCACTTTCCTGCTCATCCTGCCTCTCCCAGCTCCTCGATTCCCCTTTTCTTTGACCCCAGGGACCCTCAGGCTGCCATTCCCAGCCATCCCAGCTCACCTCACCCCCACATTCCCCTTCTTTGGCTCCAGAACCCCTCTGATCCCGCTTTCCCACTCATCTGTTATACACCAATAACCAAGAAATTTTATGAATAATATTCCCCCATTGTTCCTCTGTCATAGGCATCCTATCAAAGAATTTTCTATGAGGAGTTTGACAGAAAGCCAGAATCCTCTTACAAACACCCTGCCAAAGCCTTTCCCCAAGCTTCCTGCAAGTCCATGGCAGCAAATTCAGCCAAACCTCTTGCCTGCTGAGAACTCACAGAAGCATCCTCTTGTTGTAATAACTGAGCTAAAACTATATCCTGCTTTTATCAAATTTGCAAGCTATGTGTGACAAACAACGTCTAAGCTTTCTTGGACTCTATAAATTATAAACTCCAAAAGAACACCTTGGAATTTCGGTGCGTAGGGAGCGTGGAGAATGGAGAGAAGCACAGCCAAGAACCTCTCTCCCACCTCCCCCCTGCCTCACCCATCTCACCTTCTAACCCTCCTTCTTCACCACCCAAGCTGCTTGCCTGCCTGCCATTGCAGACTAAGGAGAAAGCTGAGTTCTGCCTTGCTCCATGCACGAGTTCTGCTCCTGCTAACCCAGCCCTGGCCCTGTTCAGCTTGGGGTGGCTGTGCTGCTGCTGCCTGTGAGCGACAGCTCTGCGGAGCCTGGGAGCACTGCAGAGAGCGAGGAGCAGCCCTGCTGCACAAGGGAGAGCAACACAAACTGAGCATCACATCTGCATTGCAAGAGCTGCATTCCACACCTCTGCCTAAAGAAACAGACACAACATTGCTTATCCCCACACACACACTAACTTGGCAGGAAAATAGTTTGTTTTGGTGGTAAACTCTTTTATTTTTGGTTCTAAAAAGTATTCTTAGTGTTTTTCTAACTGTTCTTATTTCCCTCTCTTTCTGATTTTTTTAGCAATTTCTTAATAATAAAAAACAGTTTTTTGAATTAACGGAGGACTTAGTTTGAGTTTTAATTTTGTTGGGCAAAATATTTTGAACCCAAGTTCAATCTGCAATATTTAAGCAGATTGTAACACCATCCCACTCCCTTTTCCTTTTCCCTGGCACCCCCTGGGCTCCCCTTTTCTGTGCACAGGGAATACCTGCACCGCCCAACCACCTCTCCCCACCTCTAGTCCAGTTTTTCCTTGACCTTCACACCCTCCTGATCCAAATTTCCAGGCACTGCAACGCTCCTGCACCCCCTTTCCTGGCCATCCCACCTCTTCCAGCTCCACACACCTCTTTTCCTTGAATCCGGGACCACCAGGGCCGCCACTCCTGCATTTCCGAGACCACAGACACCCCTTTTTTGGAACACTGGAAAACATCTTGAACCCCTTTTTTTGGCCATTCTGGGTCTCCGTACCCCATGACGCCCATTTCCCCCATATCAGAGATCCAAGATTCAGCCCCAGATAACCCTGGCAAGAGTTCCCCCTCTTTGGTCTCTTCGCTCTGGGGGTCCCCCCTTTCTTGGGTGCCTGATTCGGGGTCCCAGAGGGGTCCCCCCTCTCCGGGCTGCCAATGAACGGCCTGACCCAGGCACACCAACTCCCCCAAGAGGGGGTCCCCACATCCCCCCGCCCAGAAAGGGGCTCTGACGGCAACCGACACCAGGACCCCCAAAAAAACTGCCCGGGGACCCCCAATAGCCCCCAAGGGGCATTGGCGGCTCAGCTTTGGGGTCCCTCAAGCCCCAACCATCCCCCTGAACACAACCCACCCCTCCAGAGCCCCCCCAGGCTATTCGGGGCTCGGCTCGGGAGTCCCACAGCACTTTGTCGGGGCCCTTTGCCGTCCCTATGTGCAGCTCCGGCCCCGCCCCGCGGCAGCCCCAGCGCGGGCTCCGAGGAGCGGCACATCCTGGTGCCCTTGGGGGCGCTGGCCGGGCCCATCCCGGCTCTCGTGTTTCATGGCACAGCCGGCACAGCCCGCACGGGAGCACTGTGGAGTTTGGGGGGCCCAGCCCCTCTTTTCCCCTCTCACTCCTTTCCCACCCTGTTTTCCCGCTCACCCGAGAGTTCCTGGCGCGCAGTCGGAGTGGTAGAAAGGAAGAGGAAAAGGAGGAGCGTGGCTATCCCCTCCCCTTCTCCCGGGGGTGTTCCTGGGTTGGCAGCGCCCGCCCCATTGGCAGGGCAGGCCCAGCGAGGCTGCCCCAGCATGTTTGGGCATGGGTGTGGGCACCGGGCTGAGAGAGAACAGGTCTACCCGCCCGCCGACGACCCCAGGTCTACCCGTGGACGCCCAGGCGAGGGAGGGAGACCCGCGCCTGAAACAGGTCCGGCGGAGACGGCAGGTCTACCCGCCAAGCTTAGAGACCAGGTCTACCCACCATAGTGAGAGAACAAGTCTACCCGTCGCAGTGAAACAAGTCTACCCTCTGGACTGGAAAAGAGAACAGCTCAACCCGCAAGACTAAAAAGGCTTCCCGCCGGACTGGAAAAGTGAAAAAGTCAACCCGCAGGACTAGGAGAGAGACCAGATTTACCTGCCGGACTGAGCGAACAGGTCTAGTAGCCGTACTTAAAAAGAACAGGTCTACCCGCCGGGCTGAGGAGTACCCGCTGGACTGGGAGAACAGGTATTCCTAGAGACTTGAAAAACAGGTCTACCTGCCTGAACTGAGCGAATAGGTCTACCCACCAAACTAAAAGAGCAGGTCTACCCGCTGGAATGAGAACGTGTTCCTGCCGGCCTGAAAGAACAGGTCTATCCACGGAACTTGGAGACAGAACAGGTCTACCTACTAAACTGAATACCTTCCGGGCTGAGAGAGCGAACAGGTCTACCCACCAGACTGAACAGGTCTAGCCGCCAGGTTGAGAGAGAGAACTAGTCTACCCACCAAACTTAAAGAGAACAGGTGCACCCGCCGGATTGAGAGGTCTACCCGCAAGCTGAGAGAACACGTCTACCAGCTGGCCTTAAGCCGTACACCTCGAGTTTAGAGAGAACAGGTCTACCTGCCCGGCTGAGAGAACAGGTCTACCTGTCCGGCTGAGAGAACAGACATCTCCCGCTGGACTGTTCAAGCAAACAGTTCCCTGTTTGCATGTGTGTGGGTCTGCCTTCAACACCTAATTAACATCTTGATGGTGAGGCAACCACTGCACTCAAATGACTGTCTGTCAATCTCTTTATACTATAAAGGTCCAGTCTGCTTTCACAGAGGCAGGTTCTTCCAAGGTAACTCCTCCTGGGGGGTGTGAGGGAGATGCTAAGGTCACTCCTCAAGGCTGAGAGCAGAGATCTCCCCAGCAGCCTTGGGCTGTCTGAGCTACATCGATTGTTAAATAATAATTATTTCCTTTTTGTAGCTTTAGTAGAATTGCTTCATGAATTGCTTTAGTGTAGTGCACTGTCCTGTCTTATACCGTAGTTACTGTAGTTTCAGCATTTACATTGTGTAGTAAATAATTTTGATTGACATCTTTTATCTCATCATTTGTAATAATAAGTAATTCCTTTGTTATAAACTTTGTCTAAGTTTTCCACTCTCCCCTGCCCCAGGGTGCCCCCTCCCCCTCCAGCAGCCCCAGCAACTCACAGCAAGTTGGGAGCTCAAGGAGCCACCCCTGGGTCCCCTTTTCCAAACCTCCCCTTGCCTAAAGACCCCCATGGGACTGTCCATCCTGCCAGCCCACCCCCGCTTTTCCACCCTTCTGCCTATTCCCCCCCTTTCCCATCATCACCTCAATCCCAAAGTCCATCCCCCCCCCCCCCCCCCCCCCGCCCAGATCAGTTTGGGGGTCACAGCTACACTTTCCCTCTTCTCCCATCTCTTACACATCATCCCCCCAATGCCAATCCACCTCCTGATCAGTTTTGGGGGTCCCACCCTCTCCTTTTCCCTGGTCTTCTCACCTCTCCAAGTTCTTTCCCATCATGGATGGCAATGCTGTGAGGAGTCAGCTGTGCCTCAGCATCTCCAGGGGAACTGTGGCTGGGAAGAGGCTGCCAGGTCACATCTGTCACCTCCCTGACAGGCAGCAGCAGCCTTGGGCACCCAGAGGCAGCTGAGCCACCTGTGCACACACACTGAGAGCTGCCCCAGCTGAGAGTCCCTCTCAGGGGCTTTGAGGAGCTCTGGGCTCTGGCAACACAAACCTGCTGGAGTTTCAGAAGGCAAAGAGGCCAGTCCTGCCCTGGGGGCACAATGACCCAGAGATGAGGGCAGGGACCTGAACAGCTCTGGAGTGACCCCGAGGAGAAGGGCCTGGGCTCTGTGAGGGATGTCCTGGGGCACAGGGGCTCAGGATCAAAGTTAGTAAGGACAACAGGACATGGGGCTGCCTTGGAGGGACTGTGGCCACCCAGACAAGGGAATTGTCACCTCCCTGGAATCAGCTCTGGTGTCACCACAGCTGGACTGCTCTGTCTGTCTGTGAGGTTTCCATTGTCGAGGAATGAGGAAGAACTGGAGAGGGTCCAGAGGAGATCTGCCAAGATGGAGCTTTTCTTGGTAGTGGAATGGGAAGGAAACCCACAAAGTGAAACTTGAAAGGTACCGAGTGGACGCAAGAAAAAAGAAATGTAATTCAAAGTGTAGTCTTGAGGTGCAAGAGGTCACCCAGAGGGTGTCATTAACATCTCATGGCTTTGTGTGTCAGCAAACAGCCAGAGGTAGTGCAGAGAAATCAGTGAGGGCACAGAAATGCTGCTGGGAGTGCTGGTGGGAAAGTAGGATGGGTGTGTGCAGCCTGCAAAGCCAGAGGAGCAGCAGGGACAAGGCAGGACAGTCTGCAGGACAGATGGCCAAGAGCTCTGGCAGGGCTGGAAGGTACAAAGGCACCCAGGGCTTTGTCCTCTGGGCTCTCGCAGGTGCCTCTGCCACTGAGAACACCAGAAGGAACTTTCCTTTGAGGTTCTGGACTTTGTTTCTCCCTTACCTCTCCCTGAGAATGCTGGGAGGGGTTGCACAGGTTTTGACATTTGTTCCTCCGCCTCCCATCCCACTGCCCCACAAACAGCCCTGAGCCACCTGTGAGGGACAGGACCTGCTGTCCCAGGGCCTGGGGCTCAGGCCTTGGCCTTTGTGCTTCCTCAAACCAACCCAGGGTTTTCTTAGCATTGCAGGTGTCTGCACAGAGCCTTTGTTTCCCTGCAATCAGGGCCTCCAAGGATCTGCTCTAAGGAGTCCCTGGGGAGGCTTTGTCAGTGCCTGCCCTTAGTGAGGCCCACTGATGCTTCAAGGGACTTGGAGTTTGGCTTCTGACTTCTTGAGCAGTATTTCAAATTTTGTCTCACTACTTGAGGATCATGGACTCATCTCCAAATACACAGTGGGGCTCATTAAAACACAGAAAAACAATTAATTTCTCTTTCTTTAATTGTTTTCCAGTCTTGAAGACTTTTACTAATTGGAGTTGTTTTGTAGTTTTGCTAAGGAGGAAGACTGCAAAGTGGACTTCACAAAAAGCATATTTTTTTAGGGAAAAGGAATGATTTACACAGAGACATGGGATGGAAGAGGGACAGAGTACAAAGAATTTGGATACAAAAGGGAGCAAAAGAAATTAGTAGCACTTAATCTTTGACCAACTGAACAGTTATCAAGTGAATCAATAGCATTGATTAGTAATATTAACAGGGAATTAATTATAGATTCACAATAACAACATTCACACCACAGTTAATTCACACCCACACACAGGCAGAGATGTGTGGACACATCAATATCTGTGTGTGTAAAGGTGCCCATCTACAATTCTCCTTGTTGTCAGTGAAACACTCCCTTTCAATCCCTTTGTGTTTCCCAAGAGACAAGGGTGGCACCTGGAGGAGTGTGTTTGTTGAGGGGGGATCAGAATTGCCCTGGGCATCAGCGACGCTCTTCAGAGTGTTGCAAACTTGAGGGTTCCCGAGCTCCGAGAGGCTCCCAGAGGTGTCCCACTGAGAGGGAGGTGCTGGGGAGCTCCAGGGGCCTCCCTCAGGACCTCTGTTTGTAGGGTCACAAGGTGACTGGCTTTAGGGATCTGCTAAATTTCCATCCTTATGTCAGTAATTGCTGGAGTTTCCAAAATATTTGGGAATTGTTCCATTTGTGCTACATACGATTCATGTAGGGAATGTTCCAAGGCTTTCAGAGAGTGGGTGATTATCCTGTGATCCCCACCTGTTATGGTCAGGATTGTCCCCACCTTTATCATCCAGGAGCACCTTGCATAGTCAAGGGACACTTCAGCACACACCTGGAAAAGTCAAAGGGGCTTTTCATGGCTCAGCTGGTTTGCTCAAGGCTTGTCAGGCTCACCTGAAAGACTTTTTAGTAGGGCCTAGGCAGATGAGCTTGATGGGACATGAGATAATGGTTTTAAACTTAGAGAGGGCAGATTCGAACTAGATATAAACAAGAATCTTTTACATTGAGGGTGGTTGCCCAGAGAAGTGGTCGGTGCCCAACCCTTGGAAACATTCAAGGGCAGGTTGGATGGGTATCTGAGCAACCTGACCTAGTTGAAAATGCCCCTTTTAAATGCAGGGGGTTGGATTAGATGACCTCTAAAGGGCCCTTCTGACTCAAACTGTTTATGATTCCGTAGTTCCTTATTGTCCTACATAAGCCAAGGCTGACAGAGGCCACACAGGTTTCAGCATCCCCTTTTCTGGCCCAGGTGGCAGCTCTGCTAAAATGCTGCTGCAAAGATCCTCCAGACCTCTGGGAGCTTTTGTGCTGAGCAGTGACTGTCAGGGGCTGGGAGGTTGATGTGACTGCCAGGTGCCCACTGAGGATCTTTGTCACTCCTCATTGAAACACAGAAAGCTGGTACCAAGTGCCCAAGGTCCCAGGGAAGCAACAGGTTTGCTCCAGAGCCTGCTGGGGTGGGTGGCAATGAAAGATAAACTGAGGTGTCCCCAAGGAGTAATCCCTGCTGTCCCCAAGGCCAGAGATACAGGGCTGGGCTGTGCAGCTTGGCAGGACAGGGCTTGGCTGCCTGTGGTGTCTGTGCAACTGAGGGTTGTCAAACATTGGAAGAGAATGTCCAGGGAAGTGATTGAGTCACCATGGAATCACAGAGTGGTTAAGGATGGAAATGACCTCTAAGATCATGGAACCCAAGTTATCATAACTGTCAGCTTTGATGCCTTGGATCGCGTATCCCTGTGAAAAGAGACACACTGAAGACAAGTTAATGGAGAAAGATATAGGGTTTTATTAGAAGAAGCTTCCACGTTCAAACTCAGGGGGTTTTTCCCCTCAGGTCAGGAAGTTACAGGGTTTATATACCTGCTTTTAACATCCAATCAGAATTCTCATTTCTCTGTAATGCCCACCCAAAAGTTCTGCTAATCTACCCCCTTTGTCATGGGGGGGCATTTGGGCCTTCTCCTGTTGTTTGTCTTCTGTTATCTTGCAGGTGTCTGCTGAAAAACAGCTCGGCCTTGACAAGGCCTGCAAGCAGTTCCCAACTCGTGAAAAAGGCACTTTAATATTCACATCTAAAATCAGAGTAACTCAGCAGGGACTATATGATTCTAAGACCTTCTAAAATTACATTAAATTCTTAGGCATCATTTCCCCCCTTTAGAGACCTGACAAATCTATTATTTTGTCCAGTCTCTACTATTTAACCTACTTCACTCTACATCACTAACAAATATGTACTAATCTGATTACACACACACACACACACTACTACATATTATTTTTGATTACAGAATTTCTGGAAATTAGAACTTAGCTCTTGTCTAGTTTGCGCAATTCGTCTTAGGCCCAACACCATAGAGGTGCATAGCGACAGCAACCTTGAGTGGTACAGTGGGATATTAAACTCATACTGATCACGACTAGAATCAAAACAAACAGCCATTTTAGCCAGGTCCATTATTTGCAACCATGAAGTAAGTGCATTCAAGATGTTCTCAAGATCCCAGGATTTAGCATCAAGAGTCACCTGGTGTATGATTTCAGTTTGTTTTGAAATTTATTTTAGATCTGTATTGACCCTCCCACTCTGGTCTATGTAAGAGCAGCAGCTGGTATTAATGACCTTGCACACACCTCCTTGTGAGGCCAGTAAGAAATCAGGGGCCATTCGGTTTTGTAAAACCACATGAGACAAACTACTGACCCCTTCTTGTATGGCCTTAATTGCATCCATGGTTCTATTTTCGATAGACTCCACAACGGCCGAGATGTTAATGATTGCCTTCTCTAGCTCAAATACCCCAAAAGCAGGAATAAGAACTCTGAGTATGCTGTGGAAAGTCGTGGAGCCCACAAGAGGGTTGACAGATCTTCTCACCCTTTTTACCTGGGCTCCCATTCCTCCAATGTGATTGGATATTGTTATGTGTGGGATTACAGCTCCAAGAGCACAAGCACGATCTTTTCAAAAGGTAGAATTTTCCATGCTTGGTCACCACACAACCAATACCACCCCTCACCCTTTGGTGGGATCATTTTCCAGGGTGTTTTTACCATTTTTGTAATGAACATTGATGGTACCCTTATTTTTGTTTGGGCATCATGGCATTATGGAGGGAGGGTGGCTTTCCCGGTGGCATTATGACCACACAAGGTACAGCGTAATGCTCAGGAGTCAAACCAGTCAGGGGTATTGGTAAGTTTGTCTCAGGGACGTGTGCCCATCTTCCAGCTGACAAAAAAATCGAGTGGTACATGGGTCTGCGGCCTCTACTAAGGCTTGTCTCGTTCATCAAGACGCCAATTAAAGGCCAACTGTTCTCCCTGTCAACCGTTGGTATTTGAGTACAAATCCAACAGTGACTTTTGTTGAGGATTGTGGATATGTTTTGGACTAAAGCCACATGCAAATTCTGGTCCCAAATTTGGATCCCGGCTATTAGCTGTGTAGGCAGCAAGCACAGGAAAAACAGTTTACACCACTTTTTCATCTGCATCAGTTTCACTCTCTTTGACTATCTCAGGAGGAAAGGCTTTCTTGACTCTGGAATAATGGATCCAAGGTCCTTTTTCAGCTACTTTGACTGCAGTGAGGGTGGTCAACAGGACTTGGTATGGGCCTCTCCACTTAGATGTAAGGGTGTCTCCGTCCCACCATCAGATATAGACCCAATCTCCGGGTTGGAACAGATGTGCAGGGGTATCCAATCCCAAGGGTCTGGACAGCACAACAAATCTCTGGAGTTTCTGCAAAGTAGAACTCAAAGACATTAAATATTTCTGCAAATCTACTTTTCCCCTCATATGTATTTCTCCTGGAATGTGTGGAATTTGGTATGGCCTGCCATGCAATATTTCGTAGGGACTCAAATTGTCCCTCCGTCTAGGTTGTATACGGATTCTCAACAGAGCTAATGGCAAGGCCTGAACCCATGTCATAGATGTCTCTTGACAGATTTTAGTCATTTGGGTCTTAAGAGTACAATTCATATGTTCCACTTTACTGCTTGCCTGATGTCTATATGCTGTATGCAAGTCCCATTCAATCCCCAGGATTCAACTGACTTCCCCCACTACTGTGGCCACAAAATGCTGCCCCCTATCTGAGGACATTCCTAATGGAACTCCAACCTTGGAATTATATGACTGAGCAAAACTTTTACCACCTCCTTTGCTGTATTGGTGCGACAGGGGTAAGCTTCAGGCTATCTACTGAAAGTATCAACCAAGACCAGTATGTATCGGTACCCTTCTTTACGTGGCAACTCAGGAAAATCTATCTGCCAATAATCTCCTGGAAGGTCTCCAACCTTCGTCACTCCTAGCACTACCCTTTTCGTGGTATCAGGATTGTTTCGGCGACAGATTTCACATTTTTGTACTATCGATTGTACAATTTCAGTCATTTTTACCCCTATCACTATTTCCTTTAAGAGTTTTACAAGATTCTTAATCCCTAAATGGGTAGTCTCATGTTCTCTCAGAGTTAGCTCACGCAGAACTTGAGGTGGAACTACAATCTGTCCTGTAGGGGTAACAGCCCATCCACTTTCTTTGATTTCAGCTTTTAAGGATTCAATTAACTGATGATATTTTCTACTATAATTTGGGGTGAACCCTGATAAGTCAACCTGCTTTTGTGATATTACCGCTAAGATACCTTTCTCTGCAACCCCTTTTGCCGTACAATCGGCAAAATGATTTCCCAATTCTGGAGTTGTTTTCCCTTTCTGATGGGCTTTGCAATGCATAATAGCCACCTCTGTGGGTTTCCAAATGCTTTGCAGGAGTGCAAGAATTTCTTCAGCATGTTTGATTCCACTCCCTTGGGCTGTTAATAGCCCTCTCTCCTTCCAGATAACTGCATGGGCGTGCACGACGCTGAACACATATTTTGAATCCGTCCAAATATTCACTCTCCGACCTTCACTTAATTCTAGAGCTCTTGTTAACCCAATCAATTCAGCTTTCTGCGATGACACATCTGAAGGGAGGGCCTTTGCTTCAATTACTTTATCCGCAGTAGTTACTGCATACCCTGTCATTCTTTTACCCTCTCGAATGAAACTGCTTCCGTCAGTATACAGTTCCCAATCTGGATCTTCTAAGGGTTTGTCCCTTAGGTCTGGTCTGCTGGAGAATGTCTCCTCGATGGTCTGCATGCAGTCGTTCTCGAGAGCATTATCAGTTGCAGATGTTGAGGACAAAAACATAGCAGGGTTGACTATAGATGTTGTTTTCAGAACAAAATCCTCCTCTAGCAATATAGCTTGATACTTAAGCATTCTGCTAGGAGACAACCAATGACCCCCCTTTTGTTCAAGGACTGTTAGAACTGCATGGGGTACATACACAACCATTTGCTGCCCTAGGGTGAGTTTTCGGGCCTCTTGGATCAACGTAACCGTTGCTAACACAGCCCTCAAACACCCTGGCCACCCTTGGCTAACAGTGTCCAGCTGTTTTGAAAAGTACGCGACAGGTCTTCGGTGATTGCCAAGTAATTGTGACAGTACCCCTAGAGCGAAAGTCAGCCGCTCATAGGTAAACAACTCAAATGGTTTAGTCAGGTCTGATAATCCCAACGCTGGAGCCATCATAAGAGTGCGTTTCAACTATTTGAATGCAGCTCTGGTATTATCTGACCATACCAGAAGTCCTCTCTCCGCGGTTTTAAGCGCTCCATACAAGGGTCTCGCTAACAACCCGTAGTCAGGTATCCAAAGATGACACCAGTTTACCATTCCTAGGAAAGCTTGCATTTCTCTCACCGTGCGTGGCTCTGGAAGATCACAGATGACTTTCTTCCGTTCTGTGCTGAGACGTCTACATCCACAGAAGATTTCAAGTACCAAATAGACTACTGTCTCTTTAGCAATTTGCGCTTTCCCTTTTGTGACTCGGTATCCACTCTGTCCTAAGAAATTCAACAGACTTATAGTTAGCTGGATGCATTTATCTCGACTCTCTGCCCCGACCAAGAGGTCGTTGACGTATTGTAGAAGCACTCCCCTGGTTTCCTGTCTTCTCCAATCCTCCAGCTCTTTCGCTGTTTTCCAAATATGGTTAAACTATTTTTGAAGCCCTGGGGTAACACACTCCAGGGTCAGTTGGACTTTGCATCCAGTTTCAGGATTGTCCCATTCAAAAGCAAAAAGCTCTTGACTATCTTTGTGCACAGGGATGCAGAAAAAGGCATCTTTGAGATCTAGTACAGTAAACCACCCTAGGTTATCTGTCAATCTAGTCAGGAGGGTGTAGGGATTGGCTCCAACTGGGTAAATATCCTCTGTTATTTTATTGATGGCCCTTAAATCCTGTACTAATCGGTAACTTTTACCATCAGCCTTTTTCACTGGCAGTATTGATTCACATTCAACCAGTAATCGAAATTTGAGGAATTTTTCAATTATAGGTACAAGCCCTATACGACTCTCCATTTTCAGGGAATATTGTTTCAGCCTCCTGGGTTTTGCACCCGGTTTTAGCGCTATACTTTTTGGCTCTACTTGCTTTGATCTCCTGGGACAATCACTGGCCCACACAGCAGAATCAACAGCTTTTTCTACCTCAGTGGAGATTTCACTATGGCTTTCCTGTACAAAGAGAGTAGCTGCTTCCATATATTTAGTTTCTGGAATTATGACTTTTATTTCTCCCCCCTTAGTGAATTTAATTTCGGCTTCCAATTTCTCTAAAAGATCTTTACCTAACAAAGATTTAGGAGAGTTTGGCATATAGAGAAATTGATGAATTACCCACTGTTTGCCTAATTTAAATTTTAGAGGTTGAAAGAAAGGCCTTGTTTCTGTCACTCCTGTAGCACCACCTACCCATACAGTATCGTGATTCAGTTTCCCCTCCAAAGTATTCAATACAAAATATGTTGCCCCTGTGTCCACCAGAAATTCAACATTGTCCTTTCCCAGCTTAGCTATAACCAGAGGTTCTGCTGGGGAGATATCCTCCGGTCCCTGTCACTCGTCATTGACATGCATCTGGGGAACTGATTCTGGAAACTTGCTTGTGGGTTTCTTTTTCTTAAGGAGTGGACAGTCCTTTTTCCAGTGTCCTTCCTTTTTACAAAAGGTGCACTGACTCTGTCCCAAAGACAAACTCTTTGGAGGTGCCTTCTTCTTATCAGATTTCTTTGGATGGTGTGGTTCGCTTCTGTGGCGACATTCAGGTGTTTTCTTCTCTTTTGTAGCTGAATCTCTATTTCTATATACTGTCCAGGCAACATCCAAACATTTACCAATATCTGTATTTTCCCCTAACTTTTGCAACTTCTTCCTTATGTCTGCAGCAGCCTGGCCTATATACAGGAAGACAAGGTATGATCTCCCTGGCTCTGCCTCAGGATCCATATTGGTGTATTTGGTCATAGCCTCCCGCAGTCTCTTAAGATAGTCTGTTGAAGATTTCTCCATACCTTGCTTTACTGTATATATTTTTGACCAGTTCATTGCTTTATGGATAGCACGCCACAAGCCATACACAACCTAGTTCCGGTAATTCCTCAACTTCTCCATGTTAGCTGGCGTATTTGGGTTCCACTCAGGGTTCCATAAAGGGAAAATTTCACCAACAGTGCCTTGCAGCTGGTTGGCTACTATATGCGAATCAATTGCATCTCTAGCAGCCCTCCGCACCATTTCCCTATCTGTTTGATCTAATAACATCTCTAACATGGTCTCTAAGTCCCCCCAGTCTGGGTTCTGGGATTCTATGGCTCTTTCTACGAAGTTGGCCACCTGATTTGGGTTATCTCTATATTCCCCAACTCCAGCCTTCCATTGCTGCAGTTCAACCAGGAAAAAAGGTACCTTTATTAAAATTGGACCTTGAACACCTACAGCTTGCCTTAGAGGAGCCTTCATAGCTGGTTCTGGTCCCTTCTTTTTCGATCGGAGCCTTGAAGCCACAGGATCTCAGGCTGCAAGAACCTCTCAAGTTCTTTTTCCCCTTCTGGTAGCTGCTATCATTTTCTCCTCCTCAGAGCTAAAATCTGAATCATCTGAATCTGATTCTGTACTTTTATCTGTATCTGAATCTGTTCTTCTTTTATAAGGAGGTTGTCCTCTCCATTTTCTTGCAGCTATGGTCTTCTTTCTCACAGGACCAGTGGCTTCGGATTGAGATGCACCTGTCTCTTTAAGAGAAGTTGCTTCCATTCTTAGGATATTATATTGCACTGCAGCCTGAGGGCCAGCAGTACTAATTATCCTCACCCCAGTCCCCAATTGTCCAGGATCCTGAAGAACAGGGGCTACAGGTACTCCTGTTCCTGTGCTATCACCTATACCAAGTGATCTGCTTTGCATAATGGCAGCACTTTGGAAGCGATAGGCTGCTTGATAGCTCTGGCCTATCGTTCTTGTCTCCTTTCCCATACTCACTACAATTCCTCCCCCAGCAGATCCCTGTAGGGAACCAGTAACTGCCTGCATCACAGCAGAGGGGCGCTTGGGTAGCTTGGGTACTAGGGGGCGCTTGGGTAGCACTGGCAGGAGCAGCGCAGGTTGCAGGGCACCCTATTTCCCCTCGCCATGGAGCCAGCAGCCACGGGCACCACAGCAGGGGGCGCTCTGGGAGCCCCAGCGGCAGCTGTATCAGCAGCCCCACTATTCGTTTCTCTACTCACGACAATGGCGGCGGCGACGGCCGCCGCTGCAAGATCAACCCCGCCTAGACCCGGCCTTCTGCCCATGGTAGCAGCCACAGCGGCAGCCGCCGCAGCGGCCGCCTGCCAAGCACCCGCTAAGCCCGCTCCCTGCGCCACGGCCGCAGCAGCGGCGGCAGGGATAGCTGGACCCTCGTCGGCTCCGGGCGGTTCTTCTTTCACACGGACTACAGCGGGTGCGCCAGCGGGGGTAGCGACGCCGCCAGGGGCTGCCGCGGCCGCATGAACAGCGGCGGCCCCACCCTCAGCAGCGGCGGCCCCGGCGCCAGCGGCGCCGCCGGGGGCAAAGGCAGCTGCAGAACCGGCCGCGGTGGCCCCGCCCCAGCCCCGGCCCTGGCGGCCCGGGCCGCGGCGGCCCCGACGCCGGAGACGCCGGCGGCCGCGCGCGCCGCAACACTAGCGCTGGCGTCGATATGGGCAGGGGCAGGAACGGCAGCGGCCCCAAGAGGGGTACCCACAGACCCGGCGGGGACAGCCCCGCCCGCTAAGACGGCAGTGGCACTGGCCGCGGCCCCGCCCGCCTCCCCTTTCACAACGGCAGGGGCGGGAACGATGGCCTCAGAGGTCCGCCCCTGGGCGTGAGCCCCCGGGGCGGCAGGGGTGGGCACTGTGGAGGCAGAAACCACCCCTTGGGAGGGGCCCACGTCTGCAGCAGTGGCGGGTGCCCCACCCACAGCAGGGGTGGGGATCGGGGCGGCAGAAACCATTCCCTGGGAGGGGCTGGCAGCCGCGGCAGAGGTGGGCAATGCCGGCCCCGGGGCGGAGACTGGGGCAGCAGAGGCCAGCCCCTGGGAGCGGCTAACAGCTGTAGCAGGGGCAGATGCCCCACCCATTGCAGGGGTGGGGAGCGGGGCGGCAGAAGCCACCCCCTGGGACGGGCTGTGGGCTGGACCCCCCGCGACTCCCCCCGAAGCTGTGCCACCAGCCGCAGCCGGGAGGTGGGCGGGGCCAGCCGCCACAGCGGGCACAGCTAGAGCCCCCCTCCCCCCCGCTCCCCCCAGCTCCCCCGCGGGCGCAGCCGCACCCACAGCTGGGAAATGTCTCCAGCGCAAATTGGGGGAAATTAACGAATCTATATCCTCCAAAGTCTCCGCTGGAGGGATCTTTGGGATACATATCTTTTTCTTTCCTTGCTTCTCACTTCTGCCTAGATCCATTATTGGCATGTCCCCTGGTGTGGTAAGTGGCTCAGCTATTAAATCAGTTTCAGAACCACCATTGTTCCTTTGATTTTGACGCTCTATCAGCATCAGAAATAAATATGCATACCTGGCCTCACTCTATTTCTGATCTCTGTGTAAGCATGACAATAACTGGAGCACTAAACTGCTCCTCAGAGTTCCATATTTTGGCCAATTTGTATCATTTTTCTTAGCATAACATGGCCAAACCTCTGTGCTTAATTCTGTAAGTTCTTGTTGTGTTAGCTTCTTCTGAGAACCAACTAGATCATACAAATTTCTTAGAATATGTCCTAGAGGTGCATCATCAGGGATTTCGCTGCATAGAGAATACAAAAGACCTATTTTCTGAGCAAACTACTGCTATTAAGGGAGAACAAGTGTCCTTCTCCCCCACTTTCCAACTCCGTAAAACTTTTAACAGCTCTCAGAGTGGGCAACGCCCCTCTGCAAACGGAGTGGATCTAGGTGGGTAATTGCAGTTCTGGACCCTTGCCAGAACTCCCGGGCAAGAAAATTTTGGACAGCTGCCACTTTGTACCAATTACGAGCGAGTTCAGAGATATCAGAAGAATGCAGATACAGGAAAAGCAATTAGGGGAAGAGAAATTCAGTGACCCAGGTCTTTTCGCTCGTTCAACAATCGGGAGGCTTGCCCAACTCAAACCCCCGTCCTTTGCCCCTTACGAGGCTTATGTATTTGCCCAGGTTTTCCAATACTTAGCTATGCAAGTAACCCTCAATCTTACCTCCTAAAACCGGTCCGTTGGAGCTGCTGGGGCGGTGCCTCCCGGTCGAGATGGAAAGGAAACCTCCTTGATGTTCGTGCCGGCAAATGGGGTCCTCCTTTCGATGCTAACTTCTCGATCAGGGTCAGTCGCCCCCAGGCGTCTCCTCCGTCCCACTAGAGTCAACAAAACTGATGCCTTGGATCGTCTATCCCTGTGAAAAGAGACACACTGAAGACAAGTTAATGGAGAAAGATAATAGGGTTTTATTAGAAGAAGCTTCCCCGTTCAAACCCGGGGGGGGGGGGGTTCTCTCAGGTCAGGAAGTTACAGGGTTTATATACCTGCTTTTAACATCCAATCAGAATTCTAATTTCTCTGTAATGCCCACCCAAAAGTTCTGCCAAACTACCCGCTTTGTCATGGGGGGGAATTTGGGCCTTCTCCTGTTGTTTGTCTTCTGTTATCTTGCAGGTGTCTGCTGAAAAACAGCTCAGCCTTGACAAGGACTGCAAGCAGTTCCCAACTCGTGAGAAAAGCACTTTAATATTCACATCTAAAATCAGAGTAACTCAGCAGGGACTATATGATTCTAAAACCTTCTAAAATTACATTAAATTCTTAGGCATCACCTTCACCACTAAACCATATCCCCAGGTGCCACATCCAGACATCTTTGGGACTTTTTCAGGGATGGTGACTCAGACATTTCCCTGGGCAGACTTTTTCAATGCTTGGCAGCTCTTTCAGGGAAGATTGTTATAGGCAGCTAGGCGTTGGCTAGAATATTAGTATTTATTTTATTTATTAAGAAAAAAATAAGTAACATTATTTATTAAGAAAAAACCCAGAAATTGATTTTAATAAGTGATATCAGTGTCCAGCTCAGTTAGCCCCAGCCTCAGTGATTTCAGCTCTTTGTGAAGGCAAGAGAGGAGCAATACAGTGCTTGCAACGTGGCAGAACACTGGACGACCTAGGAGACCAGCTCCCAAAAGGTTCGTACTGGACTTGGGCCAAAACCTCATTTATATTCACTTTTTTGTCATAGGCCACGCCCCCTTGCGCAGACGCAGTTCATGTCTTTCGCAAGAGTTGTGCAAACTTTGTCCCTTCTGCGCATGCCCAGTTCCTGTATTTCGTAAGAGTTACGCAAACTGTGTCCCTTCTGCGCATGCTCAGTTCTGTGGCGCAACATTCTGCATTGTGTAAGCTTGAAGTATTGCGTAGTAGTTGCCGTTCAGTGGCCGCTGGGCTGGTCCCATGACTTTCCATGCGGCTGGCTGAAGATGGCGGTAATAGAGTTTCTAAGATGACTGGGCTACTCCACGTAGGGGTCTGGTCACAGCACTGCGGTGGTGGTTCACCCTGATGCGGCCGTGGGGCTGAGGTGGTTCCGGGAGTGAAGTGGGTAGTGGCAGCCACAGATACGGTGGCCACTCCAGGCGGTGGCTGACCTGTCTCATATGCTGAACCAGTGGTGGGCTTGGCAGGAGATCGAAATTTTATTTATTAAAAAAACCAGTGAACTGGAGTGTGGATAACTCGGGACGGGGAGAGTGGATGCAGTGTCTGTTCCAAGGGAGAAGGGCAGGGGGGTCCCGGGATGGACCGAGGTGGGAAGGGGGACGGGGACCGGGAGGGAGCTTTGGCGCTGCACGGTTTGGCAGCCATGGGCAGAGCCGGGCAGGCAAAAGCCGGTGGCTGGCACGAGCAGCCTTGGGGCTGGGGTCAGCACCGGCGGCAGTGCCAGCTGGGTGAAGAAACCGGGACGGGGCTGGGGGAGAAAAAAAGGAGGGGGGAACGGGGGACCAGCGGGCTAGCAAAACCGGGCTGGGGTTACGGGATTTGGTTCCCAGCGGGGCGGCTGGCGACAAAACTTCGGAGCGGGGTTATGGGGTGTGGAGGGTGTTTTAGCTGGCGTGGGGCTGCACAGATCTGGTGCGGGGATCGTTTGGGGAGACGGGGAGGGCAGCCTAGGTTTGGAGAAGGGCTTTGCCAAATTTTGGGGGGGACCCGCGGGATTGAGAAAGAGCACAGGGTCGGGGGGGTTGTCCGGGTGCTGGCTTGGGATGGGGGGGAAAGATCACTATAGCGATACTCGTGTCCGAGGGTGGGAGAGGCTTGATAAGGGAAAAAAAAAACTGGGGGGGAGAAGGGGTAGATGCCGGGCTGAGAAGTACTGAAACCAGGATGGACTGAAGGGGGGGGAAGGGAGGAGGGGGTTTACAGGAATGCAGCCGAGCCAGAGGTAGGCTTCTCCCAACCCCCTGCGGTGGGGGTCTGGAAGGTTGTAGTTTCGATTCTTTTGTCTCTTTAATCCTGGTTTCTTATCTTTGTGGCTCCTGCAAAAAAAAACCAAAACTGTCCCGTGCTGGGTTTCAACAGATTTTTAAACATATATATACACTTCTACATTAAAATAAAAATCATCAAATAAAATTTCACTTTGAGTTTAGCAAATTAATAAATTTCATCTATCACAAGATCATCCCTTGTGGCCTTTAAATATCCTTTGAAGTAAATGTCCCTTCTCTCTGACACTTCCATGTCTTCAATCCCTTCCACAAGCCTTGGCTCTGCACCACAAAACCCCTGATTTCCAGTGACAACAATTCCCAGTGGTGCTGCTCCACTTGGGCTAGGATTCAGGTGAATGGTTCACCAGGATTACAAAGGATAATGACTCCTCCTTTGTTTCCCACCCTGGCTGAGCACTTGATGTTTCTGCCTGTTCCCATCTCTACCATGCAAGAGCTCCTGGTGCCATCAGGGAGTTTGTCCTGGCTTGACTGGAACAGTCCAGGGACACTTCCCTGCTCAGCTGGGTCAGTCAAGGCATAGGAGGAGCTTCTGAGGTCAGGCCCAAGGATGGGGCTGGGCCTTAGAACAGGTTGCCCAGGGATCTGGCAGAGTCACCATTCCTGGAGGGGCTTACAAGGGGTGTGGATGTGACACCTGGGGACATGGTTTATAGGTGGACTTGGCAGTGCTGGATTGTGGTTGGACTCAGTGACCTTGGAGGGCTTTTTCAACCTCAGTGATACTATGATGCAATGATTCATCAACTCTATGATTCTGATAATTCTTCTCCTGCAATCAACACACATCCTGAAAATTCACATTCTGACATGACAGAAATGGTATTGACATTTCCTTGAATGTATCGAATCATTTCAATTGATAAAAATATGTTATTTAAAACTCAAAATATCAAAGAAAATTCTTTGGTTTTCAGGCTGAGCTGTACTGACTCACCAACACCACCCAGTGCTACTGAAGGCTCAAGTGTATTTGAGGTCCTTGCCTGGCACTGGCAGCTGTCACAGAGGACCTGCAGGACATCAGGAGCCCTTTGGAGCTGCAGATGGAACTTGGGCAGAGGGTCCCAGGGAAACTACATAAGAGCATCAGGTATTTGTGTCCCTGTAACACAAGGATGAGAAGCAAAAAGAATACTAAAAGCTTAACATTTTTTTCCCTCTGGATGGTTTTTGTATTCCTTTCTGCCTAGAAAAGTTCCCAGTGTCCCAGTTAAACCCTTCCTGCCCAGCACTGCCCTTTCCCCACCTCACACAAGGAGTTTCCTGAGGTTTCTGAGGTGGAGCTCTCTCACCTGACACAGGGGACCAGTGACCAGTGTCAGTGACACCCCTGGGTTTGGATGACCAACTTTGCATTCATCTCACACATCCGTTAAAGTGGCTTCCTGTAAGAGTTCCTAAATCATCAAATCACTTTTCCTTTCCATCCCCTCCAGGGTACAGGATGTGTGACTCTGGTTTAGGAGAAGAAATAGGTGGGAATGGTCTCACTTGGACCTCACAGGAGGCATCGAGCTCACAGGCCCTTGTTCTGCTGAGGGAACCTGCTCGACATCTCCTGGGAAAGCAGCATGGAGGGCTCTGGGCACTCCAGGAGATGCCTGTCATGCATGGGGGAAAACTTCCCGACCCAGGTAATAGGAGGTCTTTCCAGGGGGGATGTGTTACTGGATCTTTCGTCACCAAGACAAGTGATGACCAGTGGTGTCCTGGGCTGCCTCCAAAGCAGCCTGGGCAGCAGGGGAGGGGGATTCTGCCCCTCTGCCTTGTAAAGTGAGACCCCCTCCTGCAGAGCTGCCTCCAGCTCTGGGGTCCCAGCACAGCAAGGACATGGACCTTGTTGGAGTGAGTCCAGAAGAGGCACCAAGATGATCAGAGTGATGGAGCAGCTCTGACATGAGGAAAGGCTGAGAGAATTGGGATTGTTTAGCTAGGAGAAGAGAACCTTTGAGGTGACCTAATTGTGGCCTTCCAGGACC
Organism: Pithys albifrons albifrons; assembly: GCF_047495875.1. Lineage (NCBI taxonomy): Eukaryota > Metazoa > Chordata > Aves > Passeriformes > Thamnophilidae > Pithys > Pithys albifrons. Next base: position 1,503,817 of record NC_092483.1, on the reverse strand, counting down.
TGAAAGGAGCCAACAAAGAAATGGAGAGAGACTGTTACAAGGGCCAGGAGTGACAAGACAAGGGGGAATGGCTTCACACTGCCAAAGAGTAGGTTTAGATGAGACTTTAGGAAGTAATTTTTTTTTTCTAAGGGTGCGGAGGAACTTGCACAGGTTTCCCAAAGAAGCTGTGACTGCCCCATCCTTGGAGTGTTCAAGGCCAGATTGGACAGAGCTCTGGGTAACCTGGTCTAGTGGAAGGTGCCCCTGTCCATGTCACAGGGGTTGGAACTCGATGATCTTTTAAGGGCCCTGAAATTCAGAACATTTTTTGATTCTGAGTTACTTCAAGTAACTGTGAAAGACCCCAACGTTTTGAGCTCATTGGGTAAAATGTCACCTTCCAAAAAGGGGAATTAAAAGCAGGAATGCAAAAAGACCCATAAGGTCCAGCCCCATAGAAAGGGAAAATGATATTTCTTATGCTGTGGGTGCAGAAGGCAGTAAGTGTTGGTTTGTGCCTCAGAACACTCAAGCAGATATGAGCAAGTGAAAAACCAAGGCAAACACTGAGCAGAGTGAGGGACAGTGAGTGGGGGCCTGACATGCAGAAGGATGCACATTGCTGGGGGAGGAACTGGTTTTCCTGTGCCATGACCAGGGCACATCCCACTGGAGGAAAAGCCCCAGGCCAGCCCCTGCACATTGAAGGCCACAGGCACAACTGCAGAGTGACTTGGTGGCACCTCTGCCAGGGAGAGCCTGAAACCCCAAATGCATCTTGGCAGCAGCAGGTCCTGCCAGTCCATGGCCAGGAGCCCTCCTTTGGCAGCCCAGCCTGGTGGCCCCCACTGCAGAGTGGTGTTATTTCTTTCCAAGCTCTGCTCCCCAACACAGTGTGACCTCAGCACTGGCTTTATCCCAGCCCTTGTGCCTGAACCCTGCAAAGCCTGAAGGTCACAAGTCCCCCCTGTCTCTGTCAGCCCCTGGGTCAGGGGAAGGGAAAGGCCAGTGAAGGGGCTGGGCTTGGCTGTTCAATATGGGGCCCAGCAGAGAAGAGGAGTCGAAGGAGTGGATGGGGAGAGATGGGCAAATGCAACACAAATTATGGTGTTGAGAATGAGGCCACTTCTGTAACATGAGTCTCATTCTTCAGCAACTGGCTCCAGTAACCTGGGGACAAAATGTTCATCACAAAAACACTCATCCCAGTAGAGACAAGACAGGGGCAGAGGAAGAGGAGAGAACCATGCCAAGGGGATGTGGCTGAAATGGTGATGCTTGTGAGGTCACTTCCACTGCCTGAATGGCCTCAGGAGACATTCTGAGCAGAAAGGGTTGTGAGGTCAGCACATCAGAGAACCCACACAATAGAATTACCATCCTTGGGACGGGGAGGAGGAAAAAAACTCCTGACCTTGGGCACTTCTTGGGATGGGATATCCACTTCTCTGGAAAAGCAGTTGCAGTTTCATGCAACCCTCATAGTAAATTATTTCTTCTTGTATCCAATCTAAATCCACCCTCATTCAGTTTAAAAGCCATGTCTCCTTGTTGTAGGAGAACAAGGGAAGCCCTGGGAAAAAATTACATTCCATCTTTCTTGGACTTTGACAACTATGTTTCCATTTGCAAATACCTTGGAGAGGACTTTGGGAGAAATGTCCCAAAATGGGGTTTGGAGGCCTCATTGTATGCCCAGCATGTGCAGACTGAGGGCCCTGAGCTCCATGGTGTGGAGACTGAGGACAGTAGAGTAATAGCCTGAGGGAACATGAGGTGTGGTTTCAGAGATGGTGAAGCTTTCCTTCCCTGCAGAAAACAGCCTGAGAAAGGAACAGAATCACCAATGGCAGCTGGTGAGACCCAGAATGGACATGAGGAAAAAGAAATATCACTACCAGGGCAGTGCTGTGGTGCAACACGTCACCGAGAATGAGTCTGAATCAGTCCAAGGCTTTGTGTGTCAAGGCAGAGCCAGGGAGGAGGGAGAGATGTCAGTGCAGGAAGGGGCCAGCGAGGTGGGGCACCTGGGGGATGACAACAGCCTGCAGGGAAAGGGGCAGGGCATGGACACCGTAGGACACCCTGGGCTGGAGAGGAGACAGGGATGTGCAGAAGCAGAAAGGCCCTGCCAGAGCCAACTTGTGCAGGCCTTTGGCCATGGCTGCTGTGTGTGCCCCTGATGGCATGAGGAGACAAGTGACCCTTGCAGCCCTGGGGCCTCATTGTCTCCTTGTCCCTGCTCAGCAGCCTGGGAGGTGCTACCCCATTATCCTGCCCTTGGCATTGCACATCCCACATCCCAGTTCCCCAGGAAGATCCCTGAGCAAGGAGGGAGGCACAGGATCTCCCTTCCCAGGGGCTGGGGGTCAGGGCTTAGACCTTTGGATTCTCAAACACAGCCATTTTAACTCAGCATGAGAGACATCTTTCTGTTGCAGCCCCTGATTCAGGTGGGTCTGGAGGACCACATTACAAGTTTCGTTTTCACCTTAAAAGGACATGTTTCCAGCCTCAACCAATTGGAGTCAGACCACCGCACCTGGGGCGGGGTCACTTGAGGTCATATATACCTGTGTTTTTGAATAAACTTGGGATTTGCTTGAACATCATATTGGTGTGTGCAGTCTCCCTAGAGCATGGTCGGCAACAAATGGTGGACCCCAACGTGTCTCACAACATGGAAGCCACCTGCAGACCTTCCTAGAACCTTAAGAAGTGGCCCCCGAGAGCTGCTATGCCCCAGTTTTTTTTGGGTGCTTTGTGGAGAAGCCTCCAAGAGCTTCTGTCTCCCTTAAACTTGGGAGTTTTGTGTAGTGGCCTTGAGAGCTGCTGGAAGAACGTGGACTGAAAGAACCACGACCTTCAAACCGGTGAGTTAAAGAAACATGGGAAATTCCAACTCCACTAAAACGAACTTATTGCTTGATAAATTTGAGAAACTAGCTCGTGTTACAAAAACAAACATTGAAAGACAAGCATTACAGGAATTTTTGGATTGGTGTTTCACTCGAGGGCACCTAACAGATGCCAATTCCATGCTTTCCATAGAAGTGTGTGATAAAATTGGGGCAGATTTGTGGAATTTAGTGCAAACTGCACCCGACGAATTTTTACAGCTCATTCCGTCATATGCAGCTATAAGGAAAATGCTGTTAGAGGTAGAACGAGCCCGTAAAAACCTCGATCTACCAGAAAAAAGGGAAAAAAGTCAGCTTCTACAGAGCAGTTTTTCCCCTGAACATCTTTCTGCACCGCCGTGGGCACCGCCACTTGCAGAAACGCCGCCGCGGTACCCCTCTCCACCCGTGCCGCCTGTGGGACCCCCCCCGCGGTACCCACACGCGGCACCGCCCGCTCCCGCTCTGGAAAACCCGACAAGACCACAGCAACCATGGAATCAAAGCTTTTCCACGCCGTTCATTGCCGCAAAAAGCCAAGAAGTCATCTTTGCACCGCCTTGCTACTACCAAGAAACAGCCTATGCACAGCAAATGAGACCACCGGCTGCCGCTGTAGAAGCGGCCGGACCTCAGCAGCAACCTTGGAACCCCACGAGACACGCCGCAGAAAACCAAACCGTGAGTGAGTTTTATTTAAATCCCAACTCCAAGAAGGCACAATGGGGAATGCCCTCAGCCGAGAGAGACATGTGGAGGGGGGGACAAACCCCGTGGAGTTTCTCTCCCCCTGCCCATCCACCTTCGGCGCCGACTCCGCCACCGCCGCCGCTGCCGCCAATGCCGTGCGGGTACCTCGGGGCTGGGGTTGCCCCGCCGCCGCGCTCTCCACCGCCCCGCGGGTACGCCGGAGTCGCTCCGTTGCGGCAAGAGGCGGCCGCGGGAGACATTTCGGCAGGACTCGAAACCGCATGGCCAGGAAAACAAAGAGACCACGTGATCGCAAAGCCTGCGAAATCAAACAAAGGAACGGCGCGCCCTTACCACGAGGCGCCAGGACCGCCCAACCTCCCTCCCTACTGCATGCAAATCACAGCGCGTGCACCAGGCGCGGGTCCGCCGCAGCCTGCAGGGGCCGGGGGCGAATCAGTTCCCGCGCCACCCCCACCACCTCCTGCGTGGATCGACTGCGTCATGGAGAGGGGAGAGACTCCTCCCCAGTGGAGCGGAGCCACCGGAACTCCCCCTGGGCGTTCCCTTCACTGCGTGCCATTCACAGCGCAAGCGTCAGCGCCGGTCGCGCAGAACACAAGCTCTGCAGCACCAGCGGGGACCCTCTCCCCGATAGCTGTGCATTGCCCGCAGCTGCCAGCACCGACACTGGAACCCCCCGCGCCGGTAGAGACTGCGCCTGCGCCGGCAACCTGGTACCTGCAGCCTCCATCACCGACAGCCACACCCACCAGCTGTATCCCAGAATGGAGAGCAACAGACAAAGAAGCCTCTGTTTGGGACATGCTGGGGGGAGCTGGGAATCGCAATGCTGCTTACTTAATTTCAAAGCTTTCTGATACCCAGGTACCAGATTCTGCAGATGGAATCACAAAGCCACCTCGCGACCTCACATTTAATACCCAGCAAAGGTACAAAGAGTTAGTATCCATAGCTGCAGAAGTAGGTACACCTTCACCTTCCCTGCAACCCCTGTTTTCTGTGCCTGTGATTAACACTACACAAGGCTTAAAATGGGAGCCACTTGATTGGAAAATTGCACAAAAAATACACAGTGTAGTCTTTCAATACGGCTATGTGTGCTGGTTTAAAAGTGAACCAGCAGGGGAAAATGAACTCACCACGAGAGAGATTATAAGTCAGACCTAAAATTTAATAATAATATTACAATAACAACACTGACACACAAGGGAAATTGCTTTCAACTCACAAAACCCCAGCAGTATAACCCAGTGTCCTGGGGCACAAACCCAAGGGGGTTTGTTTGCCCTTGTGCTGAGACCCCTGTGGTTCCCCCAAGTCCAGAGCAAAAGGAAAAGAAAAACCTGTTGGTGCAGGTGAGGGCTGTGGTCTGGGCGAGAGCGGGGATCTCCTCCTGTCAAGGTCCTGCTGCTGCTCTGGATCTGACGAGAGGTTCCCAAGGTCTTCTTACCCACCACTTATGTACCCTCAGGGAGCACTCAGTCCCTCCCCCTGGGCGGGGACTCACACAATGGGTGATTAACTCTGGGAGCCAGGGGGTGTTGAGCTGTTGATGGCCCATTAGCAGCTCCGCCCGCCTCAGGCTGGGTGTGAAGGTGATAGTGGCTCCCTGGGCAGCTGCTGCTAATGGTCCATTGTCCTTGGGGAATGAATAGAGGGGGTAGAATACAGAGCTTTGATCACCCCCACACAGGGTTAGCTGGTCCCTTCTGCTGAACTAGGACACTATGACAATGCCTTGGTAAAAAACCAAATCACAGCCTTCATAAAATACAATAACCTAATCCCAGCAGACACTAAGGCTTTAATGGCGTTTATTCTACCTCCTACTGCTTATATGATATTTCTACAGAAATGGAAAGAGCAGTTAATGGAGGAACAGGCAAAAAATATACACTTAGAATCTGGACATCCCTTAAGATTAGCATCTTTAGACCAGCTAATGGGATCAGGAGCTTATGAAGACCCACAAACACAAGCTGCATTACATTTTCATATTTTGCAACAGTCAAAGAATGCTGCTTTGACTGCATTCTCTAATCTGCCTAAGAAGGGAAAACCTTCTCTACCTTATATGCAAGTAATGCAGAAACCTGGACAGACATTCATGGAATTTGTAGATAAAGTAACAGAAGCTTTGGATGCTGCTCCAAATATTACCCCTGACATTAAACCAGCCTTATTGAAAGATCTGGTAATTAATAATGCCAATCCTCAATGCAAACAGCTCATAGCCTCTCTACCAGCTACAGCTACTTTGGTACAGTTAATTGAAGCCTGTGCCAGATTGCCCTTGGTAGAAGAGGAGGAAAAAGCAAAGCTACATGCCTCTGCTCTAGCCACAGCTCTTAGCAAACAATCCACCCAAAAAAGGGGGAAAAGACCCTGGAATTTAACAACAAAATCTTGTCAAGCAGTAACCAAAATATAGCAGAACTCAAAACTTCACTGGAGAATGTAACCGTTGTCACAGACTTGGTCACAAAGCCCAAGATTGTCATTCTAAATATAAAAAGGATGGTACTCCTCTAACAAACATGGGGTGGGGAGCTGGGCCTCCAAAAAACCAGAGGGGCTGCAAGCCATGGGGCGCAGCCAGTCAAATATCTCATGGAAACTGGAGCCAGGCTGCCTTCCCCATATGGCAACCACAACCACAAGCAGCAGTAGCCTAGGACTAGTCGTTAACTGTCCAATCAAACAAGAACAGTCCAGTTCAAGAGCATGTTGTTTAGCCTGTATTTTGAAATTCTGTTAACTTTCAGTTAAAGTGCAGTTTTGAGCTTATTGCACTGCCAAGTTGCCCAGCAGGCTGTAGGGACAAGGACACCTGTCCCCTCAGCTGCTGAACATTTTCTGCGGAATGTAAGTAGTTATGTTTAGCCTTTGTGAATTTTCTCTGTAAATTCACACTTGTTTGCTGCTTTACCAGGAGTGTATAAGGTGACTAAAAATCAAGGCTTCATTCTCAAACCTCTGTGATGGCCACACAGAAGTTCTGAGAATGGACCTTGAACATAAGGAGATTTAGTTCAGCTGGACTGAACTTGCTTCTTTGCTAAGTTAAGTCACTCTGCACTCTTGGACACTTTGCACAAAATTTAATAAAATTCGTAGTTTGTTTACAGTGGTCTGTGCGGTGACGACTGCACAGAAAGGACCACTTTTTCACACGTGAAAGAAAAGTTTCTTGTTTTGCACTAGTTGTAAGTTTGCAAATTCCAAACATATATGTCTTAGTCATGTATTAGTTTGTGTTAGTTTACAAAGGTTACTGTACCTCCTTCCAAAAGTCTATTTTGAAAAGAGAGGGGGAGGTAGGGATGTGTAACCTGCAAATACCCTGTTAAGTCTTGAATTAGCAAAATTTAAGACTTTCAAAATGTTATTTCTCAATTTTCAAAATTTTCAGCCTTTCTGTTCAAGTTGCAATATGCATGATGTGTATTCTGTTGTTTGCATTTTTGCTTTGTTCTTTGAAACAAAAGGGGGAGATGTTGCAGCCCCTGATTCAGGTGGGTCTGGAGGACCACATTACAAGTTTCGTTTTCACCTTAAAAGGACATGTTTCCAGCCTCAACCAATTGGAGTCAGACCACTGCACCTGGGGCGGGGTCACTTGAGGTCATATATACCTGTGTTTTTGAATAAACTTGGGATTTGCTTGAACATCATATTGGTGTGTGCAGTCTCCCTAGCGCCTGGTCGGCAACATCTTTCCCTTGCTCATATTTGTTATCGCTGCCTGCAGTTTTCTGCTCTAACTGGAATCTGGGGACACTTTCTCAGTTGTGTCCCTCACTGGGACCCATTAGCACTACAAGAAACTTCAGCATTTCAATCCGACTTTGACTTCTGTAGAAGTTGTTTGAACTTACTCTGATGGACTGAGTCTGATGTAAACAACATTAAACCCCCCAGAGGGTCATTAAATGCCCTGGGCTGTTGCTGTGCTGCTGAGCTGGGCCGGGCTCCTGGCACACAGGGAGCTCCTGGCAAACAGACAGCGCTGCAAAGAGACAGCTCTGCCCAGGAGCAGCTCCTGTGCACAGCCCAGCAGGGCTCAGGGCACTGCCAGGGCATCTCAGGGACACGAGCAGGGCACAGACAGAGCTTAAAGGGGCTCAGCATTGGAAGGATGTCTGAGAGCTCATAGAGGAGAAATCTTGGCAGTGCTGGACACGGTGAGTCTGTGGGTGCAGGGCAATGCAGGGGCAGCTCCTGGAGGCATCTACTAAAGCTGGCCCAGCCCCAGCTGATGGGATGTGTGAGGAGGGGGCTGTTGGGGGCACTTTGGAATAGCTGTGGAGCCAGGGGGTGCAGCCAGGGGTGCCCAGGGCTGTCGTGCTGAGCAGGGTCCTGCAGCCCAGGGCGCTGTGCTGGGGCAGGGACTCTGCTGCCTGCCAGGGTCAGCTCTCAGCCGGCCTGGGGACCTGCTCACAGGGATGCAGGGAAGGGCTGTGGGGAAGGAGCAGCCCCTGGCAGAGATGGGGAAGGTCCTTCTCCTGTCAAAAGTGAGCTACAGAGATGAGAGCTCCTTACAGCTCCAGATCAATACAGAAAAATTCTCCGGGACATTTTCATGAAATATAGCATGAGGGGGGATGCCTTAAGGATAGTGAATACTCCTTTTCTTTCAGTACCACCTTCTCGATTGCCATGGTATTAACTGAGACAGAAATTCATCTTTCAGCCCACCAGGAGACTCTGAAACCTGTAAGCTATTGCTTTTAGAGGTGAAGAAACCAGGGTCTATCAAACAGGACCACAGAGTGGCTCACAGGCAGCATCAGTGTTGCTTTTCCAGCCTCGTCAGAGTGGGTCTGACACTGGCATCAGAGTCTGCACAGGCAGAGCTGCCACTGGGAAGTGCCCTGTGCTGGGAGGGCTCTGCAGGGCAGAGCTGAGCACCCAGGGCTTGGATGGGCTCTGGGAGCACTGCCAGGATCCAGCTCTGGGCACAGGGAAGCAGCTGCTGGCAGGGACAGCTCCAGGCAGCAGAGCCCTGGACAGGGAGTGGGGGGAAAGTGCCCCCAAGGCACCCCTGGGAGAGGGAGCATTGTGGCAGCTCTGGGGGCACTTCTCTGCAGCTCTGCTGGGCACTGTGTGCTGGGCCATGAAAATGAGGATTCCTCCAGGGGGACAGAACCTTCACCAGATGTGTCTTCTGAGTCATGAGTGCAGAGGTGAATCTTTTGCTTTCAAGGTCGGTTATATCTGATGTCCCTTTTGTAATAAAAAATTTCCATGTTCCACTGCAGCAGAGGAACACTGACTCCTTGGCAGCACATTTGGTAACATGTGACACATGATTTAGTTAAAAACATGCTGGCTTTGTCAGAGAGTTCTGTCCTTAATTAATACCTGTGTTTCCCTTTTCTGAGCAGAACCTCTGCTAAGTAACAACAGATGCCCAACAGCAGTTCCATCAGCCAGTTCCTCCTCCTGGCATTGGCAGAAACGCGGCAGCTGCAGCTCCTGCACTTGTGGCTCTTCCTGGGCATCTCCCTGGCTGCCCTCCTGGGCAACGGCCTCATCATCAGCACCGTAGCCTGCAACCCCCACCTGCACACCCCCATGCACTTCTTCCTGCTCAACCTGTCCCTCACAGACCTGGGCTCCGTCTGCACCAGTGTCCCCAAAGCCATGCACAACTCACTCTGGGATACCAGGACTATCTCCTTCATTGGATGTGCTGCACAGGTCTTCTTGTTTATCTTCTTCCTTGGAACAGAGCTTTCCCTCCTCACCATCATGTGCTATGACTGCTGCGTTGCCATCTGCAAACCCCTGCATTACAGGACCCTCCTGGGCAGCAGCTGCCTGGACCAGTGGCTTTCTCAATGCTCTGCTTCAGACAGCCAGTACATTTTCCCTGCCCCTGTGCCAGGGCAATGCCCTGGGCCAGTTCTTCTGTGTAATCCCACACATCCTCAAGCTCTCCTGCTCACACTCCTACCTCAGGGAACCTGGGCTTCTTGTGGTTGGCGCTTTTTTAGCATTTGGTTGTTTCGTTTTCATTGTTTTTTCCTATGTGCAGATCTTCAGGGCTGTGCTGAGGATCCCCTCTGAGCAGGCACGGCACAAAGCCTTTTCCATGTGCCTCCCTCACCCAGCCGTGGTCTACCTCTTTATCAGCACTGCATTGTTTACCTATCTGAAGCCTCCCTCCATCTCCTCCCAATCCTCGGACCTGGCCCTGTCAGTTCTGTAATCGGTGGTGCCTCCAGCACTGAACCCCCTCATCTACAGCCTGAGGAAAATGTTCACTGGATGATTTCAACAGCAATAATGTGTCTGCTTTCTTCTCCTTAGCATTCATAGTGGAACTCATTAGAAACCCAGCCTGCCTTCTAAGGTGTTTGGTGGTGGTCAATGGGCTCTTCTTGTTAGGATTTTGTGTACAATCCAACTTTATTATTCCTCCCTCATGTAATTCTTTGTCTGCCTATTGGACCCAGAAACTCTGTAAAGGAGGAATTGTGCTTTCTTTATATTGAAACAAAATAAATTCTCCTGCGCTGCCTTGTTCATTTCTGATCCTAACTGTGGGACCTTCATAAAGCTGCAGGGCAGTTTCATTTGTGCAGAGGAGAAGTGGAAAAGAATCCAGTACAGCAGCACTGCTGGGGACCAGCAGGACTTTTCAGAGCGGCTCCCTTTCCACTTCCACAGTCCCCTTCTAAGCCCCCATGACAGTGTAAGACCTGAGTGCTCTGCCAGTTTGGTCAGTGTTTCTGTGCTTTAGTGCTGTGACTGCCAGCAGACATTGGGCATTTCTGTGGCAGAGTTGGCCTCAAATCAGCAGTTCCATCATGAAAAGGGATCTCCTTAGCACAGTGCCTGCAGGCTTAGGTCTTCTTCTAAAGTCACCCTGAAGAACATGCACAGAGAATGGACTCTTAAAGAGGCTCGTTGTTTGGCTTATTCTCCAGGGGCTCAATGTGATGAGATCAGAGTACCAGTGTGGCCTTCAAGACACTTAGACCTGTTTTTTCTTGTTGATGGCCAGAGCCCAAGCAGATGGAGAATGGTCTGGGATTAACATTCCTGGGGCTCTACAGCTTTTGACAGGGCTGATGGCAGGAGAATGTTTTATTGAAAAGACCTGGGAACTACCAGGAGAACTCAGGGGACCTGCAGGGACAGTTTGTGCCAAGGAGTCAGCAGGAAATGCAGCTCAGTGAGCACAGACCTGTCAGGTGTGGGGTCACCCAAAGACGTTATTCTACATCTGGGTGTGAACTCAGAAATGAGAGCTCTGAAACTCCAGGAACCACAGAAGGCACTGGAAAAGGACTGGTCATGTTCTGGTCAGTGACTATTCATAGGTTAGATCCAGTGCAGCCCCCAAAGCCATCTCCCAGCACTGGAACAAGGCAGGGCTCCTCTGAGCATCCTCCATGGCCACACAACAGCTTGTGTGGCAGGGGGTCAGTGTCAGGGACTACCATTAGCTGGCTCTGCCTCCCAGCCTGACCAGCACAGCCCAGCAGAGTCCCCACATGGCCCTGGGCACCACAGCCCCTGTGCCCTGCTGAGCAGCACCCTCAGCTCGGGGGGTCTGGGGAGCACGGGGAAGGGCTTCAGGAATGGCTGGTCAGGCCAGCACAGACGTGTTCCTCTGGGGAAAGGCTCTGTGGGGAGATGGAATGTGCCAGGAGAAGAGCAGGACACCCTGTGGGTGCCTGTGAGGGTGGAAAGAGAAACACTTTGCTGTGGGTCCCAGCTTTGGGAAGGCTGCTCTATCCCTGAAGCTGCCTGAGGAGCTCCTGGGTCAATTCTCTCACTCTCTCCTGGGGAGCAAGTTTGGCTCTGGGGGCTGTGAAAGGCCTGGGGTGGGGAATTAAAGTAAACAATAAATAAACCACGGAGGAACTGGACACCACACACAAATCATTGTGATCGAGTCAATGCCCACTTATTACACACTACACATGGTTTATATAGCGCTAAAGCTACGTACCATTGGCTAAATTGAACCCCACACCATCTAACAGCAAATCCCAATTGGTTATAACCCATATCTCACAAGTCCAATGTTTATATTATCTTATTCTCGATGGTTTCAGGTGCACCTCCAGAATCCTCTGTGAAAGTCGAGGTGGTCCCATGAGAAACCTCTAGGGAGTTGCTAACTCCTCCAAGCAGCTGTGACTTTGTTTATTCTCAGCTGCCTTCAGTCTCACAGGGTTGATGCAGGCTGGATCGTTCATGAGCCCATTTTCTGAAAGAAACCCCTCAGCATATCCCCTCTCTTTATTTTGAGTGATCCAGGCCTGCTTCACAGACTTGTGAACTGTATTAACAACACATTGCAATATACAAGGCAAGAAAACCAAAGCAGCTACAAAAACTACAACAATTGTTAGGCCTTCTTTCAAAAAATCAAATGACCAACCATTAAATCCCAGCTTTTTCAACCAATCATCAAAAGCAGATGTTACGGTCAGATTTTTCATTTTGTCCTTCAACTGTCTCAAATGTGCATAAATGGACACAGAATGGTCTGATAAATTCATGCAGTACATCTATGAAATTCCTCAAAACAATGGCCTTGAGCTAAAAGCTGTGCTGAAAGCAAAGAAAATCAAAAGCAACTATTTTGCAATAATGCATGCCTAATGCTATCTAAATCAGTGGCAAGACAAAGCATCTACATTCTACAGGTAGTTCTTTGGTCTTTAAGGATGTATTCATCAGTCATTTCAGACATCAGAGGATACACACACACACGCACTGTCAACCTGACAATTCTCTGTAATTATGCCACAAAATTAGGAGCAGCACTTTAGCATGGGCCCTTAGTAGAAGGCTACTTGCACCTGATGTTAACAGCAGCACAATTGTCACAATCACAAAATACGCAAAAAAATATATCTATAGTTCATCCTTAAAGCAATTTGTTTAGCTAACTTCATCTATCATTCATTCATCACTTACTTTTTCACTTCTAGTTTCTTTTTCTCTTTTTAATTTAACTATTGTTCTGCCCCGGGGTTTTTTTGTGAACCATTTTTTCATTTTTTCTTTTTCTTTTTTTTTCTTATTCTCTTTTTTCTTTTTCTACTGTTCATGCCCCCTTTTTGTTTTTGAACCAGTAACAGAAACTTAATTGCTGCTCTATTCTGTAATGTAGCAGGCTTAACCCTATTTAATAACAGTACTAGTTAACAATACACTCAAAGCTATAAATGTAGCCTTGCTCTAATGATTTAAACCTTTTCCAAATTAACATTACTCTGCAAACTCAATTAACACTTTAACTCTTAACATTATTCTGCTTAACTTCTTAACCTTTTAACAAATTAAAAACATTCGTGCAATAACCTAACATCCTTATTTGCTTAAGAAATGAAAAACATTATTCTGTGAGCTTAACAACTTAATTTTCTTAACAAAATAAAAAACATTCCTGCAGGCAATGTCATTGGTGCATCAAAAAGCTTAAAAACCTTAACAGAAATACAACAACAACAAACAACATTTTTTCTATAAACTGATTATGTTGCATTAAGTTCTACATTCATAAGAACAGATCTTAACACTTCTAATTCTTGAAATTCTAGTGTTACTTGCAGTAAATATGCATTTCTGTATCTAAAAGAACAGATCTTAACCATTCTAATGCTATATAACTAAAACCATTATCTGTTATAATTCACTTCGGTACTCTTTCTAAAAAGAGCTTTTTGAAAATTCCTAATACCATCAGATGGAATTACATCATTTACTATCTGGTGTTATGGACATGAATCTGAAGGATCAAATCAAAAACTTAATTTTAGAAAAACTTGTTGCATTTCCTAATGTCACTCAAATGTTCTGCTAACTAATCTGATGCAGTCAGAGGAAACTGCTGTTCATGTCCATCATTGATTTTGACCTGTGGAGACAAAAATAGAAACTTTTTTCCAAATTATTAAATGGTTACAATACTCTATAACCTTTTAACATAAACCAAATTAACAGAGGAATCAATTCAGAAAGGGGATTTCTTCTAGACTTCTTTGTTGCTCTCTGCATTGCTCAAGGAAGGTGCTGCATTCTGTCTTTGCATGATTTATTGTAGAGCTGTCATTGTAGGGCACCAGGTGTCTGTGTTTCACTGTGCCGAAGACAGGCTTGGCTGTTGCTTGTTAAAGTGAGTCCGACTGGGTTTGTTTTGACTACAAAATCCAGAAGTCCTTTATGAATGGACTACATTACCCAGGAGTCTTTGCAAGAACCTGATGATGCAGTGCAAAGCTCCGCCTGTCCTAACTACAATAACCATGGGCCTTTGCAAGACTCGTGCATGGCAGAAAGCTCGGTGACATAATGCGAAGAAGCCTGCCTCTCCCCATCGGAGGGGAGGCTGGCCCCTGTAGGAGGAAATTTGAACAGCACAGGCCATGGCATGCTGCTAGAGGCCTGTATGCACAACCCAGCCTATGCAGAAAACAGCAGGGCCCTGCATCCTTGAGCTAGTTTCAAAAGGAAACAAACTTGTGGTAAACAGAAAAGGCGGATGGGTAGCAAAATGTGGGAGACCGCAGAAACAGGCAAGGGCCAATCGGGTTGTGTTGTGAGACGCGTGGACATGAGGGATTAGCCAATAGTGTGCTTGTAGTATTCTCGTGTTCTGAAGAAGTATGAGATATAAGTTAGTGTGTAATAAACAATAAAGGGAGCATTGTTAAGAGTTAAAGTGTTTATTAAGTTAGCAGAGACATTACAAACAGAGCAGCATTTAAGTTTGAGTTATTAGTTAAAACTAATAAGAGAGATAGAACATTGGGAAAAAAAGGGAAAAAAAGAAAAATGGTTCAAAAAATCAGAGGAGAACATTACTGAAATTAACAAAAGAAAAAGAATAAAGTAGTAAAAAAACTGCAAGTAAAAAAGCAAGTAATAAATGAAAGCAAGTGATGAATGAATGATAGATGAAGTTAGCTAAACAAATTGCTCTAAAGATGATTTATAAATATATTTTTTGTGTAAATTTTGTGATTGTGACAATTGTGCTGCAGTTAACATCAGGTGCAGTAGCCTTCTTCTAAGGGCCCATGCTGAAGTGCTATTGCCATTTTTTGTGACACAATTACAGAGAGAGTCAAGATGACAATGTGTGTGTGTCTGTCCTCTGATGTCTGAAATGACTGATGAATGCATCTTTAAAGACCAAAGAAATACCTGTAGAATGTAGATGCCTTGTCTTGCCACTGATATAGATAAGTATTAGGCATGCATTATTGCAAAATAAAATTGCTTTTGATTTTCTTTGCATTCAGCACAGCTTTTAGCTCAAAGCCTTAGTTTTGAAGAATTTAATGGATGTGCTGCATGAATTTATCAGATCATTCAGTGTCTTTTCATGCAGATTTAAGATAGCTAAAAGACTATATGAAAAAGCTAATAGTAACATCATCTGCTTTTGATTTTTGGTTGAAAAAGCTAAGATTTAATGGTTGGTTATCCAATTTACTGAAAAAAAGGCCTAAAAACTGTTGTGGTCACTGTAGTTGTTTTAGTTCTATTGCTTTGCCTATTGAAGCGTGTTATAAGCATAGTTCGCAAGTCAATGCTATAAATCTGAATGGCTCAAAATAAAGAAAGGGGATTTGTTGGTACAGTAAAATCAAAAGTGAGCAATTCAGATCTATAGAAGACCCTGTGAGACTGAAGGCAGCTAAGAATAAACAAGTCACATAAGTCACAGCTGCTAGGAGGAGTTAGTTTCTCATGAGAGCTCCTCAGGTTTCTCACAGCACACTGGAGAGGTTCTTGAAAACATCTAGGATAAGTTCCCCAAAACATTGGACTTGGGAGATAGGGATTTCTAACCAAATGAAGTTTCCAGTGTGGTAAATGTAAAGTAATAATATTGTGCCACACATTAGCAATTGCCACTCAAGGCAGCCTTTGTAAAAAGTACTACAGAGATAGCCTGTCTGAATTTTATGGTGTAGCTGGAACTCTTTATAATATCCCAGTTAAAGAGGTTAATCTCGTGACTTTTAGGGATTCCCAAGACTTTGAGCAAGCTCAGCAAATATTTGCATTGAAGCAAGCTCTGTTGCAAGTACAAAGGGCAAAAAATCATCAATTGTTTCTGTCATATATGTTTGTTATGGATCTTAGTTAGCCCCGGTACAGCCACAACCCTCCAAAAAATAGAGCCTAATAGCAACATTTGAGTCACTATTGCTAACAAAACTGGAGAAGATTCTTTCTGTCTCTCTATGGCAACACCCGGAAACCCGTTTAGGACATGTTTAATAGGAGTCCCAACATTTGTCCCTGAATGGTTTAAGGGATATGTAAAGAATGAAACATTGTGTACAATGAACGATACCACGGCTAATGCCACCAAACCAATATTTGCACATAATTACACTGCTTGGTGGCAAGGCGCATTAATTATGGCATTAAACAAAACTATGGTGGAACCGCAAAAGTTAGATCTCATTGCATCAGCACCCGTGAGTTTTAAAGCTGTACTGTTTAAAGAAAATGAAAAAATTGCCGCCCAATTAATTTATCTAGAATATGCACTGCAAAATCTTTAAAGTTAATTCAACAATTGTCTTGTTAGACGGCAAAAGAACTAAATTTAACATAAAAAAATCCTTTCAGAATTGACCACTGATGTAGATAACATCAAGCATGCAGTTTTGCAGAATAGGGCAGCCATAGACTTCCTGCTGTTAGCTCAAGGCATGAATGCAAAGACTTTGAAGCAATGTGTTGTATGAATCTATCTGATCATTCCCAATCTATACATAAGAACCTTGAGCAACTGCAAGGAAGTTTTTGACAATTGACAGTTTCAACTTCTCCCTTCAGTAATTAGCTTGAATTGTTGGGCATTACCAGGTGGCTACAAAATTTTCTTAGGCAAAGTGTTATGTGTTTAGTTACCATTTTAATCTGCTTGCTTGTGCTTAGCTGTGCTTTAAGTTATGTAAAACGATTATTTTAAAAGGCAATCAACCAGGCCTGGATTGTGCAAAAAGAAAAAGGAGGATTCGTAGGAGGAAATTTGAACAGCACAGGACACGGCATGCTGCTAGAGGCCTGTATGCACAACCCAGCCTATGCAGAAATCAGAAGGGCCCTGCGTCCTTGAGCTAGTTTCAAAAGGAAACAAACTTGCGGTAAACAGAAAAGGCGGACGGGTAGCAAAATGTGGGAGACCGCGGAAACAGGCAAGGGCCAATTGGGTCGTGTTGTGAGGCGCATGGACATGAGGGATTAGCCAATAGTGTCCTTGTAGTATTCTTGTGTTCTTAAGAAGTATAAGTTAGTATGTAATAAACAATAAAGGGAGCATTGATCATACCTCCATGAGGATTCATCTTTGACTCCATCGCTGAACTCCAGGGCTCATTCGATTTTTACTTTTGCCCCTCCCTTCTCGAAGTGAGAATTTGCCATTTTAAACTGCATAGCACAAATTATCTCGCATTGGCAAACTGGAAAACGGCTGAAAACAAACTTTTGCTGCCTCCAACGATGAGAATGAAGCAAAACAGAGTCAAGAGAGCAATTTTCGGCAACTTATTGCTTTTTAGCAGGCTAGGGAGAAATCGTGGAGCTTGGAAACAGAACAGGACAAAGCCCACGTGCTGCGAGATGGCCAACAGCTGCGTTCAGGGTTATATTGTCCCTTGCAAGTACAGATTTGTGTCCCATTTCCCATTTCCTGATGTCTTTCTTTCTATCACCAACTCTGGAAGCCCCTGCACGGCGGCAGGGGTTGCGGGAGGGGGAAAATCGGCATTCCCAAGGTGGCGTGAAACAGCAACAGTGGACAGGACGCAGGGGGGAAGCAGCATTCCCAAGGCAGCAGGAGCCAAAGCCACGGCACAGGCGGAGCAGGCAGCAAGCCGGCAGAGAGCGGGACTGGGGAAGCGGCGACGGTGGCCAGGGCTGGGAGGAGGAGGCGGCAGCTCTGACAGAGAATGGAGTCGGACCTGCGGCGTGCACGGAATGAGCAGCGAACCGTGCTGGGGGAGACGAGACCAGTGCTGTATCGTGCTGGCAGCACCCGGCGGGAGGTGGGGCGGGATGGCAGCCCACGCAGAGACCAGGGCCGGAGCCACAGCGGCGGTGACCATGGAGCGGCAACCAGCAGGGAAAGTGGCAGTGGGAGCGGGAGCCTTTCTCAGCCAGCACAGAAAACACGGCAGTCCCTTCCGTTTTATTTCCCGCAACGTGTCCCTTTTCATTTTCTTCCTATTACTGAGTTCATACCAGAGGCTTCTTCTCATGGCTTCCCACATAAACAACGTAAACACTGTATTAACATCAGGAAAAAAGTCTCTATTTTGTGCCCACTTACAAAATACTTCAAAGTTTAAAAATTATGGCAAATCCCTTTCTTAGAAAGGATTGAAGAGTTTACCCCCATCACTTCTCCAACCGCTCAATCACCTGAATTTTTGAGTGAGATTTCCAGATGATTTGTCGTCACTCTGAGGTGCACCTCTTAGCTCCAGGCTCCACAGGGCACTGCAGGCCTGCTGACAGCCAGGGCAGCGGTCTCTTCGGTTGGAAAACTTCTCTGCTTTTCTTCCTCTTATTCTACTGCTTCTTTTTCAGGGTGCATGGGTCAGGGATGCAGCAATCTGAGGGGAAATCTTCCTCTGTTGCAAGGATCCAGTGCCATTTGGGTGTCAGTTAAAGTAAACAAAAAATACACGGTGGAGGAACTGGACACCACACACAGATCGTTATGATGAAGTGAATGCCAATTTATTAAACACCACAGAGTTTATATGGAGCTAAAGCTACGTACCACTGGCCAAATTGAACCTCACACCATATAACTGCAAATCCCAATTGGTTATAACCCATCTCACAAGTCCAATGTTTATTTTCTGTCATCCTCAATGTTTTCAAGCACCTGCAGAGTCCTGTGAGAAACTACTATGTGAATCCCTGGGGACTAACCTCCTCCCTACCAACTAGTAGCAGATGTGCTCCTTGCTGCTTCTCAGCTGATAGCTACCCCAGTCTCACAGGATCTGTATAGGTCTGAGTTGCTCACCCCTGAATTTTCTGTACCTACAGGTCACCAGGTCTGTGCCCAGCATGGATAACTGGAACATGGGTCACCATGTGTGTGCTAAACTAGACTCATCAGGAATGTTGGTCATCAAATCTTTACCCAACATGAGTCACAAGGTCTGTGCCCAAAATGAGTCCCTGTGGATCTGTTGTTACAGTAAGATCAAAAGTGAGCAATTCAGATCTATAGAAAACCCTGTGAGACTGAGCTATCAGCCAGAGGCAGCAAGGAGCTCAGCTGCTGCTAGCTGGTAGGGAGGTGGTTTACTCACCAAGAATTCACATAGTAGGAATTCACAAGACTCTGCAGGTGCACAAAAATAGCCAGGATGAAATAATATAAACATGGGACTTGTGAGATATAGGTCCTAAAAAATTGAAGTATCTAGCGTGATGGTGTGTAACTCTTTTAGCCAATAAGCTGTAGTCCTAACCCTATATAAACTGTGTGCTATGTCTAATAAAATGTCTTCACTATGAATCTCATAGATTGGGTGGAGTCCAGTTCCTCCATCATTTATTTTTAGTTTACTTTAACTGGTGCCCGAATATGGCTGATACCCTTGGACCATGAGGAAGGTATTCCCTCGGATGACTGCATTTCCCTACCCCTGCACCCTGAAGAAGAAGCAGTAGAACACTAGGATGAAAGGCGGGGAAGTTTCCAATCGAGAAGGACCACTGCCCTGGTGGTCAGGCAGGACCACTGTGCCCCGCGGAGCCTGGAAAAATGGAGATGCGTTATGGAGTGACAGAAAAGATCGTCTGGAAAATCTTGCTCAAAAATTCAGGTGGGCAAGCAGTTGGGGAAGAGATGGGGATAAACTCTTCCGTTTATGTCCTTTCTAAGAAAGGGATTTGCCATAATTTTTGGACTTTAAAGTAGTTTGGAAAGTGGGCACAACATAGGGACTTTTTTTTCCCGGTGTTACGGCATTTCAGCTGTTTATGTGGGTCGTGTTGCATGACATAAAAACCGAAGGGACTGCCATGGTTTTCTGTGCTGGCTGCGAATGGCTGTTGCTGCCGCCGCCCTCCGCCCCTACCCGCTGCAGGCCACCCTGGGGGACACCTCTGGAGGTCACACACAGGCTCTGGCGGACGACTTGCCTTCCCCCCCGCTCCCGCCGGCTCTCGCTGTGGCTCCATTGTGGCTCCGGCTGCGAGGGCACTGTCCCCCCCCCCCGCTCCGCTGGCCACCGGTGCTTCTCGCTCCCGCCCCCTCCACCCCCCCAGCCCTGGCCGCCGCCGTGCGGGTCCAGCTCCCGCTGCTTTCGAGGATCGCTGCACCCCCCGCCGCTCCCGCCCGCTGTCCCCGCCGCCCTGCAAAGGGCCCCGGAAGCGGCGCAAGAAAGACAGACAGCACAAAACGAGAGATGGGATACGAATCTGTACTTGCAAAGCCAAAAAGCCCCATACTCCAGCTTTTCCATGCGAGAGAATTTTTTCTGTGCATTTTGAAAATGGCGCTTCCACACCGACCTTTCTGTCATGCGGAAGTCCTGCAAGGCATTGTGGTTGTTGTAGTTTGGACAGGCGGAGCTTTGCACTACGTCATCAGCCCAGCTTGCCTTTGAGACAACGGAACACAGGCACCTGATGCCTTGCGGTCACAGCTCGACAATAGATCATGCAAAGACAGAATGCAGCATCTTTCTCCAGCAATTCAGAGGGCAACAGAGAAGCCTAGAAGAGATCTATTGAACTGATTTCTCTGTTAATTTGGCTTTTGTTAAATGGTTATAGAGTGTTCTAAGCTTTTAATAATTTGGAGAAAAGTTTCTATTTTTGTCTCCACAGGTTGAAGTCAGCAATGGACAAGAACAACCAGTTTCCTCCGACTGAATCAAGATCAGTTACCAGAATATTTGAGTGACTGATTAAGCTTTTACTTTGATCCTTCAGATTCCTATCTGTGACACCAGATAATAATTGATGTGTTTCCATTTGTTGGTATTAAGCATTTTCGAAAAGCTCTTTTTATCAGTGCTGAAGTGAATTAAAACACATAATGGTTTTAGTTATATAGCATTAGATTGGTTAAGATATGATCTTTTAAATACAAAAATACATATTTACCACAAGTAACATTAGAATTACAAGAATTAGAAATGTTACAATCTGTTTTATGAATATAAGACTCAATTTAACATAACCAGTTTTTAGAAACAATGTTGTGTAGCGTTGTTATATTTCTGTTAAGGTTTCTTAAGTTTTTTGGTGCACCAATGACAATAGAGAGTAATGATGTTAGGCAGATAGAATAATGCTTTTTCTTTTGTTAAGATAGTTAGGTTGTTAAGCTAATGGAATAATATTTTTAATTTGTTAAGAAAATAAGGATTTTAGGTAAAATGGAATAGTCTTTTTAATTTGTTAGGAAGTTAAGATGTTAAGCAGAATAAGTTGAGTTAAAGTGATGATTGAGTTAGCAGAGTAAAGTTAATTTGGTCAAGGTTTAAGTCATTAGGGTAAGGTTACATTCATAGCTTTAAGTGTATTGTTATTAGTACTTTCACTAAAAGTTCTAGAAATAAAAAGGGGGAGAAGACAGTAGGAGAAGCAAAAAGAGAAAAAAAAATGGCGAAAAATAAATAAATAATTAAATGAAAAAAATCGGGGGAGGACATTAGTGCATTTAACAACAGAAAAATAATAAAGTCGTAAAAGTGAAAGAACTGCAAGTAAAAAAACAAGTCAAGATCAACAAATTATAAATGAAGTTAGCTTACAAATTGCTTTAAAAATGACTTATAGATATTTTTTGGTGAATTTTTTGATGGTGACAGTTGTGCTGCAGTTAACATCAGGTACAGTAGCTTTCAGCTAAGGGCCCATGATGAAGTGCTGCTGCTACAGGTGCAGTAGCCTTCTCCTTAAGGCCCATGCTGAAGTGCTATTGCCATTTTTGTGGCACAATTACAGAGAAAGAGAATTGTCACGATGACAGTGTCTGTGTGTGTATCTATTCTCTGAAGTCTGAATTGACTGATGAATGTATCTTTAAGGACCAAAGAACTACCTGTACAATTTAGATGCCTTGTCTTACCACTGATGTAAAAAAGTATTAGACATGCATTATTGTAAATTAGAATTGCTTTTGATTTTCTTTGTTTTCAGCACAGCTTTTAGCTCAAGGCCTTAGTTCTGAAGGATTTGATGGATGTAATGCATGAATTGTCAGATTATTCAGTATCTTTTCATGCAGATTTAAGGTAGCTGAAAGACTATGTAAAAAAGCTAACGGTAACATCATCTGCTTTTGAGTTTTGGTTGAAAAGGCTAAGATTTAATGGTTAGTTATTCAATTTTCTGAAAGAAGGCCAGACAATTCTTTTAGTCACTATAATTGTTTTTAGCTGTATTGCTTTGCTTATAGACCTACTTGTGTGTTATAGACCTACTTCACAAGTCAATGCTATAGATCCGAATTACTCAAAATAAAGAAAGGGGATTTGTTGTTACAGTAAGATCAAAAGTGAGCAATTCAGATCTATAGAAAGCCCTGTGAGACTTAGCTATTCAGCCAGAAGCAGCAAAGAGCTCAGCTGCTGCTAGCTGGTAGGGAGGTGGTTTACTCGCCAAGAATTCACATAGTAGGAATTCACAAGACTCTACAGGTGCACAAAAATAGCCAGGATGAAATAATATAAACATGGGACTTGTGAGATAGGTTTTAACAAATTGAAGTTTCTAGCGTGGTGGTGTGTAACTCTTTTAGCCAATAAGCTGTAGTCCTAACCCTATATAAACTGTGTGCTTTCTGTAATAAAATGTCTTCACTATGAATCTCATAGATTGTGTGGAGTCCAGTTCCTCCACTGTTTATTTTTAGTTTACTTTATGGATCATCCAACATGGGTCCTCCAATTGATGATAGAGATGGAGCAGCAGACAAATCTCTTCCCGCAGTCGGGGCACTTGTAGGGATTCACTTACCGGTGGGTCCGTTGGTGTGAAGTCAAGTGAGTGCTCCAGATAAAGCACTTCCCACACTTCAAGCACTCCTAGGGCCTCTCCCCAGTGTGGATGTGCCAGTGGGAGATGAGGTGGGAGTTGCGTTTGAAGCTCTTCTCACACGCCTCACACTTTTAAAGCCTCTCCCCAGTGTGGATGCTCTGGTGGGTGACGAGTTGGGCATTCTGGCTGAAGCTCTTCCCACAGTCGGTGCAGCAGAAGGGCCTCTCCTCTTGTGCGTCCGCTCATGCAGGAGGAGACCTGAGCTGGTCTGAAACCTCTTCCCACAGTGGGAACAGTCATAGGGCCATTTCCCAGTGTGGATCATCTTGTGTTGTATCAGGTTAGAGCTGGACTTGAAGCTCTTCCCACATTCCCCACACGTGTAAGGCTGTTCCCCAGTGTGGATGTGCTGGTGGCAAAACAGGTCGGAGCTGCTGCTAAAGCTCTTCCCACGTTCCTTTGTGTGATATGCTGCTGCATCACCAGGTCGGAGCTCTGGCTGAAAGTCTGGCTGCCTTCCTGGCCCTGGCTTCTTCTTTCCTCCTCTGAGCACCCTGGGCTGGTTTACGAGCTTCTCCTCCTGGCAGATCTCCATGGCTTTTCCTCCCCGCTGACTTCCTGTGCTGTAAAGCCATTCAAAACGGCCTCTGTCTCAAGGTTCTGCAGGGGGGATTTGTCCTCCGTGCTCTCCGTGCTCAGCTTGGGGCCTGGGGCAGGAAGGAACAAGGACAGGCAGAGCATTTGCCTCCAGCCCACAGGGAAGGCCAAGGACATCCCCCCCCACCCGGCCCTGGCAGGACGGCGTCAGCAGCAGGGTTGTCTTGCAGCCGGGGCCATGCTCGGCTGGAAGATGCAGCACAAGAGAAGGGCAAAGGGGCACTGACTTCCTCCTCACCTCCTGGGGGGTCCCGGGGCATCTTCCTCTTCCTGGCAGCCTCCTCCTCCATCCTGCCAAGCTTTGGGAAGGAGAAATCCTGGTTTGGGGGGAAAAATAAGGTTTGACTGAGTTGGGTTGGGGGATCCTCCTGCCCAAGTCCATCTCTAGAAGTCACCAGGCATCTTGTGTCCTTAAAACCCTCCAAAACAGTAAGATTAAGTAAAAAAAAAAAAGAAAAAAACCTCTCAGAAGTTCCCTCTCTCTGGTCTCTTTACTTTGGGGTTCTGGGGGTCTCCCCTGTCTTGGCTGCTGGGGGTCCCACATCAATTGAGGGTTCCCCCTTTCTGGTGTCCCTGACCTCTCCTCTCCAGGTTTCTGGGGGTCCCGGGAATCAAAGGGGTCCCTCTTCTCTGGTCTCCCCATTTTGGGTTTCTTGGGGTCTGTCCTCTCTGGGGTCCCCCAGTTTGAGGATAGGGCCCCCTCCTCACCATGATGCCAGGGGTCCTGAGGGTTCCCCCTCTCCGGGGTCTCCATTTTGGGGTCCCGTGGGGTCCCTGAGCACCCCTAGCAGAGAGTCAGGGCATAGGGGACCCCTGGCACCCTCAGCATTCCTAATTGGGACCTTGGAGAGGGGGAATCCCAGAACCCCAAAAAGGTCAAGTCACAGAGTGGGGACACCTGAAATTCCTGGGATCTCCAGTGGCCCGGAAAAGTCAGAACCACAGAGAGAGACCCCCAAAACACAAGGCACCCCAAACAACCTGGACAGGGGGTACCCCCAGAACCCCAAAGTGGAGAGATCAGAGACAGCAAATTTCTGGGAGGGTATTTTGCAAGTGAATTTTGGTGCTTGGAATTTCTTTCAGTTTAATCTGCACATTTTGGAGGGGGTTTTACCAAATCTTGATGGTTTGAGGTTTTTAGGCATCTGTGCCAGGCACCTCCATTTGGGGAGATGGGAGGATCCCAGGATTTTCCAGCATCCAGGGATGCTCCCCAAGCAAAGCCCTCTTTGGGGGTGACTCCCTTTGTTCCCTACACTGTGGTCGCTCCTCACTCGCTCACAACGTTCCCTTTTCCAAGAGCATCATCCCCAATTCCCCCTTTCAGCTTGTAGAAAAAAACAACAAATAAATCCCATTTTCCTGCTGTTTAGGGCTGCCCACGTGTCTCACTCAGCTTCAGTTCTCTCTGTTTTAGCTGTCACTTCAAGATCCCAGTTTGGGGCTCCTGAGGTGTTTTGGGGGCTCTTGGGACAGTTTGGGGGTCCTGGAAAAGAGTTTGGGGGGATCCTAGGGTTTTTTTTGAGGGTCTGATGGCAGTTTTGGGGTCCAGAAGTACTTTGGAGGGCCAGGGAAGGGTTTGGGGGACCCTGGGGTGGTACTGGGGGGTCTGAGGGCAGTGTGGGGGTCCTGGAACAGGTTTGGGGGACTCAGGGGTGGTTTTGAGGGATCAGAAAGCAGTATCGGGAGTCTGGGAGGGGCTTTAGGGGGATCCTGGCCTAGTTTGGGGAGGTCTGGAAGCAGTTTGAGGGCTCTGGGGCGGTTTGGAGAGACTGGGAGAGAGTTTAGGAGGGGCTTGAGGTAGTTTGGGAGGCCTGGGGCATTTTGGAGAGGTCTGGCTAAGGGTCTGGGGGGAGGTTGAGGGAATTTGGGCAGGTCTGGGTGCTCCAGAAGGGAATTTTAGCGGGTGCTGTGGTGGTTTGGGGGGTCTGGGAGGAAATATAGGATAGCCTGGGGGTAGTTTGGGGGGTTCTGGGCAGTTTAGATGCTCTGGGAGAGGTTTGGGGAATTGGGATAGGATTTTGTGCGTCTCTGGGGCGTTTGGGGGGGCCCGAAGTGTTTCAAAAGGTCCGGAGAGTTCAGGAGGGGATTTGGGGCATCCTGGGGGTCCGGGGCAGTTTGGGGGGTCCCAGGTGGGCAGTTTTGGGGTCTCAGGGATTATTTGGGGTGATTTTGGGAGTTCTTGAACCTGATCCCGGAGTGGGGGGAGGGGCTTACCCGACTTCATCACCGCCACGGCCAACACGGCCCCGGGGGTCTATGGGGGGTGGGGGGGTCGTGAGGGAGCCCCAAAGCCCGCCCTGAGTCCGCGAATGTTTCCTAAACGCTCCCAATTATCCCCCAAATCCACCCACTGTTGCCGCCATTCCCGAACCTCTTCTCGCTGCGCCGCCATTTCCCGCCCTCTGCCTGCACCGCCTCTCATTGGTCGCAGTGTCTGCCCGTCACTGCCCGCAGACAATCAGGGTCCAGGAATGCAGCGACAGGAACGAGGCCTGGAGTCCCGCGCCATTTTGAGCCTGTCCCGAACTACAGCTTGCATCATGCACTGCGGCCCATTCAGACCAATTATTGCCGGGACTACAACTCCCGTCTTCCCCCGGCCCGATCGGGTCGGTCCCAATCCCGTTGCAGCCCCCCTCAAGTGCCCCCCGGACCCAAAACTGCCCCAGAAATGCCCCCAGGACCCCCAAGTGCTCCCCTAATACCCACTCAGGACCCTCAAACCACTTCCGCGGACCCCTAAGTTTCCCCGAAGTTCCTCCAGGACTTAGAAGTGACCCCTAAAATCGTCTTTGGACTCCCAGATTCCGTTGCTGGGCACTCGAGTGACCCCCCCAAGGGTCCCCTGTGACACCCAAGTTCTTTCCCAGTGCCCCATAAATGCCCCTCTGACCCCAGTGGGACCCCCAAGTGCACCCCAAGTGCCTTCCAGGCCCCCAAATCCACCCCAACCTCCCAAAAGCCCCCCAGGCCCCCCTTCCCATGGGCCCTTTTCCCGGGATTTGGGGCTCCAAAGAGGGAACTTGGGGGTCGGGGGGATTCGGGGGCACTTGTGGGGCTGGTGAGTTGGGGAAGGGATTTTTTGAGGAAATAAAGGAATTTAGAGTGGAATTCAGTGGATTGGAGGTGAAATTAGGAGAGGTTGGGTGGAATTAAAGGAATTTGGGATAGAATTAAATAATCCTTATGTGAAATTAAGGGGATTTTTGTGGAATCTTAGAGATTTGGGATGAAATATTAGGGATTGTAAGAGGGATTAAGGTATTTTTGGTTGGAGTTAGGAGATTTGGGGTGGAATTAGGGATATTTTGGGTAGAAATAAGGAAATTTTAGATGGAATTAGAATATTTGAAGTGGACATGTAGAGATTTGGAGAATTTTAGGTGGAATTAAAAGAAGTTTGGATGCTCTTCCCCTGCAATTCAGAATGTGTCCTACACTCTTAGTCAACAATCCCCTTAATCCAAATGGTGATCTGCTCTCACTGACTTAGAGGTTTCAAACCTAGACAACAGGGCTGATGACTCTCCCAGGGCAGCTCTGGAAGGAGCTGGGACAAGGTGTACATTTCTCAAGAGCCTGTAAATTGGATTGTCACTCGGCACAGTTCCTCTGTGCTCTTCTCTCTTTGAGAGATGGATTCTTGGAGACCTTATGGCTCTTCATTGATGGGTCTGGGAGCAGCCAGGGCAGAGTATTAAGTGAGTTACTCCTCCTACCACTGTTAGTGCCCTGTCTGTGTGTGGAGATGAGCTTCTTATCACTTAGCCTGACACAGTCTGACAAGAGCTTAAATCTCCCAAGGCATCCATGCATGGTGGTTATAAACATGGCATTGTTAAACATAGGATAGCAGATCCTTGGAATTTCTGTCCAGAAATGCATCATGATGAGGAGAAAAGCTTTATTATTGTCCTGGCAAGGAATTTGTTCAGTGGCAGTTCCTCAGGCTGTATATGAATGGATTTGAGAATGGGTACAGGACTGTGTTCAGCAAAGCCACAATTTTGTTGGTCTTCAAGGAAGCATCTTCTGAAGGACACATGTAGAGAGCAATACATATGCAATGGATAAGGTGATGAGATGGGAAAAACGGGTAGTAAAAGCTTTCTTCCTCTCAGAGGCTGCTGGAAGATGCAGAATACAGAAAAGGATGCACATGTAAAATGCTAGAGTTAAGCACAAGGAATGCATCAGGACACAAGATAAGAAAACAGAGTCTATTTTCCAAAGCAGGCTGGTGTCAGAGCAGGACAGTTTGAAGAAGGGGGTGTTGTCACAAAGAAAGTGAGGGATCTTGTTGGAGCCACAGAAAGACAGCTCAGGGAGGAAGAACAGGCGGTAGCTCAGGAGGCTGAAGCCGATGGCCCAGGCAGCAACGACCAGGCAGAGGCAGAGCTGAGGCTCCATGATGGCAGCGTAGTGCAGGGGTTGGCAGATGGCAACACAGCGGTCACAGGACATGACCAAAGCAGGACAAACTCTGTGCAGCCCAGGGCAAAATAGAAATAGGATTGGGCAAAGCAGCTGCTCGGTGAGATGGTTTTCTGATCAGAACTCAGGATTGCAAACAATTTGATGCTTGTGGAGGATGTAAACCAGATCTCCAGGAAGGCCAGGTTGCTGATGAAAAAGTACATGGGGGTTTGCAGGTGATGATCCACACACACAAGGAAAATGATGGTTGCATTCCCCAGCACCGTTGTCAGGTACATGAGCAGAAGGACCAAAGAGAGAAACAGCTGCAGTCTTTGATCAAGCCCTGGGAAACCCTCTAGGATGAACTCAGTAACTGCTGTTTCATTTTCTGGGCCCAGGCTGAATTTCAATTCATCCTGCTGAGATAGGAACATGGCAAAACTAAGTGTGATAATTTCACAGTCTGGACAAAAGTTTTATCCTTGCCTCTCTGCTCCTTTCTTTCCTGCAGTCTTCTGATATAGCACAGAGATTGTCCTTCAAGCAATTCTCACACCCTGAGTTTTCTGTTTCACATACCATTTAAGAGTCCTCAGACATTTTGTTGTCATCTTTCTACCTTTTCCAAACACTCACAAAGAATTGTTCCACCAAAAGAGAGGATTTTAAGGGGGCTGTTGGCTATTTCACCCCATTCCTGGGAAATTCCAAGCTCACTCAGACCTGTTGCAAACATCTGTCACACCAAAAGCCTCTCTTCTACTGCACAAATGCTAAACCATGAAATCACATCCACTCTGTTTCTACTTTTCAGTACTTGCCTTTTGCACTGGGAATCCCTGAGAATCCATTCATTTCAAAATAAGCAATATCAAGTATTTTGCAATCCCCTGCTTTCTTCCACAGCTTATTGCTCTCTGGTTCTTCAGGAAAGGAGAGTGGAGGGCAGAATAAGAACCAGGTATATCTTGTCTTTTTAGTACTCTTAATAATCACTGGAATTTATTATGGATGACAGAGTGTGCCACACAGTCCCACCTCACACCCGTCTGCAATAAAATGCTCTTGTTTCCATTCAGCTGCTCATTGGTATTGCTATTGATGCCAAAGGAGTTTTTGTTCTGATTTTCACATTTTGTAGATTTTAGGAACACAGTAGTTGTGGATTTTTAGAAAGTTAATATTTCTAACAGTTTAATGCCTTTCTATCACTACCCCTGTCCCAGAACAGGGAGCTCAAATTCCTTTAGTTAATTAATCTTGTTTAGACTCCTTTCCAAAGTAGAGCTGAAGGATATCAGAAGGCCTACAGAATGAAACATAAACATAGGTCAGAGTGACCCAAAAGCCAGAACTGGATGAACTCCAAGAGACCTTTGTGTGCCCGAGGAAGAAGAGCTGATGAAGACAAAGGGTCTTGACGACCCCAGACCCAATTCTGGGGGTTGGACCAGGGGTGGGACTGGGGCTGGACTGAGAAATGTGTAAAGCAATGATTGGAGGGATCTTATTATAAAAGCCATGGAAACAAGAACTGAGGCACATGCATGTCATCATGTATTCCTGTGGGCTGTAGGCCCTGTGTTATTAAAGGACCTTTACTTTTTATCTTACCCTACACTAACGTGGCTCGAAGTCCTGTTTTTGGAGGGAAGGGTCATTCACGGCATCACTATCAAATGTTCTAACCTAAATGCAGGGCAAGAGAAGAGTGCCAGGAAGAGATTTCTAACCTTTGCTTTGCATGCCAGTTTTAGATTCAGACAACCCAGCCTCCAGTCTTCTCTTGTCTCCACTGACTATGGAGGGAGGCTGGAGAAAACAAGTTCCCATGAGTGCCTGCAGTGGAGTAGAGGAAACTCACTATTCAAGCCCCAAATCTCTGATTAATTAAGTTGTTAAGCTTTTAAATCAAAAATACACAGTTCACAGAAGGAAGCATGAGAAAAATATATGCAATAAAGACTGGCATTTTTCCTTTAATATTTTGATTTTATTTTTACACATAGAGAGGAGCAAAGCGGATGACTCCAAAAACAGGGTGATTCAAAATGCCAGGAGGAGGAGAGGAGATGGTGGGTTTGAAGCAGTGAACCAAAGCTGTGTTGATGTGCAAGCAGAGCACTGAAGCCATTTGTCCCCTGGGTGGTGCAAGGACTCTCCCAGCTCACTGTGCACGTAGACAAGAGGAGAGACCGATCTGAGGCAGTCTGTCAACTGGAAACCAAGTGATTGAGTTCCGTCAAGATCCTTCAAAATTAACCAACTACAAATTGAGCAAAAATGAGTCACCTTCCAAATTAACTGTTGGATTAAATTGTGGGGGACCTCTCCAGATGGGAACTCCAGGCAGTCCCAGGGATGAGCAGATCCTGCTGTGTCCAGGCCTGTTCTTGTGCATAAATGTAGTGATTCCATCCTGGGTGGAGAATCTGAGAGATTCAGATGCTTCAGAGATCCTTGTAGCTGTTGAGGAATATTTCAATAACACAGGCCACAGTGTGTTATTAGAAGCTTTTATGCACAGCCCAAGCCATGGAGAGGGAAACGAGGCCCCTGTATCCTTGAGCCTGCTTCAAGAAGAGCAGTAAACAATAAAGTATGCAGCAGCCATTAAGAAAAGCAGGTAGAAACACTGATACAAAGGGACATAGTTTAGAGAAAAGTCCCAATCAAGTTATGTGGTAAAGCAAGCACACCCTAGCCATTAACCAATAATATTCCTGTACTATTCGTAGATTCAAAAAGTATGTGGTAAGTGTGTGTGTAATGTAAACAATAAATCAGAGCACTGACGATACTTCTGTGAAGATGATGTCTTTGACTCTGGCGCTGGACCCTCGGGAGCTCAAAAAATATCGACATTTTTTACTTTAGGTGGTGATACGTCGTCCCCACAGTTCGATATTGGAGTCTGGATGAGGGTGCTGAGATCGGCGGCTACGCCGGTCGTGGAGGCTGAAGAAGCGGAGATAGGAGTGGCTGCCAGCAGAGCAAAGTGAAAGGTCCGCGGTAAGCAAAAGTAGGAGTCGCTTTCCTTCTCTTGTCACAAATCTTGGCTTATTGAAAAAATGGATGCCAAGATAGCTGCTGCAAAACAGCTTTTGCTGTGTATGCTAGCAAAGCGCGGTGAGACAGTCAGCGAAAAACTTTTCGAAAAGCTCGTTTCATGGGCCAAAGAACAAGGGTTTTTCCAAAGCCCGCCCACGTTATTTATGTGGGAACAATGGAAGGCAGTTGGTGATTTGATGTGCAACTTGCATATTGAAGGGGAAAACAAACAGATGGTGGGGCTAGAAGGAACGTTGAAAATTGTGGTTACTGCAGTTAAAGAGATGAAGGCGGAAACAAAGGTAGCCGCTCCAGCTATAAAAATGCTCCCGCCAGAAAAGAAAAAACAAGTTGAGCCGTCAGCGCCCCCGCTCCTGGGATCAGAGCGCGGGAAGAGCTGGAAAGTGCTTCTAGGGATAGAGGGGAATAGCTTTGCTGTGAAGGGAATGTCTGGGAAAGCGCACTGATCCGTGAGTGAATTCCTGGCTGATTGTGCTGCTGCAGCCCCTAGGGCAGAAGTAGAGGCGGTGCCGTCCCAGGCCCAAATGCCAAACAATGCGGAAGTGTCCGCTGGGGCCATAAGGGAGGCGGGTAGCCCTGGTCGCGGCTCTGAGACTGCGTCTGCGCCTGCTATGGCTCTGCCAGGAGAGCCTAAAGCCCCTGCTGGGGGGGGGCTACTGCTGCTGCTGCGCCTACGCCCGTTGCTGCTCTGCCGGGAGAGCCCAAAGCCTCAGCGGGGGCATCAGATGGCGAGCGAGCGTACACTAACACCCTTAAAACAGCAGATGAAAGAGTTGTTAGAACAAATTGCTGAGACAAATAAGCAGACCATGAAAGCCCTTGAAAAGAAAGAGAGGGAGCAACGTCCATTGACCAAAACGCTGCCTTTCACTTTTAAAACGTATCGAGCTACCTCGCCAAGTTCGGAGGATGAGGAAATTAACACAGTTTGCCCATCCTCCTGCAAATCTAATGCACTAGCGCCATCTAGTGACGGAAAGCCCCGTGTAACACGGTAGACAGGTTTCGTCAGAGACGCAATTCTAGATGGTGAATGGTCTGCGGTTGACACCGTTGTTTGTCCTGTCGTAGTCGGAAATAATGGTCCAAGGTATGATCAACATGATTGGAAAGTGATGCAGCAAGCAAAAAAGGCTCTAAAAGAAGGGGGAATAAAAACAGAAAGTGGACGTTCAATTTTAGATTGGATTTTCACAGCTGATACAAACAGCCCCCATGATTGTAGAAACATAGCACGCTTTTTTCTAACACCCTCTCAGCAACTAATTTGGTATAAAGAGTGGAAGCGGCTTGCCCAGCTTGAAGCTGCTCGCCCCCGCGCGGCCGGTGACCCGTTAGCAGGGATTACCTCAGACATGTTAACTAATGATGGACGATTTGAGGATGTACAAATACAGCTGCACTTTCCGGCAGTCTTACATCATACTGCAGCAAGACTAGCCCGTCAAGCCGCCTTTGCAGTTCCAGAACCAATCCCACTTCCTCCATTCACATCAGTCAAGCAAGGAATGACAGAACCTTACTCACATTTTTAGACCGTCTTTCAAAGTCAATCTTGGCACAAAATGATTTGAGTGGGGAAGGGAAAGATTGCATGTTCAAGCTGTTGGCTTTTGAAAATGCCAACCCAAAAACCAAGTCCCTGCTTGCAACCCTTCCCAAAGACGCAGAGGTCCCTGATATGCTTGAGATGGCCTCTCGAGCAAATCAGCAGCAGCAAAGCCAGGCCACGGCAGGTGCTTTTGCAGCTGCAATGTAACCAACCCAATGCCTTCTTGGTGTGGGGCTCCTCCCTGGCATCTCAGCTCTCTTGGGGAGGTGGAAAAGACTCCAGGAGAGGCCTGGGAGAAGTCTCAGGTAGATCCTGGAAGATGCAGAATCTACAAAAAGAAGAAAAATCATCCTGGGTACCTGCCTTGGAGGATTCTGGGGCTGATACACAGGATTTCAGATCCTGAAATCAGAGCTCAAGATTCCAGGACAAGATTTGGAGGAGTCTGAGGCAGATCCTGGAAGATGCTGGAACCACAAAAATGAGACAATCATCTCTGGAATAATTCCTGGAGCAGGTACCTGGGATTTCAGGTCCCCAGAAAAGAAATGAAAACTTCAGGAAATGTTGGAGAAGGCACCAGCTGGATCCCTGAGGATGCATTTTCATTCTGAAGAGAAAAATCATCTTGAGTAACTGCCTTGAAGCTTGTACCAAGGATTTCAAGTGCCTGCATTAGAGAGGAAAAGACTGTGGGAGATGCCAGGAGGAGTCTGCAGTAAATCCCAGAATAAAAAGCTACTTCCAAACAAGCCAAAACATCTCAGGAAGCTTCCCTGGAGGAATCTGGGGCTGCTTCCTAGGAACTCAGCTTCCTCAAGGAGATGCCCTGGGACACACTTGGCTTGAATCTTGGGTGGAATCCACAGCAAAAATTTACCCCCAAAGGAGAAAAAACACACTGCAAACTTTCCTTGGAAGATTCTGGGCCTGTGGAGAGCAACTCAGGTCTCAAACCCAGAGCTCAAAAGACTCCAGGAGAATCCTGGGAGGAGTCTGGGGTGAATCCAAAAGGACAGAGCTTCCTGCAAAAGGGAAAAAAATCCTTTCAGGCAGCTTCCTTGGAGGAGTCTGGGGCTGCTCCCTGGGATCTCAGCTCCTTGGAGGAGATCTGCAAAGACACCAGGAGACACCTGGGAGGAGTCTCAGGTAGATCCTGGAAGATGCAGGAGCCACAGAAAGAGGAAAATCCTCTGGAGTCTGACTGGAGCAGTGTGGGGCTGTCACCTGGGATATCAAGTACAACCTCAGAGACGAAAAGACTGGGAGATGCCCAAAGGAGTCTCCAGTGGATCCCAAAAAGGCAAAAAGGCAAAACCAACTTGGAAGCCTCCCTGGAGGAGGCTGGGGCTGTTATCTGGGATTTCAGAGTCCAAAGTCAGGGATTGAGGTTCTGAGAGATGCCTGGGAGGAGTCTCAGGTGGATTCTGGAAGATGGAATTCCCAGGAAAAAAACCAAACTCATCTTAGGTACCTGCCCTGGAGGAGTCTTGGGCTGTTTCCTGAGATCTCATCTGCCCTGATAAGGGGGCAGGGGAGGGGCTGGGCCTGGGGACAGGAATGAACTGGAGAATAATCACGAAATTGCTGTTTAATCTATTTATTCTTCCTGTGTGGAAACCAAAGGCTTAATATGATGGAGGTAAAAATAGCATGAAATTACAACTTTGAGGGCTCTGTCTGTGGTGTAGTAATTGTTCATAGTTAATAAAGTTATTAATTAGAACTAATAGAATTAATAGAATTATTACTTTGTTCATCAATTAATATGTTTCTATAGAATTATACCCAATACAAGCCTGGTACCTGTTACTGGTCATTGCCTGGGGACCTATAAAAGATCAGGTGACCTTGATGGGACATAAACAAAGGGCATCAAGGGAATATCTGAGTGGAAATGGCCTCAAGTGGTTCCAGGGGAGTTTTAGATGGATACCAGGAAAATGTTTCCATGGAAAGGGTTTTCCAGCCCTGGCACAGGACAGCGGTGGAATACCCATCCCTGGAGGTGCCCAAGAACACGTGTGGAGGTGGCACTTTGAGACGTGGTTCATTTGAGGCCGTGGCAGGGGTGGGTTAATGGTTGGACTTAATGACCCCAGAGGGTTTTTCCAGCCCCAACCACTGGAGGGTCATGAACACCAGATGGTCATGACCAGGACATGATCGTGACCATGATTTGATCAAACCCCTGAGAGAACACTGACCATTTGACCATGAGAAGTGTCTTGGGTTGAGCTGGTAAAATGCCAACTGCCCAATACAGATCCAGTCTTCCCTCCCACTGAGAAAAAGGCAAATGGAAAAAAACCTCAAAGATTGAAACTTAAACTAATTATATATATTTATACAGAAAAAATTAAAAGAAAACTACAATATAACACACACCTAGACAAGTTAGATATCACAACAATTTTCTACCTCCCATCGAAAACAGATCTCATCACTCCATAAAGCACCCCAAAAAACACCCAGCAAGGCAAAAGAGAGAGAATAACAATAAAATGTTTTACTTCCCTGAACTCAAACAAAATGGGAATTAGCAGTGGGAAGCAGCCAAGGCCCACTCCACCAAGACAGCAACTGCGTGTCTTGCCTCTACTTCGGCCATGATGGGAACTGAAAGAACACCTCCTACTCTACTGTATTTATACCTCAGTTTGCATCATTGGGTATGAAATATTTCTTTGGTTGCTCAAGTCAGGTGACGCCTGCCCCTCCTAATCTACCAAATATTATCAGGGCCTACTAAAATTAAGGTCCACGTCTAGGCCTAACTAAAACTACTACAATCATACCAAATGAAGTCAAACCCATATTCTATATCTATCTATTTCCTGTGTTTAAACAGACTTTGTTTTTTTTCAGAGCTGTCTTCCACCCCTCTACATTGTAGGCATTAGTCTATTAGGATGGGGTATTTCGGGCAAGAACAGTTCATCATTGGACACCAACACTGGTTCAGCTCAGGTCTTCTTCACCCGATGGTTCATGTCCTGCAACACACAACTCAAAATGCAAGTTATTTTGTTTCCTCAAGTTTAAATCTCCTTGAGGCAAACACTGGTCTCCATCTCCTTCTCAGGGGTCACCATCCCCACACTGGGGTCACTGTCTCATCCTCAGGGGTCTTCACAATAGCAAGCACATATTTCATAGTCATGGATAATCTCAGAAATAGTGTCCATAGTTAAATCCACCCCTTGGCCTTGCCTCCCCCTATAATAGGTGGCCCGAGGCATCATGAGCCCATTGAGCCAGGACCAACTCTCCCTTATGCTGTTTCAGGTGTGATGTTCCTCATTTAACTCAGCTTTTGGGCACATGAGCATCCACACAGTGAATCTCCACAGACTACTCAAGCAACAATGTCCTGCTACATATCAACAGCTGAAATGGGCCTCTCAACACTTCCAATTGGTCTTCTTCCATCAATCTAGCCATCCCCACAGGGCATGGGCTATCATCACTAAGTCAGTGTGGAGGTAAAGCCTTGGCCGCTGCTCTGGTTAAGCAATGTCCAGGAGTCTCAGCTGTCCCTCTCCTCCTCCTGGCTGGAGGCAGGGCAGCCTTATTGCTGTTCTTGGCTCTTTTCTGAGGTCTCTGCTTCAACTATGTGGACAGCCTTTTTACCAACTTTCTTCTGTTTGGGGAACTGGGTTAATATTGGGAGCAACTGGACGCACACTGGAGTCATACTGGGATCATACTGAGAGTATCAGAGAGTGTCAGATTATACTGGCAATGACTGGAAAAAAACCTGGGAGTACACTTGGAGCTAATGGCATGATACTGGGCTGATACAGGAAGCAAGTGTGTTGCCGACCTGCGCTAGAGGGACTGCACACACCAATGTGATGTTCAAGCAAATCCCAAGTTTATTCAAAAACACAGGTATATATGACCTCAAGTGACCCCGCCCCAGGTGCGGTGGTCTGACTCCAATTGGTTGAGGCTGGAAACATGTCCTTTTAAGGGGAAAACGAAACTTGTGAGGTGGTCCTCCAGACCCACCTGAGTCAGGGCTGCAACATCTCCCCCTTTTGTTTCAAAGAACAAAGCAAAAATGCAAACAACATAATACACATAACTCCTTAGCTAACTCATCCAATGGGGAAATTGTTACCATTAGGATACTATCCAGACTCATGCATACTGCAACTTGAACAGAAAGGCTGAAAATTTTGAAAATTGAGAAATAACATTTTGAAAGTCTTAAATTTTGCTAATTCAAGACCTAACAGGGTATTTTGCGGGTTACACATCCCTACCTCTCCCTCTTTTTTAAAAATAGAACTTTTGGAAGGAGGTACAGTAACCTTTGTAAACTAACACAAACTAATACATGACTAAGACATGTATGTTTGGAATTTGCAAACTTACAACTCGTGCAAAACAAGAAACTTTTCTTTCACGCGTGAAATTGTGGTCTTTTTGTGCAGTCGTCACCGCACAGACCACTGTAAACAAACTACGAATTTTATTAAATTTTGTGCAAAGTGTTCAAGAGTGCAGAGCGACTTAACTTAGTAAAGAAGCAAGTTCAGTCCAGCTGAACTAAATCTCCTTATGTTCAAGTTCAAGGTCCATTCTCAGAACTTCTGTGTGGCCAACACAGAGGCTTGAGAATGAAGCTTTGATTTTCAGTCACCTTATACACTCCTGGTAAAGCAGTAAACAAGTGTGAATTCACAGAGAAAATTCACAAAGGCTAAACATAACCACTTACATTCTGCAGAAAATTGTTCAGCAGCTGAGGGGACAGGTGTCCTTATCCCTACAGCCTGCTGGGCAACTTGGCAGTGCAGTAAGTTCAAAACTGCACTTTAACTGAAAGTTAACAGAATTTCAAAATACAGGCTAAACAACATGCTCTTGAACTGGACTGTTCTTGTTTGATTGGACAGTTAACCACTAGTCCTAGGCTACTGCTGCTTGTGGTTGTGGTTGCCATATGGGGAAGGCAGCCTGGCTCCAGTTTCCATGAGATATTTGACTGGCTGCGCCCCATGGTCTGTAGCCCCTCTGGTTTTTTTGGAGGCCCAGCTCCCCACCCCATGTTTGTTAGAGGAGTACCATCCTTTTTATATTTAGAATGACAATCTTGGGCTTTGTGACCAAGTCTGTGACAACGGTTACATTCTCCAGTGAAGCTTTGAGTTCTGCTATATTTTGGTTGTGCTGGACAAGATTTTGTTGTTAAATTCCAGGGTCTTTTCCCCCTTTTTTGGGTGGATTGTTTGCTAAGAGCTGTGGCTAGGGCAGAAGCATGTAGCTTTGCTTTTCCCTCCTCTTCTACCCAGAGCAATCTGGCACAGGCTTCAATTAACTGTACCAAAGCAGCTGTGGCTGGTAGAGAGGCTATGAGCTGTTTGCATTGAGGACTGGCATTATTAATTACCAGATCTTTCAATAAGGCTGGTTTAATGTCAGGGGTAATATTTGGAGCAGCATCCAAAGCTTCTGTTACTTTATCTACAAATTCCATGAATGTCTGTCCAGGTTTCTGCATTAATTGCATATAAGGTAGAGAAGGTTTTCCCTTCTTAGGCAGATTAGAGAATGCAGTCAAAGCAGCATTCTTTGACTGTTGCAAATTATGAAAATGTAATGCAGCTTGTGTTTGTGGGTCTTCATAAGCTCCTGATCCCATTAGCTGGTCTAAAGATGCTAATTTTAAGGGATGTCCAGTTTCTAAGTGTATACTTTTTGCCTGTTGAGAAAGCATTATCCATACATTTTGATTAGTAACAGCAACAAGACAAGTTACAAATGCAAGAGATACACTTAGATACTCTCTGGATTTAACTACCCTTTGAATTATGGTGGCTAGATGCTTTTCATCTGGCTTCACCATAGCTGTGAAGGCTTCTGAAATGGTCCTTTGAGTTACTAGAGGCTTCCCTATTTTAGGAAGGTTAGAAAAGACAGCTAAAGCAGAATTTTTGGATCTTTCAAATCCCTTTTTTACTACATCGTGATTCCCAGCTCCCCCCAGCATGTCCCAAACAGAGGCTTCTTTGTGTGTTGCTCTCCATTCTGGGATACAGCTGGTGGGTGTGGCTGTCGGTGATGGAGGCTGCAGGTACCAGGTTGCCGGCGCAGGGCAAGTCTGTACCGGCGCGGGGGGTTCCAGTGCCGGTGCTGGCAGCTGCGGGCAGCGTGCGGCTATCGGGGAGAGGGTCCCTGCTGGTGCTGCAGAGCTTGTGTCCTGCACGACCGGCGCTGTGGGAACTCGCTCTCGGGGCGCTCGCGCTGTGGATGGCACGCAGTGAAGGGAACTTTCAGGGGGAGCTCCGCGGGCTCCGCTCCACTGGGGAGGAGTCTCCCCCTCTCCATGACGCAGTCGATCCACGCAGGAGGTGGTGGGGGTGGCGCGGGAACTGATCCGCCCCCGGCCCCTGCAGGCTGCGGCGGACCCGCGCCTGGCGCATGCGCTGTGATTGGCATGCAGTAGGGAGGGAGGTTGGGCGGTCCTGGCGCCTCATGGTAAGGGCGCGCCGTTCCTTTGTTTGATTTCGCGGGCTTTGCGATCACGTGGTCTCTTTGTTTTCCTGGCCACGCGGTTATGGCGGGTGGCTGTAGCCCTGTTGGAATGTCTGCCTCAACAGTCTCCTGCCGCAATGGAGCGACTCCGGCGTACCCACAGGGCAGCGGGGAGCGCGGCGGCGGGGCGACCCCAGCCCCGAGGTACTCGCAGGGCAGTGGCGGCAGCGGCGGCGGAGCCGGCGCCGAAGGTGGATGGACAGGGGGAGAGAAACTCCACGGGGTTTGTCCCCCCCTCCACATGTCTCTCTCGGCTGAGGGCATTCCCCATCGCGCCTTCTCGGAGTTGGGATTTAAATAAAACTCACTCACGGTTTGGTTTTCTGCGGCGTGTCTCGTGGGGTTCCAAGGCTGCTGCTGAGGTCTGGCCGCTTCTACAGCGGCAGCCGGTGGTCTCATTTGCTGTGCATAGGCTGTTTCTTGGTAGTTGTAAGGCGGTGCAAAGACGACTTCTTGGCTTTTTGCGGCGACGAACGGCGTGGAAAAGCTTTGACTCCATGGTTGCTGTGGTCTTGTCGGGTTTTCCGGAACGGGAGCAGGCGGTGCCGCATATGGGTACCGCAGCAGGGGTCCTGCAGGCGGCACGGGCGGAGAGGGGAACCGCGGCGGCATTTCTGCAAGTGGCGGTGCCCACGGCGGTGCAGAAGGATGTTCAGGGGAAAAACTGCTCTGTAGAAGCTGACTTTTTTCCCTTCTCTCCGGTAGATCGAGGTTTTTACGGGCTCGTTCTACCTCTAACAGCATTTTCCTTATAGCTGCGTATGACGAAATGAGCGGCAAAAATTCTTCGGGTGCAGTTTGCAGTAAATTCCACAAATCTGCCCCAATTTTATCACACACTTCTATGGAAAGCATGGAATTGGCATCTGTTAGGTGCCCTCGAGTGAAACACCAATCCAAAAATTCCTGTAATGCTTGTCTTTCAATGTTTGTTTTTGTAACACGAGCTAGTTTCTCAAATTTATCAAGCAATAAGTTCGTTTTAGTGGAGTTGGAATTTCCCATGTTTCTTTAACTCACCGGTTCGAAGGTCGTGGTTCCTTCAGTCCACGTTCTTCCAGCAGCTCTCAAGGCCACTACACAAAACTCCCAAGTTTACGGGAGACAGAAGCTCTTGGAGGCTTCTCCACAAAGCACCCAAAAAACTGGGGCATAGCAGCTCTCGGGGGCCACTTCTTAAGGCTCTAGGCAGGTCTGCAGGTGGCTTCCATGTTCTGAGACACGTCGGGGGTCCACCAATTGTTGCAAACCTGCTCTAGGAAGACCGCACACACCAATGTGATGTTCAAGCAAATCCCAAGTTTATTCAAAAATACAGGTATATATGACCTCATGTGACCCCGCCCCAGGTGCGGTGGTCTGACTCCAATTGGTTGAGGCTGGAAACATGTCCTTTTAAGGTGAAAACGAAACTTGTGAGGTGGTCCTCCAGACCCACCTGAGTCAGGGCTGCAACACAAGTGGAACCATGTTGAAGGCAACTGGGATAACACTAGGAGGAGCTGGGCCCAAGCTGGAGGACATGAGGGGCAGCAGGAGGGTTTGTGGGACAAACTTCTACTGCCTGGGGTGGCTCTGGGGGGCCCTCGGCTCCTTGGGGCTCTTCCTGCAGCCACAGAACTTGCAGGGACCTGCCTCTGGGTGGGTCCTCCACGTGTTCCAGGAGCTTTGGGCTCCTCCTGGGATAGACTGGGGCCAATTGGGATCATTCTGGCATCATACTGGAGCATGCCACGGGCAATTAGGACCCTCCTGGGGTCAACCAGAAGAATCTGGGAGCAAGTGACATCATGCTAGAAGTGACTGGGAACATGATGGTGGTAACTGGGATACACTGGGGATGAATGGAATCATAGAGGAGATAAAAGGGAGCAACTGAAAGCATGTGGGGGGCAACTGAGTTAATACTGGGAGCACACTGGGAGTGACTGGCACTATACTGGGTCCAATTTGGACCATGTTGTGGGCAAGTGACATACATTCGGAGCCACTGGGCTCATACTGGAGGTGACTGGGCTTTGAGAAGCACATGATGGGCAGCAGGGTGAGGGCAACCCCCCTCTCACTGCTCTGCAGTTCCAAAATCCTTGTTGCCGGTTCCTGCTCCGGCCGTGACCAGCAGATCTGCTCTGGGATCCCTTTCCCTGGGCACACTTCCCTGCCCTCTCCCCACCTTCCTGCCTCTGGAAATCAGCAATCTGAAGCCCCATCTCACTGTTTTCTCCTTCTCTTCCCTATTATTATCATGATCCCCCTGCACCTCCTTTTCCAGGGCTCTGGGACACCCCTGTGTGGCCGCTCCCTGTTATCCAGCCGCCAGATCCCCCTTTCTTTGACTCCAGGATCTTCCTGCCCTCCCTTTCCTGCCCATCCTGCCTCTCCCAGCCCCTGGATCCCCCTTTTCTTTGACCCCAGGGGCCCTCAGGCTGCCATTCCCAGCCATCCCAGGTCACCACACTCCCACATTCCCCTTATTTGGCTCCAGGACCCCCCTGCCCCCGCTTTCCCACTCATCTCTTATACACCAATAACCGAGGAATGTAATAAATATTATTCCCCCATTGTTCCCCTGTCATAAACATCCTATCAAAGAATTTTCTGTCAGCAGTTTGACAGAAAGCCAGAATTCTCTTAGAAACAAACACCCTGCCAAAGCCTTTCACCAAGCTTCCTGCAAGTCATGGCAGCAAATTCAGCCCAACCTCTTGCCTGCTGAGAACTCACAGAAGCATCCTGTTGGTGTAATAACTGAGCTAAAACTATATCCTGCTTCTGTGAAATTTGCAAGCTATGTGTAAAAAACAATGTCTGAGCTGTCATGGATTCTATAAAAACTCCAGAAAAACCAGAAGAACACCTTGGAATTTCGCTGCGTAGGGTGCATGGAGAATGGCGAGAGAGAAGCACAGCCAAGAACCTCTCTCCCACCTCCCCCCTGCCTCACCCATCTCACCTTCTAACCCTCCTTCTTCACCACCCAAGCTGCTTGCCTGCCTGCCACTGCAGACTAAGGAGAAAGCTGAGCTCTGCCTTGCTCCATGCGTGAGTTCTGCTACTGCTAACCCAGCCCTGGCCCTGTTCAGCCTGGGGTGGCTGCACCGCCGTTTCCCCGTGAGCGACAGCTCCGCGGAGCCTGAGAGCACTGCAGAGAGTGAGGAGCAGCCCTGCTGCACAAGGGAGAGCAGCACAAACTGAGCATCACATCTGCATTGCAAGAGCTGTATTCCACACCTCTGCCTACAGGAACAGAGACAACATCGCTTCTTCCCCAACACATAGACTAAGTTTGCAGAAAAATAGTTTGTTTTGGTGGTAAACTCTTTTATTTTTGGTTCTAAAAAGTATTTTTAGTGTTTTTCTAACTCTTCTTAGTTCCCTCTCTTTCTGAATCTTTTAGCAATTTCTTAATAATAAAAAATCAGTTTTTTGAATTAATGGAGGACTTAGTTTGAGTTTTAATTTTGTTGGGGAAAATATTTTGAACCTAAGTTCTTTCTGTGATATTTAAGCAGATTGGAACACCATCCGACCTCTCCCAGACTCCAAACTCCCTTTTCCTTTACCCTGGCACCCCCTGGGCTCCCCTTTTCTGGGCACAGGGAATACTTGCACTGCCCAACCACCTTTCCCCACCTCTAGTCCTGCCTTTCCTTGACCTTCACACCGTCCTGATCCCAATTTCCAGGCACTGCAATGCTCCTGCACCCCCTTTCCTGGCCATCCCACCTCTTCCAGCCCCATACCCTTCTTTTCCTTGAATCTGGGACCCCTGGGGCTCCCACTCTTGCATTTCCCAGACCACAGACACCCCTTTTTTGGAACACTGGGGGATCCATTGAACCCCTTTTTCTAGCCATTCTGGGTTTCCATACCCCATGATGCCCATTTCCCCCACACTGGGGACCCCTGGGCCCCCCTTTTGTGGACACAGGGTCCCTCTGGACTCCCCATCCCACTTCTCCAAGACCCTACACCCCCCTTTGTTTGGCCCTGCAACCCCCTGGAAAACCCCCTTCCCCAGCACTGTGTTCCCCCTGCACCCCCAAGATTGAGCCCAAAACACCAAGATTCAGCCCCAGAAAACCCTGCCAAGAGTTCCCCCGCTTTGGTCTCCCCACTTTGGGGCTCTGGGGGTGCCCCCTTTCTTGGGTGCCTGATTCGTGGTCCCAGGAGGGTCCCCCCTCTCCGGGCTGCCAATGAAGGGCCTGACCCAGGCACACCAAACCCCCCAAGAGGGGGTCCCCGCATCCCCCCGCCCACAAGGGGGCTCTGCCGGGATCCGACAGTAGGACCCCCAAAAACACCTCCTGGGGACTCCCAATATCCCCCAAGGGGCATTGGTGGCTCAGCTTTGGGGTCCCTCAAGCCCCAACCATCCCCCCGAACACAACCCAACCCCCCAGAGCCCCCCCAGGCTATTCGTGGCTCGGCTCGGGGGTCCCGCAGCACTTTGTCGGGGCCCTTTGCCTTCCCTGTGTGCAGCTCCGGCCCCGCCCCGCGGCAGCCCCAGCGTGGGCTCCAAGGAACGGCACATCCTGGTGCCCTTGGGGGCTTTGCCCGGGCCCATCCCGGCTCTCGTGTTCCGTGGCACGGCCTGCACGGCCCATGGTGGGGCAGCGGGGCCACTGTAGAGTTTGGGGGGCCCAGCCCCTCTTTCCCCCTCTCTCCCTTTCCCCCCCTGTTTTGCCGCTCACCCGAGAGTTCCTGGCATACAGTCGGAGCGCTGGAAAGGAAGAGGAAAAGGAGAAGCATGGCTGTCCCCTCCCCTTCTCCCGGGGGTGTTGCTGGGCTGGAAGCGGCCACCCCGTTGGAAGGCGGGCCCGGCGGGGTGGCCCCAGCGGGTTTGTGAGCGGGTGTGGGCGGCGGGCTGAGAGAGAACAGGTCTATCCGCCCGCCGCCGCGACCAGGTCTACCCGTGGATGCCCAGGCGAGGGAGGGAGACCCGCGGCTTAAACAGGTCTACCCTCTGGACTGGAAAAGTGAACAAGTCAACCCGCCGGACTAGGAGAGAAACCAGGTCTACCTGCCGGAATGAGCGAACAGGTCTACTAGCCGTACTAAGAAAGAACAGGTCTATCCGCCGGGCTGAGGAATACCAGCTGGACTGGGAGGGAGAACAGGTATACCTAGAAACTTAAAGGGAACAGGTCTACCTCCCGGACTGAGAGGGAACGTGTCTACCCACCAAACTGAAAGAGAACAGGTCTACCAGCCGGCTTTGGAACGTACCCGTTGGGTTTAGAGAGAACAGGTCTACCTGCCGGACTGAGAGCGAACAGGTCTACCCGCCGGACTGAGTGAACA
The DNA here is from genome assembly GCF_047495875.1 of Pithys albifrons albifrons. Classification (NCBI taxonomy): domain Eukaryota; kingdom Metazoa; phylum Chordata; class Aves; order Passeriformes; family Thamnophilidae; genus Pithys; species Pithys albifrons. Next base: position 1,459,651 of record NC_092483.1, on the reverse strand, counting down.
AGTCTACCCACAAGACTAAAAGAGAACAGGTCTACCCACCCGGCTGAGAGAGAGAGAACAGGTCTACCAGCCAACCTTCAAAGGTCTACCCGCCGGGCTGAAATCTCCCCCGCTGGAATGTTCAAGCAAACATTGTCCTGTTTGCACATGTATCGGTCTGCCTTCAACACCTAATTAACATCCTGATGGTGAGGCAACCACTGGACTCAAATGACTGTCACTCAATCCCTTTATACTATAAAAGTCCAGTCCCCTTTCACAGAGGCAGGTTCTTCCAAGATAACCCCTCCTGGAGTGTGTGTCTGCTAAGGTCACTCCTCGAGGCTGAGAGCAGAGATCTTCCCAGCAGCCTTGGGCTTTCTGAGCTACATCAATTGCTAATTAATAATTCTTTCCTTTTTGGTAGCTTTAGTAGAATTGCTTCAAGAATTGCTTGAGGACAGTGCACTGTCCTGTCTTATACCATAGTTACTGTAGTTTTAGCATTTATATTGTATAGTAAATAATTTTGATTAACATCTTTTATCTCATAATTTGTAATAATAAGTAATTCCTTTGTTATAAACTTTGTCTAAGCTTTCCACTCCCCCCTGCCCCAGGGTGCCCCCTCCCCCCAGTACCCCCAGCACCCCATAGCAGGTTGGGAGCTCAGGGAGCCACCCCCGAGTCCCCTTTTCCAAGCCCCCTCTGCCCAAAGACCCCCATGGGACTGTCCATCCTACCAGCCCACCCCTCCTTTTCCACCCTTCTGCCTATTCCCTCCCATTCCCATCATCCCTCAATCCCCAAGCCCCATCCCCCCACCCACCCCCGATCAGTTTGGGGGTCAAAGCTCACACTTCCCTCTTTTCCCATCCCTTACACATCATCCTTCCAATTCCCATCCACCTCCTGATCAGTTTTGGGGGTCCCACCCTCTCCTTTTCCCTGGTCTTCTCACCTCTCCAAGTTCTTTCCCATCATGGGTGGCAATGCTGTGAGGAGTCAGCTGTGCCTCAGCATCTCCAGGGGGCCCGTGGCTGGGAAGGGGCTGCCAGGTCACATCTGTCACCTCCCTGACAGGCAGCAGCAGCCTTGAGCACCCAGAGGCAGCTGAGCCACCTGTGCACACACACTGAGAGCTGCCCCAGCTGAGAGTCCCTCTCAGGGGCTTTGAGGAGCTCTGGGCTCTGGCAACACAAACCTGCTGGAGTTTTAGAAGGCAAAGAGGCCAGTCCTGCCCTGGGGGCACAATGACCCAGAGATGAGGGCAGGGACCTGAACAGCTCTGGAGTGACCCCGATGAGAAGGGCCTGGGCTCTGTGAGGGATGTCCTGTGGCACAGGGGCTCAGGATCAAAGTTAATAAGAACAACAGGACATGGGGCTGCCTTGGAAGGAGTGTGGCCACCCAGACAAGGGAGGTGTCACCTCCCTGGACTCAGCTCTGGTGTCACCACATCTGGACTGGTCTGTCTGTCTGTGAGGGTCCCCCCTGTGAAGGAATGAGGAAGAACTGGAGAGGGTCCAGAGGAGATCTGCCAAGATGGAGCTTTTCTTGGTAGCGGAATGGAAAGGAAACCCACAATGTCAAACTTGGAAGGTCCAGAGTGGACGTGAGTAAAAAAAAAAAATAATTCAAAGTGTAGTGTTGAGGTGCAAGACGTCACCCAGAGGGTGTCAGGATCATTTCATGGCTTTGTGTGTCAAGAAAGAGTCAAAGATGGTGCAGAGACACCAGTGAGGGCACAGAAATGCTGCTGGGAGTGCTGGTGGGAAAGCAGGATGGGTGTGTGCAGCCTGCAAGGCCAGAGGAGCAGCAGGGACAAGGCAGGACAGTCTGCAGGACAGATGGCCAAGGGCTCTGGCAGGGCTGGAAGGCACAAAGGCACCCAGGGTTTTGTCCCCTGGGCTCTGGCAGGTGCCTCTGCCACTGAGGCCACCAGAAGGAACTTTCCTTTGAGGTTCTGGACTTTGTTTCTCCCTCGTCCCTCCCTGAGGATGCTGGGAGGGGTTGCACAGGTTTTGACATTTGTTGTTCCTCCCCCTCCCATCCCACTGCCCCACAAACAGCCCTGAGCCACCTGTGAGGGACAGGACCTGCTGTCCCAGGGCCTGGGGCTCAGGCCTTGGCCTTTGTGCTTCCTCAAACCAACCCAGGGTTTTCTTAGCAGTGCAGGTGTCTGCACAGAGCCTTTGTCTCCCAGCAATCAGGGCCTCCAAGGATCTGCCTCAAGGAGTCCCTGGGGAGGCTTTGTCAGTGCCTGCCCTCAGTGGGGCCATTGATGCTTCAAGGGACTTGCAGTTTGGCTTCTGACTTCTTGAGCAGTTTTTAAAATTTTGTCTCACTACTTGAGGATCGTGGACTCATCTCCCAACTACACAGTGGGGCTTATTAAAACACAGAAAAACAATTAATTTCCCTTTCTTTATTTGCCTTTAAGTCTTCAAGACTTGTACTAATTGGAGTTTTTTCATAGTTTAGCTAAGGAGGAAAATTTCAAAGTGAACTGCACAAAAAAAATTTTAATGAAAGTGAATGATTTATTCAAAAACTTGTGATGGAAGAGGGGCAGGAGGCAAAGGATGCGGATACAAAGTGGGCAAAAGAGACTAATAGCACTTCATTGTTGACCAGTTTAACAGTTATCAAGGGATTCCACAGCAATTGCTATAATTTTAGCAGTGACTTAATTATACATTCACAATAACAATATTCACACCACACTCAATTCACATACACACAGGCAGAGATGTGTGGACACATCAATATTTGTGTGTGTAAAGGTACCCATCCAAAATTCTCCTGGTTGTCAGTGAAACACTCCCATCCAATCCCTTTGTGTTTCCCAAGAGACAAGGGTGGAACCTGGAGGAGTGTGTTTGTTTGAGGGGGGAACAGAATTGTCCTGTGCATCAGCGACGCTCTTCAGAGTATTGCAAACTTGAGTGTTCCCAAGCTCCAAGAGGCTCCCAGAGGTGTCCCACTGAGAGGGAGGTGCTGGGGAGCTCCAGGGGCCTCCCTCAGGACCTCTGTTTGTAGGGTCACAGGGTGCCTGGCTTTAGTTCTCTGCTGAATTTCCATCCTCATGTCAGTAATTGCTGGAGTTTCCAAAATATTTGGGAATTGTTCCACTTGTGCTACAACAATTCAGGTAGGGAATGTTCCAAGGCTTTCAGAGAGTGGGTGATTATCCTGTGATCCCCACCTGTTATGGTCAGGATTGTCCCCACCTTTATCATACAGGAGCACCTGGCACAAACAAGGGACACTTCACCACACATCCGGAACAGTCAAGGGAGACTTCAGCACACACCTGGAAAAGTCAAGGGGCTTTTCATTGCTCAGCTAGTTTGGTCAAGGTTTGTCAGGAGCACCTGAAAGACTTTTCAGCAGGGCCTTTTCAACCACAGCTGAAACCCAGATGCAAGCTGAAGCTAATACAGCTTCTGTTTGCTCTGTAGAGATTCAGACTCAAGCCGTAGATCTGGAGGTTGCCATCTCTATTAAGCCTGCTAAGACCACAGTTGAAGTGCAGACTCAGGCCGACACTAATACAGCTCCTATTCGCTCTGTAGAAACTCAGACCCAAGCTGTAGATCTGGAAGCTGCCACCTCTACTAAGCCCAACAAGACCACAGTGAAAGCTCAGACTCAAGCCAACGTGGATACAGTTCCTATTCACTCTGTGGGAACTCAAACTGAAGTTACGAACCGGAAGATTACCAATGCCCCCATAAAGAAGAAAACAGCGAGGATGAAGGAGACTACAAAACCCATAGAGCCACCTCCGCAGTTGGAACGAGAAGAAGAAGAAGAAGAGGAAGAAGAAGAAGAAAAAGAAGAAGAAGCAGACGAAGGAGCAGCTGTGACAGAGGAAGAAACTGCTGTGACGATGGAAGGAGCGACGGCACGAGAGGAAAGAATAGTCACAGTAGAAGAGGGAGCAGCCGCCAGAGAGGGAGGAGTGATCGCAAGAGATGGGGCACACCTAATGGGACTGGGAGCACATCCAAAAGAGACCAGAGGCATGCCTGGAGAAAGGAAAGGGACGGTGCGAGCATCCTGGGATAGAATAACATTTGATGATTGGTGCTCTGACTACATACGCAAGTACCCAGTGGAGGAAGAGAGGAGGTCAATGCGTTTCTGTCAGCCGGAGGAAGGACTGTTTCAGCCTCTCCAAAGGCAACCCTCCTTTGGAGGTGTGATTCCACCTCCCCGTACTAGACCTACATTTGAGGGAATGGATGACCGGGAAAGGCCCTTACCCCGGCCTTCCAAGGACTATGTGCTACGTCCATTCATCGGACCTGATGAACAACGCAGGGGGCCCCTTCCACGGGGTGCACGAGCTAGGAGTCTCTCCCCACAGCTTGAACGAAGTAGAAGTCTCTCTCCATGGCGTGGGCGACGTAGGAGCCCATCCCCCCAGAGTGAACACCACAGAAGCTCGTCCTCACAGTGCGAACAATCCCCACCTTTGCATGAGAGGCTCAGAAAGGAAGTGAGAAAGGTTCCACGGAGGAGTGGAAGAGTAAAAACGCAGGTAGAGAGAATAGAACGTGGGACAGATGGACGGGAAATAATGAGGGAAAGTGAAATTATACGATCATTGACCCCAAAGGAGATTTGAGATATACAAAGGGATTACAGTCGGTGGCCCGATGAACGCATCCTCACCTGGCTGATGCGATGTTGGGACCAGGGGGCCAGTAGTCATGTGCTGGAAGGTCATGAAGCACAACAATTGGGATCTCTTGCCCGAGATCGTGAAATAGAACAGGAAATGGGACAGGGGAAGATGGCATCTAGTCTCTGGACCCGAATCCTCCGTGCCGTGAGGGCAAGATACCCATTTAAAGAGTATTTGATGAGTGCTCCGAGAGAGTGGAACACCGCAGAAGAAGGCATCCAGTATCTGCGGGAACTGGCCATGCTGGAGATTATATACTCTGATCCAAATTACTATGACATCTTGGTCTCAGAGAAGATGCCATGCACACAGCCGATGTGGGATAAGGTGATGGATGGGGCCCCTAAGTCTTATATGCCATGTCTGATATCTGCATACCCTCTAAGTATGGACGAGAATGAGATACATGTTGACAGAATGTGTCACTGGATACGGAGAATATCGGAAACCATGAGGGTCCCCTCTAAATTCCGGCATTCTTCCCTCTACAGCGGGGAAAGGGTAGGGAGGAATCCTAGACGCTCTGTGTATGAAGAAGAATCTAGACGCAAACGTTCTAGAGGTCGCAAAGAAAGGTCTCATTCTCATTCTTGTTCTAGTTCCCGTTCTCGGTCACCTCATGCGGCAGGAGAGAAAACTGGAAGCCCCAGGAGTAAGGCACAGAGTGAGCGTAGTGTCTTATGGACTGTTCTGCGTAAACTAGGGGAAGACATGAAGAAATGGCACGGTGAACCCACCTTTAAACTTGAAGCCCGACAACAAGAATTAAGACAGAAATTAGTTGGCAAGAAAGCTGTCCACATAGTTGAAGCAAAAACCTCGGAAAAGAAACATCGATCTCCGAGACGCAAAAGAAACAACTCCCCCAATTCTGATGAAGGAGCCTCTGACAGACCATCGCACACGTCAGATGGAGAATGCTCCGACCAGGAACAAGAATAGAGGGGACCTGCCTCCTGACAGGAGGAGGAGAGGGACCAGGACGATAATCGGGTTTACTGGGCTGTGTGGGTTCGATGGCCTGGCACATCGGATCCTCAGAGATACCGAGCTTTGGTAGATACTGGTGCCTAATGTACATTAATGCCATCGGAACATGAGAGTACAGAGACTGTGTCTATTTCTGGAGTAACCGGAGGGTCTCAGGACCTGTCGGTGGTAGAGGCCGACATGAGCCTAACAGGAGACCAATGGGAAAAGCATTCCATTGTGACAGGGGCAGAAGCCCCTAGCATCCTTGGTATGGACTATTTAAAAAGAGGATACTTCAAGGACCCGAAGGGGTACCGGTGGGCTATTGGTGTAGCCACAGTGATTGAAGGGGAGTCCAAACAGTTGTCCACCCTTCCTGGTCTCTCAGAAGACCCTTCTGTTGTGGGATTACTCCGAGTCAAAGATCAAGAAATACCAATGGCCACTGCAACTGTACATAGGTGACAGTATCGTACAAACCGAGATGCTGTGATTCCCATCCATAAAATGATAAGGAAGCTGGAGAGCCAAGGGGTGGTCAGCAGAACACACTCACCCTTCAACAGCCCTATCTGGCCTGTACGTAAATCATATGGAGAATGGAGACTGACCGTGGACTATCGTGGCTTGAATGAAGTTACGCCACCGCTGAGTGCTGCTGTGCCAGATATGTTGGAGCTCCAGTATGAGCTGGAGTCCAAAGCAGCAAAGTGGTATGCCACTATTGACATTGCTAATGCATTCTTCTCCATTCCCTTGGCACCAGAGTGCAGGCCGTAGTTTGCTTTCACCTGGAGGGGCGTGCAGTACACCTGGAATCGACTGCCCCAGGGGTGGAAACACAGTCCAACCATTTGTCGTGGGCTGATCCAGGCCACTGTTGCTGTAAAAGTCTGTAAAAAAGACTCCGAGCCAAGTTTTGTAGGAGATAAGATAACGGGCAGGCACTTTAATGAGCAACCCCGCTCATCCAGGAATACATCGACGCGCACGCCTGCAAGGTCTAAGTTCTATAGTTTTTATAATATAACCTACCCGATCACTACTGTCCACATGTCCAGTTCCACCTCTGTCCCCTCCCAGTTCCTACCCCTGTTGAATTGGGGCTGGGGTTGTTGGGACCCTCTGTCTTCATCCACCTCCTCTTCTTCAGCACACAAAGGTCTCTTGGACGCTCTCCAGGGCTTCGGGTCACACTGCTCCATGTTTATGTTCTCTTCTGATATGCTTTAATCAGGTACCTTGAGGAAGAGACTAAATAGCTGGCAGAGCTTAGCTGCCTGTTCTGGAGCAGGGGTAGAGATAGAAGGACTTTATGTTACAAGCTGCTAAATATTAATTCACTAAAATCTACAGCATTACATCTACTGTGTCTCTAAAATCTACAAAATATGAAAATTGAAAAATTAAAAAAAACCCTTTCGGCATCATGTCCCCCCTTTTAGAAACGGACAAAACTTAAAATTTTGTTCGCTTCTACTTTCCATACTTGAAATTGTACCAAAGAGATGAACAGCATTTGCAACATTTGATCATGCAATAAGCGATTATGCAAACACTAACTACATATATCACTAACAAAACCAGCTGTTTCATCCAGGTCCAGTTCGGCAACCATGACGTGAGCTTGTGGAAAACATCATCCAGGTCTAATGAGACATTATCAAGGGTTACCTGATGCAGAATTTTGGTTTGCTTCCGAATTGCAGCCAGATCTTTCTCAATTCTTCCACTTTGGTCTATGTAGGAACAACAACTAGTGTTAATGACTTTACACACATCTCCCTGTGAGGCTAGTATCAAATTCAGGGCCATTCTATTTTGCAGAACTACACGAGACAAACTGTGGACCTCTTCTTTCAAAGCTGTAATAGTGTCTGTGGTTTTATCTAGGAGGTTTTCGAGGATAGCTGAGATGTTGACAACTGCTTTTTCTAATTCACTTACTCCCAAGGATGGAATTGCAGCTCTGACTATGCTGTGGAAAAGTGTGGGACGATCTATAAGGGGATTATTGGTTCTCTTTACCCTTCTGGGATAGATTCTTCCCCACTCTTCCTGTTCATCAATTGGGTCAAGGATTGTTATGTTTGGTATCACAGCTCCTAAAGTGCAGACCCTGTCTTTATTGAGGGATAAAACTTTCCAGGGTTCATTTTCACAGATCTAGTACCACCCCGAGCCCTGTTTAGGGACTATTCTCCAGGGTCATTGTAATGGTTTGACCCATAGCTTCCTCAGTAACCATTGTATCTAAGGAAGTTACAAGTATTCCACACAGGTCTTCCACGTAGCAGTAAGAGAGTAGTTTTTTGTTTTTCCTGTTGTCGCAGGTTTGGCCTAGCTGTTGCCAACCCTGGACTGGCCCCCCCCTTCCCCCTCCCAGAACCTTCCCAGCAAAGGAAAGGGGAAAAAAAACTGAAGAGAAATGCACTCTAAAGAAACTGAACTGAATAAAAAGAATAAATTATATTTACTAACATTTACAAACCACAATGTATACACAATACATAGGATCCCACCTCCCAGGGGAGAGGGGAAGGGAGAAAAGGGGATTGATTAGCTAGGAAATAGGGAAGACACCAACCCAACCTAAAGAAACCGAATGAATCAAAACAAACACAATTAAAAACCTCAAGTAAGGGGAACAAGAATGAAACAATCTCACCCAGGACAGGAGAACCACCAGGGACTGGAGGGACCAGACTTCCACCACCTCCCTCCAGTAACTCAGCCAAGGACCGGAAGAAGCCACAACACCACTCCCCCACTGCTACGTGGAAGACACGTGTGGAATACTTGTAACTTCCTTAGATACAATGGTTACTGAGGAAGCCATGGGTCAAACCATTACACCTGTCTTCCCTGTTTTTAGCTAAAGAGCTAGAAGGAGGTGGTTTAAGTCTGGTCCCTCCGGTCCCTGGTAGTTCTCCTGTCCTGGGTGAAATTGTTTCATTCTCATTCCCTTTCCTTAAAGTTTTTAATTGTGTTTGTTTTGATTCATTCGGTTTCGTTAAGTTAGTGTCTTCCCTATTTTCCGGCTAATCAATCCCCTTTTCTCCCTTCCCCTCTCCCCTGGGGGGTGAGATCCTATGTATTGTGTATACAGTGTGGTTTGTAAATGTTAGTAAATATAATTTATTCTTTTTATTCAGTTCAGTTTCTTTAGAGTGCGTGTCTTTTCTGTTTTTTTTCCTTTTCCCTTTCCTTTGCTGAAAAAGTTCTGGGAGGGGGAAGGGGGGCCAGTCCAAAGTTAGCAACAGCTAAGCCAAACCTGTGACAGTCGTGCTGCCATTTTTATCACCATCTTTGGGGTTAACCCTTTGGTAGCTGTGCTGGTGTCACAGTAGGTAGGAAGGGTGACATTTCCTGTAACATTAATAAACAGACAGGGAACAGTTTGATCGTCCTGACCGAGAATTACATTGCTCAGGGGTATTGAATAATAGGCTCTCTCAACTAGTTTCCATGTCCCCGGGACTCCGAAAGTCTCACCAAAGTTTGTCTCGTTCATTAGAATACCAATCAGGGGCCAATCACTCTCTTTATCATCAATCGCTGGCGTTTGTGTACAAATCCAGCAGTCAGTTTTGTGAAGGATTTTAGACACATTTTGCACCAGGGTCACATGTAAATTTTGATTCGACACTCGCATCATAGTTACCGACTGTACAGACCACATGTACAGAAGAAGCAGTCTAAGCCGCATCATCGTCATCAGTGTCCGGTTCTGCTTTGTCGATTGTCCCAGGAATCGATGCTTTCTTCACTCTGGAGTAATGGAACCAGGGCCCTTTCCCAGCAACTTTAACTGCAGTAAAAGAAGTCAGCAGGACTTGGAAGGGTCCTTTCCACTTAGCTCGCAGCGGATCGTTGTCCCACCATTTGACGTAGACCCAGTCTCCGGGCTGGAACTGATGAGCAGGTGTGTCTAGTCCGATCGGTCTGGATAGCTCAACAAATTTCTGGAGTTTCTGTAAAGTAAAGCTTAAAGCCATTAAATACTTTTGTAAATCAACTTTCCCTTTTATGTGAATGTCCCCCGGGAGGTGCAGAGCTTGGTATGGTCTCCCATACAGTATTTCATAAGGGCTTAAGTTATCCCTCCGCCTCGGTTGAATACGAATTCTCAGGAGAGCCAGAGGCAGGGCTTGAACCCATGACATGGATGTTTCTTGACAAATTTTACTGATTTGCATTTTGAGGGTACCATTCATGCGTTCAACTTTGCCACTCGCCTGAGGCCTGTAGGGGGTATGCAAGTCCCAAACAATTCCGAGGGTGCGACACACCTCCTTAACTATGGTTGCAATGAAATGTGTCCCTCTGTCTGATGACATTCCCAGAGGAACTCCAAATCTTGGAATTATGTGGTTAAGTAGAGCTTTTACCACTTCCCTTGCTGTGTTGGTGCGACAGGGGTATGCCTCAGGCCATCCACTGAATATGTCAACTAGTACCAGTATGTAATTATACCCTTCTCTGGGTGGTAACTCAGCAAAATCTATTTGCCAGTAATCTCCAGGAAAGTCTCCAGCCTTTGTTACCCCTAGCACCACTCTCTTGGTTGTGTCAGGATTATTTTGTCTGCAAATTTCACATTTGCTAACAGTGGATTGCACGACCTCGGTCATGCCTGTCCCTATGATTACCTTTTTTAGGTGCTTTAGAAGGTTTTCACTTCCCCACTGTGTAGCTTCATGTTCCTGCAGAGCTATTTCTCTAAGGATTGGGGCTGTAACTACGACCTGTCCTGTGGGTGTAACCGCCCATCCACTTTCTTTAATTTCTGCATTAAGGGACTTAATTAACTGCTGGTCTTTTTCATGGTATTTTGGGGTGAATCCTGTCAAGTCAATTTCTTTTTGTGGTAATACTGGCAGGATGCCTTTTTCTGCAGCCCTTTTTGCTGCCTGATCAGCAAAATGATTTCCCAATTCAGGGGCTGTTTTCCCCTTCTGGTGAGCTCTGCAATGAATGATAGACACTTTTTCTGGTTTCCAAATGCTTTGCAGAAGTGCATTAATTTGGTCTGCATGTTTGATTCCACTGCCCTGAGCAGTTAACAGGCCTCTCTCCTTCCAGATTGCTCCATGGGCATGAACCACGCTGAAAGCATATTTAGAATCTGTCCAGATATTTACCTTCTTTCCTTCACTTAGTTCCAGGGCTCTCGTTAATGCAATTAGTTCTGCTTTCTGGGATGATACATCTGCTGGCAAGGCTTTTGCTTCAATCACCTCATCTTTCGTTGTGACGGCATATCCTGTCAAACGCTTACCATCCTGCATGAAGCTGCTCCCATCTGTGTACAGCTCCCAGTCTGGATCCTCAAGGGGTGTGTCCTTCAGGTCTGGTCTGCTGGCATAGACCTCCTCTAGTGTCTGTAAGCAATCATGCTCGGGCACACTGTCAGTTAGTGTCGAGGACAGAAACATGGCAGGATTTACATTGGATGTTGTTTTCAGGGTAACATCATCCTGTTCCAACAACACAGCTTGGTACTTGAGCATTCTGCTAGGGGACAACCAGTGACCCCCCTTTCGCTCAAGCACTGCCTGAACTGCATGAGGTACATACACGACAATGCACTGCCCCAGGGTGAGTTTCCGAGCTTCTTGGATTAGGACAACAGTCGCAGCCACAGCTCGCAAACATCCCGGCCACCCCTGGCTGACATTGTCTAGCTGTTTGGAGAAGTAAGCCACAGCCCTGCGCTGGCATCCTAGGGTCTGTGACAGTACCCCCAGGGCAACACCTTGTTGCTCATGTGTGAACAGTTCAAAAGGTTTGGTTAAGTCTGGCAGTCCCAGTGCTGGAGCTGACATCAAGGATTGTTTCAGCTGTTTAAATGCAGCTCTAGTTTCGTCAGTCCATTCCACGACTCCTCCCCGGGCCGCTTTCAGTGCTCCATATAAGGGTTTGACTAATAGTCCATAATTAGCCACCCAAAGTCTGCACCATCCTGCCATGCCCAGGAAAGCCTGCATCTCTCGGACGGTGTGGGGCTCTGGGAGACGGCAGATGGCTTCTTTCCTGTCTGCACTGAGCCGTCGATGTCCCTTGTATATTTCCAGCCCCGGGTGGATGACTAGTTCCTTTGCAATATGTGCTTTGCCTTTTGAGACTTTATATCCATTTAAACCCCAAAAAATTTAAAAGACTTACAGTGAGTCTATTGCATTCATCTCGGCTTCTCGTGCCGAGCATAAGATCATCGACATACTGTAGGAGGATTCCCTCTGGCTCCTGCCTTCTCCATTCCTCCAGCTCCTTAGCTAGTTGGTTCCCGAATAGCGTTGGGCTGTTCTTATAGCCTTGGGGTAGAACTGTCCAGGTGAGTTGGGTTTTTCTTCCTGTTTCAGGGTTCTGCCATTCAAAAGCAAAGAGCTCTTTGCTGTCTTTATGCACAGGAATACAGAAGAAGGCATCCTTGAGATCAAGCACAGTAAACCACCCTAAATCATCAGTTAATGTGGTGAGCAGGGTATATGGATTAGCCACTACAGGGTGTATGTCCTCTGTTATTCTGTTAATTGCCCTTAGATCCTGCACTAAACGATAGCTCTTGCCATCGGCCTTTTTCACAGGCAGGATAGGGGTATTATATTTGGATTCACATTCTACCAATAGCTTGAATTTGAGAAACTTTTCAATTAGGGGTGCTAATCCTTTCAAGCTCTCTAGGCTCAAAGGGTATTGTTTTTGTCTTACCGGTGTTGCTCCTGGCTTGAGAGTGATGCTTACTGGTTCTGCTTGCTTGGATCTTCCAGGGTAATCACTGGCCCATACTAAGGGGATGACAGCATCCTCTACCTCTGCTGGGATCTCCTCGTGGCTTTCCTGTATGAAAAAGGTAGCTGCTTCGATATATTTAGTATCAGGAATTATGACTTTTATTTCCCCCCCTTTGCAGAATTTAATCTCAGCCTCCAATTTCTCTAACAAATCTCTGCCTAGTAAAGGCTTGGGAGAGTTTGGCATATAAAGAAATTGATGAGTTACCCAGTGCTTGCCTAATTTAAACTTCAGAGGCTTAAAGAAAGGCCTGGTTTCACTTACCCCGGTAGCACCAACCACAGTTATAGAATCATGACTCAGTTTCCCTTCCAAGGTGTTTAACACAGAATAAGCTGCACCTGTATCAACCAAGAATTCAACTTCTTCTTCCCCCAGCTTAGCTATAACCAGAGGTTCTGCTGGGGTAGTAACCTCCGGTCTGCTTCATGCATTCTGACTCACAGTCAGCTGGGGGGCTGGAGGGGGAAGAGGAGGGTTTTCATCCTTTCTCAGGTCTGGGCAATCCTTTCTCCAGTGCCCCTTTTTTTACAGTAGGAACACCTATCATATTGGTAATGATGCTTATACCCCTTATTCTGGGTATTGTGTTTACGACGCTCCTGGCAGTTACAGTGTCCATGACCGTCATCTTCCTCCTCCAGCTCCAACACCTTTGTTTTGCCCTTTTGTTCTCTATTCCGGTATACCACCTAAGCTATATCCAGCAACTCACTAATATCCTTTTTGTCCCCTGCCTTCCGCAGTTTCCTCCGTATGTCATCTGCAGACTGGCCTATGAACAAATTAACCAAATGCTTTTTCCCTGTGTCTGATTCTGTATCTATGTCTGTGTATTTTCTTATGACATCTTTCAGCTTATTCAGGAAATCAGTAGGAGATTCATTTTTGTCCTTTTTTACCTCATACATCTTAGCCCAATTCACTGCTTTTGGGATAGCATGTCTGAACCCATAAACCACATACTCCTGGTATCGTGTCAGTGCTTCCCTCTGTGCTGGCACATTGGGATCCCATTTTGGATCCATTGGGGGAAATATCTGCAGAACTTCCCCCGAAATCTGCCCAGCTGCCCTCAGCAGCTGAATTCCAGCTTTTGCTGCTCTCTTAACCATTTCTTTCTCTGTGCTGTCCAATAGGGTGTCCATCAGCACTTCCAGGTCGAACCAATCCGGGTCCTGAGTCTTTATTGCCCTTTCTACATAGTTAGCAACTTTATCGGGATTGTCTCTATATGACCCCACTGAAGCCTTCCACTGCTGCAGCTCTACCAGTGAAAAAGGAGTCTTTATATACATAGGACCTTGGTTTCCCATAGCCTGCCTTAAAGGAACTTCTAGCACAAGCTTTTCCTTCCCTTTTCTTGTTCTCCTAGCTATGGGATCAGGATCTGATAAGGCAGTCAGCAATCTCTTCCCTACTTTCCTAGTGGGCGCCGCAGAAGCTTTCACTTTTGGTTTTACCACGGGAGCTTCCTCCTCCTCTGAGCTATCCGATTCATCCCCTGAAGGCTCCACGTCTGATTCCTTATTCCTGGGCAACAAAAGTGGGGGGAGGCTTCCCCTCCTCTGTTCCCTTGCTCCCTGTTGCTGTGAGCTCGAAGCAGGAAATTCCCCCACTGCCCCCCCGCCTCTGTTCCGCGGCTCTGTATGCCAAGGCGGAGCAGTGGGGACAACCCCATCTCCACTTTACCCACCTGGGTACAGATATAATCCATACGGGTAAGGAATGGGAGGTGTTAAGGGGAAGGAGGCATGCCTGGCCCTGCCCTCGAAGGCAGGATCGAAAGCTCCTATGTTGTATGGGGAGGGTCTCTCCATTTTGGGTACCACCTCAACCCTCCTGCGGCTCCTGCCACCACACCATCGCTCGCACTGAAATCTATAAGATCAGCTGGTCCTGCTGGCTTTGCCGTCCCTGGGGGGTCGAGCACAGCCCCTCCAGGTCCATGATCTCCCCTTCCCATGGGCTGATCTGTTCTAGCCGTGAGATCCGTTCCAGCCTGAGCCCCTGCCCCGGCTCCAGCCGCTCCTATGGCCCCTGTTGCTATGGTAACCGCGCCTGGCTGATCGAATGCCCCGGCTTTCCCCGCCGTGCCTGGCCGCAAAGCCGCAGCCCCATCAATCGCTTGCAGAGCGTCAGCGCCGCTTCCACCAGCCTGCCCGCTCTGTGCTGCCAGCTCCCGCTTCGGTAAGGGGACAAGCAACTCCCCGTCTCCAGCAGCCACCCCTGCTGCTGCTCCACCAGGTCCCGCCGGCACCCCTGGGCTGGGAACTGCTGCTCCAGCAGCCCCTGACCCCACGCTAGGACCAGATCCAGCAGCCACCGCTGCCCCCGCCCCGGGACCGGATCCAGCAGCCCCTCTGGCTGCTCCAGCCCTCAAATTTGGAGCAATTAAGAGGTCCCAATCCTATTCCTTAGGAATATAAACCTGGCTAATATCCTCTTTCTTGGTTTTTCCATGCCGTTTCCCCTTTTGCCTTTCTCAGAACAAACACAGGCTCTCCTGAGTCCCCAGCTGGGGAGCCAGCCTTGGAAATACCCTTCTCATACCCTCTCATCCATTCTGGATGGGACAAAAAGGCCAAAAACAACTCAGCATACTTCATTCCATCTTTCCTCTGTATGCAAGATCGAAATTAGCTGCAACACATCCTCTAGCACAAAAGACCCAGTTTTGGGCCAAACCTTTCCCCTACGCCTACTACAATGAAGTGGCCACATATTAAGACAGAGCCTACAGAGTTCCTGTTTCTTCAAAGATGTTTCAGAACCAGTAAGAGGACTCCAGTGATCTAAAACCAAGCCTAAAGGGGAATCTTTTGGTATCTCGTCCTCTGAACTTTGGACACAGCCCATAGTGATTCTTTTAGCAACACCACCACCAGTGCCTCAGGCTAAACCAGACAGCTTTGACTCTGGAGTTCACAAGAGGCGTCCCCCTTGCAGCCGGCCTCCCAGCCTGCTACCCTCCTGCAAATGCTGCGTGGTCTGCCCTTCCCGAGGCTCAAGGGACAACCCCGTCCCTCCCAGGCGAAAACCCTCGCCCTCCCAGGCCAGGAAACTGGCTAGGCCTAAGACCAGGTCTCCCTCCCGGCCCTTCCGTATTCCTACCAGGGGCAAAAATCCCCCCTTTCCGTAGCCAAATGCCACAGAAACCCAAAGTAACTGCCCGTTATCTCACCTCCGTGGTCCGGACCAGGAATTTGAAGTGAATCAGGTCCTCCTTCCACCTTTCGTGCAGCCAAACTGTTGCCGTAAAAGTCTGTAAAAAAGACTCCGAGCCAAGTTTTGTAGGAGATAAGATAACGGGCAGGCACTTTAATGAGCAACCCCGCTCATCCAGGAATACATAGACGTGCGCGCGCAAGCTCTAAGTTCTATAGTTTTTATAATATAACCTACCCAATCACTACTGTCCACATGTCCAGTTCCACCTCTGTCCCCTCCCAGTTCCCACCCCTGTTGAATTGGGCCTGGGGTCGTTGGGACCCTCTGTCTTCATCCACCTCCTCTTCTTCAGCACACAAAGGTCTCTTGGACGCTCTCCAGGGCTTTGGGTCACACTGCTCCATGTTTATGTTCTCTTCTGATATGCTTTAATCAGGTACCTTGAGGAAGAGACTAAATAGCTGGCAGATCTCAGCTGCCTGTTCTGGAGCAGGGGTAGAGATAGAAGGATTTTATGCTACAAGCTGCTAAATATTAATTCACTAAAATCTACAACATTACATCTACTGTGTTCCTAAAATCTACAAAATATGAAAATTGAAAAATTAAAAAAACCTTTTGGCATCAAATGCAACATAACCAGTTTATAGAAATAATGTTGTTTGGTGGTGTTATATTTCTGTTCAGGGTTTTAAGTTTTTTTGGTGCACCAATGACAATGCCTGCAGGAATATTTTTTCATTTGTTAAGAAAATAATGATGTTAAGCAGACAGAAGAATGTTTTTTGGTTTTTGTTTTGTTAATAAAATTAAGTTGTTAAGCTCATAGAATAATATTTTTAATTTTTTAAGCAAATAAGGATTTTAGGCAAAATCCAGTAGTGTTTTTAATTTGTTAAGAGGTTAAGAAGTTAAGCAGAATAATGTTAAGAGTTAAGGTGTTCACTGAGTTAGCAGAATAATGTTAATTTGGTAAAGGTTTAAGTCATTAGAGTAAGGTTACATTTATAGCTTTGAGTGTATTGTTAACTAGTACTTCTACTATATAAGGTTAAGCTTGCTACATTACAGTATAGAGCAGCGTTTCAGTTTGTGTTACTGGCTCTAAAAAGTAAAAGGGGGAGAGAACAGTGGAAAAAGAAAAAAAAAGAAAAAGAATAATGGTTAAAAAATAAATAATTAAATGAATAAATAGAATATAAAAAAATCGTGGGAGAACACTACTGAAATTAACAAAAGAAAAAGAATAAAGTAGTAAAAGTGAAAGAACTGCAAGAAAAAAAGCAAGTGATCAACGAATGATAGATGACGTTAGCTAAACCTATTGCTTTAAAGATGATCTATAGATAGATTTTTTTGGTGAATTTTGTGATTGTGGCAATTGTGCTGCAGTTAACATCAGATGCAGTAGCTTTCTGCAGGGGCCCATGCTGAAGTGCTGCTGCTATCAGGTGCACTAGCCTTCTGCTAAGGGCCCATGCTGAAATGCTATTGCCATTTTTGAGGCACATTTACAGAGAGAGAGAATTGTCAGGTTGACAGTGTGTGTGTGTATCCTCTGATGTCTGAAATGACCGATGAACACATCCTTAAAGACTAAAGAACTACCTGCAGAATGTAGATGCCTTGTCTTGCCACTGATGTAGATAGTATTAGGCATGCATTATTGCAAAATACAATTGCTTTTGATTTTCTTTGCTTTCAGCACAGCTTTTAGCTCAAAGCCTTAGTTTTGAAGAATTTAATGGATGTGCTGCATGAATTTGTCAGATCATTCAGTGTCTTTTCATGCACATTTAAAACAGTTGAAAGACTATATGAAAAAGCTAATGGTAACATCATCTGCTTTTGATATTTGGTTGAAAAAGTTAGGATTTAATGGTTGGTTATTCGATTTACTGAAAGAAGGCCTAATAATGTGTTATAGGCATAGTTTGCAAGTCAATGCAATAGTTCTGAATTGCCCAACATAAAGAAAAGGGCAATTGTTGCTACAGTAAAATGAAAAGTGAGCAATTCAGATCTATATAAGATCCTGTAAGACTGAAACCAGCCTGCACAAACCCTGTGAGACTTAGCTATCAGCCAGAAGCAGCAAGGAGCTCAGCTGCTGCTGACTGGTAGGGAGGAGGTTACTCCCCAGGGATTCACACAGTAGGTTCCCACAGAACTCTGCAGGTGCGTGAAAACAGCCAGGATAAGATAATATAAACACTGGACTTGTGAGATATGGGTTTTATCCAATTAAAGGTCTTAGCATGGTAGGGTGAAACTCTTTTTAGCCAATAAGGTGTAGTTCTAACCCTATATAAACCGTGTGCTTTGTGTAATAAAGGTCT
This sequence comes from Pithys albifrons albifrons, assembly GCF_047495875.1. Classification (NCBI taxonomy): domain Eukaryota; kingdom Metazoa; phylum Chordata; class Aves; order Passeriformes; family Thamnophilidae; genus Pithys; species Pithys albifrons. The sequence continues at coordinate 1,441,696 of NC_092483.1, read as the reverse complement.
TCACTATAAACCTCATAGGTTTGTTGTGTGGAGTCCTTTCTCTCCACAGAATATTGTTTACTTTACCTTTCCTCCTCCTGGCCAAAGGCAGGGACCCTCTATTCCTGTTCCTGGCCAGAGTATTCACTGTCTGACCTTTGTGATGCCAGACCACAAGTCCCCTCACCAGGATCGAAATAGTTGATTTTAGTCTTTTTATGCTTAGGAGATTTCTGATTGCTTTCTTGTATCTCTGCAGCAACTACATGGACATCCTTCTTGGCTGACCCCTTCTCCACAGCTCTCTTCCCTCTCAGTTCACCTGCATGGGCTCCCAGCTCAGAAGTGGGTTCACCATCCCACGTCCTCATGTCTCCCTCTGGTCACACAGAAAGAACCAGAGTTCACCACATGGGTTGTGCTTGGGACTCTCTTTCCCTCTGGCTGTGGTAGGAGAGGACTTATCTCCTGTGCTGCCCCTGAGAGCTGAGCTGCTGGCCCATGGGGATGAGGAAGTGCCCAGAGTTTCTCCTACATTTCAGAGCCAGGAGGATGCCACCTCTAGAGCTGGTGTATCCCCCTGGAGGGAACACAATGCTGCCAGGCTGTTGGAATGTGATGCAGGGGTGCTTTGAACCACCTTCCTCCCTGTTATGGGTTTAGCCAGGTGGGCCTAAATTAGGCTTTAAAGTTCAGATTAGGCCTGAAATTGTCAGCTGACTTGAGCTGGGCTGAGCTAGCTAACACCTGACTTCTTCTAGCCAATAATATTGTATTCCATACCATATTGCATCATCTCAAAAGGGGTAAGAGCTGGTGTGTGGGTGTGGCTTGTGCAGTTGCTTCACAGCTGTGGTGCCAGCAAGACACTCTGCCGTCCCAGGAGGGATGGGGAGGCCCAAGCCCAGAGCACCGGCTTAACATCATGTTACCTGAGGGAAGTAAAATGTTTGTTCTTAGCTTTTCTCTCTGCTTAAGTCTGTCTCTGAAGAACCAACTTCTCTAGAATGATTTGTAGTTAAAATGGTAGAATTTGTGTTTACTGGGAAGTGGGAAGTTATTTCTTGTTATACATAACTTGTGTAAGTGTGTGTTATATTGTAGTATCCTCTTAATTTTCTCTTTTCTGTATAAATACATGTAGTTAGTTTCAGCATAGACCTGGCTTTGGAAGTTTTTTTTTCCTCTCTCCCTCTTCTTTTCCCCTTAGCTGGTTGGGGGGAGGAGGAACCCTTTTCACTCTGTCTTGGACAGTTGGCATTTTGCCAGCTCAATCCAGGACAGTCCCCATGCCCATTGAGCAAGGAACATCCTCTGGATCTTTAGAGGTGTTATCACTTTTTGGATTACTACAGGTGATTCCCAGCATTGCTAATTCGCTCAAGTACTGGATACCTTTGTCTGCAGTGTTCCACTTTCCTGAAGAGTTCAGAAGATATCCCTTAAATGGATACCCTGCTGTCTCAGGTTTGGCCTAGCTTCTTACCAACCCTTGACTGCCCTCTCCCTCCCCCCTGAGTCCTCGTAGCAAAGGAAAAAAAAACTGAAAAAAAAAACCCTGAAAAGAGAAGAACTCAAAAGAAACTGAACTGAATTAAAAAGAAATTATATTTTCCTGACATTTGCAAACACATATATACAATGTGTACACACCACGTAAGGGCGGTCCCGTGGTGTAATGGTGAGCACTCCGGACTCTGATCACAAGGTCGTGAGTTTGAGTCTCAGTGGAGACCATACCGGGCAGTTAAATGCCTCCCTGCCATCCGATCCCGTCAGATCTCGGATGCTCAGCAGGGTCAGCCCCGGTTAGTACCAGGTGCTGTAGACAGTCCTGAGGACTTCACTGTCACTGTCCAACCTTGCTCGGCCGTGGCAGATGGACCTTGGGACTTAAAACGGTGAGGCCAGTTCTGTGCACGCTGAGCCTCACCTAAAATCCACTGCGCAGGCTCGAAGGGCACACCCCCACCTGGGGAGAGCCCTTCCCAAATCTTTGTTCGCGAAGTTTGGCCATATATACACACCACGTAGGACCCCACCCCCAGGGGGAAGGGAAAAGGGAAAAAGGGAAAAAAAACCAAACAACTTGTTAACCAGAAAAGAGGAAGAAATAAAACCAAACCTAAATAAATGAAACAGACAAATGCAATTAAAGGAGAACAAGCATGAAATGATCTCACCCACGTCCCAGGCCAGGAACACCACAAGAACAGAACAGACCATCCAGGCTTCTCCTTGCAGTGGCTACATTCACAGCAGGTACGAGTTGAGCTATCTGAACTCACAAAAACAGTCAGTACAAGGAATAAAACGAGGATCCAGTAGCAAGAGAATATTGTTTATATTAGATGTACCCAAGCAATGCAGATATCAAGGAATGTTTCTATAACAATGCTCCCGGGAGCCCTGCCAACTTTCTGGGACACTTGCTAGTGGCCTTCGTTTCCCGGCCAATGCACCAATTATCTGTCCTGGGTTGAGCTGGCAAAATGCCAACTGTCCAGGACAGAGTGAAAAGAGTTCTTCCTCCCCCCAACCAGCTAAGGGAAGAGAAGAGGGAGAGGGGAAAAAAAACTTCAAAACCAGGTTTATGCTGAAACTAACTACATGTATTTATACAGAGAAGAGAAAACTAAGAGAGAACTACAATATAACACACACTTGCACAAGTTATGCATATATAACGAGGAATAATTTCCCACTTCCCACTTAATACAAAGCCCATTACTCTAAATTCATAAGCACTCCAAAAGACACTCAGCAAGAAAGAGAAAGTATAAGAACAAAATATTTCTACTTCCCTGAATGCAAACAAAATGCAAGCAGAGGCAACAGAAGCAGGGCCTAGCATAGTAGAGGAGCTGCTAGATGTCCTCCTCTTAGTGCAGCCATGATGGAACTAATCAAGCCACTCCCACACACTGGATTTTACACCCTTTGAGATGATGTAGTATGGTATGGAATACAATATTATTGGCTGGAAGAAGTCAGCTGTTAGCTAGCTCAGCCCAGCTTAAATCAGCTGACAATCCTAGGCCTAGCTGAACTTTAAAACCTAAGTTTAGGCCCACCTGGCTAAACCCATAACACCTGCCCTCACTCTTGAGAAGATCCGTCTACAGTGACTGCAAATGTCTCCTTTTCCAACTCCTCTTTCAATTTCACAATCTCTAGGAAGGGATCCCAGCTTTTGGGCTTCATGACCTTCCAATTGCTCACTATCAGCCCTGTTATCCCAGCACCAAAGCAGCCAGGAAGGGAACCCCTCACCTGGCTGGCAGCTGGAATCTTTTCACAAGACTCAAAGTTCTGATGAGTTCAGGGACCAGGTAACTTTTGTTTCCTCTTTGATTTGTCTCACTCTGTTAAATTTCTTTTTTGAGTGACTGGGTTCTTGATCTTCCCTCTCCCCTCCTGATTCTCCTTCTTCTTCTGATTCTCCTTCTTCTTCTACTTCTTCCTCCCTTTTTAAACTAAGCGATGATAGAGACCTTTCGCTCACCTTGTACATATTTTTCTTTTCACTTCTGGGGCAATTACTGTAGTTGTTGTGATTTGAGTCGCTATCTTAGCCACAGTGTCCTCCCATGCAGTTTGGGTCCTTGCCTCCCCTACAGCTCTCTGAGGGTACTGAACTGTGGCTCAACAGGCGCAGGTCAGGCCCCAGGACAGGGTGAGAAGCTGCTGGTTTTCACTGGGGCTGGCAAGGCACCTTCCATCAGGTGACAGGTCAGTTGGCCAGGGTTGATTACCTGTTCAGGTGTGAAGTCCCAGGTGATGGGAGGTGATAACTTCCCTAGGAACCTGCCAAAATCCTCCCACACACCCTTCCTGTTATGGACAGGTCCAAAGGAGATCTCACACACCAATATGGTGTTCAGGCAAATCCCAACTTTATTCAAATTAGACAACATATAACCCGAGGTAACCACGCCCCAGGCACAGCACATCTGACTCCAATAGGCTGAGGTTAGAAACATGTACTTATAAGGTAAAGTCCAAAGCCCCTTCCCGGTGAGATGCTGGGCTTGTAGTTGTTTGACCTGTGTCCAGTGTCACGTGGTTCTTCTGGACCCACTGGAGTCAGTGGGTGGCAACACCTTCCACTCAGGAACTGGATGCCTCAGGGCACATTTCAATATATTATCACCTAAAGTTTGTTTTCTCTTACACCAGGATGACACCCAAATCCATGAACCCCATAGTGTGCCAACAGTATTACTTGATATTATTACCAGTATAAAACAGCCCACATAAGGATGAGCAAAGACCATTGGAGACTTCATTATAAAGCCACTCACATCAGTCTAAGGCAGGGAGGGAGGGAGAATTCCTCCATCATCCCCAGAAGATGCTCCCACAGCATGGCAAGGCCATCAGTGTAAGGGCAAAGCACAAAGCCCTTGTTTGTATTGGTGAGTTCCCAAACTCAGCAAAAGAAAGAGATGAGCAGCTCAGCTGACAAACTCTGTGTCCAGCGACAAAAAGTCTGTGGTGGGTTGACCGTGGGTGGGCTGTGAGGGCTGCTGTGGGCAAATGAACTCCAGCTCAGCCAGACCCAACACACATGGAGGTCTGAAATGTCTCAGGTTTTGTTTGGTTCCATGAGGCCCTGCAGTGTAACACTGTCCCCTTCATTCCATGAGGTTCTGCCCTGTCCCTGGGTTCCTATGGTTCTATGAGCCCTGGCAGTGGCCCTTTGATTCCAGGAGGTTCCACAATGTCTCTCAGTTCCTTCAGTTCCATGAGGCTCTAAAGTGCCTAAATGGTCCCTTCATTCCATGCCGTTTTCCCATGTTCATTGTCCTTTCTTCCTTGCAAAGACTGTGCACTTTCACAATGGACCCTTGGTTCCATGAGGTTCTGTTGTGTCACAATTCCCCCTTTGGTTCCAGGAGGTTCCACACTGTCCTTGCTGGAACATACCTGTGTTGCAGCCCGATTCAGGTGGGTCTGGAGTGACCACCTTACAAGTTTCGTTTTCCCCTTAAAAGGACATGTTTCCAGCCTCAACCAATTGGAGTCAGACCACCGCACCTGGGGCGGGGTCACTTGAGGTCATATAAACCTGTGTTTTTGAATAAACTGGGGATTTGCTTTACATCACATTGGTGTGTGCGGTCCTCTCTAGAGCAGGCTGCAACAAATGGTGGACCCCAACGTGTCTCAGACATGGAACCCACCTGCACGCCTGCCTAGAGCCTTAAGAAGTAGCCCCTGAGAGCTGCTATGCCCCAGTTTTTTTTGGGTGCTTTGTGGAGAAGCCCCTGAGAGCTTCTGTCTCCCTTAAACTTGGGAGTTTTGTGTAGTAGCCTTGAGAGCTGCTGAAAGAACGTGGACTGAAGGAACCACGACCTTCGAACCGGTGAGTTAAAGAAACATGGGAAATTCCAACTCGACTAAAACGAAGTTATTGCTTGATAAATTTGAGAAACTAGCTCGTGTAACGAAAACAGACATTGAAAGACAGGCATTACAGGAATTTTTGGATTGGTGCTTCAGTCGAGGGCACCTAACAGATGCCAATCCCACGCTTTCCATAAAATTATGGGACAATATTGGGGCAGATTTGTGGAATTTAGTGCAAACTGCACCCGAAGAATTTTTACAGCTGATTCCGTCATATGCAGCTGTAAAGAAAATGCTGTTAGCAGTAGAACGAGCCCGTAAAAACCTCGATCTACCGGAGAGGACGGAAAACAGTCAGCTTTTGCAGGGCGATTTTTCCCCTGAACATCCTTCTGCACCGCCGTGGGCACCGCCGCTCGCAGAAACGCCACCGCGGTACCCTTCGGCTCCGCCTGTGCCGTCCGTCGGACACCCGCCGCGGTACCCACACGCGGCACCGCCCGCTCCCGCTCCGGAAAACCCGACAAGACCACAGCAACCATGGAATCAAAGCTTTTCAACGCCGTTCGTCGCCGTAAAAAGCCAAGAAGTCGTCTTTGCACCGCCTTACAACTCACAGCGAATGAGACCACCGGCTGCCGCTGTAGAAGCGGCCGGACCTCAGCAGCAACCTTGGAACCCCACGAGACACGCCGCAGAGAAACAAACCGTGAGTGAGTTTTATTTAAATCCTAACTCCGAGAAGGCGCGATGGGGAATGCCCTCAGCCGAGAGAGACATGTGGAGGGGGGGACAAACCCCAGGGAGTTTCTCTCCCCCTGTCCATCCACCTTCGGCGCCGGCTCCACCGCCGCCGCCGCCAATGCCCTGCGGGTACCTCGGGGCTGGGGTCGCCCCGCCGCTGCGCTCCCCGCCGCCCCACGGGTACGCCGGAGTCGCTCCGTTGCGGCAGGAGACTGTTGAGGCAGACATTCCAGCAGGGCTACAGCCGCCCGGCATAACCGCGTGGCCAGGAAAACAGAGAGACCACGTGATCGCAAAGCCCGCGAAATCAAACAAAGGAACGGCGCGCCCTGACCACGAGGCGCCAGGACCGCCCAACCCCCCTCCCTACTGCATGCAAATCACAGCGCATGCGCCAGGCGCGAGTCCCCCGCAGCCCGCAGGGGCCGGGGTCGACTCCGAATTCGCCCGCTCCGGAGGCGAATCAGTTCCCGCGCCGCCACCATCACCTCCTGCGTGGATCTACCGCGTCATGGAGAGGGGAGAGACTCCTCCCCAGTGGAGCGGAGCCCGCGGAGCTCCCCCTGAGCGTTCCCTTCACTGCGTGCCATCCACAGCGCGAGCGCCCCGAGAGCGAGTTCCCACAGCGCCGGTCGCGCAGGACCCAAGCGCTGCAGCACCAGCGGGGACTCCCTCCCCGATAGCCTCGCACAGCCCGCAGCTGCCAACACCGGCACTGGAACCCCCCGCGCCGGTAGAGACTGCCCCTGCGCCAGAAAACTGGCACCTGCAGTCTTCAACAACGGCGCAGAAAAAAGCCTCTGTTTGGAACAGGGTGGGGGAAGCCGGGGACCGCGATGTAACAGAGCTACCTCGCGACCTCACATTTAATACCCAGCAAAGGTACAAAGAGTTAGTATCCATAGCTGCAGAAGTAGGTACACCCTCACCTTCCCTGAAACCCCTGGTTTCTGTGCCTGTGATTAACACTACACAAGGCTTAAAATGGGAGCCACTTGATTGGAAAATTGCACAAAAAATACACAGTGTAGTCTTTCAATATGGCTATAACAATGCCTTGGTAAAAAAACAAATCACAGCCTTCATAAAATACAATAACCTAATCCCAGCAGACACTAAGGCTTTAATGGAGTTTATTCTACCTCCTACTGCTTATATGATATTTCTACAGAAATGGAAAGAGCAGTTAACGGAGGAACAGGCAAAAAATATACAATTAGAAACTGGACATCCCTTAAAATTAGCATCTTTAGACCAGCTAATGGGATCAGGAGCTTATGAAGACCCACAAACACAAGCTGCATTACATTTTCATATTTTGCAACAGTCAAAGAATGCTGCTTTGACCGCATTCTCTAATCTGCCTAAGAAGGGAAAACCTTCTCTACCTTATATGCAAATAATGCAGAAACCTGGACAGACATTCATGGAATTTGTAGATAAAGTAACAGAAGCTTTGGAAGCTGCTCCAAATATTACCCCTGACATTAAACCAGCCTTATTGAAAGATCTGGTAATTAATAATGCCAATCCTCAATGCAAACAGCTCATAGCCTCTCTCCCTGCCACAGCTACTTTGGTACAGTTAATTGAAGCCTGTGCCAGATTGCCCTGGGTAGAAGAGGAGGAAAAAGCAAAGCTACATGCTTCTGCTCTAGCCACAGTTCTTAGCAAACAATCCACCCAAAAAAGGGGGAAAAGACCCTGGAATTTAACAACAAAATCTTGTCCAGCACAACCAAAATATAGCAGAACTCAAAGGTTCACTGGAGAATGTAACCGTTGTCACAGACTTGGTCACAAAGCCCAGGATTGTCATTCTAAATATAAAAAGGATGGTACTGCTCTAACAAACATGGGGTGGGGAGCTGGACCTCCAAAAAACCAGAGGGGCTGCAAGCCATGGGGCGCAGCCAGTCAAATAGCTCATGGAAACTGGAGCCAGGCTGCCTTCCCCATATGGCAACCACAAGCAGCAATAGCCTAAGACTAGTCGTTAACTGTCCAATCAAACAAGAACAGTCTAGTACAAGAGCATGTTGTTTAGCTTGTATTTTGAAATTCTGTAAAACTTTCAGTTAAAGTGCAGTTTTGAGCTTATTGCACTGCCAAGTTGCCCAGCAGGCTGCAGGGGTAAGGATACCTGCCCCCCTAAGCTGCTGAACATTTTCTAGAGAGCATAAGATCATCAGTACTTAGTCTCTTTCAGTGTTGGTTATGTTTAGCCTTTGTGAATTTCCTCTGTGAATTCACACTTGTTTGCTGCTTTACCAGGAGTGTATAAGGACTAAAAATCAAAGCTTCATTCTCAAGCCTCTGTGATGGCCACACAGAAGTTCTGAGAATGGACCTTGAACACAAGGAGATTTAGTTCAGCTGGACTGAACTTGCTTCTTTGCTAAGTTAAGTCACTCTGCACTCTTGAACACTTTGCACAAAATTTAATAAAATTCGTAGTTTGTTTACAGTGGTTTGTGCAGTGACGACTGCACAAAGAGACCACAATTTCACGCGTGAAAGAAAAGTTTCTTGTTTTGCACTAGTTGTAAGTTTGCCAAACATACATGTTTTGTGTCATGTATTAGTTTGTGTGAGTTTACAAAGGTTACTGTACCTCCTTCCAAAAGTTCTATTTTGAAAAGAGAGGGGGAGGTAGGGATGTGTAACCTGCAAATACCCTGTTAAGTCTTGAATTAGCAAAATTTGAGATTTTCAAAATGTTATTTCTCAATTTTCAAAATTTTCAGCCTTTCTGTTCAAGTTGCAATATGCATGATGTGTATTCTGTTGTTTGCATTTTTGCTTTGTTCTTTGAAACAAAAGGGGGAGATGTTGCAGCCCGATTCAGGTGGGTCTGGAGTGACCACCTTACAAGTTTCGTTTTCCCCTTAAAAGGACATGTTTCCAGCCTCAACCAATTGGAGTCAGACCACCGCACCTGGGGCGGGGTCACTTGAGGTCATATAAACCTGTGTTTTTGAATAAACTGGGGATTTGCTTTACATCACATTGGTGTGTGCGGTCCTCTCTAGAGCAGGCTGCAACATACCTGGTTTGATGTTGCCCTACCTGCAGAGCTGCCTCCAGCTCTGGGGTCCCCGCACAGCAAGGACATGGAGCTGTTGGAGCGAGTCCAGAGAAGGCCACCAAGATGATCAGAGAGATGGAGCAGCTCTGCCATGAGGGAAGGCTGAGAGAATTGGGATTTTTCAGCCAGGAGAAGAGAAGGCCTTGGAGTGACCTAATTGTGGCCTTCCAGTGCTTGAAAGGAGCCACCATGAAAGATGGAGAAAGACTGTTTACAAGGGCCTGGAGTGACAGAAGAAGGGGGAAATGGCTTCAAACTGCTAGAGGGAAGGGTTAGATGAGATATTGGTAATAAATTCTTTACAGTGATGGTGGTGAGGCCCTGGCACAGGCTGCTTAGAGAAGTTCTGTCTGCCTCATCCTTAGAAGTTGTTCAAGGCCACGTTGGATGAGGCTCTGAGCAACCTGGTCTAGTGGAAGGTGTCCCTGCCCTTGGCAGGGGTTTGGAACGAGATGCTCTTTAAGGTCCCTTCCATCCCAAACCATTCTCTGACTGGTGGGTGATGTGATGGTTGGGGCCATCTTGGGCACAGAGACACTGAATGGCAGCATTTTCCATGGTGGGTGAAGGAAGGAGGGGGCACAAGAACTGACACCTTGGGCTGGACAACCATTTGGGAGTCAGTCTTGAAAAGATGGGGTCCAGGAAGGCTGGAGGTACTTTAGGAAGAAAAATCTGAAAGCTCCAGGAGCTCTGCCTTTGTGTCATGAGACAAGCCAGAGGGCAAAAAGCAAGACCTGGTGAAACAGAGAACGTAGGCTGGAATTCAGGGGGCGGAAAAAGAGAGTGTGTCACCTCTGGGAAGAGGGGCAGGAAACTTAGGGGAGTACAGGGATATTGTGAGGTTATGTTGGAAGAAAAATTTAAAGGGCCAAAGAAAAATAGGAACTGACTTTGGCCACTGCAATTAAAGACAACAAAAAATGTGTCTCTAAACCCATGGTCAGCCAAGGGAGGGCTCAGGAGAGTCTTCATCCTTTGCTGGATGCAGAGGCAGCACAGTGTCAGGGCAGGAGGAAGAGGCTGAAGGACCTAATGTCTGCTTTGCCTCTGTGTTTTACACTAAAACCGCTTGTTCTCAGGATACCCAGATCCAAGGGATGGAAGTTGCTGATGGGGGTCTGAATGAAGCCTCTGTAACCCAGGGGGAATATAGTGAGTGACCAGTTGTGTCAATGAAACCAACACAAGTCTCTGGTCTCAGATGGGATGCACCCGAGAGTGCTGAGGGAGCTGGAGAAAGAGCTGGCCAAGCCACTTTCACTCATTGCCCAGCAGTCCTGGTAAACTGGAGAAGTGCCAGCTGACTGGAAATCAGAAACTGTGATGCCCATTTATGAGAAGGGTTGGATGGAGGATCCAGCCAACTTCAGGCTTGTCAGGCTGACCTTGGTGCCAGGGAAGTCCATGGAGCACATCATCCTGAGTGCCATCAGACAGAACAAACAGGACAACCAGGGGGTCAAGTCCAGCCACTGTGGGGTTGAGAAAGGCAGCACCTGCTTGACCAACCTGATCTCCTTCTATGACAAAATGACCCACTCAGGAGATGAGGGAAAGGCTGTGGATGTGTCTCTCTAGAATTTAGTAAAGCCTTTGGCACCACCTCCCACAGCATCTCCTGCAGAAAGTGGCTGCTCATGGCTTGGATGAGGGAACTGTTTGCTGGGTGAAAAACTGGCTGATGGCCAGAGAGTGGTGGGGAATGGAACTAAATCCAGGTGGGGCTGGTCACTAGTGGGATTCCTCAGGGCTCAGTGTTGGGGCTGGTGCTGTTTAACATCATTATTGATGATCTCAACAAGAGGAACGAGTGACCCTCAGTAAATTCACAGAGAACATAAGTTTTGTGTGACTGTGGATCTGCTGGAGGGCAGGAAGGCTCTGCAAAGGGATCTGGACAGGCTGGATCATGTAGGCTAAGTGTCAGGTCCTGCCCTTGGGCCACAAAAACCCCATGGAATGTTCCAGGCTGGGGGCAGAGTGGCTTCAGAGCTGCTGAGCTGGAAGGGACTTGGGGGTGCTGGTTGACAGCAGCTGGATATGAGCCAGAGTGTGCCCAGGTGGGCAAGAAGGCCAATGGCATCCTGGCCTTTATCAATAATAGTGTGGCCAGCTGGACTAGGGAAATGATTTTCTCTCTGCATTGGGCTCTGGTGAGGCCACACCTCAAGTGGTGTGTCCAGTTCTGGGCCCCTCACTGCACAAAGGACATTGAGGGGCTGGAGCTTTTCACGAGAAGGGAACAGAGCTGGGGAAGGGTCAGAAAATATATCTGATAAGGAACAGAACAGAGAACTGGGTTTCCTGCATCTGGAGAAGAAGAGGCTCAGGGAGGACCATATTGCTCACTACAAAGACCTAAAAAGAGGTCTTAGTGAGCGGAGGTTTCCCTCTCTTCTGCGAAGCGTATGGGGACAGAAAAAGAGGAAATTATTTCAATTGTGTTGGTCAAGCTTCAGGTTAGATATTAAAAATATTTTTTCACTGAGAGGATGTTTATGCAGTGAAGTACCCCAGGGAGGTGGTGGTATCCTGAAGGGCTCAGGTGGTGTTTGGACGTGACACCTTGGAATACAATTTAGGGATGATTATAGTGGCGTTTGGATGACAGTTGAACTAGAAGACCTTGAAGGTCTCTTCCAGCCTTGATGAATCTGTGATTCTCTGACCTGTCATCACTGCCTCCAAATTTCTGCTCCAAACAAACCTGGGAATGTTTTCACAGTCGCGTTCCTCAGTGTGACCCATTAGCACTACAGAAAACTTTACACTTTCAATCTCACTTTGGCTTTCCTCAGGGTCTGATGTTCAGGGACTGAACACCAAACCCCCCAGAGGATCATTAAATGCCCCCCGGCAGAACCTCATGGCAGAGGCCGTTTTGAATGGCTCCACAGCACAGGAAGTCAGCGGGGAGGAAAATCCACCGAGATCTGCGAGGAGGAGGAGCTCCAAAAGTAGACCTGGGTGCTCTGAGAAGGAAAAACTAAGCCAGTCCTGGGAAGCCAGCTGGTGCTTCAGCTGGAGCATTGACTTGGTGGTCCACATTCAGTTTGACCCTGGAGAGAAGCCCTACAGGTGCTTGGAATGTGGGAAGTGCTTCAGCCAGATCTCCGGACTCTTTCCACCAACAGGAACACATGGATGAGAGTCCCTACAAGTGCTTGGACTGTGGGAAGAGCTTTAAATGGAGCTCCACTCTGATTCGCCACCAGCACATCCACACTGGGCAACGACTGTACACTTGTAGAGAATGTGGGAAGAGCTTCAGTAGCAGTTCCAACCTCATCTGCCACCAGAAGATCCACACTGTGGAACATCCCTATGAGCGGTCTGAGTGTGGGAAGAGGTTTCAGAGGAGTTTGTGTCTCCTCGTACAACAGCGCACACACACAGGGGAGAGGCCCTTCTGCTGCACTGACTGCAGGAAGAGATTCAACCAGAGGACCCAGCTTGTCACCCACCAGAACATCCACGCCGGGGAGAGGCCTTACATATGTGGGGAGTGTGGGAGGAGTTTCAGATCCAGCTCCAACCTCATCTCCCACCAGATGATCCACACAGGGGAACATCCCTATGAGTGTTCTGAGTGTGGGAAGAGGTTTCAGAAAAGCTCAGATCTCCTCAGGCATCAGCGCACGCACACAGGGGAGAGGCCCTTCCGCTGCACCAACTGCAGGAAGAGCTTCAACCGCAAGGACACCTTCGTCACGCACCGGTTCATCCACACTGGGGACAGACCCTACAGGTGTGACGAGTATGGCAAGAGCTTCACTGACAACTGTACCTTGACCAAGCACCAATGGACCCACCAATAAGGGAAGCCCTAAGAGTGCCCCAGCTGCGGGAAGAGCTTTCTCTGCTGCTCCAACTCCAACACCCATTGGAGGACCCACATTGGATTATCCACAGTGACCCACACTGAGCACAGACCTGGTGACCCACTTTGAGTAGAGTCTTGGTGATCAACATTCCTGGTGACTCACATTAAGAAAACATTTGGTTGATGGTCTCCTCATCCTCCTGGTTTCTTGTAGACACCTGGGTGAACAGAGTGGGAAGAACATCCATCAGGACACAGAGCTGACCTTGAAAATCCTTTGGGATGAGGGGATTTGATGACTTTAGGCCTGTTGCAGGACATCCCTCATTGGAATGTACAAGCAAACAATGCCCTGTTTGCAAATGTATCAGTGGTTGGCTGAGGGGACTCCACTCTGGTTTCAACCCCAGATTACCATCCTGATGGTGAGGCAACCCCAGGAGTCAAATGACTGTCAGTCAATGCCTTTATACTCTTTTCCTAGTTCAGCAGGAGGGACCAGCTAACCCTGTGTGGGGGTGATCAAAGCTGTGTATTCTACCCCCTCTATTCATTCCCCAAGGTCAATGGGCCATTAGCAGCAGCTGCCCAGGGAGCCATTATCACCTTCACACCCAGCCTGAGGGGGGCGGAGCTGCTAATGGGCCACCAACAGCTCAACACCCCCTGGCTCCCAGAGTTAATCACCCATTGTGTGAGTCCCCGCCCAGGGGGAGGGACTGAGTGCTCCCTGAGGGTACATAAGTGGTGGGTAAGAAGACCTCAGGAACCTCTCGTTGGATCCGGAGCAGCAGCAGGACCTTGACAGGAGGAGATCCCCGCTCTCGCCCAGACCACAGCCCTCGCCTGCACCAACAGGTTTTTCTTTTCCTTTTGCTCTGGACTTGGGGGAACCACAGGGGTCTCAGCACAAAGGCAAACAAACCACCTTGGGTTTGTGCCCCAGGACACTGGGTTATACTGCTGGGGTTTTGTGAGTTGAAAGCAATTTCCCTTGTGTGTCAGTGTTGTTATTGTAATATTATTATTAAATTTTAGCTCTGACTTATAATCTCTCTTGTGGTGAGTTCATTTCCCCTGCTGGTTCACCTTTAAACCAGCACAACTCTAAAGGTCCAGTCCCCTTTCACAGGGGCAGGTTCTTCCAACATATCCCTTCTTGGGGTATGTGTGTGGAGATTCCTCCCTTAGGGTGGGAACCCCCACCAAGGTCACTCCTCGAGGCTGAGAGCAGAGGTCCCTTGGTCCCTTGGGCTGAGTGAGTTCCATTGATCTCTACTTAATTATTCTTTCTCTTTTGTGATAGCTTTAGTAGAATTGCTTCATCAGTTGCTTTAGGATGGTGCACTGTCCTGTCTTATACTATACTACTGGTAGTTTTAGCATTTATATTGTGTAGAAAATCATTTTGATTAACATCTTTGATCACTTGTAATAATAAATAAACCCTAAGCCTTCCATTTTTCCCCCTGCCCCAGCATGCCTCCCCCTTTCCAGCAGCCCCAGCACCCCACAGCAGGTTGGGAGCTCAGGGAGCCACCCTGCAGCCCCCTTTTCCAATCCCCCCTCTGCCCAAAGACCCCCATAGGACTGTCCATCCTGCCAACCGCCCCTCCCTCCCTTTTCCACTCTTCTGCCTATTCCTCCCCTTTCCCATTGTTCCCTCAATCTCCAGGCCCCCCCAAGATCAGTTTGGGGGTCACAGCTCAGAGTTTCCCTCTTCTCCCACCCCTTACATCCCCCCAGTACCCAGCCACCTCCTGATCAGTTTTGGGGGTCCCACCCTCCCTTTTTACCCACTATTCTGACCTCTCCCATTCCTTTTCCCATTGTCCCCAGTCCTCAGTTTCCAGTCCCACTCTGTTTTAAGAGGGGTCCCACTCCCTTCCCGCTCTCTTTGGGGAGTCCAACCACCCCTTTTATCCCCTTCCCGTCAGACCTTTCCCACCATCCCCTCCTCCCACCCCCCCACCCTGCTCACCCAAGAGCTTCTCACCCACAGCCAGGGGGGTCCCAGCACCACCAGTGCCCCTAAAGGTCCTCCCAGAAGGGGGTTTGGTGGGGACTTTGGTGGACTCTGAGTGTATCTGAGGGGTATTTGCATGTTTTGTGGCAGTTTAAGGGGGTGCAGCTAATTGAGAAGTATTTGGTGAGATTTCCTGGAGATTTTCTGGAGGATTGAGAGTTGTTTGAGAGAGTTCAGGAGGATTTAGGGGGAGTTCAGTGGTATTTTAGAATAATTCAGAAATATTTGGGAGACCTCAGGTATTTTTGGAGTATTTGGGGAATAATCAAAGGTTTTTTTGGGAAGAATCAGGTATTCAAGGAGGTTTCAGTTATTTTAGGAGAATTCAGATATTGGGGGAGGGATCAGAGTTACTGTGGGATGAACTCGGGGATATTTTGGGAGAATTCAGTTCTTTTGGGATACTCCCACATGTGAGTCTCTGTCTGTGCTTCCCTCCCAGCTCAGGTCTGCTCTGGCAGTCCCTGATCCCTCAGTCCTGCCCCAAACTGCCGCCCTGGGGGCAGCTCTTTCAGTGCAGGAAAGCCCAGGAAAGGCTGGAATCTCCCTTATCCCGGGCCGTGGGACGGAGAGCCCAGCAGAGCATCCTTGGGGCTTTGGCAGAAAGGCTGCAGTGGGGAGAGGGACAGAGCAAGGGGGAGGGACTGACACACACCACTCATCTCTTGCTTGTGCCACTCCTGTGACACCCCCTTGTCCCCCTGAGCCCCGAGACAGATCCAGCAGCTCAGCGCCTGCTCCGTGCTCAGCCCCAATCCTGAGATGGGCCGTGGGGTCTGGGACACAACCCTGCTGTGGGGGGCACAGCCCCGCTCTGGGGAGCAGAGCTGCTGCTGGGGGCACCAGGGGGGTTGGGGGGCCTTTATCCCCCTCGTGCAGCTCCGAGCGCCCGAGGGCACAGCCCTGGTTTCTGGGGCTGAGTCACAGTAACCCACCCATGGCTGCACTGTGAGCCAAAGTGCCTTTATTGACACCATGGGCAGTGCACAGGGGCTGTGCCTGACACAATGCAGCTCCCCAGAAATTCACTGAGGACACCGTACATTCCATGGTGCATATCCATCTGAGTGACATCAATCACTCCACATGCTTCCAAGCTACACAAACATCTTGTGAATCACCTAAGACATACATTTTTAGGGCTTAGACAAATGGTTAAAAGCCTGAATGTCTTTTGGCTATGTATTTCTTTTCTAACTAGAATATGTTTACTGATTGCAGCCTCTGGGACAGAGAGGTCTTTTAATTTATTTCTTACAAATGCAGGACTGATCTTCTTCAAGGTTTTCTTTATCTAAAACTCTCCATAGTTAAATAAATTTGTTTTTTATGGTTTTACTGCAGTTTGTTCAGAAATTCCTGTCTCCTGCATATCTTTGATAGAAAAACAGAGAGAAAACATTTGTCTTTTCCCAGGATTCAGGCTAGTTCCTTACAAACAAGCCCTTCTAACTCACTCTAAGCAAGTCCCACTACAGCAAGCCTGGCTTCAGGGCTGCCCTCCAACCCCCAGGTTCCAGCTGGTTTGGGAGCTGCAGCCCTGCCAGGGCTCAGGGCTTGCTGCAGGCGGGGGGGGGTGGGAGTGGGGTCTGGGGGTCTCGGCCCCAGTTTCTCCCTGTGTCACCTCCCAGGGTCCCTGTCCCCCCGTGTCCCCCCATGTCCCCTCCCCAGGGGCCGTTCCCCCCATGGCCCCTCGTGTCCCCGCTGTGTCCCCTCATGTTCCCACTCCAGGGGCCGTGTCCCGCCATGGCCCCCCATGTCCCCTTCCCATGGCCCACACAGGGAATGGCTCCCCCCAGGCTCCTCCTTCACGCAGACCCCCCGGCGGGTTTCGAGCGAGTTTGTGCCTCAGGTGTGGCCGCAAACATCGAGTTCCTTCCCAGGTGTGACAGGCCGAGAGTGACACACTTGGGAGAGACATTGATTCTTTGCTACTGCAGAGCTGGCCTGGGGCTGCTTCACAAATCCAGCACCAAGTGGTAAAGCTTTTTACCATTTCTACATCTTGGCAAACAAAGCTAAAAAAGCTTGCAAGCAGCTATGAGACATTAAAGCTCAACAGAACACTTGTTATTTCAGACTCAGTTCTTTGCCTTCTGCAGGTTCTGGGAAAGGGGTCTCAAACCACAAACTCTGCTCTGATCCTTCCAGGCATATCCTTCCTCTTGGAAGAAGCAGCTCCTGACCCTGAACAGGCTCCTGTGCCCTCACAAACACTTCAGCTCCCTTTGAATGCTGAGTAGAGAGTGACTTATATCTTTATTTAAAATTTAAACTTCTCTTTTTCTCCTTTCTATTTGTCTTTTTTACCTCTTGATCTTTTTTCATCTTTCTCCCTCCCGTCTCTTTCCCTCTCCTGCCTTTTCCCCTCCCTCTGTCCTTTCTGCTGCCTCCTCCTGGCAATACCTCTTCAGCTCAAGGCAAACCCTGCCCTGCCAGGGCTTCCCGAGGTGCCTCTCCAGCTCAGGGATGCAGAGCCCCAGCTAGGCTGTGCTGGCTCCATGGGATGTGGCACACGCGGGGGCTCGGCTGCCTGCGGGTCTCCTCAGCCTCTGCCTTGGCACAGGGCCCCTCAGAGGATTCACCTGCAGGGGCCGGGGAATGTCAGCCCTGGGCTCTGAGGCTTCTCTGCCACAAAGGGAAAAGAAACCCAGGAGACAAATTTTTTAGGCCAAGAGGGAGCGTTGAAAACCTGCAGTGATCCGGAGGAACAGTCCAATGGGGGCAATGCTGGACAAACCAACACCCTGGGTGAGGGCAGGGGGTGGGAAGAGCATCTTGCTCTTGGGAAGCACCAGTGGTGTGGGGTGATGAGCTGATAAGGCCTGATGGGTTGAGGGAGATGCCTCAGGCCCCTCTGGGGGGGTGCTCCTTGCAGAAGCAAACTGATAAGATTAACAAAGGATGGAGTCTTAAAACATAGCACGGCCTTCTTTTGCGATATCTTCAAGGGCCCACCCCACCTCAGGGCATCTGCATCACCCCCCCCACCCCCACCCCCAATAGACTGAGTATCAGTCACACAGACACCTGGAGAAGAAAAAAAAGATATAAAAGATGTGCAGTTTAACTGCAACTTGGGGAGAAAAACTCCACCTCTGGGAGGGCAACCTGAGAGCTACCCTGTCTCCCCCATTCTATGAATATTGCAGAGGTAAGCCACGGAATTCTTACTTTATTTTTCTTATACCTTATTAGATGTAATTTGCTATAGCTCACTGGGTGTATGCGTGTTAATGGGAAGTGGCTATATTTTTCCTGTTGCTTTTCTTTTGGGTTATTGAGTGTGTTTACTGGTGGTGTTGAACTGTTGTGTTTCTGTTTAGTAATCTTCTGTTAGTTAAGTTTGCTATGGGAGTGATATACTGCTGGGGTGGCCCTTGAAATGTGTGTTGCGCCGATGTCTTTGGGGGAGTATTTTGTACAATCTTGCAGCTGAACGTTATCACCGGCAAAGCAGAACCCACAATAACTGTCACATATTTGTATTAATAAATGTTATTTCAGGAGCTGTTGTGGGAAAAGTTGTTTTCTAGCTATTAAGTGTGGTCCTCATATCAGGGGTTAGAAAACCTTCAAGCCTGTGTCCTGTCCAGCAGTTCGGCAGGCAGTACTGGGTTCATAAGGCTCTAATTTTTCTGGAGGCGCTTATTGCTAATAATTTTCTCCCTGGCTAAAATGTGGCTTCATATCAGAGGTCAGAACCCCTTCCACCCTGTGTGCTGTCAGTTAAAAGACAGATAAAGTTGAGGTGCATAAGGATTTGATTGTCTGGAAGCGCTACAGCTAATAACTTTTAATTAATAGAGTTAACACTAGAAATCTTTGCATTTCTGTCTCCCTCCTGCCTTTCATGTGACAAGTAGGATGGGGATGGAGCCCTGGGGTTGGTGTGGAGCACTCAAATTCCTGTCTCTGGTAACCTCTGGAGGCTGAAGATCCATCTCCAGGTCCTCAGACACACATTGGTGCCTGTGAAGGACCTCCCTCAGCTCTCTTGCCCTCCTGAGCCCCAAGAGGGTCTCTGTCCTGGATGGGCCTCAGGATGACCTGAGGATCCAGCATGGGAGGCCAAAGCAGAAGGGAGAGGACCCAGGACAGCCTTGTTCTGCTCTTCCCTTCCCCAGGGTCAGACTGGCAAACATCCCACACGGTGCGTGTTCTCCTCCCTCTGAGTGTGTTCCTGGGAACCCTCAGCTTCAGCCTGGCTGTGGCCCTGACTGGTGAGTCCCACCCAGGCACCCCCATGGGGAGGATCATGGCCAGGCACTTCCATTTTAGGGGATGGGAGGATCCCGAGATTTTCCCAGCATCAGGGCATGCTCCCCAGGCAAAGCACCCTTTTGGGGTGAATCCCTTTTTTCCCTAAACTGTGGTCCAGGTGTCTACTCCTCATTCCATCACAAGAATATCATCCCCAGTTTTTCCCTTGCAGCTGCAAGGAAAAAACCCATTTTCCTGCTTTTTAGGGCTGTCGATGTGTCTCCCTCAGCTTTCTCTATTTCATTTCTTGGAGATGCCATTTCCCTCAACTGGAATTCTGCTGTGTGTGCCCAGACACTTGGCCTGGTTTCCAAGGTAAATGCTGTTACTTTTCTGAGGGTGAGGGCAACTGGACCACAAGCCAGGAAAAGTGCAAGGCCCTGGAAGCTTCACTGGCCATCAGAAGCACCAGGGGTGAACTGGTGAGGACTGGGCTTCAGCCTCTGTGCCAGCATCAGGGTGGGAAATGTGGGGAAATAAAGAGTATAAACCCAGCCCCAAACCTGCCTGGCCCAAACTGGTCCCAGTGCTGGAGCCTGGAGCCAACCCCTTGGGAGAAGCCCCATCTCTGGGTGGGGGACGGACATAGGTGGGAAAGAGGAGGTGGGGAAGGCAAGACTGGCCAAATCTGCTGTTTCTTTGCTTTACACAAGTTCATTCTATGCTCTATTACTGGCTTGTAATAACATAACTAAGCCCTAAGAGCCACAAAGGTGGGCAGTTTGTTTTCCACTAAAAAGACATGGAATAATCACAAAGAAATTCCCTCACAGGGGATTTTCAAGAGGAATCCCCAGTCCTGCAGGACATGCTCACACACATGGTTTCTGAAGCAGTTTTGGGGTTAAATTTTGCAACAGAGAAAAAAAACTGCTGGACCGACTTAAGCTCTGATTTGCCTACGGTGATGTGGGGATGATGGAAGACTTTCTGAGGTGCAGCTTGTATTCTTCAAGCTGTCTTCCAGCCCCAAAAGCTCATCAGCCTCTGAAACGCAGGATGTGAAGTGCTGTAGAGCTGCTTCTGTGTGAGCAACAAGAGCGGCATCATCAGCAAAAAGCAGCTCATGCACAAGGTGATTCAGGGTCTTGGTGTGGGCCTTCAGTCACTGTAGGCTGAATAGCATTCCATTGGTACGATATCGGATGGAGATGCCATTTTCTTCATCGAGGTCTGCCGTGGCTCTTTGGAGCATCATGCTGAAGAAAATTGTGAAGAGATTTGGTGCAAGAACACAACCTTGTTTCACACCACTGGTTATTGGAAAGGGCTCAGAGAGTGCATCGCCATATCTGACTTGTCCACGCTGATCCTCAGGATCCTCAGGATGATCATTTTGAGGAACCTGGGGGGACATCCTAAATGTTCCAAGATCTGCCACAGGTCATTTCTGCTCACAGTGTGAAAAGCTTTGGTGAGGTCAAGGAAAGTTACATGGAGTTCTTTGTTCCATTTCCTACACTTCTCTTGTGAATCAGAGCTTAAGTCAGTCCAGCAGTTCACCTACCTGGGAAGCATCATTTCCTCGGACACTAAGATTGACAAGGAGATAGACAACAGGCTAGCAAAGGCATACAGAGCCCTCCAAAAACTCCATAAAAGAGCCTGGTCTACTAAACACCTGAAGAAAAGAACAAAGATCAGTATCTACAGAGCCATTGTACTGTCTACTCTTTTCTATGGGTCTGAATCATGGGTCATCTACCACCACCACCTGCAGCTCCTCAAACGCTTCCATCAGCGCTGCCTCCGTTCAATCCTAAACATCCACTGGACTGATTACGTGACCAATGTGTCTGTTCTGAACAGGCAGGGGTCACCAGTATTGAGGCCATGCTGCTGAGAACGCAGCTGTGCTGGCAGGGCTTGTCTCCAGGATGGAGGATCACCCACTGCCTCCTGAAGGTTGTGCTCTATGGAGAACTCGCCACCGGCTGCTGCAAGAGAGGAGCCCCGAAGAGGAGATACAAGGACTCCCTGAAACAACACCTCAGCCTTGGCCATATTGACTGCCCCAATGGTCCATTCTGGCCTCCAATCAGGATTCATGGAGACACACCATTCACAACGCTGCTACTTCCTTTGAGAACGCAGCAGAGTCAGTCTGGAGGAGAAAAGACAACGCAGACAGAACCATTCCTCGCCAATATCGCCAAAGGAGACGTTCCGCTATGCCTTGTGTTATCAGACTTGCCTAGCCCGTATCGGCATCTTTAGCCACCAGCAGCTTGCAGCAAGCGTGGGTAGTGCCCTTCCCAAATGTTCGTTGGCAAAGCCTGGCCATGAGAATGCTTTTTGCTTCAGGACTGATCCCCCAAGACACTCCTTCAATCAATATCTTCAACAGTGCAAAGTCTCCCTGCTATCAGTCCAAGCTGTCAGTTCTGCTGCCCCTTTCTTTCTTTCGCTCAGAATGGAAAATTCCATTATTTCATATTCCTTGTACCCAAGATTTCCCTGACCACCACGTCACCCACCAGTCACAGAATAATAGAATGGTTTAGGTAAAAATGACCTTAAAGACCATCTAATTGCAATCCCCTGCCATGGGCAGGGACACCTTCCACTAGACCAGGTTGCTCATCCAACCTGACCTTGAACAACTTCCAGGGATGGGCAGCCAGAACTTCTCTGAGAAACCTGTCCCAGGGCCCCACCATTTTCCCAGTAAAGATTTCCTTCCTAATATCTCATCTAACCCTTCCCTCTATCAGTGTGAAGCCATTGTCCCTTGTCCTATCACTCCAGGCCCTTGTAAACAGTCTCTCTCCATATTTCTTGTTGGCCTCTTCAGGTACTGGAAGGCCACAAGTAGGTCATCCCAAGGCCTTCTCTTCTCCAGGCTGAACAATCCCAATTCTCTCAGCCTTTCCTCATGGCAGAGCTGCTCCATCCCTCTGATCACCCTGGTGGTCTCCTCTGGACTTGCTCCAACAGCTCCATGTCCTTGCTGTGCTGGGACCCCAGAGCTGGAGGCAGCTCTGCAGGTGGGGCAACATCCAACCCTGTGTGTTCCAGCAAGGACATTGTGGAACCTTTTGGAACCAAAGGGCCATTGTGACACCACAGAACCTCCTGGAACCAAAGAGACATTGTGACATGGCACAACCTTTGCAAGCAAGAAGGGACCATGTACACTGCAGAATGTCCTGGAATCAAGGAGCTCCTTGAGCCACTTTAGAGCCTCATGGGACCAAAGGAATCCTGGGACACTCATCACAGACCAGCCCCTCCCAATGACCATTCCCAGCACTGGTTTGTCACCCATCTCTGAGAGGTGCTTTGTTCCTTCACAGAGGGACATCAAGTTACTGGGCCAGAAAAGCAAAAAATCCCAAGTCTTTGTCCCCTTGGTGTTGCCGCCATGGCCTAGCGGAGACTGCACACACCAATGTGATGTAAAGCAAATCCCAAGTTTATTCAAAAACACAGGTTTATATGACCTCAAGTGACCCCGCCCCAGGTGCGGTGGTCTGACTCCAATTGGTTGAGGCTGGAAACATGTCCTTTTAAGGGGAAAACGAAACTTGTAAGGTGGTCACTCCAGACCCACCTGAATCGGGCTGCAACATCTCCCCCTTTTGTTTCAAAGAACAAAGCAAAAATGCAAACAACAGAATACACATCATGCATATTGCAACTTGAACAGAAAGGCTGAAATTTTTGAAAATTGAGAAATAACATTTTGAAAATCTCAAATTTTGCTACTTCAAGACTTAACAGGGTATTTGCAGGTTACACATCCCTACCTCCCCCTCTCTTTTCAAAATAGAACTTTTGGAAGGAGGTACAGTAACCTTTGTAAACTAACACAAACCAATACATGACTAAGACATGTATGTTTGGAATTTGCAAACTTACAACTAGTGCAAAACAAGAAACTTTTCTTTCACGCGTGAAATTGTGGTCCTTCCTGTGCAGTCGTCACCACACAGACCACTGTAAACAAACTACAAATTTTATTAAATTTTGTGCTTAGTATTCAAGAGTGCAGAGTGACTTAACTTAGTAAAGAAGCAAGTTCAGTCCAGCTGAACTAAATCTCCTTATGTTCAAGGTCCATTCTCAGAACTTCTGTGTGGCCATCACAGAGGCCTGAGAATGAAGCTTTGATTTTTAGTCCTTATACACTCTTGTTGAAGCAGTAAACAAGTGTGAATTCACAGAGGAAATTCACAAAGGCTAAACATAACCAACACTGAAAGAGACTAAGTACTGATGATCTTACGCTCTCTAGAAAATGTTCAGCAGCTTAGGGGGGCAGGTATCCTTACCCCTGCAGCCTGCTGGGCAACTTGGCAGTGCAATAAGCTCAAAACTGCACTTTAACTGAAAATTAACAGAATTTCAAAATACAGGCTAAACAACATGTTAACTTGAACTGGACTGTTCTTGTTTGATTGGACAGTTAACAACTAGTCCTAGGCTACTGCTGCTTGTGGTTGTGGTTGCCATATGGGGAAGGCAGCCTGGCTCCAGTTTCCATGAGATATTTGACTGGCTGCGCCCCATGGCTTGCAGCCCCTCTGGTTTTTTTGGAGGCCCAGCTCCCCACCCCATGTTTGTTAGAGGAGTGCCATTCTTTTTATATTTAGAATGACAATCTTGGGCTTTGTGACCAAGTCTGTGACAACGGTTACATTCTCCAGTGAACCTTTGAGTTCTGCTATATTTTGGTTGTGCTGGACTAGATTTTGTTGTTAAATTCCAGGGTCTTTTCCCCCTTTTTTGGGTGGATTGTTTGCTAAGAACTGTGGCTAGAGCAGAAGCATGTAGCTTTGCTTTTTCCTCCTCTTCTACCCAGGGCAATCTGGCACAGGCTTCAATTAACTGTACCAAAGTAGCTGTAGCTGGTAGAGAGGCTATGAGCTGTTTGCATTGAGGATTGGCATTATTAATTACCAGATCTTTCAATAATACTGGTTTAATGTCAGGGGTAATATTTGGAGCAGCATCCAAAGCTTCTGTTACTTTATCTACAAATTCCATGAATGTCTGTCCAGGTTTCTGCATTATTTGCATGTAGGGTAGAGAAGGTTTTCCCTTCTTAGGCAGATTAGAGAATGCGGTCAAAGCAGCATTCTTTGACTGTTGCAAAATATGAAAATGTAATGCAGCTTGTGTTTGTGGGTCTTCATAAGCTCCTGATCCCATTAGCTGGTCTAAAGATGCTAATCTTAAGGGATGTCTAGTTTCTAAGTGTATATTTTTTGCCTGTTCCTCCGTTAACTGCTCTTTCCATTTCTGTAGAAATATCATATAAGCAGTAGGAGGTAGAATAAACTCCATTAAAACTTTAGTGTCTGCTGGGATTAGGTTATTGTATTTTATGAAGGCTGTGATTTGGTTTTTTACCAAGGCATTGTCATAGCCGTATTGAAAGACTACACTGTGTATTTTTTGTGCAATTTTCCAATCAAGTGGCTCCCATTTTAAGCCTTGTGTAGTGTTAATCACAGGCACAGAAACCAGGGGTTGCAGGGAAGGTGAGGGTGTACCTACTTCTGCAGCTATGGATACTAACTCTTTGTACCTTTGCTGGGTATTAAATGTGAGGTCGCGAGGTGGCTTTGTGACTCCATCTGCAGAATCTGGTACCTGGGTATCAGAAAGCTTTGAAATTAAGTTAGCAGCATTGCAATTTCCATCTCCCCCCAGCATGTCCCAAACAGAGGCTTCTTTTTCTGTTGCTCTCCATTCTGGGATACAGCTGGTGGGTGTGGCTGTCGGTGATGGAGGCTGCATGTACCAGGTTGCCGGCGCAGGGGGTTCCAGTGCCGGTGCTGGCAGCTGCGGGCAGCGCACGGCTATCGGGGAGAGGGTCCCCGCTGGTGCTGCAGCGCTTGGGTCTTGCGCGACTGGCGCTGTGGGAACTCGCTCTCGGGACCCTTGCGCTATGGAGGGCGCACAGTGAAGGCAACGCCCAGGGGGAGCTCCGGTGGCTCCCCTCCACTGGGGAGGAGTCTCTCCCCTCTCCATGATGCGGTCGATCCACGCAGGAGGTGGTGGGGGTGGCGCGGGAACTGATCCGCCCCCGGAGCGGGCGAATTCGGAGCCGACCCCGGGCCCTGCAGGCTGCGGGGGACCCGCGCCTGGCGCATGCGCTGTGATTTGCATGCAGTAGGAAGGGAGGTTGGGCGGTCCTGGCGCCTCGTGGTCAGGGCGCACCGTTCCTTTGTTTGACTTCGCGGGCTTTGCCATCACGTGGTCTCTCTGTTTTCCTGGCCACGC
Source organism: Pithys albifrons albifrons (assembly GCF_047495875.1). Lineage (NCBI taxonomy): Eukaryota > Metazoa > Chordata > Aves > Passeriformes > Thamnophilidae > Pithys > Pithys albifrons. The sequence continues at coordinate 1,416,187 of NC_092483.1, read as the reverse complement.
GGTTATGCCGGGCGGCTGTAGCCCTGCTGGAATGTCTGCCGCGGCAGCCTCCTGCCGCAACGGAGCGACTCCGGCGTACCCGCAGGGCGGCCCCAGCCCCGAGGTACCCGCAGGGCACTGGCGGCGGCGGCGGCGGAGCCGGCGCCGAAGGTGGATGGACAGGGGGAGAGAAACTCCAAGGGGTTTGTCCCCCCCTCCACATGTCTCTCTCGGCTGAGGGCATTCCCCATCGCGCCTTCTCGGAGTTAGGATTTAAATAAAACTCACTCACGGTTTGGTTTTCTGCGGCGTGTCTCGTGGGGTTCCAAGGTTGCTGCTGAGGTCCGGCCGCTTCTACAGCGGCAGCCGGTGGTCTCATTCGCTGTGAGTTGTAAGGCGGTGCAAAGACGACTTCTTGGCTTTTTGCCATGACGAACGGCGTGGAAAAGCTTTGATTCCATGGTTCCTGTGATTCTGTCGGGTTTTCCGGAGCGGGAGCGAGCGGTGCCGCGTCTGGGTACCGCGGCAGCATTTCTGCGAGCGGCGGTGCCCACGGCGGTGCAGAAGGATGTTCAGGGGAAAAATCGCCTTGCAAAAGCTGACTGTTTTCCGTCCTCTCCGGTAGATCGAGGTTTTTACGGGCTCGTTCTACTGCTAACAGCATTTTCCTTACAGCTGCGTATGACGAAATGTGCGGCAGAAATTCTTCGGGTGCAGTTTGCACTAAATTCCACAAATCTGCCCCAATATTGTCCCATAATTCTATGGAAAGCATGGAATTGGCATCTGTTAGGTGCCCTCGACTGAAGCACCAATCCAAAAATTCCTGTAATGCTTGTCTTTCAATGTTTGTTTTTGTAACACAAGCTAGTTTCTCAAATTTATCAAGCAATAACTTCGTTTTAGTCGAGTTGGAATTTCCCATGTTTCTTTAACTCACCGGTTCGAAGGTCGTGGTTCCTTCAGTCCACGTTCTTCCAGCAGCTCTCAGGGCTACTACACAAAACTCCCAAGTTTACGGGAGACAGAAGCTCTTGGGGGCTTCTCCACAAAGCACCCAAAAAAACTGGGGCATAGCAGCTCTCAGGGGCCACTTCTTAAGGCTCTAGGCAGGTGTGCAGGTGGGTTTCATGTTCTGAGACATGTTGGGGTCCACCATTTGTTGCCGCCATGGCCTAGCGGAGACTGCACACACCAATGTGATGTAAAGCAAATCCCAAGTTTATTCAAAAACACAGGTTTATATGACCTCAAGTGACCCCGCCCCAGGTGCGGTGGTCTGACTCCAATTGGTTGAGGCTGGAAACATGTCCTTTTAAGGGGAAAACGAAACTTGTAAGGTGGTCACTCCAGACCCACCTGAATCGGGCTGCAACACCTTGGGCACAGCATTATCTGTGCCACCAAGGGCTGTGAGCAGACCTGTTGTGCTGAGGCTCTGGGGCCTTGTGGCCTTTTGGCACAGCCCCAGGAAGGCTGGGCACTGTCAGCCCCTGTCCTTCACTCAGCATCACCCCCCATGCCAGTGCCCCTGGAAGAGCCCTGAGCAAGGTGTAAGGGACAGGATCTGCCTTCCCCCGGCTGGGGTCAGGGCTGGGCCTTTCTGCTCTGTCCAGCCAAGCCAGGCTTTGCTCAGTACCTGAGCTGCTGCCCAGAGCCTTTGCCTCCCTGCACTTGTGGCCTCTAAGGAGCTCCTGGGACGAGTCCCTGGGGAGGCTTTTTCAGGAATGGCCCTTGGGGGGCTCCTTAAAGCATCAGGGGACTGTAGGTTTTTCAAGGTGCTTTGGGTTTTGGTTTTGACTTGGAATCTATGAGAGGTTTGTTCAATCATGGCCTCCAATGATCTCCTCAGGGTCACAGGACTGGGAGAGAGCAGGGCCAGGACAGCTGAGCCCAACTGGCCCAAGGGATGCTCCCTTTGATGAAGGGCCATGCTCAGGGTGTTAATGGGGGCAGCGGGGGGGTCAGGAAGGGCTGATCTGTGTATAGGGTGGGCTGGGCATTGGGCACTGAGTGGTGAGCAGCGGAGCAATGGTGTTGTGCACCATGTGTGCTTCTTGTGGGGTTTCTTTGTTATAGTTCCACCTTTTGTTACTGCTATTGTTGTCATGGTTAGCAGTAGTGTGTTCACTGAGGGTAACACAGAACACTCACCAGATCATTTTCCCTGTTTCCTGCTGTAGCCCCTGCAGTTACAGGGCTCTGTTTGCTGGTTCACACGGAGATTTAAAGCCCCTGGAGAACATACAAAAAAGGAGCCTCTATAGAGTCTAATTCTTGGCATGTTCTTGAGAGTGACTTTGCAAAAAGCCCTAAGACTGCATGTCTTGAGCTAAGGAGAACTCCTTTTCTGATGGAGCTGCTGTTGTGGAGCCCAGCTGTGTCCCAGCAGTGCCCATGGCCTGTCCCTGCCTGTGACCCCAGGATGAACATGCAGCAGGTCTGTGTCCCAGCTGGCAGAGGACCAAGGCCTTAGTCCAGCACAGGGGCTCTGCAGGAGAGTGTACAAGTGGAAAGAGAGCAGGTCAGCAAAGGCCCAGTGCTGGTGCTCCCTGGCAGTGCTGCTGTGCTGGGACTCCTTAGCCCTTCTCTGCATACATGAAACTGCCCAGTAGGTCCCTGAAAGTCTCAAAGGTAAAATCCAGTGATCTCCAATGATCTCCTCAGACACACAAGGCTACTGCAAGAGAGTTTATTTTGTTTAAATATAAAGATAGCACAATTACTCAATTAAAGATTGAAAGAGTTAAATTCATAAACGAGACAGTGATTTAGATGAGAAGATGAATAAAACAATTTCATTGAGCACAACATTCTGTCAGAAAGACCCCACTGACCACCAATAAAAAACTGGGAAAGCAAGCTGAGCCTGTCATGAGTTTTATTCTGAACACCGTACAGAGGAAAACTGGCAGGTTCTTGCTGCTGAAAAGCACCCAGTCGTCATTTTCCTCACAGCATCCTTGAGCTCCTGGTTCCTCAGGCTTTAGATGAGGGGGTTCACTGCTGGAGGCACCACTGAGTACAGAACTGACGGTGCCAGATCCAGGGATGGGGAAGAGATGGAGGGAGGTTTCAGGTAGGCAAACATGGCAGTGCTGACAAACAGGGAGACCACTGCCAGGTGAGGGAGGCACGTGGAAAAGGCTTTGTGCCGTCCCTGCTCAGAGGTGATCCTCAGCACAGCCCTGAAGATCTGCACATAGGAGAAAACTATGAAAACAAAACAAACAAATCCTAAACAGACAGTAACCACAATAAGCCCAAGTTCCCTGAGGTAGGAGTGTGAGCAGGAGAGCTTGAGGATCTGTGGGATTTCACAGAAGAACTGGCCCAGGGCATTGGCCTGGCACAGGGGCAGGGAAAATGTATTGACTGTGTGCAGCAGAGCATTGAGAAAGCCAGTGGCCCAGGCAGCTGCTGCCATGTGGGCACAAGCTCTGCTGCCCAGGAAGCTCCCGTAGTGCACGGGTTTGCAGATGGCAACGTAGTGGTCATAGCACATGATGGTGAGGAGATAAAACTCAGCTGTGAGGAAGGACAGTATCATTAAGACCTGTGCAACACATCCAGTGTAGGAGATGGTTCTGATGTCCCAGAGGGAGTTGTGCATGGCTTTGGGGACAGTGGTGCAGATGCAGCCCAGGTCTGTGAGGGACAGGTTGAGCAGGAAGAAGTGCATGGGGGTGTGCAGGTGGGGGTCGCAGGCTACGGTGCTGATGATGAGGCCATTGCCCAGGAGGGCAGCCAGGGAGATGCCCAGGAAGAGCCACAAGTGCAGGAGCTGCAGCTGCTGCGTGTCTGCCAATGCCAGGAGGAGGAAATGGGTGATCGAGCTGCTCTTGGACATTTGCTGTTTCTTAGCACAGGACTTGTTCAAACACAGGAAAGGACAGGGAAAAATTAAGACAGATTCCTCACAGCAATGCTAATCCATTTTTTCATAGTAATCTCCCACAACGGAATTTAATTTCCCTTCTTTGGTCTGTGCTGGCCGAGAGCGGTATGAGGAGCAGGAGCTCTCGCCATGTGCTGCCAAGGACTCAGTTTTTCTCTGCTGCTCTGGGGACATGAAGCTGGTTTGTGACACCTCTGACAACCATGAGACATATCAAAATTAATCCACCTTTTCTAAAATTCTCAGTCTCTGTCCTCCTGACTCTGCAGAATGAGAGGCTGAACATGTCCTTAGAATAATTTTGGCTGTGTTTTATTTTTGCAACATCATACTTGGGGAGTGTTCTTTTTAGCATTAAAGATTTTCATTCCTTTTACTGAAAATGTGAAAGGCCTTGAGAATAGAAATGAGGCAAAGGGGCTCAGTTCTCTGTGGCTTAGAGCAGAGCCAGGAGAGCTGCAGTGTTTATCACTCTGTTTCCCATCTGCTCTGAGCTTTCCCTTTTGCTGCATTCACATTGATTTCACACCAATAAATCTTAGAAAACATAAACCCATAAGTATTTGTGCTGTGCTGAGAGCAGGGCAGTGCTGCTTCCAAGGGCAGAGCTGGGGCATCTCCTCAGTCCCAGCGCAGAGGTGTAGGTGTGATTGGCCCTGCTGGAGAGAAGTACCTGGTTTATTGATGTGTTAGAGAACCAGATTTGGAGTTTCAGGGCCTCCACCTGAACTGTGATATTAATTTGTATGTGCCATTGGCCAGCCAGACATGTGAGGTCAGAAGACTGAAAGAACAGCATCCTTCCCTTTCACGTAGCCTTTGCTTTAATGTACACCTTGAAATGTGCCCTGGGAAATGCCCTGGGTTGATGTGGGTGCTGTGACAGTCCAGAGCCCTGCAGCAACCACTGAGCGAGAGAAGGAGCCCTCCCAGGGTCTGCTCCTTCCCCACAGCCCTTCCCTGCATCCCTGTGAGCAGGTCCCCAGGCCGGCTGAGAGCTGACCCTGGCAGGCAGCAGAGTCCCTGCCCCAGCACAGCGCCCTGGGCTGCAGGACCCTGCTCAGCACGACAGCCCTGGGCACCCCTGGCTGCACCCCCTGGCTCCACAGCTATTCCAAAGTGCCCCCAACAGCCCCCTCCTCACACATCCCATCAGCTGGGGCTGGGCCAGCTTTAGTAGATGCCTCCAGGAGCTGCCCCTGCATTGCCCTGCACCCACAGACTCACTGTGTCCAGCACTGCAAAGATTTCTCCTCCATGAGCTCTCAGTCATCCTCCCAGTCCTGAGCCCCTTTAAGCTCTGTCTGTGCCCTGCTCGTGTCCCTGAGCTGCCCTGGCAGTGCCCTGAGCCCTGCTGGGCTGTGCACAGGAGCTGCTCCTGGGCAGACCTGTCTCTTTGCGGTGCTGCCCGCTTGCTGGGAGCTCCCTGTGTGCCAGAAGCCTGGCCCAGCTCAGCAGCACAGCAACAGCCCAGGGCATTTAATGACCTTCTGGGGGGTTTGATGTTGTTTACATTAAACTCTGTCCATGAGAGTAAGTTCAAACAACTTCTACAGAAGTTAAAGTCAGATTAAAACACTAAAGTTTCTTGTAGTGCTAATGGGTCCTGCTGAAGGAAACAACTCAGAAAGTGTCCCCAGATTCCAGTTAGAGCAAAAAACTGCAGGCAGCGAAGAGAAATATGAACAAGCAAGGAAAAGATGGCTCTCACACTTAGTTAAAATGGCTGTGTTTGAGAACTCAAAGGTGTAAGTTGTGACCCCCAGCCCCTGGAAAGGGGGATCCTGTTCCTCCCTCATCCCTCACATCTCTTCCTGGGGCACCAGGGTGTGGGATGTGCAATGCCAAGGTCAGGATGATGGGGTGGCACCTCCCAGGCTGCTGAGCAGGGACAAGGAGGCAATGAAGCCCCAGGGCTGCAAGGGTCACTTGTCTCCTCATGCCATCAGGGGCACACACAGCAGCCATGGCCAAAGGCCTGCACAAGTTGACTCTGGCAGGGCCTTTCAGCTTCTGCACATCCCTGTCTCCAGCCCAGGCTGTCCTACGGTGTCCATGCCCTGCCTCTTTCCCTGCAGGCTGTCGTCATCCCCCAGCTGCCCCACATTGCTGGCCCCTTCCTGCGCTGACATCTCTCCCTCCTCCCTGGCTCTGCCTTGGCACACAAAGCCTTGGGTTGACCCAGACTCCTTCAGGGTGATGTGTTTCACCACAGCACTGCCCTTTGGAAGGAAATTCCTTTCTCCTTGTGTACAGTCTGGATCTCTCCAATTGCCCTTCCAGTCCTCTGAAGGTTCTCCTTTTCTTTCCTCAGTCTTCAAACCACTGGGTTCAGGGCTTGTGCTTGAGGCTGCCAAACCTCTTCATGGGATGTCTCTGGTCCCTCTCCAAGATGTTTAGCTATGAAAATGTAGTGCTCTTAGTGCAGGAGAGACACAGTGACACTTTTTGCCAAGGGTTGTATTGGTAGAATGAGGCACAGGAACTGGAACTGAATAAGGGGAGATTTACATTGGATGTAAGGAAGAAATATTTTGTGCTGAGGGTGGCAGGAACCTGGGCCAGATGTATCAGGAATTAAAATTGTTGAAATTTTTGGTCTGTGTTTTTTGCCATCTGCCACCTGTGAGGAAGATCTACCCTTTTCCTGCCTAGTTCTAAGGAGAAGGAGCTCATAAATTGAAAAATTCATCTTTGAAGAAAAACAGACTCTGCATAAACTACAGTTATTTTGAGTCTCTCCTATTGGTTACACTGCCTGGGGAGGAGTGAGCTGTTAGGGGAGGGAGCTTGGGGAGAGAGAAGAGAGAGAATTTGAAGCAAGAGAAGAAGGAGCAGCGAAGTTGGTAGCTTCTTCCCTGGGAGGGAAGGGGGGAAGGCTTCAGTGCCCCCCCTCCCCGCCCCCGGCAGACATCTCCAGGGGGCTGGTTTGCTACACGAACCTGTTACTGCAGTGAGTTGGCTAGTGGGTTGGTAAGACATTAGTGCCAGCTACTCCCTTGGTGAGTGGGGGGTCTTGGCACGCCTGGGTTTATTGGTTTTTGAAGTCTTTTTTTTCCTTCCTTTTGTTTCCCCCTCCTTTTCCACCATAAAACTCCTGTCATTTTAACAATCTCTGGTGAATAAAAAACCCCCTGTTTATTAATCTTTTCACAGCATGTCTGTCTCATATTCTGGCATCTTTTCAAACGCACCCTAAAACACCAGGTTACACAGTAAGTAGAAACCCCATCCCTGGAGCTGTCCAAGGTTGGGAATTTTGTATAGCCTGAACTTGCGGAAGGTGTCCGTGGCTAATGGAAAGAGCGTTGGACTAGTGGCTGTTTAAGCTCTCTTCCAACCCAAACAGTTTCATTATTCTTTTATTCTTATATCCCCAACTCCTTCTCCACAGGGCTGGAAATACCTACATGCACCATGTTGGCATTTTAATGTGACCTAACCCCAACACCTTATGAAAATGGAAAAATAGTCCTTTTAGGGACATGAATTTCCATGATTTTGGAGGAACCATTCAAAACTCAAAAGTTACAAAGGAACTTATGGAGATTTCCAACATCTCTGCATGAAAGGCTCCCCAAGTGATCAGTGTCAGAGCCTTCCAAGATGGCCTTGCAGCTGAGGGTGGCAGTTTCGGCCTCAGATACTGATACTCATGATGGGCAGACAGAAAGTGCATTTAGGGACTGTGCAAGACTTGCCATAGCATGCCTAGGAAATTACCAAAGTGATTTGTGGAGGAACAGGCAGGAGAAAACAGAGAGAAAAGGCAATGAAAGAGCTGATCATGCACAAACAGGTGACTGGTCAGTGCCTTTCCCTGGCCATGTCCTGCAACTGACTCCACTGGCTGTTCCATTTTCCTAATGCCTCCATTGCCAGGAACCTTCTGGGACAAGGGATCTCTGTGCTCTGGGTATGGAGGGACATCCAAGTGCCTGCCATTGGAGTGGGAGCCACAAATCATCAGGTCTTGTGTCATTTGGGGACCCAGACACTGGTGAGACTCGTGTGTATGCACATAACACTGGTGGGTGTGTGGGTGGGTGTAACCACCAGTGAACATCAAACTAGAGCAACCAGTGAGTAGCAGAGGCCTGGGAGCTGCTGTCTGAGATCATCTCCTGGAGGGATCCACATTGGGTGTCTCTGGAGCTCTACATCTTCTCCTGACATGGCAGAGCACACAAACAGCTCATCCCTGTGTCCCTTTCTCCACTGACTGGGCTTTGGTTTGGCCCAGAAACCTCCCGAGGTCCCTTCCAGGATGAGTCCCTGTGCATTTCCCTCCCCCATGGACCTGCCTTTCCTGATGCAGCATCTGTGGGGCAGCAGAGCTGGGTCAGTGCAGGGACAGGGCTGGCTCTGACAGGGGCAATGAAGCCACTGCCAGGAGGTGACAGCAAGGACAGTTTGCAAATAAATTGTTTTGGTTTAGCTTGGCAAAATGCCAACTGCCCAATACAGAGTCAATCTCTCTGCTGAGAAAAGGGAGGGTGAAAAAAAACAAAGGAAAAAACTCTCTAAGATTTAAACTTAAAATAGTAATATATATTTATACAGAAAAGAGAAAATTAGAATAAAACTTCAATATAACACACACACACAAGTTAAATACAAAAATAATCTACTTCTCACTGAAAACAGGTCTTATCACTCTAGATCTATAAAGCACTCCAAAACACACTTAGCAAGAAACAGAGAGAAATAACAGTAAAATGTTTACTTCTCTGAACTCAAACAAAATACGAACTAGCAGTTGGCAGCAGCCAAGGCCCACTTCAGGAAGACAGCAGCTGTGTATCTTGCTTCTATCTCGGCCATGATGGAACTGAGGGAACACTTCTTACTCTACTGTATTTATATCCTAGTTTGCATCACCTAATATGAAATATTTCTGTGGTTACTTAAGTCAGGTGACACCTGTCTCTCTTAATCTATGTAAGACTGTCTGCTAAACTGAGGCTTACTAAACTGAGGCCTACTAAAAGGTGTAACTAAAATTACTACACAAATGTAGATATGGGGACTTTGTTGTATTTATGAAGGGAAAGCTTGGCTTGAGCTGGCATGTGAAGAGGATGAAAGACAAGGGGTGTTGAGGGAAGCAGGGAATGTTCAGCCTGGAGAGGAGGAAAAGATTTTTCCCCAGTTGCAGGGCCAATGCAGAGCAGGATGGCCACAAGCCCAGGCTGCCTTCCTGCCTGCCAGGGTTAGTGGGGTTGTGTGACAGAGCTGCCCCCAGAATCAGAACCCGGGAGGCTCTCCCACCTGCCTCACTCCTTCACCTCCCCAAGGATGGAATTTCTGTTGTGTGGGTTCCCTGATGTGCTGGATGACCTCACAATGCTCCCTGGCCAGAATGTCTCCTGAGGGCCACCCAGGCTGCTGCAGTGGAAGTGACCTCACAACCATCGTGTGTGTCGTGTGTGGCTCAGCTTCACGAAGGAAGATTTGGGAAGGGCTGTCCCCACGTGGGTGTGCCCTTCCAGCCTGCGCAGTGGATTTTTTAGGTGAGGCACAGCGTGCGCAGAACTGGCCCCACCATTTAAGTCCTGAGGTTCATCTGCCACGGCCGAGCGAGCTTGGACGGTGACAGTGAAGTCCTCAGGACTAGAACCTACAGCACCCGGCATTTTCCAGGAGGTCTCCCATCCAAGTACTAATCCGGGGCTGACCCTGCTTAGCTTCCGAGATCTGACGGAATCGGATGTCAGGGAGGCATTTATCCCCCATGCCTGGCCTCCCCTTTCCTCTGCCCCTGTCTGGTCTCTGCTTAGATTGTAGGAAATTATATAACTTTTCTAATGTCATAATGGTTTTAATTAGCCTTTTAATGAACTGCTTGAATTAATGACAAGTTGTGTGTTGGGCCTTAAATTTCTTTCAGCCAGCAATCAACAGAATTTAACCTACCACTGTGAGAACACAGCTTGGGAAAAGTACTAATTTTCTAAGTTATGTTAAATGAACCTTGATATGGTTTAATAAACAAAGCCTGGGATAGAAAGATGTACTGTTGATGTTGGACATCTGGAATGCAGAATTTATGGTCCACAAGGATATTTTGCAGAAACCAGTAGATAAAGAAGATAAATAACAAAGACATAGTAGATGTGATGGAAAGTCCCAACCAGGAGAAAAAGACGAAAAATATGGACTAATTAGCATAGAAAGGGAGAAGTCCATAACCAATAGAAGATAAAAATTAATTCAATATTAATTCAAAATTAGTTCAATAAAATTATGTAATTTAGAAAAAATGAACATTGATTTCTTAGTTTGCTAAAAATTTATAAATAGGTGAAAAAGTGATGTACTGGTGTCTGTGTGAAAGGCAGGATTTCTGTTGGACACACACAGAGAGCACTGGGAATAAAGTGATGCCTTGCTTTCTAACACCAAACATGCAGTGTTAAGGGGTTTTTATTACCCCAAACATTTCCGAGGTGTTTGGCAACAGCATGAGCAGGTTTGATTAATATCTTGTCTCCAAGTTGCTGGGGCCAATTCCTTCCCCAATGAGGCTCCTATAGCAGAAGTGGCTTTGCAGAGCCCAGCAAGAAAGAACACCCTGAACCAGCATGTCTGCAGTGGTGGCCACCAGGCTGGCCTGACAAGGGAGGGCTCCTGGCCATGGATTGGCAGGACCTGCTGCTGCCAAGATGCATTTGGGGTTTCAGGCTCTCCCTGGCAGAGGTGCCACCAAGTCACTCTGCAGTTGTGCCTGTGGCCTTCAATGTGCAGGGGCTGGCCTGGGGCTTTTCCTCCAGTGGGATGTGCCCTGGTCATGGCACAGGAAAGGCAGTTCCTCCTCCAGCAATCTGCATCCTTCTGCATGTCAGGCCCCCACTCGCTGTCCCTCACTCTGCTCAGTGTTTGCCTTGGCTTGTGGGTGCATTGATTAGATCTGCTTGAGTGTTCTGAGGCACAAACCAACACTTACTGCTTTCTGCACCCACAGCATACCAAATATCATTTTCCCTTTCTATGGGGCTGGACTTTATGGGTCTTTTTTCATTCCTGCTTTTAATTCCCCTTTTTGGAAGGTGACATTTTCCTCAGTTGGGTTAAGATACTGGGCTCTCTCACAGCTGTCTGAAGTAACTGAGAATCATAGAATGTCCTGTGTTGTTATAGTAAAATCAAAAGTGAGCAATTGAGATCTATAGAAAAACCCTGTGAGACTGAGCTATCAGCCAGAAGCAGCAAGGAGCTCAGCTGCTGCTGGCTGATAGGGAGGAGGTTACTCCCCAAGAATTCACATATTAGGAATTCACAGGACTCTGCAGGGGCACAGAAACAGCCAGGATGAAATATAAACATGGGACTTGTGAGAGATAGGCTTTAACCAATTGAAGTATCTGGCGTGGTGGTGTGTTAACTCTTTTAGCCAATAAGCTGTAGTCCTAACCCTATATAAACTGTGTGCTTTGTGTAATAAAAGGTCTCCACTATAAACTTCATAAGCTTGTTGGTGAAGTCCACTTCCTCCGCTGTTTATAAATTGTTTACTTTAACTGGCGCCCTAATATGGCTGATACCCTCGGACATGAGGAAGATAATTCCCTCGGATGGCTGCATTTCCCTAGCCCTGCACCCTGAAGAAGAAGCAGTAGGACACGAGGATAAGGCGGTGAAGTTTCCAACTGAGAGGGACCACTGCCCCGGTGGTCAAGCAGGACCGCTGTGTCCCGCGGAGCCTGAGGCAGAAAAGACGCGTCATGGAGCGACAGGAAAAGTCGTCCGGAAAATCTTGCTCAAAAAATCAGGTGGGCAAGCGGTTGGGGAAGAGATGGGGATAAGCTCTTCCGTTTATATCCTTTCTAAGAAAAGGAATTTGCCATAATTTTTCGACTTTAAAGTAGTTCTGAAAGTGGGCACAAGACAGAGACTTTTTTCCCGGTGTTACGGCGTTTAACCTGTTTACGTGGGAAACTCAGAGATAGGAAGAAACTTGCAAGGGATGTGTTGCGGGACATTAGAAGCGAAGGGACTGCCGTGGTTTTCCGCGCTGGCCGCGATCAGCTCTCGCTCCCGCCACCCCTCCCCTGCTGCGGGCCGACCTGGGGGACACCTTTGGAGGTCGCGCACGGGCTCTGGCAGACGCCTTGCCTCTCCCCCCGCTCCTGCCGGCTCTCGCTGTGGCTCCGTTGTGGCTCTGGCTGCGAGGGAACTGCCCCCCCCCCGCCCCGCGTCCCGCCGCCTCTTCTCGCTCCCGCTGCCTCCACCCCTCCAGCCCTGGCAGCCGCTGCGCGGGTCCAGCTCCCGCCACGTTCGGGGAATGCTGCACCCCCAGCTCCTCCCGCTCGCCACCCCCACCCCCCGCCGTCCCCGCCGCCCTGCGAGGAGTCCCGGAATTGGCACAAGACAGAAAGACAGCGCGACCCGGGAACTGGGAGGAGAACTGTGCTTGCAAAAAGAGAAAGCCCCGTATTCCAGCTTTTCGATGCTGAGAGAATTTTTGCTGCGAAATTTGAAAATGGCGCTGCCACTCTGAGATGGGAGGGGCCAGCCCCCCTCCGATGGGGAGGGAGGCGGGTCCCTCGGATACGTCACCGTGGACAGGCGGAGCTTTGCATACGACATCAGCTCCTTGCACAGATCCCTGGGTAATGTAGTCTCGCAAAGGACTCTGGTTGTTGTGGTTTCAGCATATCCCTGACAGTCTGCATGCCTGTCACTTGACCAGAAAGCAGCTTGAGTGACCTCGCTTTAACAAACATCAGCCCAGCTTGCCTTCGAGACAACGGGACACAGGCACCTGATGCCCTGTGTCACAGCTTTACAATACATCATGCACAGACAAAATGCAGCATCTTTCTCCAGCAATTTGGAGGGCAACAGGGAGGCCTAGGAGACATCTGTTGAACTGATTTCTCTGTTAATTTTGGCTTTTGTTAAATGGTTATAGCGTGTTCTAAGCTTTTAATAATTTGGAGAAAAGTTTCTATTTTTGTCTCCACAGGTTGAAGTCAGCGATGGATAAGAACAGCCAGTTTCCTCTGACTGAATCAAGATCAGTTAGTTGAACATCTGAGTGGCTGATTAAAGCTTTTAATTTGATCCTTCGGATTCAAAATTCATAACACCTGATAGTGATTGATGTGTTTCCATTTGTTAGTATTAGGCATTTTCAAAAAGCTCTTTTTAGGAGTGCCAAAATGAATTACAACACATAATGGTTTTAGTTCTATAGCATTAAATTGGTTAGGATATGTTCTTTTAAATACAAGAATGCATATTTACCACAAGTAACACTAGAACTGCAAGACTTAGAAGTGTTAAGATCTGTTTTTATGAATGTAAGACTTAATGCAACATAACAAGTTTATAGAAATAATGTTGTGTAGTGTTGTTATATTTCTATTAAGGTTTCTTAAGTTTCTTGATGCATCGATGACAACGCCTGCAGGAATGTTTTTTCATTTGTTACAGATAATGATGTTAAGCAGATAGGATAAAGTTTCTTCTTTTGTTAAGATAGTTAAGTTGTTAAGCTAATAGAATATTATTTTTAATTTGTTAAGAAAATAAGGATTTTAGGTAAAATCGAATAGTGTTTTTAATTTGTTAATAAATTAGGATGTGAAGCAGAATAAGTTAAGATTTAAAGTGTTAATTGAGTTAGCAGAGTAATGTTAATTTGGTTAAGGTTTAAGTCATTAGAATAAGGTTGCATTTATAGCTTTTAAGTGTATTGTCAATTAGTACTTTCCCTACATATTCTAAAAATAAAAAGGGGGAGAAAACTATGGAAAAAGCAAAAAGAGAAAAAGAAAGATGATAATAAATAAATAATTTTAAGGATCTCAAAAAAAATCGGGGGAGAACACTAGTGACATTAACATCAGAAAAAGAATAAAGTAATAGAAGTGACAGAACTGCAAGTAAAAACCAAGTCAAGATCAACAAATGATAAATGAAGTTAGCTAAACAAATTGCTCTAAAAATGACTTATAGACTTTTTTTGGTGAAATTTTTGATGGTGACAATTGTGCTGCAGTTAACATCAGGTACAGTAGCTTTCAGCTAAGGGCCCATGCTGAAGTGCTGCTGTTATCAGATGCAGTAGCCTTCTCCTAAAAGCCCATGCTGAAGTGCTATTGCTATTTTTGTGGCACAATTACAAAGAATTGTCAAGACGCCAGCGTGTGTGTGTGTATCTATTCTCTGATGTCTGAAATGACTGATGAATGCATCTTTAAAGACCAAAAAACCACCTGTAGAATGTAGATGCCTTGACTTACCACTGATTTAAATATGCATTAGGCTGCATTATTGCAAAATAAAGTAGTTGCTTTTAATTTTCTTTGCTTTCAGCACAGCTTTTAGCTCAAGGCCTTAGTTTTGAGGAATTTGATGGATGTGCTGCATGAATTTTTCAGATCATTCAGTGTCTTTTCATGCAGATTTAAGATAGCTAAAAGACTATATGAAAAAGCTAATGGTAACATCATCTGCTTTTGATATTTGGTTGAAAAGGCTAAGATTTAATGGTTGGTTATTCAATTTTCTGAAAGAAGGCCTAACAATTGTTTTATTCACTATACTTGTCTTAGTTCTATTGCTTTGCCTATTGTAGTGTGTTGTAGACATACTTCACAAGTCAATGCTATAAATCTGAATTGCTCAAAATAAAGAAAGGGGATTTGTTGTTACAGTAAAATCAAAAGTGAGCAATTCAGATCTATAGAAAACCCTGTGAGACTGAGCTATCAGCCAGAAGCAGCAAGGAGCTCAGCTGCTGCTGGCTGATAGGGAGGAGGTTACTCCCCAAGAATTCACATAGTAGGAATTCACAGGACTCTGCAGGGGCACAGAAACAGCCAGGATGAAATAATATAAACACGGGACTTGTGAGAGATAGGCTTTAACCAATTGAAGTATCTGGCGTGGTGGTGTGTTAACTCTTTTAGCCAATAAGCTGTAGTCCTAACCCTATATAAACTGTGTGCTTTGTGTAATAAAATGTCTTCACTATAAACTTCATAAGCTTGTTGGTGAAGTCAAGTTCCTCCGCCGTTTATAAATTGTTTACATTAGTCCTGAGTTTTAGGGACCGTAAAAGATCATTGAATTCCAGCCACAATGACATGGACAGGGACAACTTCCACTAGACGGGGTTGCCCAGAGCTCTGCCCAGCCTGGCCTTGAACACTCCAGGGATGGGGCACTCACACCTTCTCTGGGAAACCTGTGCCAGACCCTCACAGGGAAGAGTTTCTTCCTAATCATAGAATCATAGAATCGATTGGATTGGAAAAGGCCTCCGAGATCGAGTCCAATCCTTGGTCCAACTCCAGTCCATTTACCAGATCATGGCACTCAGTGCCACGTCCAATCTGCATTTAAAAATCTCCAGGGATGGTGAATCCACCACCTCTCTGGGCAGCCCATTCCAATGCCTGATTACTCTCTCTGTAAAGAATTTTTTTCTGATATCCAACTTAAATTTCCCCTGGCAGAGCTTAAGCCCGTGCCCCCTTGTCCTATTGCTGAGTGCCTGGGAGAAGAGACCAACCCCCACCTGTCTAGAACTTCCCTTCAGGTAGTTATAGACAGTGATGAGGTCACCTCTGAGCCTCCTCTTCTCCAGGCTAAACAACCCCAGCTCCCTCAGCCTCTCCCCATAGGACTTGTGCTCCAGTCCCTTCACCGGCCTTGTTGCTCTTCTCTGGACCCGCTCCAGCACCTCAGTATCTTTCCTGAACTGAGGGGTCCAGAACTGAACACAGTACTCAAGGTGTGACCTCACCAATGCAGAGTACAGGGGAAGGATCACTTTCCTGGTCCTGCTGGCCACGCTATTTTTGATACAGGACAGGATCCCATTGGCCTTCTTGACCACCTGGGCACACTGTTGGCTCATGTTGAACTTCCTGTCAATTAGTACTCCAAGGTCCCTTTCTGCCTGGCTGCTCTCCAGCCACTCTGTGCCCAGCCTGTAGCGCTGCAGGGGGTTGTTGTGGCCAAAGTGCAGGACCTGGCACTTGGCCTTATTGAACTTCATCCCACTGGAATCAGCCCATCTCTCAAGTCTATCCAGATCCCTCTGCAGAGCCCTCCTGCCTTCCAGCAGGTCGACATTCCCTCCCAACTTGGTGTCATCAGCAAATTTGCTGATGGTGGGCTCAATCCC
This sequence comes from Pithys albifrons albifrons, assembly GCF_047495875.1. Taxonomy (NCBI): domain Eukaryota; kingdom Metazoa; phylum Chordata; class Aves; order Passeriformes; family Thamnophilidae; genus Pithys; species Pithys albifrons. The sequence goes on along the minus strand of NC_092483.1, from coordinate 1,400,168 downwards.
CTCATCTAAATAATCAATAAAGATGTTAAACAGGACTGGACCCAACACAGACCCCTGGGGAACACCACTGGTGACCGGCTGCCAGCTGGATGCAGCTCCATTCACCAGCACTCTCTGGGCCCGACCCTCCAGCCAGCTCTTAATCAAGGAGAAGGTACACTTGTCCAGGCCATGGGCTACCAGCTTTTTCAGGAGTATATTATGGGAGACAGTGTCAAAGGCCTTGCTGAAGTCCAGATAGACACATCCACAGCCTTCCCCTCATCCACCAGGTGGGTCACCTGATCGTAAAAAGAGATCAGGTTGGTCAGACAGGACCTGGCCCTCCTAAACCCATGCTGGCTGGGTCTAATCCCTTGTCCATCCTGAAGGTGCTGTGTGATTGCACTCAGGATGATCTGCTCCATAACCCTGCCAGGCACGGAGGTCAGGCTGACAGGCCTGGAATTGCCAGGGTCCTGCTTGTAGCCCTTTTGGTGGATTGGGGTGACATTCGCCAACCTCCAATCATCTGGGACCTCCCCAGAGAGCCAGGACTGTTGGAAGATGATGGAGAGTGGCTTGGCAAGCTCTTCTGCCAGCTCCCTCATCCCTCTGGGATGGATCCCATCTGGTCCCATAGACTTGTTAGGATCCAGCTGGCTCAGTAAGTCAGTAACTATATCCTCCTGGAATACAGGAGGGCTATTCCGCTCCCTCTCCCTGTCTACCAGCTCCAGAGGCCACTTGTCTTGAGGGCCACCTGTCTTACTGGTGAAACCTGAGGCAAAGTAGGTGTTAAGTACCTCAGCCTTCTCCTCATCTTTCTTAACTATATTTCCCTCCAAGTCCAACAGAGAATGGAGGTATAAGATGGGACAGTGCATTTTTCTCAAGCAATAATTGAAGGAATTATACTGAAGTTACAAAAAACTAAAAAATTCTTAATTAGTAATCGATGTAGCTCAGAAAGCCCAAGGCTGCTGGGAAGATCTCTGCTCTCAGCCTCGAGGAGTGACCATAGCAAACACACACCCCAGGAGGGGTTACCTAGGAAGAACCTGCCTCCATGAAAGGGGACTGGACCTTTACAGTATAAAGGGATTGACTGACAGTCATTTGAGTCCAGTGGTTGCCTAACCATGAGGATGTTAATTAGTTGTTGAAGCCAGACCGATACATGTGCAAACAGGGCACTGTTTGCTTGAACATTCCAGCAGGGGAGATGTCTGTTCTCTTAGCCCGGCGGGTAGAGCTGTTCGCTCTCAGCTCGGCAGGTAGACCTGTTCTCTCTAAATACGATGTGTAATTTCAAGGCCGGCTGGTAGACCCATTCTCTCTAAAGAGGGGGGTAGACCTGTTCTCTCTGAGCCTGGCAGGTAGGCCTTACAGTCTCGTAGGTAGACCTGTTCTCTCTCCAAGTTCGGTGTGATGTCGAAAGGGTTTTTGTTCTGATTTTCACAATTTGTAGATTTTAGGAACATAGTAGTTGTATATTTTTAGAGGGTTAATATTTCTAACAGTTTAAGTTTAATGCCTTTCTATCACTACCCCTGTCCCAGAACAGGGAGCCTAAATTCCTTTAGTTAATTAATCTTGTTTAGACTCCTTTTCAAGGTAGAGCTGAAGGATATCAGAAGGCCTACAGAACGAAACATAAACACAGGTCAGAGTGACCCAGAAGTCAGAACTGGAAGAACTCCAAGAGACCTTTGTGTGCCTGAGGAAGAGGAGCTGATGAAGACAGAGGGTCTTGACGACCCCAGACCCAATTCCAGGGGGTGGAACAGGGGTGGGACTGGGGCTGGACTGAGAAATGTGTAAAGCAATGATTGGAGGGATCTTATTATAAAAGCCATGGAAACTAGACCTGGAACACACATGCATGTCATCATGGCCAAGGCACTCACAAGTTGTTTTTTCCCCCAAACCAGGATTTCTCATTCTGCAGCCTTGGCCAGATAGAGGAGGAGGCTGTGAGGAAGAAGAAGATGCCCCAGGATCCCCAGGCAGGTGAGGAGGAAGTCAGTGCCCCTTTGCCCCTCTCTTGTGCTGCATCTTCCAGCCGAGCATGGCCCCAGCTGCAGGACAACCCTGCTGCCGTCGCCGTCCTGCCAGGGGCGGGTTTGGGGGGATGTCCTTGGCCTTCCCTGTGGGCTGGAGGCAAATGCCCTGCCTGTCCTTGTTCCTTCCTGCTCCAGGCCCTGATCTGAGCGCGGAGAGCAAGGAGGACAAATCGCCCTGGCAGAACCTGGTGGCAGAGGCAATTTTGAACGGCTCCACGGTGCAGGAAGTGACCGGGGAGGAAAATCCACAGAGATCTGCCAGTGGGAGAAGCTCCAAAACTAGACCTGGGTGCTCAGAGGAGGAAAAACCCACCTAGTTCCCCAAAGGTGGCCGTAGCTTGAGCAGGTGCTCCGACCTAGTGATGCAGCAGCGACTTCACTCAAGGGAGAAGTGCTACAGGTGCTTGGAATGTTGGAAGAGCTTCAGCAAGAGCTCCACCCTGATCAGCCACCAAATGATCCAAACTGGGGAATGGCCCTAAACATGTGGGGAATGTGGGAAGGGCTGCAGAAACAGCTCTGAGCTGATCTGCCATCAAATGATCCACACCGGGAAACGTCCCTACGAGTGTTCAGAGTGTGGGAAGAGGTTTCAGAAAAACTCAGTTCTCCTCCAGCATCAGCGCACACACACAGAGGAGAGGCCCTTCCGCTGCACGGACTGCGGGAAGAGATTCAACCAGTACTCCAGCCTCTTCACCCACCATCGCATCCACAATGGGGTGAGGCCTTACAGGTGTGGGGAGTGTGGGAAGAGCTTCAAGCATAACTCCACCCTCATCACCCACTGGTCCATCTACACCCGGGAGAGACTCTACAGGTGTGATGAGTGTGGCAAGAATTTCACTGACAACTCTAATTTGACCAGACACCAGTGGACCCACCAGTAAGGGAAGCCCTATGAGTGCCCCAACTGTGTGAAGAGCATCATCTGATGCTCCAACTCCATCACCCATTGGAGGACCCACATTGAGCACAGACAAGGAGACCAATGTTGGGTAAAGACCTGGGAACCCACTTTGAGTAGAGTCTTGGTGACCAACATTCCTGGTGACTCACATTGGGAAAACATTTGGCTGGTGGTCTCCTCATCCTCCTGGTTCGCTGTAGGTACCTGGGTGAACACAGTGGGAGGAACATCCATCAGGACACAGAGCTGACCTTGAAAATCAATTGGGATGAGGGGATTTGATGACTTTAGGCCTGTGGCAGGACATCCCTCATTGGAATGTACAAGCAAACAATGCCCTGTTTGCAAATGTATCAGTGGTTGGCTGAGGGGACTCCACTCTGGTTTCAACCCCAGATTACCATCCTGATGGTGAGGCAACCCCAGGAGTCAAATGACTGTCAGTCAATGCCTTTATACTCTAAAGGTCCAGTCCCCTTTCACAGGGGCAGGTTCTTCCAACATATCCCTTCTTGGGGTGTGTGTGGAGATTCCTTCCTTAGGGTGGGAACCCCCACCAAGGTCACTCCTCGAGGCTGAGAGCAGAGGTCCCTTGGTCCCTTGGGCTGGGTGAGTTCCATTGATCTCTACTTAATAATTCATTCTTTTGTAATAGCTTTAGTAGAATTGCTTCATCAGTTGCTTTAGGATGGTGCACTGTCCTGTCTTACACTACACTACTGGTAGTTTTAGCATTTATATTGTGTAGAAAATCATTTTAACATCTTTGATAATTTTAATAATAAATAAAACCCTAAGCTTTCTATTTTTCCCCTGCCCCAGGGTGTCCCCGCTCTCCAGCAGCCCCAGCACCCCACAGCAGGTTGGGAGCTCAGGGAGCCACCCTGTAGCCCCCTTTTCCAATCCCCCCTCTGCCCAAAGACCCCCATAGGACTGTCCATCCTGCCAGCTGCCCCTCCCTCCCTTTTCCACTCTTCTGCCTATTCCTCCCCTTTCCCTTTGTCCCCTCAATCCCCAGACCCCCGAGATCACTTTGGGGGTCACAGTTCACACTCTCCCTCTTCTCCCACCCCTTACAACTCATCCCCCCAGTGCCCATCCACCCCCTGATCAGTTTTGGGGGTCCAACTCTCCCTTTTTACCCACTTTTCTGACCTCTCCCATCCCTTTTCCCTTTGTCCCCAGTCCTCAGTTTCCAGCCCCACTCTGTTTTTAGAGGGGTCCCACTCCCCTTCTGCTGAGTTTGGGGGTCCAACCACCCTTTTTATCCCCTTCCCCTCAGACCTTTCCCACCATCCCCTCCTCCCACCCCCCACCCTGCTCACCCAAGAGCTCCTCACCCACAGCCAGGGGGGGCCCAGCAGCACCAGTACCCCTAAAGGTCCCCCCAGAAGGGGGTTTGGTAAGGACTTTGGTGGGCTCTGAATGTGTTTGGAGGGTCTTTGCATGTTTTGTGGCAGTTTAAGGGGGTGCAGCTAATTGAGTAGTATTTGGTGAGATTTCCTGGAGATTTTCTGGAGGATTGAGAGTTGTTTGAGAGAGTTCAGGGGGATTTAGGGGGAGTTCAGTGGTATTTTAGAATAATTCAGAAATATTTAGGAGACCTCAGGTATTTTTTGGAGTATTTGGGGAAGAATCAAAGGGTTTTTTTGTGAAGAATCAGGTATTCAAAGAGGTTTCAGTTATTTGGGGAAAATTCAGATATTGGGGGAGGGATCAGAGTTACTGTGGGATGAACTCAGGGATATTTTGGAATAATTCAATTCTTTTGGGATACTCCCACATGTGAGTCTCTGTCTGTGCTTCCCTCCCAGCTCAGGTCTGCTCTGGCAGTCCCTAAACCCTCAGTCCTGCCCCAAACTGCCGCCCTGGGGGCAGGTATTTGGATGACGTGGGGCAGCAGAGACCCCCCCCAGTGCAGAAAAGCCCATGAGGGGCTGGAATCTCCCTTATCCCAGGCCGTGGGATGGAGGGCCTGGCACGGCATTCTGGGGGCTTTGGCAGAAAGGCTGCAGTGGGGGGAGGGTCAGAGCGAGGGGGAGGGACTGACACACACCACTCATCTCCTGTTTGTGCCAGTTGAGGGACACACCCCTTGTCCCCCTGAGCCCCGAGACAGATCCAGCAGCTCAGCGCCTGCTCCGCGCTCAGCCCCTAGCCCGGGATGGGCCGTGGGGTCTGGGACACAGCCCCGCTTGGGGGGGCACAGCCCCGCTCTGGGGGGCAGAGCTGCTGCTGGGGCACCGGGGGGGTCGGCGGTGCCTTTATCCTCCTCATGGAGGTCCGAGCGCCCGAGGGCACAGCCCTGGTTTCTCGGGCTGAGTCACAGTAACCCACCCATGGCTGCACTGTGAACCAAAGTGCCTTTATTGACACCATGGGCAGTGCACAGGGGCTGTGCCTGATACAATGCAGCTCCCCAGGAGTCAAATTTCTGCCGGTTTATGAGGGGAATTTCACTGAGGACACCGTACATTCCGTGGTGCATATCCATCTGAGTGACATCAATCACTCCACATGCTTCCAAGCTACACAAACATCTTGTGAATCACCTAAGACATACATTTTTAGGGCTTAGACAAATGGTTAAAAGCCTGAATGTCTTTTGGCTATGTATTTCTTTTCTAACTAGTCAATGTTTTGAAGCAGAGTAAAACTGGGAACTAAAGGGTTTGTAGAAAATACCTAACATTCAAGGGAATATCCAAGGAGATAAGGCTCAAGGTCCATCCAAAATAGGGCAAAATATGCATACCTAAAGAAATCACAGAACAAACTAATCCGGAGAAAGAAGATAAGAAATTCAAAGTACCATGTTTGGCAAGAATCATCCCCAGAATCAGCAAAAACCAAGCCAAGTTGAAAAGTTCACCGAGGAAGAGGAGCATAAAATGACCCCTGCCAGATGAAGTAACAGGATCTCCCACCATAATATTCCTCAAAAAGAGCAACTCCACCTACTCTCCACCTACTATGAATATTATAATCAAGTGTTGAAATATTACAATTTAGTATTGGAATGTAATGAATATGTATGTTAAAATGTTGCAATCTCTCACAGAAACTGTATAAATACTGTAGCCCTGCACGACTGACTTTGGAGCTCTTTGTCCGATGCTAATCGGAGAGTTCCCCAACGTTGCACCAATAAATACCTTGCTGTTTATGGACTAAAACTCTGTCTCTAAACAGTTTATTCTGCCTTTTTGGCATCAGTTTACTGATTGCAGCCTCTAGGACAGAGAGGTCTTTTGATTTATTTCTTACAAATGCAGGACTGATCTTCTTCAAGGTTCTCTTCATCTAAAACTCTCCATGGTTAAATAAATTTGTGTTTTATGGTTTTACTGCAGTTTGTTCAGAAATTCCTGTCTGCTGCATATCTTTGAAAAACAGAGAGAAAACATTTATCTTTTCCCAGGATTCAGGCCAGTTCCTTACAAACAAACCCTTCTAACTCGCTCTAAGCAAGTCCCACTATAGCAAGCCTGGCTTCAGGGCTGCCCTCCCTCTCCCAGTTCCAGCTGGTTTGGGGATTGCAGCCCTGCTGGGGCTCGAGGCTTGCTGCGGGCAAGGGGGGCGGGAGTGGGGTCTGGAGGGCTCGGTCTCCATGTACCCCGTGTCTCCTCCCCAGGGGCCCTGTCCCCCGTTTCCCCCTGTGTCCCCCTATGTCCCCCCATGTCCCCCATGTCCCCTCCCAGGGTTCCTGTCTCCCCATGTCCCCCCATGTCTCCTCGCCAGGCCCGCACAGTGAGTGGCTCCCCGTGGACTCCTCCCCGGCGAGCTCCAAGCGAGTTTGTGCCTTGGGGGTGGCTGCAAACATCGAGTTCATTCCCACATGTGGCAGGCCGAGAGTGACACACTCAGGACAGACATCGATTCTTTGTTACTGCAGAGCTGGCCCAGGGCTGGTTCACAAATCCAGCACCAAGTGGTAAAGCTTTTTACCATTTCTACATCTTGGCAAACAAAGCTAAACAAGCTTGCAAGCAGCTACGAGATATTAAAGCTCAACAGAACACTTGTTATTTCAGACTCAGTTCTTTCCCTCCTGCAGGTTCTGGGAAAGGGGTCTCAAACCACAAACTCTGCTTTGATCCTTCCAGGCATTTCCTTCTTCTTGGAAAAAACAGCTCCTGACCCTGAACAGGCTCCTGTGCCCTTGCAAACACTTCAGCTCCCTTTGAACTGTGAGCAGACAGTGACTTCTATATTTATTTAAAATTTAAACTTCTCTTTTTCTCTTTTCTATTTGTCTTTTTTTCTTCTTGATCTTTTTTTCATCTTTCTCCCTCCCGTCTCTTTCCCTCTCCTGCCTTTTCCCCTCCCTCTGTCCTTTCTGCCATCTCCTCTGAGCAATACCTGTTCAGCTCAGGGCAAACCCAGCCCTGCCAGGGCTTCCCGAGGTGCCTCTTGCCCCTCCAGCTCACGGGATGCAGAGCCCCAGCCAGGCTGTGCTGGCTCCATGGGATGTGGCACACGTGGGGGCTCGGCTGCCTGCAGGTCTCCTAGGCCTCTGCCTTTGCACAGGCGCCCCAGAGGATTCACCTGCAGGGGCCGGGGAATGTCAGCCCTGGGCTCTGAGGCTTCTCTGCCACAAAGGGAAAAGAAACCCAGGAGACAAATTGTTCAGGCCAAGAGGAAGCGTTGAAAACCTGCAGTGATCCGGAGGAACAGCCCAAACGGGGTAATGCTGGGGAAACCAACGCTCTGGGTGAGGGCAGGGGGTGGGAAGAGCATCTCGCTCTTGGGAAGCACCAGCGGGATGGGGATGGAGCCCTGGGATTGGTGTGGAGCACTCAAATTCCCGTCTCTGGTAACCTCTGGAGGCTGAAGATCTATGTCCAGGTCCTCAGACACACAGTGGTGCCTGTGAAGGACCCGCCTCAGCTCTCTTGCCCTCCTGAGCCCCAAGAGGGTCCCTGTCCTGGATGGGGCTCAGGATGACCTGAGGATCCAGCACAGGAGGCCAAAGTAGAGGGGAGAGGACCCAGCTCAGCCTTGTTCTGCTCTTCCCTTCCCCAGGGTCAGACTGGCAAACATCCCACACGGTGCATGTTCTCCTCCCTCTGAGTGTGTTCCTGGGAACCCTCAGCTTCAGCCTGGCTGTGGCCCTGACTGGTGAGTCCTGCCCAGGCTCCCCCTTGGGGAGGATCCAGGCCAGGCACCGTCATTTTAGGGCATGGGAGGATCCCAGGATTTTCCCAGCATCAAGGCAGGCTCCCCAGGCAAAGCACCCTTTTGGGGTGACTCCCTTTTTCCCCCAAACTGTGGTCCAGGCATCTGCTCCTCACTCCATCACAAGAATATCATCCCCAGTTTCTCCCTTGCAGCCGCTAAGAAAAAAACCCAATAAATTAATCCCATTGTCCTGCTTTTTAGGGCTGCCCATGTGTCTCACTCAGCTTTCTCTATTTCATTTCTTGGACATGCCATTTCCCTCAGCTGGAATTGTGCTCTGTGCGCCCCGACACTTGGCCTGCTTTCCAAGGAAAATGCTGTTACTTTTCTGAGGCTGAGGGCAACTGGACCACAAGCCAGGAAAGGTGCAAGGCCCTGGAAGCTTCACTGGCCATCAGAAGCACCAGGGGTGAACTGGTGAGGACTGGGCTTGAACTCTGTGCCAGCATCAGGGTGGGAAATGTGGGGAAATATAGTATAAACCCAGCCCCAAACCTGCCTGGCCCAAACTGGTCCCAGTGCTGGAGCCTGGAGCCAAGCGCTTGGGAAAAGTCCTATCTCTGGGTGGGGGATGGACACAGGTGGGAAAGAGGAGGTGGGGAAGGCAAGACTGGCCAAATCTGATGTTTCTTTGCTTTACACAAGTTCATTCTATGCTCTATTACTGGTTTGTAATAACATAACTAAGCCCTAAGAGCCACAAAGGTGGGCAGTTTGTTTTCCACTAAATAGACATGGAATAATCACAAAGAAATTCCCTCACAGGGGATTTGCAGGACATGGTCACAACACAGGGTTTCTGAAGCAGTTTTGGGGTTAAATTTTGCAACAGAGAAAAAAAACTGCTGGACCGACTTAAGCTCTGATTTGCCTACAGTGATGTGGGGATGATGGAAGACTTTCTGAGGTGCAGCTTGTATTCTTCAAGCTGACTTCCAGCCCAAAAAGCTCATCAGCCTCTGCAAAGCAGGATGTTAAGCGCTGCAGAGCTGCTTCTGTGTGAGCAACGAGGGCGGCATCATCAGCAAAAAGCAGCTCGTGGACAAGGTGATTCAGGGTCTTGGTGTGGGCCTTCAGTCACCGTAGGCTGAATAGCATTCCATTGGTACGATATCGGATGGAGATGCCGTTTTCTTCATCAAGCTCTGCCGTGGCTCTTTGGAGCATCATGCTGAAGAAGATTGTGAATAGAGTTGGTGCAAGAACACAACCTTGTTTCACACCACTGGTTATTGGAAAGGGCTCAGAGAGTGCATCGCCATATCTGACTTGTCCGCGCTGATCCTCCCGATCCTCAGGATGATCATTTTGAGGAACCTGGGGAGACATCCTAAATGTTCCAAGATCTGCCACAGGTCTTTTCTGCTCACAGTGTGAAAAGCTTTGGTGAGGTCAAGGAAAGTTACATGGAGTCCTTTGTTCCATTCCCTACACTTCTCTTGTGAATCAGAGCTTAAGTCAGTCCAGCAGTTCACCTACCTGGGAAGCATCATTTCCTCGGACACTAAGATTGACAAGGAGATAGACAACAGGCTAGCAAAGGCATACAGAGCCCTCCAAAAACTCCATAAAAGAGCCTGGTCTACTAAACACCTGAAGAAAAGAACAAAGATCAGTATCTACAGAGCCATTGTACTGTCTACTGTTTTCTGTGGGTCTGAATCATGGGTCATCTACCGCCACCACCTGCGGCTCCTCTAACGCTTCCATCAGCGCTGCCTCCGTTCAATCCTAAACATCCACTGGTCTGATTACATGACCAATGTGTCTGTTCTGAACAGGCAGGGGTCACCAGTATTGAGGCCATGCTGCTGAGAACGCAGCTGCGCTGGGCAGGGCTTGTCTCCAGGATGGAGGATCACCCACTGCCTCCTGAAGATTGTGCTCTGTGGAGAACTCGCAACCGGCTGCCGCAAGAGAGGAGCTCCGAAGAAGAGATACAAGGACTGCCTGAAACAACACCTCAGCCTTGGCCATGTTCCCTGCCCCAGTGGTCCACTCTGGCCTCCAATCGGGATTCATGAAGACACATCATTCACGGCGCTGCTGCTTCCTTTGAGAACTCAGCAGAGTCAGTCTGGAGGAGAAAAGACAACGTAGACAGAACCGTTCCTCGCCAATATCGCCAAAGGAGATGTTCCGCTGTGCCTTTTGTTATCAGACTTGCCTATCCCATATCGGCCTCTTTAGCCACCAGCAGCTTGCACCAAGTGTCGGTAAAGCCTTTCTCAAATCTTCATTCGTGAAGCCTGGTCATGATGATGAACAGTGACTCAATTACAGATTCACAACAACACCAATCACACCACAGTCAATTCACACACACAAACAGGCAGAGATGTGTGGACACATCAATAGCTGTGTGTATAAAGGTGCTCATCCAAAATTCTCCTTGTTGTCAGTGAAACACTCCCATCCAATCCCTTTGTTTTTCTCAAGAGACAAGGGAGGCACCTGGAGGGGTATGTTTGTTCATGGGGGATCAGAATTGTCCTGGGCATCAGCAATGCTCTTTGGAGTGTTGCAAACTTGAGTGTTCCCGAGCTCTGAAAGGCTCCCGGAGGTGTCCTAATGTAAAAATATCGATTTTTGAGCCCAAGAGTCCGGCGCGAGTGTCAAAGACGTTCCCTTCACAGAAGTATCGTCAGTGCTCTAAACTTTATTTACGAAAACACACACTTTATCACATACTTCTTGAACACACAAATAGTGCAGGAATATTATTGGCTAATAGCTAGGGTTTGCTTTCTTTACAACACAACTTGATTGGTACTTCTTTCTAAACCATGTTCTTCTGTATCACTGTTTCTCCCTGCTTTCCTTAGCAGCTGCTGCATACTTTATTGTTTACTGCTCTTCTTTAAGCAGGCTCAAGGATTTAGGGGCCCCGTTTCCCTCTCCATAGGCAGGGTTGTGCACACAGGCTTCTAATAACACACTGTGGCCTGTGCTATTAAAATATTCCTCAACAGTGTCCCACTGAGAGGGAGATGCTGGGGAGCTCCAGGGACCTCCCTCAGGGCTGCTGTTTGTAGAGTCACAAGGTGACTGGCTTTAGTTATTGCTAAATTTCCATCCTTATGTCAGTAACTACTGGAGTTTCCAAAATATTTGGGAATTGTATCGAAACAGTTCCCCTGGGACTATGATTTGTGTAGGGAATGTTCCAAGGCTTTCAGGGGATGACTTGCTGTCCTGCTACACTCAGGATTCTTCCCACCTTTATCATACAGGAGCACCTGGAATAGTCAAGGGACATTTCATTGCTCAGCTGGTTTGGTCAAGGCTTGTCAGGAATTCCTGAGATCATACTCATAAGAAAGATGGGGATAGATTTTTTTCTAGGACCTAGACATAGCTGTGATAAGACAAGAGGTAATGGTTTAAACTAAAAAAGGGCAGATTTGAAGTAGGTATAAAGAAGATTTTTTTTTAGAATGAGGATGGTGAAACTCTGGCATAGGTTGCCCAGAGAGTTGGTAGATGCCCAACTCTTGAAAACTTTCAGTGGCAGGTGAGACAGTTCTCTGTGCAATGTGGTCTAGTTGCACATGTCCCTTCATTGCAGGAGGGCTGGCCGAGGTGACCTTTAAGTATTGTACCAACTCAAACTATTTATGATTCTGTAGTTATGTATTATACTAAATGAGCCAAGGCTGACAAGGCTCACACAGGTGTCAGACCCAGCTCAGCATCACCTTTGCTGGCCCATATGGCAGTTCTTCTAAAAAGCTGCTGCAAAGAACTTCCAGAACTAAAGGAGCTTTTGTGCTGTGCTGAGCTGTGACTGGAAGGGGCTGGGGCTTGACTTTTGGCTGCCAGGTGCCCACCAATGCTCTCTCTCACTCCTCCTCCTTCCTCACTCGCCTTGCTGCCCGCAGGGTTCTTTCTCTCACATTTCTCTCACTTCCTCTCTCAGTTACAGCACCCTGGATTTTGTCATTTCTTAAAAGGGTTATCACAGAGGTGCCACTAGAATTGATTCTTGGCTCAGCTTTGGGCACTGGCTGGTCCATTTTAGAGCCACCTGAAACTGGCTCTCTCTGACACTGAGTCAACTCTTGATCTCTTCTCACCCAAGTTAAACCTGCAGCTCCCTCACTGCTACCAAAACTGATACACGGGGTCATTAAAGTCCCCAGTAATACATGAGGTCACTGATCCCATTAATTCCTCAGGCTGGTTAAACAAGACTTTGTCCTCTGCCTCTCCATGACTGCAGGTTCTTTCTGTTAGAGCAGGGATGTGCTGGAGCCCAGCCCTGGTTTGCTCCAGAGCCTGCTGGGGTGGGTGGCACATGGCAACAGAAGAGGGACTGAGGTGCCCCTGAGCAGAGCAAACCCTGCTGTGCCCAGGGCCAGAGAGACACAGGGCTGGCCTGTGCAGCCTGACAGGACAGGCCTTGGCTGCCTGTGGTGTCTGTGCCACCGTGGAGGGCCTGGGGGCTTCAGGTGAGTATGATGTGCAGGAAGGACAAGGTGCTGATGGAAATGGCCTTGGCTTTGGACATCCCATGATCCAGGAACACTGTGAAAATGATTGGTGTGTTCCTTGACTGCATCATCAGAGGGATGACTGAGTGTTATCAAGCCTTGGAACAGAATGTCCAGGGAAGTGATTGAGTCATCACAGAATCATAGAATTGTTAAAATTGGAAAAGACCTCTAAGATCATGGAGTACAATCATTAACCTGTCACTGGCATCTTCACCACTGAACTGTGTCCCAAGTGCCACAGCTCAGTGTTTTTTGAACACTTCCAGGGATGGTGACTGTGACACCTCAGGATCGAGTTACAAATTCATCAAAGAGGTTTTACTTTAAAAAAACATACAAGGCATGAAAAATATTCTCCCTCCAGTTATTTTAAAAGGTCCTTTAGTTCTTTTGATATCTTCTTGAGAGGGACCACAAGGGAGAAGATGCTAGACCTGGTTTCTCAGGAGGTCAAATAACACGCTTTCACTGAAAAACTTCAGAAAATAAGGGAGCTTGGCAGAAGTGTAAAGGCCAACATTCAACCAAAACAGAGCATTCCACAGTGCAATGACTTAGCACATGCTGACCCATATGAGTGAGCAAAATCCAACCCATATGGTTTTAAGTTTCCCAAACTATGAAGGAGATTAAGAAAAGAAGCTAAGAAATAGAGAGAGAAAGATATAATTAGAGCTACCACCCATAGTCTCATGCAAGTCCAGCTTCCATGTGTCCAGGTGGGAGGGTCTGACCACACATTGGCACACAGTGCTCATTTTATTTGTTCTGCTCTCTGTGGGCACCTCCTCCAGGGGGGAATAAAGTAAAAAGAAAGGAGCCACCAAGGTTACAGCGCAGAGTCAAAGATTTCTCTTCACAGAAGTAATCATCAATGCTCTAATTTATTGTTTATTACACACAAACTTATATCTCATACTTCAAAAAACACCTGAATAATACAAGCACATTATTGGCTAATAGCTAGTGTCTATGCCTTACAACACAATTTGATTGGTCTTGGCCGGCTGCTGTTTATTGTAAGACTGTTCTCTTTTGAAACTATCTCAAGGACACGGAGGCTTTGCTATGTTCTGCATAGACTGGGTTGGGCATACAGGCTTCTAGCAACAGGCTATGGCCTGTGCTGTTTAGATTTCTTCCTACAGTGGACTTTTGGCCCAGTGGCTACTCTGGGGGTCCAGGGAGGGTGAGAGGCAGTGCTCCTGGTGTGCTATAGCCAGTGTGGGGCTGGGTTAGGGGCTCCAGGGGGTGTGGTGTGGGGCAGTGCTATGGGGCAGTGCTGTGGGGCAGGGCTATAGGGCAGTGCTATGGGGCAGTGCTATGGGGAAGTGCTGTGGGGCATTGTTATAGGGCAGTGTTATAAGGCAGGGCTATGGGGCAGGGCTATAGGGCAGTGCTATGGGGCAGTGCTATGGGGCAGTGCTCCCAGGCTGTTTTTTACCAACAGCTGCTCCAAGGCTGCCCAAGGAGGCTCCAAGGGGCTGGGTATGGAACAGGGCATCGTCTCACCTATGGGAAATTGGACTTTTAGCTTTGACCCCACAAACACACCTGAGATGGTCCAGGATGATAATTAATGTAATAATCCATAATTAATATAATGATAAATTGTTTTCATTCCATGAGGCTCCATAGTTTCACAATTCTCTCATAATTACTTTTGGGTCCACAGTGTCCCAGGATTTCTTTGATTCCATGAGGGCTTGGAGTGTCACAATGGCCCTTAGAGTCCATGAGATTCCACAGTATCACAATGGACCACTTATAATATGTGGTTCCAGTGTCACAATGGTCCCTTTGGCTCCATAAGGCCCTGAAGTGTCACAAAGGCTCTTTGATTCCATAGGTTACTGCAGTGTCCAAGGATTCCTTTGGTTCCATAAGGCCCTGTAGTTTCACAATGATCCCTTGATTCCATGAGGTTCTGCAGCGTCAAAAGGCATCTGTGATTCCATGGGGCTCCACAGTGTCCCTAAGGCCTTTTTGTTCCATGACATTCCACAATGTCACAATTGCCTGATGATTCCATGAGGTGCCACATTTTCCAATGATTCCTTCGATTCCATGATGCCCTATATTGTCATAGTGCATTCCATGAAGTTTTGCAGACTCCCACAGTCCCTTTGGTTCCTGGGGGAAGATTTCTGAGGGTGAAATTAGGGGATTCAAGTTCTATTCACATCCCAAAAGAATTTGTAGTGGTCCAGAAATTCCAGGGTAAAATGCAGCTGCTGCTCCCTGGATGGGCCATGGGGGCAGCTCCGTGAGGATTCTCCACACAACAGTCAGCACCTGCCCAGGGGATGGAACGGAGTGTGGGAGGAGTGGAGACACCTCGGGGGGCTCTGTGAGAATTCCTGCAGGGAGGGGAACTTAGGAGGACTTTGCAGCTGATAAACAGCACAGCCCCTGCCAGCCCAAGGACAGAGGAGGAGATGTCCTGCTGCTGAGCCAACAGCCGTGGGGAGATCTCTGTCTTCAGGTGAACTTGGTTCATTAAAGCTTTATTGTAATATTAACGCACACCTCCAACCCAGAGTTATGCCCCTCCAAGGTACAACCACCAACCACTGGGCATTTTTTTGCCTCTGTCCTTAACAGCAACGTGAGACAATTTCATGCAAACCATAAACAAAGGTATTTGTGTCTAAAATCACTCATGCTCCACCTAAACATAAAGAAATAGTATAAAAGCAACTCAAGAATGGAAGAAAAGAGAGGGAAGAGTTCATCATAACTGAAGGGCTGTCTCTGGACCTGTCTCTGCCCCACAGAGGCATCTTAGGTAAGAACTGTACTCTGCACACACTGAATACGTTTATTGGGATTAGAGCTGGTCTGGGTATTGCTCTAAATACGTATTTACAGTCATATTCTGTCACTGACAACCTTTGAACCTTAACCTGTCACAATTTTACGTTAATAGTATTATTCTGTAAACTGTCCCCGTGAGTCCTTCCGGGCGCTGCAGCTGCTACAGCAGGAACACACTGGAATAAAGTGGGAAGACACACTGAGGGGTCTCCCTTGTGCTGTTGGCTCAGCCCCCTGGAAAGGGCAGTTGAATCCCCCTCTGATCCCGCAGGACTGTTGGGTGAAGGGTCCCCAGAACAGGGCACTGACAGACTGGTTGGGCACGAGGGTCTGGGATTTCCTGGGACCCTGACAGGCAAACAAATCACTGAGGGTCGAGGAAATCTCAGTGGAGAAAGGGACACGAGGATGGGTTGTTTGTGTGCTCTGCCATGTCAGGAGAAGATGCAGAGCTCCAGAGACACCCAGACAATGTGGATACCTCCAGGAGATAATCTCAGACAGCGGCTCCCAGGCCTCTGCCACTCGCTGGTTGCTCTGGTTTGATGTTCCCTAGTGGTTAAACCCACACACACACACACACACACCAGTGTTCTGTGCACACACACCAGTCTCACCAGTGTCTGGGACCCAAAGAACACAATACCTGATGATTTGTGGCTCCCACTTCAGTGGTTGGCACTTGGACCTCTCTCCATACCGAGAGCACAGAGATCCCTTGTCCCAGAAAGTTCTTGGCAATGCAGGCATTCAGAAAACAGGACAGGCTGTGGGATCAGATGCAGGGCATGGCCAGGGATGGGCACTGACCTGATGCCTAAGAATTTAATGTAAGTTTAGAAGGTTTTAGAATCATACAGTCTCTGCTGAGTTATTCTGATTTTAAGTGTGCATATTAAGTGCCTTTCTCACGAGTTGGGAGCTGCTGTCAGGCCTTGTCAAGGCCAAGCTGTTTTTGAACAGACACCTGCAAGATAACAGGAGACAAACAACAGGAGAAGGCCCAACTGCCCCCCTCCATGGAGAAGGGGGTAGATTGACAGACCTTTTGGGTGGGCATTAAAGAGAAATGAAAGTCCTGATTGGATGTTAATGAGGGGTATAAAAACCCTGAAACTTCCTGACCTGGGGGTCAAACCTATAGGGGGAGCCCCTTATACCAAGCTGGGTTGTGGACTGACGGTCAGAAGAGCTCAGGCACAGCAGTCATCAGAAGGCTTGATCAGAAGGCTCACAACTTAGGGAGTTTATTCAAGGTAGATTAAAAGACAGTTCTCATAGTTCATAGTAGAAGAAGTTAGTTCCTAGAAGTTCCTATTACAACAGTAGATCTACATCTGACTGACTCTCACGCAGTAATATCCACACCTTTTATGCACTCTCACATCTAACATGCTACTACATAATTGGTTAACCAATTCACCTTACATACACCACAGCCTCTCACTGGTTACAAGTCACAACACATACTCCAGGTAGCTCTGTTCTCTTTAAGGTAGAAATCCAAACAGCTTTCCTTAAGGGATGCACTCACTGTCACTCCCACACAAACCCCCCTGGGTTTGAACATGGAAGCTTCTACTAATAAAAACCCTATATCTTTCTCCATTAACTTGTCTTCAATGTGTCTCTGTTCACAGGGAAACACGATCTGGAGGCATCAGACCACTCACCTGTTTACACATGGCCAGCTCCTTCCATTTCTTTTTTGTCTCTATTTTCTTATGCTTGTTGAACCAAGAACAACAATGTTCCCCTCTCCTTTCCAGTCCGGTGGTTTTTTTCATAAATGTCCCATTTCAAGTCTTGCACAGTCTGGTTGTGCACCATGAGTCTCATGAGTCTCGGACTCTGAGACAGAAATGCCCAACCTCAGCTGCAAGGTCCTCCTGGGAGGCTCTGCCATTGACCACTTGGTGAGCCTTTCATGCAGAGATGTTGGAAATCTCTCTTAGTTCCTTTATAACTTTTGTCTTTTGAATAGTTCCTCCAAAAACCTTAAAATTTGTGTCCCTAAGATGGCAGTTCTTTCATATTTATAAAATGTTGGGGATTAGGTAAAATCAAAATGCTGACAAGGTGTACATAGGTATTTGCAACCCTGTGGAGAAGGAATTGGAGATACAGGAATGAAAGAATGATAAAGCATTTTAGGTTGAAAGAGACCTAAAGGAGCCTCCAGTCCAACTTCCCCTTCATTATCCAGGAACACCTTCCACCAGTTCAGTCTGCACAAAGCTCCTGACCTTGCACACCTCCAGGGATGGAGTTTCCACTTACTGGGCAACCTGTTCCAGGTTTCTGCCACCTTAATCAGAAAATATTTCTTCCTGACATCCAATGTAAATCTACCCTTTGTTCAGTTTCAGATACTGTGCCTTGTTCTGCCAATACAACCCTTGGCAAAATGTGACGCTCTTCTTCTTCTGGACATGGAGCACCATATTTTCATGGTTAAACACCTTGGAGACAACCCAGAGACTGCCCATGAAGGCACGTGGAGGCCTCAAGGGCATGACCGCTATATAAGGACCAAAACCCTGGGTCCAGTGGTTTGGAAAATAAGTAGAGCACAGGAGAAGCCTGAGAGTGATGAAAGTGCTCTCCCCTAGAGATGGTGGAGCTTTTCTTTGTAGTGAAGACAGCACAGGACAGAAAACAATAATGACAGCAACAGAGCAGGGGAGGTCCAGGCTTGATGTGAGAAGAAAGGAATTACATTCTGAGAGCAGATCTGTGGTGTAACACATCGCCCAGAAGGAGTCTGGGCCAGCCCAAGGCTTTCTGTGCCAAGGCAGAGCCAGGGAGGAGGGAGAGATGTCAGTGCAGGAAGGGGCCAGCGAGGTGGAGCAGCTGGGGGATGACGACAGCCTGCAGGGAAAGGGGCAGGGCATGAACACCGTAGGACAGCCTGGGCTGGAGAGGAGACAGGGATGTGCAGAAGCTGAAAGGCCCTGCCAGAGTCAACTTGTGCAGGCCTTGGGCCATGGCTGCTGTGTCTGCCACTGGTGGCATGAGGAGACAAGTGACCCTTGCAGCCCTGGGGCCTCATTGCCTCCTTGTCCCTGCTCAGCAGCCTGGGAGGTGCCTCCCCATTATCCTGCCCTTGGCATTGCACATTCCCACATTCCAAGTGCCCCAGGAAGATCCCCGAGAAATGAGGGAGGGACAGGATCTGCCTTCCCAGGGCCTGGGGGTTAGGGCTTAGCCCTTTGAATTCTGAAACACAGCCAGTTTTATTAAGCATGAGAGCCATCTTTCCTTTCCTTGTCCATACTTGCCATCACTCCTTCCAGTTTTCTGCTCTAACTGGAATCTGGGGATACTCTCTCAGTTGGGTCCCTCAGTAGGACTCATTAGCACTACAAGAAACTTCAGTGTTTCAATCTCATTTTTACTTCTTGAGAAGTTGTTTGAACTTACTCTGATGGAGTGAGTTTAATGTAAACAACACCAAACCCCCCAAAGGGTCATTAAATGCCCTGGACTAGTGCTGCTGAGCTGGGCCGGGCTCCTGGCACACAGGGAGCTCCTGGCAAGCAGGCAGCGCTGCAGAGAGACAGCTCTGCCCAGGAGCAGCTCCTGTGCACAGCCCAGCAGGGCTCAGGGCACTGCCAGGGCAGCTCAGGGACATGAGCAGGGCACAGACAGAGCTTAAAGGGGCTCAGGACTGGGAGGATGACTGAGAGCTCATGGAGGAGAAATCTTTGCAGTGCTGGACACGGTGAGTCTGTGGGTGCAGGGCAATGCAGGGGCAGCTCCTGGGGGCATCTGCTAAAGCTGGCCCAGCCCCAGCTGATGGGATGTGAAAGGAGGGGGCTGTTGGGGGGCACTTTGGAATAGCTGTGGAGCCGGGGGGTGCAGCCAGGGGTGCCCAGGGCTCTGGTGCAGAGCAGGGTCCTGCAGCCCAGGGTGCTGTGCTGGGGCAGGGACTCTGCTGCCTGCCAGGGTCAGCTCTCAGCCGGCCTGGGGAGCTGCTCACAGGGCTGGGGGAGAAAGGCTGTGGAGAAGGAGCAAAACATGATGGCTTAGGGCAGGATCCATTGACTCTCAGGGTAATGCAGGGGACAGGGCTGCTCACAGCTCCAAATCACAACAGAATCTTCAAGAATGGAGTTTCACAGACACAGATAAGCTCTTGTGCTACATGACTGGAGTTTATCTTCTGCTCTGAATTGTCTGGGTAGGCAATGGATGCAGAAATTAATTTCTAAATCCAGGAGAAGACACAGAAATTGCAAAGCTTTTACTCTTAGATCTGAAAATATACAACAATATTAGAAACAGCTCACTGTCCCTCACAGCAGCATCACTGTCCCTTTTCCAGCCTCCTCAGGGTTGCTCTGACATTTCCATCAGAGCCTGCACAGTCAGAGCTGCCTCTGTGCAGTTCCCTGCGCTGGGAGGGCTCTGCAGGGCAGAGCTGGGCATCCAGGGCTGGGATGGGCTCTGGCAGCACTGCCAAGGCCCAGCCCTGGGCACAGGGAAGCAGCTGCTGGCAGGGACAGCTCCAGGCAGCAGAGCCCTGGGCAGGGAATGGGGAAAAGTGCCCCTAAGGCACCCCTGGGGGAGGGGGTGTTCAGGCAGCTCGGGGGGCCCATCCTTGAACTGGTTGCTGAACTTTTTCATTACAGGTGATTTATATCTGTC
The DNA here is from genome assembly GCF_047495875.1 of Pithys albifrons albifrons. Taxonomy (NCBI): domain Eukaryota; kingdom Metazoa; phylum Chordata; class Aves; order Passeriformes; family Thamnophilidae; genus Pithys; species Pithys albifrons. The sequence continues at coordinate 1,380,069 of NC_092483.1, read as the reverse complement.
ATTACTTGTGATGGTCAGAGCTGTTACAAACCAGCTCCATGTCCCCGCTGTAGCAGGGCAAAGCTGAATCGTTGGCAGCAAATGGACAGAGCTCCTGCTCCTCACAGCAACCTCAGCCAGCACAAACCAGAAAAAGAAAATGCATTTTAGACAGGGGTTACTTCTGTGAAAAGTGGAGTTTGTTTTCTGAAATATTACATGTGGGTTTGTTGTGGTTTTTTTATTCAAATAGGTCCCAATGTGAAAAAAATAAGTAAATGTCCAACAGCAGCTCCATCAGCCAGTTCTTCCTCCTGGCATTGGCAGACACGCAGCAGCTGCAGCTCCTGCACTTGTGGCTCTTCCTGGGCATCTCCCTGGCTGCCCTCCTGGGCAACGGCCTCATCATCAGCGCCGTAGCCTGCGACCCCCACCTGCACACCCCCATGCACTTCTTCCTGCTCAACCTGTCCCTCACAGACCTGGGCTGCATCTGCACCACTGTCCCCAAAGCCATGCACAACTTCCTCTGGAACACCAGAAACCATCTCCTACATAGGGTGTGCTGCACAGGTCTTCCTTCTATTTTTGCTGCTTAGAACAGAGTTTTCCCTCCTCACCATCATGTGCTACGACCACTACGTTGCCATCTGCAAACCCCTGCACTACAGGACCATCCTGGGCAGCAGAGCTTGTGCGCACATGGCAGCAGCTGCCTGGGACACTGGGTTTGTTTATGGTTTCCTGCACACAGCCAATACATTTTCCCCGCCCCTGTGCCAGGGCAATGCCCTGGGCCAGTTCTTCTGTGAAATCCCACAGATCCTCAAGCTCTCCTGCTCACACTCCAACCTCATGGAACTTGGGCTTCTTGCTGTTAGTGCCTGTTTAGGGTTTGGTTGTTTCATTTTCATAGTTTTCTCCTATGTGCAGATCTTCAGGGCTGTGCTGAGGATCCTCTCTGAGCAGGGACGGCACAAAGCCTTTTCCACGTGCCTCCCTCACCTGGCCGTGGTCTCCCTGTTTCTCAGCACTGGTGCGTTTGCCTACCTGAAGCCTCCCTCCATCTCCTCCCCATCCCTGGACCTGATTGTGTCAGTTCTATACTTGGTGGTGCCTCCAGCACTGAACCTCCTCATCTACAGCCTGAGGAACCAGGAAATCAAAGATGCCCTTGGGAAAATAATGACTGGATGCATTTAAGAAGCAAAACCCTGCATATTTTCATCTGCAAATCACACATAAAGGAATTTATTACCCTCTGCGTTCTCAGGGGTTTGTTGGTGCTTATGGTGAATGTTTTCGGTTTTTTCTTCTTTTCTTCTCTTAAGGTTTTGTATAACTAAATTTTGTTATTAAACCCCATTTTTGTCATTATTTCTCAACATTTTGAATTTGACTGAGAGACTGTGTGAGAGACTGTGCTCTGTCTATATATTTAAACCAAATAAAAGATGCTGGTGCCAGTTTTTTGTCCAAGAGTTGTTTCTCCTCTGAGACCACAGCAAGGCCAAAGACAGTGCCTGTGTGCAGAGACAGTCCCAGCACAGCAGCACTGCCAGGGAGTACCAGCATGGGCTCTCTTCATCTCTTTTTCTATTTCCACACTCTCCTTCTGAGCCCCTGTGTTGGTCCAAGGCCTTGGTCCTCTGCCAGCTTGGTCACATCCTGCTTTTTGTGTCCATCCTGGGGTCACAGGCAGGGACAGGCCATGGGCACTGCTGAGACACAGCTGGGCTCCACAACAGCAGCTCCATCAGGGAAGGGCATCTCCTGAGGGCAGGGCAGGAAAGCTTTGGGCTTCCTTCCAAAGTCACTCTCAAGAATATGCCCAAGGGAACTGATTCTAAAGAGGCTCCTTCTTTGGCTTGTTGTTCAAGGGCCCAGTGGGCTGAGTTTAAGGTCCCAGTGTGGCCTTAAAGGGACCTAGATCTCTTTCATGCTTTGCTTGTTGGTGGCCATTGCCTGTGAGGATGGTGAATGGTCTGTGATTACCCTTCCTGGGGCTCTACAGCTTGTGACAGGGCTGATGGGGGATGAATGTTTTTCTCTACCTCCACATTTCACCCCAGAGTGCCACTGTATTTTTCAGCAGTTTCAGTGTCACTGGTCTCCAGATTAGTACAGACCTCCCAAGACAGTTTGACAGCCCTTTCCCACATCATTCTCATCCCTGCTCCATCCTCTCATCTACAGCCCTTGGAGCAGAAAGGATGGGCATAGAGAGGCACTGAGAAAAGTGCTCAGGAGAGCCGAAGGCTGCTTGTGGGAGCTGTGTAGGAATAAAACACCACTGTCACCCTTCTGAACTGGCCCTTAGGACATGGACAGGTGTGTGTTGTGTCCTGGGCATTCCTCTGGAAGTGTTGTTTTGGAGTCAGGGATATTGAGAAGGCTGGGCAGTCTCATAGTCACTGTGAGTCCCCTCTCAACACCTCAGAAAGGCCAGAGCCATCCCAGAGGTTCCTGTGGACTTGGGAAAGGCAGACATGGAACCAGTCTGCAAACAGGGCAGGAAGAAGGATTGGGAGAGTTCCAGACTGGGTAGATTCAGAAGAGAAGGGGGATGGCAAGCCCTCCTGCAGCCATCTCCACGCATGGGAAAGACAAGGGAGGGATTGCAGAACCCTGTGAGGGGGAAGAGAAGGGGATGCTGTGTGCCCAGGCTTTAGCAAGGCCTTAGACATGGTCTCCTGTGGTCTCCTTATGGCCAGATTGGTGACAGCTGGACTGAGGAAGTGGAGCATGAGGTGGGTGGGAAGTTGGCTGTTTGATGAGATTAAAATGTCACCTGTGATAAAAAGTACACTTGGCAGCCACTCACTGCTGACATCCCTTAGTGACAAGCCCTTGGCCACCACTGTAGAACATTTATGTTCTCTCTATATATCATGGAATGAAATGAATTTTCAACTCCTTTGTGGTCTTTTGGTGTTGATACCAATTTATGAGGAGCCCTTGGGTAACTTCATTGAGTTAATGCTCTCTAAAAGTGAAGAGATGTGTAAGATGATTGTGAAGGGTTAAAATATTCCAGCCCTCAAGTGCCCACCAAGCCTCTCTCTCATTCCCCCTACTCTGCAAGACAATGAGAGAAAAGCAGGAAAAATATCATGGGTCAACATAAAGGAAGATTAATGGGGAGAGAGGGGATTATGAGGGTTGTGGACAGCAAAAAACAAAGGCCACATGCAGGAGCAAAACAAAACTACAGGAGACTTATTCTATAGTCCCATCAGCGGAAATGTCCAGCTACCTCCATGGAGAAAAGAATTTAGCACATGTAGTAGTCACTTGATATGGAGTATTTCTAAATAAAGAACAGCCAAAGCCTTCCTTCTCCTCCTCAGGCCTTGCCCCACCACTTCCTTTCTCTCCATTTATTGCTGAGCATGACATTCTATGGAGTTGAATATCCCTCTGGTCAGTCCAGCCAAGCTGTCCCATCCATGTCCCCTCTGAAACACTTGCCCCCCTGAGCCCATGGGCTGGGGGTGAGTTGCAGAGACGCTTCATGCAGGGCCAGCTCTGCTCGGGGACAGGCAGAGCCTTGTGCTGGGACCAACAGCGTTGCAGCCACGAGGACCAAGCACAGCAGGACAGGGGCTGCTCTGGCGAAAGGGAACTGCATCCCAGCCACACCCAGAGCAATGGTGTTCAGGGGCTCTTCCAAGCTCTGTTATTCTACCACTCAATGAATCTTTCCCTTGGAGGGCTGTCACAATGTCACAATGGACCATTGATTCAATGAGATTCCACAGTTTCCCAGGGTCCTTTTAGCTCCATAAGGGTCTCTGCATTTTTATAAGGGCCCCTTGATTCTCTGAGGTTCTGCAGTGTCCCAGGTTTCCTTTTGTTCCAGGTGTCCCTGACATGTCAGACTGGACTCTTGACTCCATGAGGTTCCACAGACTCCAAAGGTACTTTTTGTTCTCTGAGGCCCTGCAGTGTCACAAGGGCCACTTGACTCCATGTGGTTGCACAGGGTCAGAAAGGCCTCTTGTATTCACAAGGTTCTGATGTGTCTCAGTGTTCCTATTGCTCCATAAGGCCCTGTAGTGCCACCATGGCCCCTTGATTCCAGGAGATTCCATGGGGTCAAAATGGCCCTTGATAACAAGAAGGTTCCAAAATTGGTCAGGATTCCTTTTTTTTTATGAGGCCTTGCCTATCAAACAGCACCTTGGTTCCATGAGGTTCCACACTGTCCCAGGGTTCCATGAGGTTCCACATTGTCCCAGGGTTCCTTGGTTTCCATAAGGTCTTGGAGTGTCACAAAAGCCTTTTGTTTCCAAGAGTTTCCACACTGTTCCAGCGTACCTTTAGTTCCCTGAGGCCCTACAATGTTAAAATCGTCTCTTGATTCCATGAAATTTCAAAATATACCAGGGTTCCTTCGGTTCAAGAAAAACCCCATGTCACTCTGACCACTTAATTCAATGAGGTTCTGCAGTGTCCTAAGGTTTCTTTGCCTCCATAAGGTCCTTCAGTGTGACAATGGCCCCTTCATTCCATGAGATTCTGAAAGAAAGAGAAAACAAAGCAAGAGGAGATAAGAAGGAGAGAGAAAGAAAGAGAAAAAGATTATAATATGTTGAGGCCACTGATGCCCAAAAAGGCAGAACAAACTGTTTAGAGACAAAGTTTTAGTCTATAAACAGCAAGGTATTTATTAAGACAACGTTGGGAAGCCCCCGACTAGCGTCGGACAAAGAGCTTCAAAATCTACAGTGAGAAGCTACAGTATTTATACATTTTGGTGAGGGATTACAGTATTCTTACATACATATTCATGCATAATTATAATATTGCAATATAATATTCATAGCAGGCGGAGTTGGGGCGGAGCTGTCCATTTTGAGGAATATTATGAGGGGAGATCCTGTTACTTCATCAGGTGGTGGTCGCATTCTTGCTCCTCATCCTCATGAACTCTGTATGATCTTGCAGTGGGTTTTGCCAACTATGGTGTTCTGGTTTCTTTTCTTGGGATTAACCTGTCAATTTGTTGTTTAGCTAAGCACAGGTCTACGCTAATTGGATCGTTAATTATGTCTCCACTGAAGGTTAAACCTTATCTCTTGGAAACTCCCATGAAAGTTGGGTGCTCTTTGTAAAATCCCCTAAGTTCTGGCTTTTCTCTACTTCATTCCCCCCCTTTTCTTATGGCTTGCGGATTCTTCCGCCAAGCCCAAAAGAATTTTGTGCTGTTTTCACCATAATCCATAAAGTTTGGGTTCTCTTAATTATGGTGCTAATCTTGTACCACAAGTACACATTCAGGAGTGTTAGCAGGACGGTACTTACGGCTATAGCTATCATTGGATGTACTAGAGAATTGAATACCTGTGTTGCAGTAGGGGAACGTCCTGTTAGGATATCCCACCAATGCTGTTCTCCCTCTCGCTCTACCTTTGTCAGGATAGTTTTTATCTTTGCTGTATCGTGTTCTACTTGCCATAAGGTGCGTTGTGTACTTCTGTTTACTTCTTGCACTAATCTTTCTATGTCTGGGTGTCTAAGCATTTTCTTAAGAAGTTCAGTATCCATACCTATTTGCAGGTGTGGTATATTATGATACAGGCTATAATCCACTTCTATCAGCTGTTTAGTAGTTACCGGAGCAGTGTAGTCAAAATCACAACCTATAATGCGAGTAAAATTACATACACAAAAGTTAGTACCATTAGTTGTTTCATGGCAATGGTCAATTGTGAGTTCAGTACAGAGAGTCCTAAGGCATGCACATCCATTGCCGATATAGTATACCTGCGATTTGGTTTGATTGTGGGGTAACATTTCAAAGGTACATATGCTATTTTCAGTGTCTAAGCACAGGTCTTCTCCTTCTACAATAGTATTTTCACAGACATAACTTAAGTGTCCTTTGGAGATGCACGTTTCTAAGCTGACTGTTATCCATTTCCCCTTAATGTAATCAAAACTGGCCCAGACGTTATGATCAATTGGTCGAACTAAAACGTTTTGGTGCATTGTCCCCAGAGTCAGGACAGGAAAAACAGTTCGTTCCCTGGCGGCACTGATCGTGAGTACATATGCCTCGATTTGTTCATGTTGGGGATTGTAGGTAAAATTTACCAGGTGCCACCAGGCTTGATGATCCCTTTCAAACTGGGTAGTGGAATTGTTTTTAGCTATTAGTTCTCTTATTTCTTGAGGCAAAATTCCTGAGACTCCTTCCCTTATAATTCCAGCTGTTACAGACTGTACCCACTGCTGTGTTTGGATGCATTGGAGAGCGAGTGCAACCGTCCTGCTAACATCCCCAGCATATTTTGCAATCTTAAGGAAATCCTCAGCCGTGTGGTTAGCTAATAGGGTTAGCAGTTTGACTGCTACCGATTGTGTTTCGGCCAGGGCCAACATAGATGAGCTTATGGGAACCCTAAGTCTCCCCAGATCTGAAGTAACTGAGCTTAACTTATTTACTAATACCTCCTGGTCGATCGTGTTCAATACTCCTAATCCCGTCCCTAACCATCCAGTTACATCTCTACGGACTCGCTGGGGATAGGATCTAGCTGCCAGCCATGCATTCCAGCCTGTGAGGCTCTGCTGAATAAAGGGCTGGCATTCCCCTCGTAATTGCGAAACATCTACCTGGACATTAACTTTAATTCTTTTTAGTGAGTATGCGGGATCTAATAACAATTTCTGCCCATTTGAGTGGCTTATTACCTGTGGACCAATAAAAGTCAGATTATGTATTCTTCTACAAATTGGGCTGAGAAGTACTGAAGTTGTGGGGGTTTTAGTAGTAATAGGGGTGTCTTCTGCGACATGGATCATAAACTGGTCCGATACCGCTCGATCTCTATTTAACCATATACAAGTTACTGTGACAAACTGAGTTAAAATCATTTTTAGTTCACATTTCTCCTCTCCACTGCTACCTACTGTGTCCCATAAGCAGCTAACTGATCCTTCTCTTTTTACCCATACTGGATGTTGTATCCCTTTACTGAATGTAAGGATTGAGCCTTTCTTCGGGGTTATGGTTAGTCTAACCTGTCCCTTATCCTGACTCACCAAATTGGCAGGTTTACATCCTATCTGAATCTCTTCCCCTCTTTTCCCAGTTATACTCGTTAGTTTTCCTTGACTCTCTGTGTATTGCCAGTCATATGGCATATATGATTGGTTGTTGTGCAAGACATAGATAACTAAATACTGGTCGACTTCTGGGCTAGACTGTGGATCATCCGCATCGGACCACATAAGCGCCTTCCTCATTCGTGCAGTAGACCAAGGCCATTGCAACTCAAACGATAAAATTATACTTATCCAGTGTCCCGAAATCATTATGAGGAGCATGGTTAAATCTATTGTCAATGATTGTCGTTAGGGATCCTTCTTCCTTTAGTGGAGAGTCATTCCTTGAAATTCCTGGTCCAGGCTACAGGGAGTTGAGGGGGCAGAAACAGTTACTCCTGAAACAGACATTCCCGTTATTCTTTCCCAGGATTCCTCATCATAATTTTGCAAATAGTGAGCCCCGATTCCTGCCCCACAATACTCAGCTATTGCCCAGGTTTTATCCTCACAAAGGATTCTCCGCACTGCGTTCCTAGTCCAATGTTCCAGATTCATTAAATACCAATGATCCCTGTTTTCTACTACTAATGTTGATATTATGTGTAGATTTTCTACATCTTGTGGTGACCAATGTTGTTTTAACAGATCTCTATAGCGGTCTGTGATATCCTGATTAAATTTACGGTCGCAACTCATACAAGTACCGTAGTGTCTGTAATAATTTTGATGTACCCACCAAATTTTCTGACACCCACCACACAACACTTTGTACCAACGGTAGTGGGACCCATCCTTCCCACATCCACAAAAATATCTTGGTCTTTTTGATATTCTTTTTCTGATCTGTGATGATTTCGACCAATTCCTTCCTCCCGTGTGGGCTAATTCTTGAGCCAGGGATATTACTCCCCATGCTTTTACGTTTGGCTTAACCTCTTTAACTATTGGTAACAGGGCTCTTGTCCAGCGCCGCCTCTGTATTTTAGTGAGATTACGTTCATCCATTTTCTGAGGGGGAGTTTTCTTGTTCAGGTTCCGGGGCTTTCTTAACCCGTGAGTAGTGGATCCAGGTAGGTCGTTCCTTTATTCGGACTGCCGTGAAGGTGGTCAGCAATACCTGGAACGGTCCCTCCCACCTCTCTTGTAGGGGTTCTCCTAAAAGATTCTGAACATATACCCAGTCACCAGAGTTAAAGGGGTGCAACTTGTTATCGGGTTGTCTAGGCTGTTGTCCTATTACTATAGTGGCATTTTTGTCAAACTGTTTCCCTATCGCAGTAATGTAATCATATACATACTGGTTGCCTATATGATCTATAGCTTCACTGTTCACAATTTGCATTGCATAGGGTCGCCCATACAGAATTTCAAACGGGCTCAGCTTTTCTTTTGATCTGGGCTTGACCCTTAATCGAATCAAGGCAATAGGCAAGGCTTGGTACCATTGCAGGTTGGTCTCCTGACATATCTTAGCAATTTGTTGTTTAAGAAGATGATTCATTTTTTCTACTTGCCCACTGGCTTGGGGCCTATAGGGTGTATGCAATTGCCACTTGATTTGTAGTGCCTTGCTGATTGTCTGAACAATCTTTGCACAAAAATGCGTTCCCCGGTCCGATGAAATATTTTTAGGTATCCCAAACCTTGGTATAATTTCATTCAGTAATACTTTAATCACCTCTTTTTCTTTACATGTCTTACATGGAAAGGCTTCAGGCCACCCAGAAAATGTGTCAGTTAAAACTAACATATATCGATATCCCCCTTTCCTTGGGAGTTCGGAGAAATCAATTTGCCACATTTCCCCTGGGAATTTCCCTTTGTTAATTGCTCCCAAGTGTACTTTTGTTCCAGTGTTTGGATTGTTTTTCAGACAGCGCTCACACCGGGAGGTCACTTGTTTTATGGTAGTATATAGTTTAGGTCCTGCTATTCTACTTTTAAGATACTGATAGAGGGGATCTAAACCCCAGTGAGTTTTCTCATGTTCTGTCTTTACGAATTGCCACATTATATTTCCTGGCAATATTAACTGCCCTGTTTCCATTTGGCCCCATCCACTATCCAGTAGCTTGCCCTTATTTCTCTGTATCCACTTATGATCTGTTTCTCGATATTCCGGTTGGAAGTTAGTATCCAACTCTCCAGGTACTAATGCAGTTACTAGTAGTCCTTGACCCTTTATTGCAGCTAACTTGGCTTCTGCGTCAGCTTTCCTATTACCTATTTCTGGGACGGTGTTACCTTTCAGGTGTCCTTTACAATGCATTACGGCCACTTGGTCCGGGAGCTGGACGGCTTCCAGTAGTCGTAGGATTTCTTCTGCATGTTTTACAACCTTCCCCTGGGTGGTTAATAATCCCCGTTCCTTCCAAATCGCTCCATGAGCATGCACTACGGAGAAGGCATATTTAGAGTCCGTCCACACATTTATACATAGTCCGTCTGCCAATTCAAGAGCCCGGGTGAGGGCTATCAACTCTGCCTTTTGTGCAGAGGTCCCCACAGGTAAAGGATTTGATTCAATCACCTGTTCCGTAGTGGTTACCGCATACCCAGCCATCCTCACGCCTTGTTTCACAAAGCTGCTGCCGTCTGAGAACCAGTTCTCTGCTTCCGGGATTGGTATCTCTTTGAGGTCAGGACGGCTGGAGTACACTGCTTCAATAGTTTCCATGCAGTTATGCTCAAGTGGTTCCTCTGGTGTCCTTCCTTCTAAAAATGAAGCTGGATTGACAACGTTAGTGGCCTGAATTACTATGTCATCAGATTCAACCAGTATTGCCTGGTACTTCAGGAATCTCGAGGGTGACAGCCAATGGCCACCCTTCTGTTCCAATACTGTCGATACAGTATGAGATACTAACACTGTCATCTTTTGTCCCAATGTGAGTTTCCTGGCCTCTTCAATGTTCAGAATTACGGCAGCAACTGCCCTTAGACATGTAGGCCATCCTTTGCTCACCTCATCCAGTTGCTTCGAGAAGTATGCCACAGCCCTTTTACATGGTCCCAGCTGTTGGGCCAACACCCCCATTGCCATTCCCTGGCGTTCATGAGAGTACAACCAAAAAGGCTTCGTCACATCTGGCAAACCCAGTGCCGGGGCCTTCATAAGTTCTTTTTTTAATCTTTTGAATGCTGCCTCAGCCTCAGGAGTCCACTCAACAGTCCTTTTGGTGTCCTTGAGTAAGTCATATAGTGGCTTTGCCAGTATCCCGTACTGGTATATCCATAACCGGCACCATCCTGTCATCCCTAAAAAGGCTCGTAAGTCTCTAGGTGTTTGGGGCTTAGGCATCTGGCATATAGCTTCTTTCCTTGTTGTTCCTAGAGATCTCTGTCCCTTTGAGATTTCATATCCCAAGTACACGACTTGTTTTTGTACTAACTGGGCCTTTTGTTGGGAGACTCGGTATCCGTTTAAGCCCAAGAAATTTAAAAGCGAAATCGTCCATTGAACACAATCTTCTTCTTTCTCATTTCCCAGGATCAGATCATCGACATACTGTAGAAGAACGCCATCTCCTGGCGGCCGTTCCCATTGCTCTAGCTCTTTAGCCAATTGGTTCCCAAAAATTGTGGGACTATTCTTGTAACCCTGGGGCAACACCGTCCATGTTAATTGAGTTTTTCTCCCCCCAATGGATTCCCATTCAAAAGCAAAAATCTTCTGACTTTCTGACGCTAAGGGAAGGCAAAAGAATGCATCTTTTAAATCCAACACTGTAAACCAGATTAAGTTATCTTTCAATTTGGTTAAAAGGGTATATGGATTGGCCACTACCGGATGTATAGTTTTTGTAATTTCATTTACAGCTCTTAAGTCCTGTACCAATCTATATGTTCCGTTTGGTTTCTTTACTGGCAGGATGGGTGTATTAAATTCAGACTCACATTCTATTAACAATCCTAATTCTAAAAACTTCTTTATTATGGGTGTTACTCCCTCTCTGTCTTCCAGCCTTAGTGGGTATTGTTTTTTATTTACCGGCTTTGCCCCTTGTATTAATTCAACCTTTATTGGTATTGCTTGTTTCGACCTCCCAGGTGTGTCCGTTGCCCAGGCCAAGGGATACACTTCGTCCATGATTCGCTTGTTATTTTCATTGTTTCGCTCTGGCTCAACGCTGCTCATAGCTAAGCTTAGAGCAGCTATCCATCTGTCTTCATTAACCAAAAATTCCAGTTCCCCCTTACTAAATTTAATGACCGCTCCCAAGTTCTCCAGCAAATCTCTCCCTAATAAAGGCTTAGGAGAATTAGGTAAATACAAGAATTGGTGTATTCCCATCTGTTTCCCAATTTTATACTTTAAGGGTTTTAGGAAAAATGCCTTTTCTGGTTGGCCTGTTGCACCTATGACTCTTACAGATTCATCACTTTGTGGTACCAATTTTTGATTTAAAACCGAGAATGTTGCTCCAGTGTCGACTAAAAAATCTAGTTCTTCATTACCCTCCCCCAGCGTTATTTTAACCAGTGGGTCCGCTAGGGAACAACCCACCGGTCCTCCTCATTGATTGCTTTGATGTGCAATAGTGGTGGCAGAGTTAGCACTTTTTATTGCCAGGAGGGGACAGTCCCGCTTCCAGTGACCTATTTGCAGGCAGTGGGAACACTGATTTGGTCCTATTCTCTGCGATACGTGTGCACCTCCCCTTCCTCGCATGAAGTTACCACGACCCCTTCCTCCTGTATTAGATCCAGGGACCCTGCCCCCGGTCCCCACAGGGTACTGACCATATGTTTCAGGGAATCCCTGGGTCATAGCTACCAAACGTGGTGGCTTCCCTGCTAGTTTCTTTTCTTCTCTATTGTTATATACTCTCCAGGCTTCCGTCATCAATTTTTCCAGATTTTTGTCGTCTGGGTGACCTAATCTTTGCAACTTTCTTCTTATGTCTGGATTACTTTGCCCTATAAACAGCCCGACCAGTTGTGCAATGCCTATTTCCGAAGCGGGATCCAAGGGAGTATATTGTCTCATTGCCTTTCTGAGTCTATCTAAGTAGTCGGTAGGTGATTCCCCTGTATCCTGTCTGATTTGATATAGGGCAGCCCAATTTATTGCCTTAGGAATCGCATTCCTTAAACCTTCGGCAATTATTTCTCGATATTGCTTCAACATTGCATAGTCTTCTGGTCGGTTCACGTCCCATCTCGGGTTTTCTCTAGGGAAAATATCCCTTAAATCTCCCCGTAAGGACCTCGCGTGCGTCCTAGCCGCATTTAGCACCAACTCCTTCTCAGTAGGAGTAAATGCATTCAATAACAAGTCCGTATCCTCCCAGTCAATGTCTTGGTTCCTAGCTATTAATTCAAATCTCTGTGCTATACTTTCTGGTTCTTCCCTGAAACTCTTCACTGCCTCCTTCCATCTATCCAACTCCCCTGATGAAAAGGGGACCTTTATTCTTCCTTGTTCTCCTTTGAGATTTATTACTTGTCTAAGGGGAGCAATTAAACGGCTATCTGCTTTCTTTCCTGTTTTCCCTTTGCTGCCTTTTTGCTTCGCCGACCTGGTTTGATAGGAATGGCTGGCACCTTCTGATTCATCACTGTCACTGCTACTTTCAGTGTCTGTTTTGCCTTTCAGTCTTCTTGTGTCTGGGGTTTTCGGTAATGTCCCAGTTTCTGCAGCGTTGGCGGTTCCTATTCTGCTTTTTCCCTGTGTTGTGTCGCTCGAAGTATCCTCCTCGCTATCCTGTTTTTCCACCGTTCCTGGCGTTACAGGAGCACCTTTGATTGTTTTTGTTTTTGTGGCAGCCTCAAATATTTGAAATCTCTGTATCAAGTCTGTTATGTCCATAAGGCTTTCTTTTTCACTATCACTATCTCGTCTCTTTCTATATTTAAGACATTGTTTTCCAATACTGCAGGCATCACAACAACGCTTTTTTGCTTTAGAATTCTTCTGATCTTTTTCTAGTGCTAACACAAAAGGGTCTTGGGGTGGGATATTTACCCCACAATCTCTCTGCCACTCTGGTTTGTCTCTCAATGAAAAAAACATTTCACAATATATAACCTCATCCCACTTTTCTAATCTGCGGAGGAACAGAAGGAGCTGCAGCATTGTATTATAATTCAAGCTCCCCTCAGGGGGCCACTTTTCTCCCTCGTCTAAGGTATATAATGGCCACCAGTCTTGACAATACTTTAACAGCTTCTTTTTACTCATGTTTCCACCCGGGACCCCTCCAAACTCTTTCCAGTGTTTCAGAATACACCCAAGGGGGGTTTTTAAATTTATTTCTTTACCTTCCTTACTCGGTTGACTGCCCATTGTCAATATTTACTCCCACTAGATTGTCAATCGCTTCGTTCGTCTCTAGCCGGCCTTCTCGCGAAGGACGCGGAAACGTAGATCGGAACTCCTCACTCGCTTCACAGTCAGACTGCGTCTCATTCACTCTCTTTCACACTCTTGCACTCCCCTCTGACCGCCCCCCCTTAATATTGGATCAAAATAATGATGTTACCAGGGGAGGCCACAAGATGTCGCTGTAGACCGCAGGATTTTCAGGTGGTCCCTGGTGCAGCTTGATTCTATTATTACAACAGGTCTGAAAGCATTTGGAGAAAGACTAAGCCTCGAGTTCTCTTACAGAAATATTCCACCCACTTAACCATATGCAGAGCTTGCTCTGAGAAACAATGGTCACACCTTATATATGACACCCCTGGCAAACGATCTTCATCAAAAATTAAGCCACTGCAAACATTACATCTAGCAATCATAAACAGCGAACATTCACAATTTGGACAAATCTTTATCAGAGGCTCAGAGGAACAAAGCCCTTCTACAGACAGCCTTTCAGTACCTTTTCCCATACAGAACTCTTGAAATCTAATAGCTTACAGGAATTAGTTAACAGCAATCTCCTTCTCTCTCTTTTTTTTTTTTTTTTTTTTTTTCTTGTAGTTCAAAAGGCTAAAACAACACAATTATTAGCACCCCACTCAACATACATACCAACTTCACATATAATTCAAATAGCTAAAACAACACAATTATTAGCATTACACTCAACATACATAGTAGCATCACATATAGTTCAAACAGCTAAAACAACACAATTATTAGCATCACACTCCACATACATAGCAGCATCACATATAGTAATAAGTTCATACGCTATTCTGCCTTCGTGAGATTCAAATCCATGTTCTTGAGGGGACTCCAACCCCTAAAAAAAAACCTCTTAAAATCGGGGACTCTAACCCCTTTCAGGACTCAGGCTCTGGGGACTCTAACCTCAGACCTGGGAGCGTCCTCCTCGCCCTGTTCGATTCAGTTTTATAGTGCACCTTTATTCCTTCATTCAAATACGGTTATAAATACCTTTTGATCCTTCGAGAGGTCCTTGTCCACCGGTGTATGAGACCAGGGGTCAGGGAGACTGTCCGACAGCAAACTCGGTCGTGGGGGCGCCCTACAGTGTCCCCAGCCCCTCGGGTTTCAGCACCGATGGAGCAGGACTGTCCCTTCGTGGTTGCCAGAATATGATGCCCAAAAAGGCAGAACAAACTGTTTAGAGACAAAGTTTTAGTCTATAAACAGCAAGGTATTTATTAAGACAACGTTGGGAAGCCCCCGACTAGCGTCGGACAAAGAGCTTCAAAATCTACAGTGAGAAGCTACAGTATTTATACATTTTGGTGAGGGATTACAGTATTCTTACATACATATTCATGCATAATTATAATATTGCAATATAATATTCATAGCAGGCGGAGTTGGGGCGGAGCTGTCCATTTTGAGGAATATTATGAGGGGAGATCCTGTTACTTCATCAGGTGGTGGTCGCATTCTTGCTCCTCATCCTCATGAACTCTGTATGATCTTGCAGTGGGTTTTGCCAACTATGGTGTTCTGGTTTCTTTTCTTGGGATTAACCTGTCAATTTGTTGTTTAGCTAAGCACAGGTCTACGCTAATTGGATCGTTAATTATGTCTCCACTGAAGGTTAAACCTTATCTCTTGGAAACTCCCATGAAAGTTGGGTGCTCTTTGTAAAATCCCCTAAGTTCTGGCTTTTCTCTACTTCACCACAGTATGCTATTGGAAGCCTATGTGCACAGCCCAGGCCATGGAGAGGGAAACAGGGCCCCTGCATCTTTAAGCCTGCTTCAAGAACAGCAGTAAACACTAGAAAGAATGTGGCAGCTGTTAGGAGCAGCAGGTAAACACATTGATACAGAAGGGCATAGTTTTGAGAAAAGTACCAATCCCGCTGCGTGGTAAACCAAGCACACCCTAACCATTGACCAATGATATTCTTGTACTATTCGTGGACTCAGAAAGTATGCGATATGTGTGTGTGGAGTATAAACAATAAATCAGAGCACTGACTATACTTCTATGAAGGATGCGTCTTTGACTCTGCGCCGAAATCTGGAGAGCTCAAAAAACCAACATTTCTTACTTTAATAATACAGCTCCCATCAGAGCCTTGTGGAAGTCCAGCTTTCACATGTCTAGATGGCAGGGCTGTGACCACTTGGAGAGCAGATGGCTCTGGTTTTATCTGCTCTGCTCTGGCCGCCCACCCTCCCCAGGAGGGACTTCCAGTCCACAGGCCATTCTGGGCAGTGTTCCCACTGTCCCAGACAATCTAAGGTTGGGTTAGAGGCTCCAGGTGGGGTGGTATGTTGGAGCATTCCCAGGCTGCCTTTGCCTGGCAGCTGCCCCAGGGCTGCCCTATGAGGCTCACAGGAGTTGTCATGTGGGATAAAATATTATCGCACCCCTGTGAGGTTTGACCCATCCCTTTCCCCCACTCCACATACACACCCGAGTTGGTTCTGACCCAAAATTATACTGCAGTGCCTCACAGGGTCACAATGGCTCCTTCATTCCATGAGATTCCACAGTGTCACAATGGCTCCTTCATTCCAGGAGGGTCTGCAATATAACAATGAATCCTTGATTCAATGGGGTTTCACAGTGTCACAATGGCCCCTTGATTCCATGAGGTTGCACCTTGTCACAATGGCCTGTGATTCCGTTGGGGTCGGCAATGTCACAATGACCCCTTAATTCCATGAGGTTTCTAAGTGTCACAATGGTCTCTTTGGCTCAACAAGGCCCTGCAATGTATCAATGGCCCATTGATTCCATGAGGTTCTGAAGTGTCATAATGGCTCCTTGATGGGCATCCTTGGTGCCAAAAAGTCCCCTTGATTCCATGAAGTTCCACAGTGTCACAGTGGTCCCTTTGGCTCTGTACGGCCCTGTGACATCACATGACCTCACGGCTCCTCAGCAGCCCTGGAAGTTCAACAAGGGGAAGTGCCAGATTCTGCTGCTGGGATGGGGCAACCCCAAATGAATGGACAGACTGGAGAGGGAGAGATTGGAAATCAGTGATAGGAAAGGGCCCTGAGGGTCCTGGTTCTTGGCCTGTTGGCCATGGGTCAGCAGTGTCCTGGCAGCCAGGAGGGCCAACTGTGTTGTTAGTCACTGAACAGGATCCCCAGGGCAGTGGTCACAGCACGAAGGCTGACAGAGCTCAGGGAGCGTTTGGATGATATTCTGAGGCACAGGATGTGACTCTTGGGGGTAGTCCTGTGCAGGGCTGCGGGTTGGACTCCATGACCCTTGTGGGTCCCTTCCAACTCAGCATATTCTGTGATTCTTTGTGACTGCAGAGATGATGAGTAAAGTTGTTTGCTTGCAAGAAAATTCAAAAGTTGCAAGAATGATCAAAGCAGAAGATTGTCATCTATAGTGATGCCGAAAGGGTTTTTTTAACTTTTCAATTTTCATATTTTGTAGATTTTAGAGACACAGTAGATGTAATGCTGTAGATTTTAGTGAATTAATATTTAGCAGCTTGTAGCACAAAATCCTTCTATCCCTACCCCTGCTTCAGAACAGGCAGCTGAGATCTGCCAGCTGTTTAGTCTCTCCCTCAAGGTACCTGATTAAAGCATATCAGAAGAGAACATAAACATGGAGCAGTGTGACCCGAAGCCCTGGAGAGCGTCCAAGAGACCTTTGTGTGCTGAAGAAGAGGAGGTGGATGAAGACACAGGGTCCCAACGACCCCAGCCCCAATTCAACAGGGGTGGGAACTGGGAGGGGACAGAGGTGGAACTGGACATGTGGACAGTAGTGATTGGATAGGTTATATTATAAAAGCTATAGAACTTAGAGCTTGCGCGCGCGCGTCGATGTATTCCTGGATGAGCGGGGTTGCTCATTAAAGTGCCTGCCCGTTATCTTATCTCCTACAAAACTTGGCTCAGAGTCTTTTTTACAGACTTCTACAGCAACAATAGAATCATAGAATCGATTGGGTTGGAAAAGACCTCTGAGATCATCAAGTCCAACCCTTGGTCCAACTCTAGTCCATTTACTAGATCATGGCACTCAGTGCCACATCCAATCTGCGTTTAAAAATCTCTAGGGATGGTGAATCCAACACCTCTCTGGGCAGTCCATTCCAATGCCTGATTACTCTCTCTGTAAAGAATTTTTTTCAGATATCCAACTTAAATTTCCCCTGGCAGGGCTTGAGCCCGTGCCCCCTTGTCCTATTGCTGAGTGCCTGGGAGAAGAGACCAGCCCCCATCTGGGCAGAACTTTCCTTCAGGTAGTTATAGACAGTGATGAGGTCACCTCTGAGCCTCCTCTTCTCCAGGCTAAACAACTCCAGCTCCCTCAGCCTCTCCCCATAGGGCTTGTGCTCCAGTCCCTTCACCAGCCTTGTTACTCTTCTCTAGACTCGCTCCAGCACCTCAATATCCTTTCTGAACGGAGGGGCCCAGAACTGAACACAGTTGTTATGGGTTCACCTAGGTGAGCCTAGATTTGGGCCCTGAAGTGTGGACTAGGCCGAAGCTGTCAGCTGACTTGAGCTGGGCTGAGCCAACAGCTGACCTCTTCTAGCCAGTAATTTTGTATTCCATACCACATTATGACATCATCTCCAGGGAAGGAGGAACCAGTGTGGGAGTGGTTAAGTCAGTTGCTTCTCAGCCCTCCTCTTGGGAGGACGCACGATGCTGTCCCAGGGGGGATGGAGAGGACCAGGCCCACCACTGGCTCACAGGGTATCTCAGGAAAGTAAAATGTGTTGTTCTGGGTCTCTCCTTTCTGCTTGGGTTTGTATCCCTGGGGAATAAGCTTCTTCTTAAGTAATGTGTAGTTAAGACAGTAGAATTTGTGTGTTCGTTAAGAAGTTGAGGTGGGGAAATTGTTGTTGTAGACTTGTGTGAGTGTATATTTGTACTCTTTTCTAATTGTCTCTTTCTTTCTGTGAAAAATATATGTAGATTTAGTATAAATGCAGTTTGAAGTGTTTTTTTTTCTTTCCCCTCTCTTTTCCTCCCTTTCCCTGGTGTTAGGAGGGAGGCTTTTCTCTCTGTGCTTGGGGGGGTTGGCAGTTGCTTATCTCAAACCAAGACAACAGTACTCAAGGTGTGGCCTCACCAATGCAGAGTACAGGGGAAGGATCACTTCCCTGGTCCTGCTGGCCATGCTATTTTTGATACAGGACAGGATCCCATTGGCCTTCTTGGCCACCTGGGCACACTGTTGGCTCACGTTGAGCTTCCTGTCAATTAGTACTCCAAGGTCCCTTTCTGCCTGGCTGCTCTCCAGCCACTCTGTGACCAGCCTGTAGCACTGCAGGGGGTTGTTGTGGCCAAAGTGCAGGACCCAGCACTTGGCCTTATTGAACTTCATTCCATTGGAATCAGCCCATCTCTCAAGTCTATCCAGATCCTTCTGCAGAGACCTCCTGCCTTCCAGCAGGTGGACACTCCCTCCCAGCTTGCTGTCATCAGCAAATTTGCTGATGATGGACTCAATCCCCTCATCTAAATCATCAATAAAGATGTTAAACAGGACTGGACCCAACACAGACCCCTGGGGAACACCACTAGTGACCGGCCGCCAGCTGGATGCAGCTCCATTCACCAGCACTCTCTGGGCCCGACCCTCCAGCCAGCTTTTAATCCAAGAGAGGGTACATTTGTCCAAGCCATGGGCTACCAGCTTTTTCAGGAGTATATTATGGGAGACAGTGTCAAAGGCCTTGCTGAAGTCCAGATAGACCACATCCACAGCCTTCCCCTCATCCACCAGGTGGGTCACCTGATCGTAAAAAGAGATCAGGTTGGTCAGACAGGACCTGCCCCTCCTAAACCCATGCTGGCTGGGTCTAATCCCTTGTCCACCTGCTCAGGAAATTCAGTTCCTAGGAGTGAAGTGGCAAGACGGGCGTCGTCAGATTCCAACAGAGGTGATCAACAAAATAGCAGCTATGTCCCCACCGACCAGCAAGAAGGAAACTCAGGCTTTCCTAGGCGCCGTGGGCTTTTGGAGGATGCATATCCCTGAGTACAGTCAGATTGTAAGCCCTCTCTACCTTGTGACACGGAAGAAAAATGATTTCCAGTGGGGCCCTGAACAACAACAAGCCTTTGAGCAGATTAAACAGGAGATTACCCATGCAGTAGCCCTTGGGCCAGTCAGGACAGGACAGGATGTGAAGAAAGTGCTCTACACTGCAGCCGGGGAGAATGGCCCATCCTGGAGCCTCTGGCAGAAAGTACCTGAGGAGACTCGAGGACGACCGCTGGGATTCTGGAGTCGGGGATACAAAGGATCTGAGGCCAGCTACACCCCAACTGAGAAAGAGATCCTGGCATCTTATGAAGGAGTTCGAGCCACCTCAGAAGTGATTGGCACTGAGGCACAGCTCATCCTGGCACTCCGACTACCAGTGTTGGGCTGGATGTTCAAAGGAAAAGCTCCTTCTATCCATCATGCCACGGATGCCACATGGAGTAAGTGGATCGCTCTGATCACGCAGCGAACCCGGATAGGGAATCCTAATCGCCCTGGGATTTTGGAAATCATCACTAACTGGCCGGAAGGTGAGAGTTTCGGATTGTCCTCTGAAGAAGAAGAGGAGCAGGTGACACGAGCTGAGCAGGCCCCACCATATAACCAGCTACCAGAAGAGGAGAAGCGATATGCTGTCTTCACAGATGGCTCCTGCCGCATTGTAGGGACAAGCCGGAAATGGAAAGCAGCTGTATGGAGTCCTACACGTCGAGTTGCAGAAGCAACTGAAGGACAAGGTGGATCAAGTCAGGTTGCAGAGCTGAAAGCTGTTCAGCTGGCTTTGGATATCGCTGAACGAGAGAAGTGGCCAAGACTCTACCTTTACACTGACTCGTGGATGGTGGCCAATGCTCTGTGGGGATGGCTGGAGCGTTGGAGAAAGGCCGGCTGGCAGCGCAAAGGGAAACCCATCTGGGCGGCTGAGATGTGGCAGGACATCGCTGCCCGGGTAGAGAAGCTGAGTGTGAAGGTCCGTCACGTAGATGCTCATATACCCAAGAGCCGGGCTCATGAGGAGCATCGTAACAACGAGCAGGTGGATCGAGCTGCCAGGATTGAAGTCTCTCAGGATTGGCAGCATAAAGGAGAATTGTTTCTAGCTCAATGGGCCCATGATGCCTCTGGTCATCAGGGCAGAGATGCAACATACAGATGGGCTCGTGACCGAGGGGTGGATCTAACCATGGACAGTGTCTCGCAGGTTATCCATGACTGTGACACATGTGCTGCCATCAAGCAGGACAAGCGGGTGAAGCCTCTATGGTATGGTGGACGGTGGTCGAAATACAGGTATGGGGAAGCATGGCAAGTTGACTACATCACACTTTCCCAAACACACCAAGGCAAGCGCTACATGCTGACCATGGTAGAGGCAACCACTGGATGGCTGGAGACATACCCCGTACCTCACGCCACTGCCAGGAATACCATCCTGGGCCTTGAAAAACAAGTCCTGTGGAGACACGGCACCCCAGAGAGAATAGAGTCTGACAATGGCACCCACTTCAAGAACAGCCTCATAGACACCTGGGCCAGAGAGCACAGCACTGAGTGGGTGTATCATATCCCCTACCATGCACCAGCTGCCGGGAAAGTTGAGCGATGTGATGGACTGCTGAAAACCACCTTGAAGGCGTTGGGTGGGGGAACTTTCAAACACTGGGAGCTGCATTTGGCAAAGGCCACCTGGTTGGTCAACACCCGAGGCTCGATCAATCGAGCTGGCCCTGCCCAATCAGAACTCTTGAATACTGTAGATGGAGATAAAGTCCCTGTGGTCCATATGAGAGGTATGTTAGGAAAGACTGTTTGGGTTAGTCCCACCTCAAACAAAGGCAGACCCATCTGAGGGATTGTTTTTGCTCAAGGACCTGGTTGCACTTGGTAGGTAATGCAAAAAGACGAAGAAACACGTTGTGTACCACAAGGGGACCTAATTTTGAGTGAGAAAAGTTTGTAATGTTTCATTGTATATATGTATATATATATGTATTTATAGGTAAAAAGGGGATTAATTTGGGAATGACTAGATGGTGTAGAATAAGGGGTGGATAATGTCCTAGTTTAGCAGGAGGGACCAGATAACATTGTGTGGGGGTGATCAAAGCTGTGTATTCTACCCCCTCTATTCATTCCAAAAGGACAATGGACCATTAGCAGCAGCTGCCCAGGGAGTCATTAGCACCTTCACAACTAGCCTGGGGGGGGCGTGGCTGCTAATGTGCCATCAATGGTTCAACAATACCCCATGGCTCCCAGAGTTAATCACCCATTGTGTGAGTCCCCACCCTGGGGGAGGGACTGGGTGCTCCCTGAGGGTACATAAGTGGTGGGTAAGAAGACCTTGGGAACCTCTTGTCGGATCCAGAGGAGCAGCAGGACCTCAACAGGAGGAGATCACCGCTCTCAACCAGACTACAGCCATCACCTGCACCAACAGGTTTCTCACTTCCTTTTGCTTTGGACTTGGGGGAACCACACGGGTCTCAGCACAAGGGCTAACAAACTCGTTTGGGTTTGTGCCCCAGGACACTGGGTTATACTGCTAGGTTTTGTGAGTTGAAAGCAATTTCTCTTTGTGTCAGTGTATTTATTGTAATATTATTATTAAATTTTTGCCTCTGACTTATAATCTCTCTCGTGGTGAGTTCATTTTCTCTGCTGGTTCACCTTTAAACCAGCACACCCATCCATCCCCTGCTTCATTCCCCGTCTCCCCTCCACTGGAATTCACGGGAGCAGGTGTAGGTGGATGTATTGGGATAATTACTGGAGTTGGGGGGCACCCAGTGTGGGAAATGAGGGGAAACTTATTCCCCCGTCTCTTACTGGGACTGGGGACACCCCAGTGATCAGTGACACCTCACGGTCTCTCTACAGGGAGGCATCCACATCAGTTGAGTGAAGAGGTCTGAGGTGGGTACCCCGAGTTCTGCTGGGCCCAGACTCTCCCCTCTCGGGGCCACAACCCTCCAGGGCATCCCAGTGTTTCCCAGTGTGCCCCAGTACATCCCAGTGTCTCTAACCCTCCCTTTCTCCACAGCCCCCTGTGGCCGACCAGGTGGAGCTTCTGTGTGAGTGATGCTGAGTTGCCTCTCTGAATGCCTCTCCGGGTGAGAAATATCAGAGGGTCCTCGGCACCCCAAAATGGCCCTAGGAGAGTCCTGGGCAATCGCTGAACCCTCTGGGTTGGGCAGAACTTGGGCACGGCAAAGGAACACAGAGGTGGCTGTCCCTGACCTGTGTCCCAGGTGAGCTGGACAGACCTGCCCCCATGCCTTTCCTTGCACTCAGGGGGCTCTGCAGACCCCTAGCATCACCATGAAGGCAGTGAGGGCCTCTGGGAGATTTCAGAGCATCCCTTGCTGAGGTACTCTGGGAGCCACATAGATCTCAGGATTCAAGTCCCTTCTCCTGCTCCAGGTCCCTTGAGACAGATGGGGTGGGGACAAGGCCCCTCTCATGTCCCAGTGGACACTAGGGCTGATGTTTTGGGCTCTGCCTTTCAGAACTGGAACTGGTGATGACACCATGTTCTTTCCTTCTCCAGCAGTATGAGGAAATGGTTTAAAGGTAAACCGGCAGGAGAAATGAACCCAACACAAAAGAGATTATAAGTCAGAGTTACAATTTAATAAAAATATTACAATAAATGCAATGATACAAAGAGAAATTGGTTTTAACCCACAAACCCCAGAAGTGTAACCCAGCCCCCTGAGGCACAAACAGATTGGTGTTCATTACCCCTGTGCTGAGCCCATGTGGTCTCCCTGAGTCCAAAGTAAAAAGAAGAGAAAGAAAAACCTGTTGGTGCAGATGACGGTCACAGTCTGGTCGAGAGCGGTGGTCTCCTCCTGTTGAGGTTCTGTCCCTCCTCTAGATCCGATGAATGGTACCAGAAGTCCCCAAAACCCAAGATTAAATACACTCTGTAGGGGGTGACTGTGAGTGCATCCCTTAAGGAAAGCACTTTAGAGTTCTCCCTTAAAGAGAAGAGAGCTACCTGGTGTGTGTGGTGGCTTGTAGCCAATGAGATGCTTTGGTGTATGTGAGGTGAATTGGTTAACCAATAATGTCATGGCATGTTGGATGTGAGAGGATATAAAAGGTGTGGATGTTACTGAGTGAGATTAGAACTACTAGAAAGATCTAACTGGAACTACTAGCAACTACTTCTTCTACTACTATGAGCTATGAGGAACTGTCTGTTAACTATCTTGAATAAAGTCTTGTAAGCCTTCTGATCAAGCCTTCTGATGCCTGCTGTGCCTGAGCTCTTTGGACCGTCATTCACGGTGCACCCCTGCTCGGGACTAAGGGGCTACCCCTACAACACTCAGGTTCTGGTGGGAATGCCCAGTACCTCCCCCAGGGTGGGGACTTCCACAATGGGTGATCTAACTCTGTGAGTCATGGGGTATTTTTGGAATCGTTGGTGGCCCATAATCAGACATGACCCCTCAGGCTGGGTGTGAAGGTGCTAATGACTCCACAGAGGAGAGTTATCACGGCTCCTATCTCACAGGCTTCTCTAACACCCAGCTTGCAGCCTGAGGGGTCAGGTGTGCCCTGGGCAGCTGCTGCAAATGGTCCATTGTTAACAGTTCATGAGAAATTACAGAGGGTTTAGAATACACAGCTTTGGTCACACCCACACAGTGATAAACTGGTCCCAGCTTGCTGAACTAGGACAGGAGATCATCATCTGTGGAGGACACCCCTGACTCCTTGGGAGCTCTGGGAATCACCCTGGAATGACTGATAAACCCCTTCAGCAAAGCAATGCTCTGAGTCTGTCTGTGTGCATGTTCCCATGTCCATGTATGTTACCATGTCCATGTGTGTGTCCCCATGTCCACATGTGTGTTACTGTGTCCATGTGTATATTTCCATGCCAATGTGTGTTCCCATGTCTCTGCCCCCCCCTCAACCCCTGCACACCTGGTGCCTCTCTGGCCACACTCCAACAACTATCAGAGCACTCAGGGGGCTCCTGGGGGTCTCTGCACAAGAGATCCCCTTCACCCTTTTTATGTGCCCCCCAAGCAGGGCAGGTTGGGGCACTCTGGTGTATCCCCCCTGGGGCTAGGAAAGGTGAGGGGCACAGGGGCAGCCCCTGGGGCACCTGAGTTTGGGAACACAACAGGAAACAGCTTCCGGCCAGGGCTTCATGAGCATCATCCCAAAGGAGCACATGGGAAAGGAAAGGGACAGGCACAGGAAGCCTGGAAGCCCCGAGTCCTCTGCCCAGCTCTGAGAGGGACAGGACAGGGTATAAAGGGAGCCAGAGGATCTAAATACTCCCAGATACCAATACAGGCTGGGGGGTGAAGGGATCGAGAGCAGCCCTGCACACAAGGACATGGGGATACTTGTGGATGAAAAGCAGGATGTGACCCAGCCTTCTCTGCATCCTCTGTTTCCAAGGTCCCCTCCCCAGTTAGAAATGGGCCGACAAGATCCTTTGTTTTCCTTTTGCTGTTAATATATTTGAAGAAACCTTTTGCGTTGTTCTTGACATCCTTGGCCACATTTAATTCCAGATGGGCCTTGGCCTTCCTTGTCTCCTTTCTAGATATTCTGACCACCTCTCTTCATTCATTCCAAGTGGCCTGACACTGCTCCCATCTCCTATGTATTCCTTGCTTCTACCTGAGCAAGGTTGGCTGCTTGTGCTTGATGCAGGTGTTCCCTCTTAAGCCTCCTTTTGCTCTGAAGGACTTTCTCTGATGTTTCCCTGTTGGCTTCTACTATCCCAGAAGTCCCTGTCTTGTGTCTGTCAGACATCAGATGTGCCCCAGTGTGGCTGGTCCATCTCAGAGTCACCACAGAGGGCCCTCACAGGTGCCCCTGTCCTCTAACTTTTTTATATTATCCCACAGTTTTCCAGGGACAAGCCTGATATCGTGCCCCTCCTGTCTCATATCTAGTTTAAAGTCCTGTAACAACGCAGAGTCTCATGGAACCAAAGAGACCATGGGACACTGCAGAAACTCATGGAAAAAAAGGGACCCTGGGACAGTGAGGAACCTCATGGAATCATAAGGCCATTGTCACAATGCGGAGCCTAATAGAACCAAAGGAACCCTGTGACACTGTGGAATTTCATGGCATCAATGGGGCCACTGTGACACTGAGAACCCTCATGGAATCAAGGGGCCATTTGTGACACTGCAGGGCCTCATGGAACCAAAGGAGCCATGGGAAACTGTGGAACCTCCTGGAATCAAAGGGCCATTGTCACAGTGCAGACTCTAGTGTAATCAGGGCCCCACTGAGATACTACAGGACCTTATGGATCCAAAAAACCCTGGGACACTCTGGAAACTCATGGAACCTGTATTGGCTCTGCCTAAGCTGGAGTTCATTTCCCCACAGCAGTCCTCACAGTGCTGTGCTTTGCACTGGTTGCTATAAAGGTGTTGATCACACACCAGTGTTATGGGTACTGCTGAGCAGGGCTGGCACAGCATCAGCACTGTCTCTCAACATTCCTGCTCTCACAATCAAGGGCAAGATCCTAGGAGGGGACACAACCAGGCCAGCTGACCCAAACTAACCAAAGGAATATTCCAGACCATATGACATCAATTTAGATATAAAAGCTGAGGAAAGGAGGAGGAAGGTGGGGGTATTCGTTGTTAACAATATTTGCCTGCTGAGCAACCAGTACATGTGTTGAAGCCATGCTTCCTGGGAAGTGGCCAGACATTGCTCACTAATGGGAAGTAGGGAATAAACCTTGTTATTTTCCTCTTTGCTTGTGCATGTGCAAACTTTCACTTTTGTTTTAGTGAACTGCTTAGCCCAACCTACGAGTCATTTTCCACCTTATTCTCTCTGCCCTGCCTGGCTGGGAAGGGCAGTGATAGAGCAGCTTGATGAGTATGTGGTGTTCAGCCAAAGTCAACCCACTACAGTCTTTTTGGCACCTGAACATGGGGCAATACAAAGGCACTTTTACATATATAGATATATACATACATATTGCAAGCTATAGTAATAATAGTTACCAAGTAGCAAAGCTCCTGTGTGGGACATGGAGTTTGTCAGCTGTGCTGCTCATCTCTTTATTGTGCTGAGTTTGGGAACACACCAATATAAACAAGGGCTCCGTGCTTTGCCCTTACACTGACGACCTTGTCATGCTGGGGGAACATCTTCTGGGGATGATGGAGGAATAGACCTTCCTATCCCTGAAGGTGAAATCTGCCTGAGATTGATATGAATGGTTTTATAATAAAGTCTCCCTTGATCTTCCACCTGATGAAAGGGTACCTTGGTCTTCCCCAGTGAAAACCAGCAGCTTCTCACCCTGTCCTGGGGCCTGGCCTGTGCCTATGAAGCCACAGTTCAGTACCCTCAGAGGACTGTAGGGGAGGCAAGGACCCAAACTGCATTCGAGGACACTGTGGATGAGATAGGGACTAGGAACCACAACAACTACAATAATTGCCCCAGTAGTTAAAAGGTAAAAACGGATAAGGCAAGTTACAGGTCCATATAATCGATTAGTAAGTGAGGAAGAAGAAGAAGGAGAAGAAGGAAAAAAGGAGAAGAAGGAGAATCAGAAGAAGAAGGAGAATCAGAAGGGGAGGGAGAAGATCAAGCAGCCGGTCCTTCAACAAAGAAATCAAAATGAGTCAGACAAATCAAAGAGGAAACCAAAGTTTCCTGGTCCCTGAACTCCTCAGAACTTCGAGACTTGCAGAAAGATTCCAGCCACCAGCCCGGTGAGCGGATTTCCACCTGGCTGCTTCCATGCTGGGATAGTGGGACTGATAGTCAGCAATTGGAAGGTCGTGAAGCCCAACAGCTGGGATCCCTTACTAGAGATTGGAAAATTGAAAGAGGAATTGGAAAAGAAGGAGAAATTTGCAGTCTCTGGAGAAGGCTTCTTCCAAGCTTGAGGGCAAGGTATCCATTGCAGGAAGATCTTATGAACTCCCCAGGAAAGTGGAGCACTGCAGATAAAGGTATCCAGTACTTGAGAGAATTAGCAGTGCTGGAAATCATCTACAGTGACCTAAGAAGTGAAAATGCCCCTAAAGATCCAGAGGATGTTCCTTGCACAATGTCCATGTGGAGGAAGGTGGTTCAAAGTGCCCCTGCATCATATTCCAACAGCCTGGCAGCATTGTATTCACCCCAAATGGATACACCAGCTGTCAAGGTGGTGTCCTCCTGGCTCTGAAACAGAAGAAACTCTGGGCACTTCCTCATCCCCACAGGCCAGCACCTCAGCTCTCAGAGGCAGCCTAGGAGATCAGTCCTCTCCTGCCCCGGCCAGAGGGAAAGGAACCCCCAAGCACAGGCCACGTGGTGAACTCTGGTTCTTTCTGTGTGACCAGGGGGAGACATGAGGAAGTGGGATGGTGAACCCACCTTTGAGCTGGAAGCCCATGGAGGTGAACTGAGAGGGAAGAGAGCTGTGGAGAAGGGGTCACCCAAGAAGAACATCCATGTAGTTGCTGCAGACACACAAGAAGACAATCAGGGATCTCCCAGATTTAAAAGAACCAAAATCACCTCCTTTGATTCTGGTGAGTCGACTTCTGGTCTGGCATCACAGAGGTCACACAGTGAATCCTCTGGCCAGGAACAGGAATAGAGGGTCCCTGCCTTCAGCCAGGAGGAGGAAAGGGGTGACTGGACGCATTGGACTGTGTGGATTCGATGGCCTGGCACAGCAGATCCACAGAGGTGTAAAGCTTTAGTAGATACTGGTGCACAGTGCACACTGATGTCATAAAGGCACAGGAGTGCAGAACCCCTCTGGATCTCTGGAGTGGCAGGGGGAATGCCAGGAGTTGTCTGTATTAGAGACCGAGGTGAGTTTAGCAGGGGACAAGTGGGAAAAGCCCTGCATTGTGACTGGCCCAGACTGGCCTTGTTTTCTGGACACCCTTCTCAAGGTACCCCAGGACAGTCATCACAGACCAGTCCCTCAAAATGACTATTCCCAGCACTGGTCTGTCACCCACCTCTGAGAGGTGGTTTGTTCCTTCATGGAGGGACATCAAGTGACTGGACCAAAAGCGCAAGAGATTCCAAACGTTCGTCCCCTTGGCCACAGCATCGTCTGTGCCACCAAGGGCTGTGAGGAGACCTGTTATGCTGAGGCACTGGGGCCTCATGGCCTCCTGGCACAACCCCAAGAAGGCTGGGCACTGTCACCCCCTTGTCCTTCCCTCGGCATCACCCCCCCAATCCCAGTGCCCATGGCCGAGCCCTGAGCAAGGCATGAGGGACAGGATCTGCCTTCCCTGGGGCTGGGGGTCAGGGCTGGGCCTTTCTGCTGCCTGCGGCCAAGCCAGGCTTTGCTCAGCATCTGAGATGCTGCCCAGAGCCCTTGCCTCCCTGCAATCGTGGCCTCCAAGGATCTGCTGGGACGAGTCCTTGGAGAGGCTTATTCAGGAATGGCCCTTTGGTGGGGCTTGTTAATGCTTCAAGGTACTGCAAGTTTTTCACAGTGCTTTGGGTTTTGGTTTTGACTTAGAGTCTCTGAGAGGTTTGTGCAATCATAGCCTCTGACGATCTGCTTTAATTAGTCCCTTGAGAGGTTTTGTCAATATTGACACGGAGTAGGGCTCAAAAAATGATGTGCTGATAAACAGGGAGACCACGGCCAGGTGAGAGAGGCACGTGGAAAAGGTTTTGTGCTGTCCCTGCTCAGAGAGGATCCTCAGCACAGCCCTGAAGATCTGCACATAGGAGCAAAGAATAAAAACAAAGCAACCAAAAATTAAACAGACACTAACCACGATGAGCCCAAGTTCCCTGAGGTCAGAGTGTGAGCAGGAGAGCTTGAGGATGTGAGGGATTTAACAGAAGAACTGGCCCAGGGCATTGCCCTGGCACAGGGACAGGGAAAATGTATTGGCTGTGTGGAAGCCCATCCCCACAGGGTGAATGGCATAGGAGCTCATCCTCACGGCGCGAATGGTCCCCACCTCCATGTGAGAGGGGCAGAGAGGAGGTGAGAGAGGTTTCACAGAAGAGCAGAAGAGTAAAAACACAGGTGGAGAGGATTCTACGCAGGAGAGATGGACGGGAAATAATGAGGGAAAGTGAAATTACATGATCACTGACCCCAAACGAGATTCAAGATATACGAAGGGATTATAATCAATTGCCTGATGAACGAATCCTCACCTGGTTGGTGAGATGCTGGGACAATGGGGCTAGTAGTCACGTGCTGGAGGGTCATGAAGCACAACAATTGGAATCTCTTGCCCGAGATCGTGAAATAGAATAGGAAATAGGAAAGGAGGAGATGGCATCCAGTCTATGGATCCGAATCCTCCATGCCGTGAGGGCAAGATACCCATTTAAAGAGTATCTGATGAGCGCTCCGAGAGAGTGGGACACGGCAGAAGAAGGCATCCAGTATCTGCAGGAATTGGCCATGCTGGAGATTATATACTGCGATCCAGATTACTATGACATCCGAGTCCCAGAGAAGATTGTATGCACACGGCCAATGTGGGTGTCCTAGTTCAGCAGGAGGGACCGGCTAACCCTGTGTGGTGGTGATCAAAGCTGTGTATTCTACCCCCTCTATTCATTCCCCAAGGTCAATGGGCCATTAGCAGCAGCTGCCCAGGGAGCCATTATCACCTTCACACCCAGCCTGAGGGGGGCGGAGCTGCTAATGGGCCATCAACAGCTCAACACCCCCTGGCTCCCAGAGTTAATCACCCATTGTGTGAGTCCCCGCCCAGGGGGAGGGACTGAGTGCTCCCTGAGGGTACATAAGTGGTGGGTAAGAAGACCTCGGGAACTTCTCGTCGGATCCAGAGCAGCAGCAGGACCTTGACAGGAGGAGATCCCCACTCTCACCCAGACCACAGCCCTCGCCTGCACCAACAGGTTTTTCTTTTCCTTTTGCTCTGGACTTGGGGGAACCACAGGGGTCTCAGCACAAGAGCAAACAAACCCCCTTGGGTTTGTGCCCCAGGACACTGGGTTATACTGCTGGGGTTTTGTGAGTTGAAAGCAATTTCCCTTGTGTGTCAGTGTTGTTATTGTAATATTATTATTAAATTTTAGGTCTGACTTATAATCTCTCTCGTGGTGAGTTCATTTCCCCTGCTGGTTCACCTTTAAACCAGCACAGTGGGATAAGGTAATGGAAGGTGCCCCTACACCTTACATGCCTTGTCTGATATCTGCATACTCTCCAAGCGTGGACGAGGTAGAAGTGGGCAGAATGTGTCAATGGATACAGAGAATAACGGAAGCCATGAGGGCCCCCTCCAAACTCTGGCATTGTCCCCTTTACAGTGAGGAAGGGGTAGAGAGAAATAATGAACACTCTGTGTATGAAGAAGACCCTAGAGGCAAAGACTCTAAAGGTCGTAAAGAAGGGTCTCAGTCGCCTCATGCTGCACATGAGAATACTGGAAGGCCCAAGAGTAAGACACAGAATGAACGTGGTTTGTTGTGGGCCCTTTTGAAGAAATGGGACGGTGAACCCACCTCCAAACTTGAAGCCCGATTGCAAGAATTAAAATGGAAATTGGCTGGTAAAAAGGCGGTTCACATAGTTGAGGCAACGACTCCGGAGAAGGAACGCCGATCACCAAGACGCAAAAGAAGCAACTCCATCAACTCTGATGGAGGAGCCTCTGACGGAGCCTCACTGAAGTCCGATGGAGAATACTCCGACAAGGAGCAACAATAGAGGGGCCCTGCCTTCTGCCAGGAGGAGGAGAGGGACTGTCCTAGTTCAGCAGGAGGGACCAGCTAACCCTGTGTGGGGGTGATCAAAGCTTTGTATTCTACCCCCTCTATTCGTTCCCCAAGGTCAATGGGCCATTAGCAGCAGCTGCCCAGGGAGCCATTATCACTTCACACCCAGCCTGAGGGGGGCGGAGCTGCTAATGGGCCATCAACAGCTCAACACCCCCTGGCTCCCAGAGTTAATCACCCATTGTGTGAGTCCCCGCCCAGGGGGAGGGACTGAGAGCTCCCTGAGGGTACATAAGGGGTGGGTAAGAAGACCTCGGGAACCTCTCGTCGGATCCAGAGCAGCAGCAGGACCTTGACAGGAGGAGATCCCCGCTCTCGCCCAGACCACAGCCCTCGCCTGCACCAACAGGTTTTTCTTTTCCTTTTGCTCTGGACTTGGGGGAACCACAGGGGTCTCAGCACAAGGGCAAACAAACCCCCTTGGGTTTGTGCCCCAGGACACTGGGTTATACTGCTGGGGTTTTGTGAGTTGAAAGCAATTTCCCTTGTGTGTCAGTGTTGTTATTGTAATATTATTATTAAATTTTCGGTCTGACTTATAATCTCTCTCGTGGTGAGTTCATTTCCCCTGCTGGTTCACCTTTAAACCAGCACATCTTTTGGCGCCCAACGTGGGACCACGAGAGAGAAGTCAGAATTACAATTTCATTTTGTGTATTTGGATACAGAAAACTCCCTGACTACAATGTTGCTTGATGTATTCATGTGGATGGTGTATCTGGGCCTGTTCATATTTCGACACATGGGGAACCATGTGCCTATTTTGATGCTCTCTTTAATACCAGGGAGAAGGATCAAAATTGCTTTATTAATATACTATGTTTATGTTGTCATAACATCAGAAGCAATGAATTTCATTGTGAATGTATATTCAGTCTGGTCTGCCTGTCCTGGTTTGGGTTGTTACCTCTGGGGTCTCATTAAAAATAGCACCCAGACTGTGGGGAAAACAGGCGGAGATGGTCACTTCCACCTTTTCACCTCTGCTACAACAATCATTGAAAATATTGAGCTTCCTTTTGATGTTAGGGACAGTATAATCCTACTGTTAGTGCTGTTAGTGTTGCTTTGTCTCCTCTGTACTGTATACACCATGTTTATGGTCAGAACTGGGCTTTCTAAGGAGACTTGCTGGAGGCCTGCCCTGGGAGCGGATGATGTTGAGTGGCACGGAAAGTGGGAAGATATGGGCCAGTATCTGGAGACCTTCTCTCCTCAAATGATCTGGAAATTCACCCCAGAACAACTGCAGGACCCTGCCAAAATGCTAAGCTATGTGAAAGGAAGATGCTCTGGTAGTCCCAGAGAGGTGCAGCTCACAGCAACCTGCTGGGCCCTGGCCACTGCCTACCGCACACTGCTTGGTGTGGTACAGCATCATCAGGAGGAGGAGAAAAGGAGCAAATCCACAGGCACCATGTCCACCCAAACCACGGCTGAGCCTGAGAGGAAGAGAGATACGTCAACCAGCACCATGTCCACCCAGACCATGACTGAGCCAGAGAGGAAGAGAGGTACATCAACCAGCACCATGTCCACCCAAACCATGGCTGAGCCAGAGAGAAGAGACACATCAACCAGCACCATGCCCACACAAACCACAGCTGAGCCAGAGAGAAAGGGAAACAAATCAACCAGTACCATGTCCACACAAACCATGGAGGAGCCAGAAGGACAACAGAAACCGATAGCAGTTGCCCCTGTCCAGAAAAGAAAATCAAAGACCAAATCAGTTCGTATAGCGCATGACGAGGAAGAGTCAGGACCTTCATCTCAAGCAGAAGAAATGGAGCCAGAAATAATCACCCGGTCCCTATCCCTGGGAGAGCTGCGTGAGCTCCGGAGAGAGTTCACACGACAGGCAAATGAGTCCATCTTGACCTGGCTACTTCGAATCTGGGATGCTGCAGCCAATGATACAATTCTAGATGGGAGTGAGGCAAGGCAGCTGGGATCCCTTTCTCGAGATGTTGTCATTGATCAGGGCATTGGAAAGAGACAGGAAACTCTCAGCCTCTGGCGGCGACTGTTGTCAAGCGTGAGGGAGAGATATCTTTGTAAGGAGGACCTCCACGTACAGCAAGGACAGTGGAACACGATGGAACAAGGTATCCGGTGCTTAAGGGAATTAGCCGTACTGGAGATAATCTTTTCAGAGGATGAGAGATTCCCTAAAAGTCCAGATGGTGTCCAGTGCACATCCCAGATGTGGTTAAAATTTGCACGACTTGGGCCAGAAATGTATTCTCGCTACCTTGCAACATTGCAGTGGAGAGAAGGAGAAGACAAGGTGGGTGCAGTGGTCAGCAAACTCAGGATTTATGAAGACACTGTCACTGCTCCATTACGAGCCCACGTCTCAGCTGTGGAAACAAAACTGGCTGAACTGGAAGAGAAGATTAAGGAAGGACTCTTTCATATCTCTCCAGAACAAACGAGAGTCTCTGCCATCAGAAGCAGGCGTCTTCCAGCTAAGGAGAAAGGGTACACTCCACGCGGCAATCTGTGGTTTTACCTCCATGAGCATGGAGAAGATATGAGGAAGTGGGATGGGAAACCCACCTCTTCCTTAGCAGCTCGGGTACGTGAATTGCAAAGAGGCACAACTAACACAGGGAATTCTTCAAGGTTGAAGGCTGCGCCGGTCTCTCGTGGGCAAGGCTCCAGACAGTATAGGAATGATGATGTTATGCCCGATCCTCTTGAAGGAACCTCCCGGTCATATCCACAGGGAGAGCGCAGTGAATACCATGACCAGAACTAGGGGGGCCCTGCCTCTAGCCAGGTAGAGGAGAGGGACAATCGGGTTTATTGGACTGTGTGGATTCGGTGGCCTGCCTCATCAGACCCACAGAAATACAAAGCTTTAGTGGACACTGGTGCACAATGCACGTTGATGCCATCAGGATACGTTGGGGCAGAATCCATCTCTATTTCTGGGGTGACAGGGGGATCCCAACAGCTGACTGTACTGGAAGCTGAAGTCAGCTTGACTGGAAAGGAATGGCATAGACACCCCATTGTGACTGGTCCAGAAGCCCCGTGTATCCTTGGCATAGACTACCTGAGGAATGGATATTTCAAAGACCCAAAGGGACTGCGTTGGGCCTTTGGCATAGCTGCTGTGGAGACAGAGGAAATCAGACAGCTGAGCACCTTGCCTGGCCTCTCAGAGGACCCTTCTGCTGTGGGACTGCTGAAAGTTGAAGAACAATTGGTACCGCTGGCCACAGCCACAGTGCACCGTCGGCAATACCGCACTGACCGAGACTCTGTGACCCCCATACACAAGATGATTCGTGAGCTGGAGAGCCAAGGGGTGGTCATCAAGACTCACTCACCCTTTAATAGCCCCATATGGCCAGTACGAAAGTCCAGTGGAGAGTGGAGGCTGACGGTGGATTACCGTGGCCTCAATGAGGTCACACCCCCCCTGAGTGCCGCTGTGCCGGACATGCTGGAGCTTCAGTATGAGCTGGAGTCCAAGGCAGCCAAGTGGTATGCCACCATTGACATTGCCAATGCCTTTTTCTCCATTCCGTTGGCAGCAGAGTGCAGGCCGCAGTTCGCTTTCACCTGGAAGGGGGTGCAGTACACCTGGAATCGACTGCCCCAGGGGTGGAAACACAGTCCCACCATTTGCCATGGACTGATCCAGACTGCATTGGAAAAGGGTGAGGCTCCAGAACATCTACAGTACATCGATGACATCATTGTATGGGGGAACACAGCAGGGGAGGTTTTTGAGAAAGGAAAGAAGATAATCCAGATTCTCCTAAGAGCTGGTTTTGCCATTAAACGAAGTAAGGTCAAGGGACCTGCTCAGGAAATTCAGTTCCTAGGAGTGAAGTGGCAAGACAGGCGTCGTCAGATTCCAACAGAGGTGATCAACAAAATAGCAGCTATGTCCCCACCGACCAGCAAGAAGGAAACTCAGGCTTTCCTAGGTGCCGTGGGCTTTTGGAGGATGCATATCCCTGAGTACAGTCAGATTGTAAGGCCTCTCTACCTTGTGACACGGAAGAAAAATGATTTCCAGTGGGGCCCTGAACAACAACAAGCCTTTGAGCAGATTAAACAGGAGATTATCCATGCAGTAGCCCTTGGGCCAGTCAGGACAGGACAGGATGTGAAGAATGTGCTCTACACTGCAGCCGGGGAGAATGGCCCATCCTGGAGCCTCTGGCAGAAAGTACCTGAGGAGACTCGAGGACGACCGCTGGGATTCTGGAGTCGGGGATACAAAGGATCTGAGGCCAGCTACACCCCAACTGAGAAAGAGATCCTGGCAGCTTATGAAGGAGTTCGAGCCGCCTCAGAAGTGATTGGCACTGAGGCACAGCTCATCCTGGCACCCCGACTACCAGTGTTGGGCTGGATGTTCAAAGGAAAAGCTCCTTCTACCCATCACGCTACTGATGCCACATGGAGTAAGTGGATCGCTCTGATCACGCAGCGAACCCGGATAGGGAATCCTAATCGCCCTGGGATTTTGGAAATCATCACTAACTGGCCGGAAGGTGAGAGTTTTGGATTGTCCTCTGAAGAAGAAGAGGAGCAGGTGACACGAGCTGAGGAGGCCCCACCATATAACCAACTAGCAGAAGAGGAGAAGCGATATGCTCTCTTCACAGATGGCTCTTGCCGCATTGTAGGGACAAGCCGGAAATGGAAAGCAGCTGTATGGAGTCCTACACGTCGAGTTGCAGAAGCGACTGAAGGACAAGGTGGATCAAGTCAGGTTGCAGAGCTGAAAGCTGTTCAGCTGGCTTTGGATATCGCTGAACGAGAGAAGTGGCCAAGACTCTACCTTTACACTGACTCGTGGATGGTGGCCAATGCTCTGTGGGGATGGCTGGAGCGTTGGAGAAAGGCCGGCTGGCAGCGCAAAGGGAAACCCATCTGGGCGGCTGAGATGTGGCAGGACATCGCTGCCCGGGTAGAGAAGCTGAGCGTGAAGGTCTGTCACGTAGATGCTCATGTACCCAAGAGCCGGGCTAATGAGGAGCATCGTAACAACGAGCAGGTGGATCGAGCTGCCAGGATCGAAGTTTCTCAGGTAGATCTGGATTGCCAGCATAAAGGTGAATTGTTTCTAGCCCGATGGGCCCATGATGCCTCTGGTCATCAGGGCAGAGATGCGACATACAGATGGGCTCGTGACCGAGGGGTGGATCTAACCATGGACAGTGTCTCACAGGTTATCCATGACTGTGACACATGTGCTGCCATCAAGCAGGACAAGCGGGTGAAGCCTCTATGGTATGGTGGACGGTGGTCGAAACACAGGTATGGGGAAGCCTGGCAAGTTGACTACATCACACTTTCCCAAACACGCCAAGGCAAGCGCTATGTGCTGACCATGGTAGAGGCAACCACTGGATGGCTGGAGACATACCCCGTATCTCACGCCACTGCCAGGAATACCATCCTGGGCCTTGAGAAACAAGTCCTGTGGAGACATGGCACCCCAGAGAGAATAGAGTCTGACAACGGCACCCACTTCAAGAACGGCCTCATAGACACCTGGGCCAGAGAGCACGGCATTGAGTGGGTGTATCATATTCCCTACCATGCTCCAGCTGCCGGGAAAGTTGAGCGATGTAATGGACTGCTGAAAACAACCTTGAAGGCTTTGGGTGGGGGAACTTTCAAACACTGGGAGCTGCATTTGGCAAAGGCCACCTGGTTGGTCAACACCCGGGGCTCCATCAATCGAGCTGGCCCTGCCCAATCAGAACTCTTGAATACTGTAGATGGAGATAAAGTCCCTGTGGTCCATATGAGAGGTATGTTAGGAAAGACTGTTTGGGTGAGTCCCACCTCAAACAAAGGCAAACCCATCCGAGGGATTGTCTTTGCTCAAGGACCTGGTTGCACTTGGTGGGTAATGCAAAAAGATGGAGAAACACGATGTGTACCACAAGGGGACCTAATTTTGAGCGAGAAGAGTTTGTAATGTTTCATCGTATATATGTGTATATATATGTAAAGGTAAAAAGGGGATTGATTTGGGAATGACTAGATGGAGTAGAATAAGGGGTGGATAATGTCCTAGTTCAGCAGGAGGGACCAGCTAACCCTGTGTGGGGGTGATCAAAGCTGTGTATTCTACCCCCTCTATTCATTCCCCAAGGTCAATGGGCCATTAGCAGCAGCTGCCCAGGGAGCCATTATCACCTTCACACCCAGCCTGAGGGGGGCGGAGCTGCTAATGGGCCATCAACAGCTCAACACCCCCTGGCTCCCAGAGTTAATCACCCATTGTGTGAGTCCCCGCCCAGGGGGAGGGACTGAGAGCTCCCTGAGGGTACATAAGGGGTGGGTAAGAAGACCTCGGGAACCTCTCGTCGGATCCAGAGCAGCAGCAGGAACTTGACAGGAGGAGATCCCCGCTCTCGCCCAGACCACAGCCCTCGCCTGCACCAACAGGTTTTTCTTTTCCTTTTGCTCTGGACTTGGGGGAACCACAGGGGTCTCAGCACAAGGGCAAACAAACCCCCTTGGGTTTGTGCCCCAGGACACTGGGTTATACTGCTGGGGTTTTGTGAGTTGAAAGCAATTTCCCTTGTGTGTCAGTGTTGTTATTGTAATATTATTATTAAATTTTAGGTCTGACTTATAATCTCTCTCTCGTGGTGAGTTCATTTCCCCTGCTGGTTCACCTTTAAACCAGCACAGGGACCAAAATGATAATCGGGTTTACTGGGCTGTGTGGGTTTGATGGCCTGTCACATCGGATCCTCAGAAATACCAAGCTTTGGTAGATACTGGCACCCAATGTACATTAATGCCGTCGGAACATGAGAGTACAGAGACTGTTTCTATTTCTGGAGTAACTGGAGGGTCTCAAGAATTATCAGTGGTAGAGGCCGACATGAGCTTGACGGGAGACCAATGGGAAAAGCATTCCATTGTGACAGGGCCAGAAGCCCCTTGCATCCTTGGTATGGACTACTTGAAAAGAGGACACTTCAAGGACCCAAAGGGGTACCGGTGGGCTTTTGGTGTAGCCACGGTGATTGAAAAGAAGTCCAAACAGCTGTCTACTCTTCCTGGCCTCTCAGAAGACCCTTCTGCTGTGGGATTACTCCGAGTCAAAGATCAAGAAGTACCGATGGCCACTGCAACTGTACATAGGCGACAGTATCGTACAAACCGAGATACTGTGATCCCCATCCATAAGATGATCAGGAAGCTGGAAAGTCAAGAGGTGGTTAGTAGAACACACTCACCCTTCAACAGCCCCATCTGGCCTGTATGCAAATCTGATGGAGAATGGAGATTGACTGTGGACTATGATGGCTTGAATGAAGTCACGCCACCTTTGAGTGCTGCTGTGCCGGATATGTTGGAACTCCAGTATGAGCTGGAGACCAAAGCAGCAAAATGGTATGCCAATGTTGACATTGCTAATGCGTTTTTCTCCATTCCCTTGGCAGCAGAGTGCAGGCCACAGTTTGCTTTCACCTGGAGGGGCGTGAAGTACATCTGGAATTGACTGCCCCAGGGGTTGAAACACAGCCCTACCATCTGCCATGGGCTGATCCAGGCCCCAGAACACATCCAGTATATTGATGGTGTCATTGTATGGGGAGACACAGCTGAAGTTTTCAAAAAAGGACAAAAGATTATCCAGATTCTCCTCAAGGCTGGGGTTGCCATCAAGAAGAATAAGGTCAAGGGACCTGCCATAGAGATTCAGTTCCTAGGGGTAAAATGGCAGGATGGACGTCGCCAGATTCCAAATGACATCATCACTAAGATTGTAGCAATGGCTCCACTGACTAGCAAGAAGGAGACTCAAGCTTTTCTGGGAGTCATAGGTTTTTGGTGAATGCACATCCCCGAGTACAGCCAGATTGTGAGCCCTCTCTATTTTGTGACCCGTAAAAAGAACAATTTCCAATGGAGTCCTG
The DNA here is from genome assembly GCF_047495875.1 of Pithys albifrons albifrons. Lineage (NCBI taxonomy): Eukaryota > Metazoa > Chordata > Aves > Passeriformes > Thamnophilidae > Pithys > Pithys albifrons. The sequence goes on along the minus strand of NC_092483.1, from coordinate 1,340,997 downwards.
AAAAACAACAGGCTTTCAAGCAGATCAAGCAAGAAATCGCACATGCTGTGTAAAGTAAAAAATGTCGATATTTTTTGAGCTCCCGAGGGTTTGGGCACGAGAGTCAAAGACGTGTCCTTCATAGAAGTATCATCAGTGCTCTGATTTATTGTTTATATTACACACACACATATTGCATACTTTCTGAGTCCACGAATAGTACAGGAATATCATTGGTCACTGGCTAGGGTGTGCTTGGTTTACCACGCAACGAGATTGGCACTTTTCTCAAAGCTATGCCCTTGTGTATCAATGTGTTTACCTGCTTCTCCTAACAGCTGCCGCATTCTTTCTATTGTTTACTGTTCTTCTTGAAACAGGCATAAAGTTGCAGGGGCCCTGTTTCCCTTTCCATGGGCTGGGTTGTGCACATAAACTTTGAAGTTCAAATTTTTCCCTACAATTGCCCCTTTTTTCTTTTTGCACAACCCTGGCCTGGTTAATTGTCTTTACCACTAGCCACTTCATATAACTTAAGGCACAGCTAAGCACAAGCAAGCAGATTAAAATAGTAGTTAAACACACAACACTTTGCTTAAATAACTTTTATAGCTACTTGGTAATACACAATGACTTAAACCAATTACTGAAGGGAGAAGTTGAAACTGCTAATTGCTAAAAACTTTCTTGCAGTTGTTTGTCTTAGCCATCTTAAATCTGCACAAAAAGACACTGAATGATCTGACAAATTCATGCAGCACATCTATTCAATTTTTCAAAACTAAGGACTTGAATTAAAAGCTGTGCTGAAAGCAGAGAAAATCAAAAGAAACTCTAATTTGCAATAATGCATATTTAATAGTTTCTACATCAATAGTAAGACAAGGCATTTACATTTTGCAGGTAGTTTTTTGGTCTTTAAAGACACATTTATCAGTCAGTACAAACATCAGAGAATACACACACACACACACTGTCATTTTGGCAATTTTCTCTTTTTGCATTTGTGCCATAAAACATAGAAAGAATAGCTTTCTGCAGGGCCCTTGCAGAAGACCAGTTGCACTTGGTGTTAACTACAGCATAATTGTCACATAATTGCTACTTGTGGCAAACATTCCTTTTTGCATTCAAAACAACTTATTTCAACCAATTTAATGCTTTATAACTGAAACCATTATTTGTTTTAATTTACTTTGGCATTTTAAAAGGAGCTTTTTTTTTTGAAAATGCCTAAAACCAACAGATGGAAACACATTAAGCACCACCAGGTGTTATGAATCTTGAATCTAAGGGATCAAACTTAAAGCTTTAATGAGTTACTTTAAAGTTCTGTCGTCTGATCTTGATTCAGTCAGAGGAACCTTGTTGTTCTTATCCATCACTGACTTCAACCTGTGGAGACAAAAGTAGAAACTTTTCCCTAGATTATTAAATGCTTACAACACTTTATAACCATTTAATAAACGCTTAATTAACAAGGGAATCAGTTTAACAAATTTTTCTTAGGCTTTTGTATTGCTGTCTGAATTGCTGGAGAAAGAGGCTGCATTTTGTTTTGCGTGTTGTATTGCAGAACTGTGATCGCAGGGCATTAGGTGCTTGTGTCCCGTCGTCTCAAAGGCAAACTCTGCTGATGTGTGTTAAGGTCTGTTTAGGCTGCTTGTTTTCTGGTTAACTGACAGGCTTTCAGTTCGTCAGGGGTATCCTGGAACTACAATTCCCAAGGATCTTTGTGTGACTACTACATTTCCCATAAGCCGTTGCAAGGAGCTGATGATGTAATGCAAAGCTTTGCCTGTCCAACTACAAAAACCACAATGCTTTGCGAGGCTCGCGCATGACAGTAAAAGCTTGGTGACGCATAGGAAGGACCTCACCTCCCTCCCCATCGGAGGGGAGGCTGGCCCCTCCCATCTCGGAGTAGGAAGCGCCATTTTTAAATTACTCAGGAAAAATTCTCTCGCATCGGAAAGCTGGCATACAACTGGAAACAAGGTTTTGCAGCTTCCAGAGATGAAAATGAAGCAAAACAGAGTTAAGAGAGCAGTTTTTGGCAACTTATGGCTTTTTTGCAGGCTGAAGAGAACGTGTGGAGCTCAGAGATGATACAGAACAAAGCCCACGTGGTGCGATCGGGGCTATACTGTCCTTTGCAAGTACAGATTTGTGTCCTATGTCTCGTTTTGTGCTGTTTTTCTTTCTTGCGCTGACTCTCGGATTGTGTGAAAAGCAGCGAGGGGTGGCGGGAGGGGAAAAGTGGCGATCCCAAGGCAGCGAAAAAAAACAGCAGCAGGCGGGAGCGGCGTGGGGCGGTCGGGCAGCAGTCCCCAAAAGTGGCGAGAGCTGGAGCTGCAGCGGTGGTGGCCAGGGCTGAAGGGGTAAAGAGGCGGCAGCAGCTTCCCACAGAGACTGGAGCCAGACCAACAACGCCAGCTCCGGGCCGGCGAGAACTAGCGGCAGGAGGGAGGGGAAAGCCAGTGATTGTGCGCGACTTCTAAAGATGTCCCCCCCCCGGGTGGCTTGCAGCGTGGGACTGCGGCGGCAGGAGCAGGAGCTGATCGCGGCTAGCACGGAAAACCGCGGCAGTCCCTTCGGTTTTTACGTTTCGTAACGTATCCCTTGCAAGTTTCCTCTTATTTCTGAGTTCATACCAGAGGTTTTTTCTCATGGCTTCCCACATAAATAACGTAGGCAGGCTTTGGAAAAAGCCTTGCTCTTTAGCTCATACAACCACCTTTTTAAAGAATTTTTCGCTGACTGCCTCATTTCGCTCAGCTAGTATACCCAGCAAAAGCCATATTGCAGCAGCTATCTCGGCATCCATTTTTCAATAAGCCAAGATGTTTGATAGGAGGGGGAGAGCAACTCCCACTTTTGCTTACCACAGACCTTTCACTTGCTCTGCTGGTAGCCTCTCCTATCCCGCCCCTCCAGCTTCCACGACCGGCATAGCCACTGATCACAGCTCCCTCATCCAGTCTCCGATATCAACCCAAGTGGATAACTTATCACCACTTCTTTGCCTGCATTCTCCACCAATTAAAGTAAAAAATGTCAATATTTTTTGAGCTCCCGAGGGTTTGGGCGCGAGAGTCAAAGACGTGTCCTTCATAGAAGTATCATCAGTGCTCTGATTTATTGTTTATATTGCACACACACATATCACATACTTTCTGAGTCCATGAATAGTACAGGAATATCATTGGTCAATGGCTAGGGTGTGCTTGGTTTACCACGCAACGGGATTGGTACTTTTCTCAAAGCTATGCCCTTCTGTATCAATGTGTTTACCTGCTTCTCCTAACAGCTGTTGCATTATTTCTATTGTTTACTGTTCTTCTTGAAGCAGGCTTAAAGTTGCAGGGGCCCTGTTTCCCTTTCCATGGGCTGGGTTGTGCACATAAACTTCTAAGTTCAAATTTTTCCCTACAGCTGTGGCTCTTGGACCTGTCAGGATGGGACCAGATGTACAGAATTTGCTTTACTCCACAGCTGGAGATAAAGGTTCCTCTTGGAGCCTCTGGCAAAAAGGGCCTGGTGAGACGCGAGGGCGACGACTTGGTTTCTGGAGCCGAAGTACAAGGGTTCTGAGGCCAATTACACCCCTATGGAGAAAGAAATCTTAGCGGCGTATGAAGGCATATGAGCAGTCTCAGAAGTCATTGGTACCGAAGTACAGCTTTTCAGGGCACCTCAACTACCGGTGCTAAGCTGGATGTTCAAGGGAAAAGTGCCCCCTACACATCATGCCACCGATGCCACGTGGAGAAAATGGATTGCTTTGATTACGCAACGTGTTAAAATTGGGAGCTCGAATCGCCCTGGAATTTTAGAAGTCATAACCAATTGGCCTGAAGGTGGGGACTTCAGTTTGGTAGAGGAAGAAGAGGAGGACACAGTGAGTCGCACTGAAGAAGCTTGACCATATAATCAGCTGCCAGATGAAGAGACGCGCTATGCCCTTTTCACCGATAGTTCTTGCCGTATCGCAGGAAAGAGCCGGAAGTGGAAAGCAGCTGTGTGGATTCCCACCCGATGGGTGGTGGAAGACACCAAAGGGAAAGGCAAATTCGGTCAGTTTGCAGAACTCAAAGCCGTCCAATTAGCCCTAGACATCGCAGAAAGAGAAGGATGGCCAAGGCTCTACTTGTACACCGACTCAGGGATGATAGCAAATGCTCTATGGGGATGGCTAGAACGGTGGAAGAAAACGAATTGGAGGCGTAGAGGAAAACCCATCTGGGCTGCTGATCTGTGGCAAGACATTGCTGCCAAAGTAAAGAAACTGAATATGAGAGTCCGCCATGTAGATGCCCATGTGCCCAAAGGTTGAGCTAATGAGAAACATGAGAATAACAGACAGGCAGACCGAGCTGCACAGATTGAGGTGTCACAAGTAGACCTCGATTGGCAGCAAAAGGGAGAATTGTTCCTAGCTCAATGGGCCCATGATGCTTCAGGCCACCAAGGCCGGGACACAACTTTTAAATGGGCACGAGACCGAAGGGTGGATTTAACCATGGACATTATTTCCCAGGTTATCCGCGATTGTGAAACCTGTGCTGCCATTAAGCAGGCAAAAAGGTTGAAGCCCCTTTGGTATGGTGGACGCTGGGACAAGTATAAATATGGAGAAGCCTGGCAGGTTGACTACATCACATTGCCACAGACTAGCCAAGGTAAATGCTATGTGCTTACCATGGTTGAAGCGACCACCGAATGGTTAGATACATATTCGGTACCACACACAATGGCCCGGAACACTATTTTGGGCCTTGAGAAGCAGGTCCTGTGGATGCACGGCACTCCAGATCGTAGTGAGTCAGACAATGGGACTCATTTCAAGAACAATCTAGTGGCCACTTGGGCACAGGAGCATGGTATTGAATGGGTATATCACATTCCATATCATGCACCTGCTGCTGGAAAAGTTGAAAGGTGCAATGGACTGTTAAAAACAACTCTAAAGGCACTAGCTGAAAGAACTCTGAAGAACTGGGATGAGCATTTAGCCAAGGCCACCTGGTTAGTTAACACTAGAGGCTCTGTCAATCAAGCTGGTCCTGCCCAAACAGAATCCCTCCACACGGTAGATGGAGACAAAGTTCCAGCGATTCACCTGAGAGGCATGCTAGGGAAATCTGTCTGGATTACTTCTCCCTCGGGCCAAAGCAAACCCATTCGTGGGATTGTTTTTGCCCAGGGGTCTGGAAATACCTGGTGGGTGATGAGAAAAGATGGTGAGATCCAGTGTGTGCCCCAAGGCAACTTAGCCTTGGGGAAAAACTAATTATGTGCCTTGAGTTGTGTTTTGCAGGAAACTGAACACCAGGTGAGAAAGACTCAAATGAAGCTGATCCTGGTATCCCATGATGTCCAACAACAAGACAACCCAAACCCGTGAACCAGTCCTAACCTCGGAACAGTGACTGTAACCAAAAGACAAAGGATCCAATTGAACCGAAGCTGGTGCTGACCCCCGATGACAAGACGTCTGCCTCGAAGGACTACAAAAGGACTATACATACATATGCATATATGTGCGAGATATAAGCAAATGCGAGAATACAAGTGTTGCGTGAAAAAGACTAGTGTGGAATAAGGGGTGGAGAATGTGATGGCTTTGATCTAGGTTTCCTTAGTAACCAGCTGTAACTAGAGAAGACACCTGGAGACTCCAAGACACCTGGAGATGTTACATCCTGACTGGAGAGTTGTGTGATGCCGAAAGGTTTTTTTTTAACTTTTCAATTTTCATATTTTGTAGATTTTAGAGACACAGTAGATGTAATGCTGTAGATTTTAGTGAATTAATATTTAGCAGCTTGTAGCACAAAGTCCTTCTATCTCTACCCCTGCTCCAGAACAGGAAGCTGAGATCTGCCAGCTATTTAGTCTCTCTCTCAAGGTACTTGATTAAAGCATATCAGAAGAGAACATAAACATGGAGCAGTGTGACCCGAAGCCCTGGAGAGCGTCCAAGAGACCTTTGTGTGCTGAAGAAGAGGAGGTGGATGAAGACAGAGGGTCCCAACGACCCCAGCCCCAATTCAACAGGGGTGGGAACTGGGAGGGGACAGAGGTGGAACTGGACATGTGGACAGTAGTGATTGGATAGGTTATATTATAAAAGCTATAGAACTTAGAGCTTGCTGGCGCGCGCGTCGATGTATTCCTGGATGAGCGGGGTTGCTCATTAAAGTGCCTGCCCATTATCTTATCTCCTACAAAACTTGGCTCGGAGTCTTTTTTACAGACTTCTACGGCAACAGTGCACTGGCAACAAAGACAGCATGAAGAGGAGGGGAAAATGGAGAAAGTCCCCCACACTCCTCTGGAGGCCCTACAGGGACAAGCAGATGGGCAAAGAGAATTTTTTCTCCTCAGGGCTCTGTCTGCTAAAGGCATGCCACTGATCCTATGGCCTTGGAGGGAAGGCTCTGCTGGGTGGTGGTGGAGATCTGGGGTTTATCCTGGGAAGAAATCTGCAGTGCAAGGGATGGTCCAGAGCTGTCCTAACCCCCCTGCCATGGCATTTCAGTAGCAGCTCCCTCTCACTTCCTGCCCAGGGATCTGCTGCCTGGAGCTGTCCCTGCCAGCAGCTGCTTCCCTATGCCCAGGGCTGTGCCCTGGCAGTGCTCCCAGAGCCCATCCCAGCTCTGGGTCCTCAGCTCTGCCCTGCAGAGCCCTTCCAGCACAGGACACTGCCCAGAGGCAGTTCTGGCTGTGCAGGCTCTGATGCCAACATCAAACCCATTTTGGGGAAGCTGGAGAAGTGACTGATAGTGTCTACAAGGCAGTGCTGATTCCTTTTATTCCCTGGTTTATTCACCACTAACAACAACAATTTTGGAATTGCTGTTTCTCCTCCTGAACCGATGTCTCATTGCAAACCAAATTAACACACAGTAAAAGACTGAAAGAATAGAATCAGTCCCTTCTTTGGTAACTCCTGCTTTGCTGTTGATAAGTGAAAACGCCGCAAAAAGAACTGCTAAGAGAAGATTTTTGTATCTTTTAGCAGCAGGTATTTATTTCTGCGCAGGAAGCAAGACAGCAAAAATGCTACAAAAGCTTGCTTGCCCACAGGTGTCAAAGCAGGCTAATTTATACATTTGAACATAATTCATTACAATATCTCATTACATAATGATTACAGGCGGGATCTGGGCGGAGCTGGGGCGGTGTTTTCTTCTGGCATCAATTTTGGGCAGGGGTCCTTCTGTTCTTCATCCCCAAAACGAGGGTCCCACTTAGTCTTCCTCTCCTTGACCCAGCCTGCTTCCTTTCATAGGTGACCCAGCCAAAACTAGTAGAAAAAATCTTGGCTAGCTACCATTTTGCTCTATTCAAATATCTACCATTACCTGATTAATCAGCTCTAGGCTCTACAGTACAGCGAACTGAGTAATAAAAGTCCTGGTGAAGAGAACAGAACATGCTTGGCAATAAAGCAAGAGGAAACAGGCTTGAAACTTAGGGAGGGGGGTTGGGTATTGGCCCTTGTTCCTTCTCAGCTGTGCTCCTATAAAATTCCTGTTTGATTTCCTGTAGGGATCAGGAGTTGTAAGCAGCCCTCACCTCTGCAGCACCATGAGACTGGAAGGATCCTACCCTCACCTGCCAGAGGTTATTCCCTCCCCATAGCCCTTATCCCCCAGCCCTGTGAGCAGCTCCCCAGGCCGGCTGAGAGCTGACCCTGGCAGGCAGCAGAGTCCCTGCCCCAGCACAGCACCCTGGGCTGCAGGACCCTACTTTGCATCACAGCCCTGGGCACCCCTGGCTACATCCCCCACCTCCACAGCTATTCCAAAATGCCCCCCAACAGCCCTCTCCTAATACATCCTATCAGCTGGGGCTATGTCACCTTTAGGAGATGCCTCCAGAAGCTGCCCCTGCATTGCCCTGCACCCACAGACTCACCATGTCCAGCACTGCAAAGATTTCTCCTGCAGTGAGTTCTCAGTCATCCTGCCAATCCTGAGCACCTTTAAGCTGTGTCTGTGCCCTGCTTGTGTCCCTGAGCTGCCCTGGCAGTGCCCTGAGCCCTGCTGGGCTATGCACAGGAGCTGCTCCTGGGCAGAGCTGTCTCTCTGCAGCGCTGCCTGCTTGCCAAGAGCTCCCTGTGTGCCAGGAGCCCGGCCCAGCTCAGCAGCACAGCAACAGCCCAAGGCATTTAATGACCCTCTGAGGGGTTTGATGTTCTTTACATTAGACTCAGTCCATTAGAGTAAGATCAAACAACTACACAAGAATTGAAAGGGAGATTGAAACACTGAAGCTTCTCACAGTAGTAACGGGTCCCACTGAAGGACACGACTGAGAAAGTATTCCCAGATTTCTATTAGAACAGAAAAGTAGAGGCAGTGATTACAAGTATGGACAAGTGTATTGGTTTGAGGGGAAAAAAACCAAAATGTTTACCCACAAGCGGGGGAGGGGCCTCCTCCATGATAATCACACCACTCTATCAAATTTAAGAAAAGGAATTTTAATACAAGAAGGATAACTGCTATATATATATATACATACTAGTGCAACCCACTTCCCCAACACCACAAGAGAAAGAAAAAAAACAAACAACAACAAAAACCCAGCAGGTTTTCCTCTGGGAGGAAAAGTTATACTTAAGTGTCAATGTCACAACCCGGCTGGCTGCAGAGTGAGTTTCAGTCCCTTTCTAGCGAGACAGACGAGCAGTGAGCTTTCAGATGGACTCCGTCTCTTCCCCCTGTGTTCCCCGTCCAAGAAGCAGAAAAGTACGAGCAACCAGAAGCAAATCCAAGGCAGGCAGCAGCAGCAACGCGGTCAGAACCAGTCAGGGGCAGGCAGCAGCAGCAACGTGGCCAGAAAAGCACTCCGGGTACAGCGGCAGCGAGACAGCCAGGAAAGCCCCAGCAGTAGCCAGCAGGGCAGCCTGCCTCCTCGGAGCCCCCACTCCCGCGTTCCGCCGAGCCAACACTGGAAAGAATATCCAAAAAATACCAAAAGAGAAAAACCTGCCCCCACTCAAGTGATCAACAGTTAACTACTTCTTTTGTTAACTGCTGGCCTGGGCAATTAAGTGGCAGGGGAGAGAATTTACATAATAATCCCAAACTACAACAACAAGCAAGGGAAAGATGGCTCTCATGCTGAGTTAAACTGGATGTGTTTCAGAATTCAAAGGGCTAAGCCCTGACCCCCATGTTATTAGCAACGAGGCGATGAGCTAGAGATATCAGGGTTTATTTTATGAGGAAAAAAAAAGGATTAGGAGTTTTATTTATTAAAACAACAATAAGTGATTTCAGCAAGTGATATCAGCATCTAGCTCTTTCAGCTCAAGCCTCAGTGATTCAGGCTTCTTGCGAACGCAAGGAGACGAGCAACGCAACTCCCACCAGGTGGCGAAGCACGGGGCACCCAGGGAGTCCTGCTCCCAAGGTTAGCGGTGGCGTTGAGCCAGAGCTCTGCTTATATTCACTTTTTCAGTGTAGGCCACGCCCCCTTTACGCAGGCGCAGTTCACATGCGTTACATAACAGTTGTGCAGGCGCTCCTCTTTTGTGCAGCCTCAGTTCTATGCTATTCCAGTTTTCAACTAGGTCTGGCCGGTTTTTCACATGTATTATGCAATTATACGTTGCCTCGTGGCCGTCCCAAGAGTGGGGGAGGGTTAGGTTTCCGTGTGGTGTAGCGGCGCAGTCCGGGGAGAAGCGTGGTGCTGGATGTTCCGTGGGGGACAAAACTGCGGGCTTGGCATGGTGTCCCGTTCGGCTGTGGGCAGAAGGGGGGGTGTCGCGGCACAGTGGGTCCATTCTAAGCGGGGGTTGGTTCGTGCCGGGTTGGCACAAGTCGGCGGCTGGTATGGGAAGGGAGCTGCGAGTAGTTATGGGGTCGGGGCCAGCACTGTGGAGAGACGGAGCTCCTGCTGCGGCTAGCATGGAGAGAGTGGGCGGCGGGGTGCCCCGGAAAGCATAGAGGGCATCCAGCAGTTCTCTCACAGGAGCCAGGCAGATGCCGGGGTTCTGTGGGTCAGCAGCGGCGCCGGGGCCACACGGGCTTGGGGAGGACCGGCTGGGGACCCGGCGAGGCCAGTGCCACGAGCGGGGCTATGCTGAGGGATTTACAGGAGGGCTCTGTGGGACTTGGTTCTCAGCGGAGTGGCTGGCAGGCGCCTGCCAGAACATGGAGGCAGCCAGGGCTTTCTAGCGCGGCTGGCACGGGGCTTTTGATTTATACAAACTTTGATGTTGACACGGGAACCGGCCTATGGGATGTGGAAAGGTGTTTAGCCGGCGCGGGACCGGGACTGAGTAAGACAGTACCGGGGAAGCGAAAAGCCAGTTCTGAGTTTTGGGTGACCCGGGACCGGGAAGGGAGTGCGGACGCGGTGTTCAAGTTGCCTAAGGAGGAGGGGGTTGCCGGGCACTGGTTGGGGCTGCGCGGGCTGGGGGAAGCTCGGCAGGAGCCGGTGGGGGGAATGGCATGGGCTTGGGGAAGCCAGAGGCGAGGAGCGGGCACAGCTTTCAAGTCGCGTGGGGAAGGGGGTTGCAGGGTGCTGGCTCGGGACCGGGGAAAAGGGATGGCGCCATGGCCATGTGGCTGTTTGCAGCGTGGAGGGGGAGTTCCTTGGCTCTGGATGGTAGGTGGCTGATATGATGCTTGGAGCAGATGCCTCGCTGTAGGGGGAAGGGGTTTGCCTTGGCTCAGGCTGATATTAGAGGCCTGGCAGGGCAAAGGTGGCACTAGAGGGTGGGGGAGGCTTGATATGGGCTTTAGCACTTTGCTAAAACCGGGTGTGGGAGAAGAAGGGGGGGCACCGGGCTGGAAAGATACCGGGACAGAGTCTTAAATCTCACTGTGATTTAAGGGGCCATTGTCACAGGGCAGGGCCTTGTGGAGCATAAGGAACCAGCGTGACACTGTAGAACCTCGTGGAATTGTGACACTGCAGAGTCTTATTGATCCAAAGGGATCATTGTCAGTCTGTGGAATCTGTGGGGTGATATCCCTGATAAGGTCTTGATGAGTTGAGGGAAATGCCTCAGCCCCCTGGAGGGATGGTCCCAGAGCCATTGTCAGAGGACAAAGACATCCCAGTGGCTTTCCCAAAGTGCTAAAGCCAGACTGATAAGATTAACAAAGGATGGAGTGTTGTGGAGATGACATGGCCCTCCTTTGCGATATCTTCTACAAATACAGGGAGCCCTTCAGGCCTATGCTGTCTATCACCCCAAGACCAATTATTGACTAGAGCCACCCAAACTACATAAAGGAAAAAAAAAAGCATAAAAAGAGATTGGGCATGAGCAAAAACTGTGGAGAAATCATCATCGTCTCTGCAGGGGTAGCTGCGAGCAGCTGCCCTGTCTCCTCCTATCTCTTTGGACAATGTAGGGGTGAGAAACCATGTGCTCTCTATACTTTCTCTATACTTTATATTTTATATCTCATACTTTACTCTCTTACAATGCTTACTACTTTATACATTCTATCTTATATCTTATGCTTCTACTTTATAGCTACTTTGACCTGTACTCTATAGGCACCTTATTTGCTAACTGTTTTACTACTTTAATACTAATAATAATAACTTGCCTTACAGTTCGCAATTTACTAGGTATATACCTTACTTTATATTAGTTGTTGTGTTCCTTTGCAGTGTGCAGTTACTTTTCAACATGTGTTGATGAGAAGCAGCTCTGTTCTTTCCTTTTCCTTTGTGTTACAGAGAAGGTGGTGTGCAAGTCATTTTGTTGCCCTGTGTTACCGAGGGGGGGTCTAGATTTGTGTTTTGGGTGGTTGTGTTTCTGGTTGGTAGTTTTTTGTTGCTAGTTTCTGTCTGTCATGGGAGTGGGATACACTGCTGTATTGAAACTTAAGTTTGGTGTGCTTGTATTGCGGACAGGTCCAAAGGAGACTGCACACACCAATATGGTGTTGAGGCAAATCCCAACTTTATTCAAATTAGACAACATTTATAACCTGAGATAACCCCACCCCAGGCACAACACATCTGACTCCATAGGCTAAGGTTAGAAACATGTACTTATAAGGTAAAGTCCGAGGCCCTTTCTGGGTGAGATGCTGGGCTTGTAGTTGTTTGACCTCTGAGTCCAGTGTCACGTGGTTCTTCTGGACCCACTGGAGTCAGTGGGCGGCAACATCTCCCCCTCTCGTTTCAAAAAACAAAACAAAAATACAAATAACATAATGCAGATAACACAATAATTCTAAGTCTTAGCTCCTTAGCCACTTATCCAATGGGGAAATTGTTACTGTTAGGATACTACCCAGATCAAAGGCCGAAAAATTGTGCAGATTTTCTGAAAAATGGGAAAACATTTTGAAAGATCTTAGATTTTGCCAATTCAAGACATAACAAGGCATTTTGCGGGTTACATATTCCTACCTCCCCCTCTCTTTTCAAAATAGACCTTTGGAAGGAGGTACAGTAACCTTTGTAAACTGACACAAACCAATACATGACTAAGACATGTAGGCTTGGGATTTACAAACTTACAACCAGTGCAAAACAAGAAACTTTTCTCTCACACGTGAGGTTGTGGTCCTTCTGTGTAGTCATCACTACACAAACCACTGTAAACAAAACAACAAACTCCTTAACAATGTCTATTTTGTACAAAGTGTCTATGAATGCAGAGTGACTTCACTTAGCAAAGAAGCAGGTTCAGTCCAGCTGAGCTAAGTCTCCTTATGCAATATTTCAAGGTCAATTCTCAAAACTTCTGTGTAGCCATCACAGAGGTCCTGAGAGAGAGGCCTTGATTCTCAGTCACTTTAAACACTCTTGGTACTGCAATAATGCTGTCTGGAAACAAGTGTGAATTCACAGAGAAAATTCACAGAGGCTAAACATAACCAACACTGGAAGAGAAGTAAGTACTGATAACCTTACACTCTCCAGAAAATGTTCAGCAGCTGAGGGGGGCAGGTGTCCTTACCCCTGCAGCCTGCTGGGCAACTTGGCAGTGCAATAAGCTTAAAACTGCACTTAGCTGAAAATTAACAGGATTTACTTGACAAACTTTCGGACACTTTTGTGCTTTTAAGGATCTGTTTGCAACTTGGAGATACAGGCTAAACAACATGTTAACTTGAACTGGACTGTTCTTGTTTGATTGGACAGTTAACGACTAGTCTTGCAAATAAGAGCAATCAAACAAATCATAATAACAATCAGAATTAATACTCCTTGCACCAGCACTGCTTCTTGCTAACTGATTAGGCTCAGGGAATGAACCCATTTTTCTAAAGGAGAAATGTTAACACTTAGCTTGTCAAAATTATTTTTCACCACTTGTATTTTATCATGAACTTCTTTGGAGTGTTTGCGTAATTCTGTGGAACATATCCCTTCAAACTCATCACATTGGTAACCATGAATCATTAGTAAGAATTTTAGGGTCTCTCTATTTTGCAATACTGCTTGTTGTATCTTATCAGCATCTATTGAAAGATTATCAAGCATTTTTATAATGATGTTTAGTTGTTCTTGCACCCAGTAGTTTAGCATCTGTACCAAACGTAATGCTTTGTTTACACCAATTGGAGCAAAAATTGATGCTATCAAATTACCTGTGTCACTCCAGTGTTCTATGGCGTTTTCCTCAGCTTGAGGACTAAAATCTTTAGACCACCAGACGTGCTTTTGCATTGACTGTGTAAATTTGGTCAGGTTACCTAAATAGCATGGGACACCTCTCACTTGAGTAGGTATTCCAGGCCATGCTCTATTACCACAGATCAAGAAATATCCAAAAGGCAATGCTCTTCTCTGGTTGCCTTTGGTGTGAACCAGTCTCGTTTCTGGGTAACCTGTATTTTGTGAACCAACAACATTCCAACACCAACTGCTATTGGTATAACTCTTGTTATGAGGAGTGACATCTGTGCTTCTCACAGGAAAATATTGCTGTGACCAGTGTTTCTTTGACCATTCTGATACACTAGAATACACAGGTTGAAACTCAACACAAGATTCATTTCCAGGGAGTGACCCCACTAACTTTAGCTCTTGGGGTTCCCTCTCTATTGAGGTATTTAACTGCCACATGACCTTTGCAGTGGCTTCTCCAATACAAGCACCTGTGTGATTAGCACAGCAGGGATGTTTCTTACCAGTTTTTGCACACCTTAAATGATCTTTAATAGACACTTTTGCTTCTTCAATGCCAAAAGAAATAAAATCTTTGATGTTATAATAAGGCACTCCTATAAGGCACACTCTGGTTCTCCTTCTCTAACGATGTTACCTGAGCAGAAACTTTCCAAATCTGCCTGTTGAGAAAACATTATCCATACATCTTGGTTAGTAACAGCAACAAGATAAGACACAAAGGCAAGAGATATACTTAGACACTTTCTGGATTTAACCACTTTTTGTACCATGGTGGCAAGATGCTTTCCATCTGGCTTGACAATAGCTGTGAAAGCTTCTGCCATAGCCTGAGTTTGGCTGCGCTGGTTGACTTTGCCAGCCATCTCAAGCATTTCTGAAATGGTCCTTTTGTGAGAAAAATCTCGGCTCGAAGAATTTTTAGAGAGACGAGTTGAAGGAGCAAAGCAAAATAGGGTTTAATGGCCAAACTGCGTGCACAGGGTGCCTCGCCACAGCGAAGTCGCCGGGGAGCACATGGGGGAGGGGGAGGTCACTCCCATTTATTTCCTTCACGCCACGCCCTCTTCCCTCCCCTCCAGGAGTCCATCCCTCCGTAGTCCATGTATGGTCCCGTGCACGCTGATTCGAGGTTACTCCATCACTTCACTTCTTCACTGCCTTCTTTGGGCAATTTCTTGCTGCGTCATCAACGCTGATTGGCCCATCCAGTCGCCCTATCAGGCCCTACCACCGTCCGCAGGCCCTGACAACAGCCCCCCTTGCTGAGGCTGCTGCCTCACAGACTGCCCGCCAAATTCGCCTATCTAACCTGTATGTAGAGAAATCCCCCCCTTAAAGGGCCATTCCGCTTTTCCAAAAAGCAATTAACACAGAACCCTTTAATTCAACTGTTCAAATCAACCAAAACCCCTTCCTTCCACACCTCCCACAACGAACCCTCTCTTTTTATTTCTCACACTTTGCCTGGCATTCTCGAGTGCCATCAGGTGGAACATGAACTTCTTTTTGTGGTTTTCTAGTCCTGCATGTGTGGTTATAGCTTGATGCAGTTTGTCTGCAAAGTGTTGATATGGTTCTGTCTTTTCTTGCTTCACTGCGGTGAAAGAAGGTAACGGAGTAGCTTCAGGCATTGCATCTTGCTTGGCCGATTGTGCTGTGATGGAATGCACTTCTGATGTTAAGCTGCCTGTCTCTTTAAGAAACGGCACTTCTTTGCTGCAAACTATTGTCAGAGTGGTTGGAGTGGCTCCATTGGCAGGATCTGCTGGCACCTGTAGGGAAGACAACTCAGAAAAAGAATTATTTTCAGATCAGGGGGTTAGCTCTCTCCCCAAAACTCTTGGTAGAACTCCTCCTACCCCCACACCGTCCCTCACAGCCAGCATGTAATCCTCTGCTGTCGTCTGCGATCCGGACTCGGCACAGGTAGTGGGCGTAGCCATCAGCATGAGAGCTGGTGGGTGTGGTGTGGGAACTGTGTTTGATTGACAGCTGGATCCGCTCCCGGCTTGGCTCTCCTCCCGTAGGGCCGGCGCAGGGCCGGTCCCTGACCCGGCAGGCTGTGGGGGTCCCGCATCCCACGCATGCGCCTTGATAGGCGTGCAGTAGGGAGGGGGGTTGGGAGGTCCTGTGCCCACGCAGCTGGATGCGCACGCAGGTTCTTTGTTTGGAAGCCGGGTCTCTGCCGCGTGGTGATTTTTCACGGGCTTCCTGACCACGTGGTCTCTTTGTTCTCCCGGCCACGTGGTAATGGCGTGCGGCTCCAGTCCCGCCGGGCTGCCTCCCGCGGCAGTCTCCAGCGGCAACGGAGGGGCTCCGGTCCCGCGGGGCGGCGGGGAGCGTGGCGGCAGATGGCCCCAGCCCCGAGGTACCCGGAGGGCATCGGTGGCGCCGAGGGGAGACGCACAGGGGAAAAACCGCGATCCTCACAAGCCGCCATAGAAAGCATTTCTCCTCGCGTTTTCTTGGACCCAGGATATAATAAAAGGTCACTCACGCTCTGGTATGGCTGGACGTGTCTCCTGGGGATGCTCTGGTTCCAGGGTAACTGCTGTGGTCCTGCCGCTCCTCTTGCCACGGCAATCGGTGGCATAGGCAAGTACGATGTAGGCTCTGGGCTCATTTGCGGTGAAAAGACGGCTTCTCAGTAGTCATAGGGCGGTGGTGTGGCTCTGGCGAGCGGTGTGCTCATTAGCGGAGCATAGGGCAGTGGTGGATGCTGCGGGGAAAAGACGCTCCACGGAGAAAAACTTCCTCCCCATGTTTGTCTTGGCTGGAGGTTTTCGTAAGCCCCGGCGGCTCCTGTATTGCCGTGAAGCTGAGACAGCATAATTCTAATGGCTTTATATGTCGGAGCTAATTCTAAGGCGTCTCTGGAAGCAGCCTGGATCGCTTCCCACAGATCTGCCCCTATTTTATCCCACGCGTCCATACAATATGCATGGCCAGCATCGGTTAAGTGTCCATGATTCTGACACCAAAATAAAAGCCTTTCTAGCACCGGCTTATCTATCTTATGTCCCGTAATATGGGCTATTTTCTCGAAGCTGTCAAGCAGCTTGGGCTTCTTTACTGATTCTGAATTTCCCATGCTTTTTTACCCTGACTCACTGGTCAGAGTCTTCCGTGTTCCGTGTTCCGTGGCCACGGTCTTACAGCAGCTCTCAGGCTGCTACACAAAAAAAGCACCTGAAGTTCTCAGGGCCCACCAACTCTCAGGGGTTGCTACACACAAGTGCCCGAAATTCGGCACACCAGCAACTCTTAGGGGTTGCCACTAAGGTTCTGGATCTGTCCACAGCTGGCTTCTATGTCCCCAAACATCTAGTCAGGAGTCACCAAATATTGCTGACGGGTCCAAAGGAGACCGCACACACCAATATGGTGTTGAGGCAAATCCCAACTTTATTCAAATTAGACAACATTTATAACCTGAGATAACCCCGCCCCAGGCACAACACATCTGACTCCATAGGCTAAGGTTAGAAACATGTACTTAAAGTCCAAGGCCCTTTCTGGGTGAGATGCTGGGCTTGTAGTTGTTTGACCTCTGAGTCCAGTGTCACATGGTTCTTCTGGACCCACCAAAGTCAGTGGGCGGCAACATGCTTGTCTCTAGAATGTGTTTTGTGCTGGTTTCTTTTGGGGTCTTTTATTATCAATTAAATACAATCTTGCAGCTAAACGTTATCACCAGCAACGCAACGCCCACAATAACTGTCACATACTTGTATTAATAAATGTTATTTCAGGAGCTGTTGCGGAGAAAGTTCTTTTTCTTGCTGTTAAGTGTGGTCTTATAGCAGAGGTCAGAAACCCTTCCAACCTGTGGGCTGTCCATAGTTTGACAGGGAGTGTTGGGTCCATAAGGCTCTGATTTTCCTGGAGACGCTTATAGCTATTAAGTTTATATTAATACAGGTGGGACTAGAAATCTTTCCATTTCTGCCCCTTTCCCTTTCCCGTGACAGAATCTCATGGAATCAAGGGGTCATTGTGACACTTCACAGCCTGATGGAACAAAAGGGACACTGTGACACTGCAGAAACTTATGGAATCAAGGGATCATTGTGATGCTCTGGGGCCTCATGGAACCAAAGGGAACCTGGGACACAGTAAAACCTCATGGAATGAAGGTGTCATTGTGACACTGCAGGGCCTCAGAGAACCAAAGGAATTCCGGGACACTCTGGAAGCTCATGGGATGAACGGAATCTCAGGACTCTCTGGAATCTCATGGTGTCATGGAGGAAATAGAAGTCTCAGACAGAATTTCTTAGAGAAGCCATCTCATTGAACTGCAAGGTGCAGAAAAGCCCCCTTACTTTCTAAACTCCTTCTCAGAGAGGAGCCTGGGTGTGACTGGATGCAATCTTAGCCTCAGACTTACTCTGTGGTTCAAATTTAAGGAATTACAGAGATGTGATTGAATCACTTTTCCCCCAAGGTTTTGATGATGGGAAATCAGATATACTTATGTCAAATGAATTATTTGTTGTTGGAAGAAATTTGAACTTAGAAGTTTTTGTGCACAGCCCAGGCCATGGAGAGGGAAACGGGGCCTCTGTATCCTTGAGCCTGCTTCAGGAAGAGCAGTAAACAATAGAAAGAATGCAGCAGCTGCCAGGAGAAGCAGGTAAACACATTGATACAGAAAGGCATAGTTTTGAGAAAAGTACCAATCCAGCTGGTAGCACGCCCTAGCCATAGACCAATGATATTCCTGTACTATTCGTAGACTGAGAGAATATGCGATATGTGTGTGTGCAATGTAAACAATAAATCAGAACGCTGATCACACTCCTATGGAGGTTACATCGTGATTCTCGCGCCGGAACCCGGGGAGCTCAAAAAAAATGACATTTCTTACTTTAATTGGTGGAGAATCGCGGGCTTAAATGCGGTAATTGCTGATTCTCGCATGTCGGTCGGAGTCTGGGGTTCTTTCCAGGGCTGTCTTCCACCCCTCCAAATTGTAGGCAATAGTCTATTAGGATGGGGTAGGTACTTCAGGCAGGAAAAACAGTTCATCATTGGACACCAACACCAGTTCAGCTCAGGTCTTCTTCTATGTCCTGCAACACAGAACTCGAAATGCAAGTTACCTTTTTTTTCTCAAGGTTAAATGTCCTTGAGGCACACATTGGGATCATCCCATCCCCTTCTCAGGGGTCACTATACCCTCATTAGGGTCACCATCCCCACACTGGGGGCACTATCCCCTTTTCAGGGGTCACTATCCCCACACTGGGGTCTCCATCCCCTTTTTAGGGGTCACTATCCCCACACTGGGGTCACTATCTCCACACTGGGGTCTCCATCCCCTTCTCAGGGGTCACTAACCCCTTCTCAGGGGTTTCACAATAGTGGATTAACCTGGGAAATAATGTCCATGGTTAAATCCACCCCTCGGCCTCGTCCACCTGCAGGTGGCCTGAGGCATCATGGGCCCACTGAGCCAGGAACAACTCTCCCTTATGCTAGTCCAGGTGTGCTGTTCCTTCATTAGCTCAGCCTTTGGGCACATGAGCATCCACATGATGAATCTTTACAGATTCTACTCAAGCAGCAGTGTCCTGCCACACACCAACAGCCCACATGGGCCTCTCTGTGATTCAATTAATCTTCTTTTATCGGTCCAGCCACCCTCAGGGGCACTGGCTGTCATCTACAAGTCAGTGTAGAGGTACAGTCTTGGTTAGTTTTCTGGTTCAGCAATGTCCAGTAGACTTGGTCGTTCTCCTCCTCCTCTCGGCTGGTGGCAGGGCAGCTAATTGTGGTTCTTGGCTCTGTTCTGGGATCTCTGCTTCAACATGTAGACAGCTTTATACCAGCTTTCTTACGTTTTGATTTCCATACCTGGACTTCAAGCACAGAAGTAGATGCACTGTCCCACCTCCTCATGCCTTTCCCCTGGTCACACAGGCAAGACGACAGTTCACCATGTGACTCACACTTGGGGTTTGCTCTCTGTTGAGGTGAGGCAGGAGAGAAAGACAGCTTGCTGTGGCTGTAAGGCATCTCCGTGCAGTGGCTACATTCATAGCAGGTACGAGTTGAGCTGTCTGAACTCACAGAAACAGTCAGTACAAGGAATAAAACGAGGATCCAGTAGCAAGAGAACATTGTTTATATTAGATGTACCCAAGCAATGCAGATATCAAGGAATGTTTCTATAACAATGCTCCCGGGAACCCTGCCAACTCTCTGGGACACTTGCTAGTGTCCTTCGTTTCCCGGCCAATGCACCATTTATCTGTCCTGGGTTGAGCTGGCAAAATGCCAACTGTCCAGGACAGGGTGAAAAGGGTTCCTCCTTCCCCCAACCAGCCAAGGGAAAAAGAAGAGGGAGAGGAAAAAACCCTCAGAACCAGGTTTATGCTGGAACTAACTACATGTATTTATACAGAAAAGAGAAAACTAAGAGAGAGAACTACAATATAACACACACTTACACAAGTTATGCATATATAACACAAGGAATAATTTCCCACTTCCCAATTAATACAAAGCCCATTACTCTAAATTCATAAGCACTCCAAAAGACACTCAGCAAGAAAGAGAAAGTATAACAGCAAAATATTTCTACTTCCCTGAATGCAAACAAAATGCAAGCACAGGCAACAGGAGCAGGGCCTAGCATAGTAGAGGAGCTGCTAGATGTCCTCCTCTTAGTGCAGCCATGATGGAACTAACTAAGCCACTCCCACACACTGGATTTTACACCCTTTGAGATGATGTAGTATGGTATGGAATACAATATTATTGGCTGGAAGAAGTCAGCTGTGAGCTAGCTCAGCCCAGCTTAAATCAGCTGACAATCCTAGGCCTAGCTGAACTTTAAAACCTAAGTTTAGGCCCACCTGGCTAAACCCATAACAGGGGTGACCTAATTGTGACCTTCCAGGACCTGAAGAAAGCCAACAAGAAAGATGGAGAGAGACTATTTACAGGAGCCTGGAGTGACAGAATGTTGTGGTTTTGAAATCTTTCAGGGAATTTCCTTCTACCAACACAGAAGTTTGAGAGTTAACACCCAACCCCCTACACCACCAGATAACAAAAGGGGTGGCCAACTGCTTTGAATTCCAACTTGATTGCTGGGGACAGTTGAGGTGGGGGAGGGTTTTTTTCCTGGTGCTTGACTACAGTTCCTTTCCAGTGACTGCTGTGACTAGAAGGCACTGTTTTGCTGAGCTGGTGAGCACACCTTGGAGGGAGCTTCTTTCTAGCTTGGATCTCCCTGTCTTACTCCCCTCCAACTCTATGTACACCCTGGGCTTCAGAGAGAGAGCTTTTTCGATTTGCTGCAGACTTCCTGAAGACCAACTTTAGCCGCAGGAGGCTTCCTAAGAACCACCTCCTCCCTCCAACCTCCCAGAGTTTCCTTCTTTGAACAAAAGACAAGGAGAGAGTCTACTCTGCCCAGGGAAAAGCCAGGAAAAAGACTGGAACAGATCCTCGCGGACAGCTGAGCTGCGAGACTGCCACCTGCTGTCCATAAATATAATTACACCGAGAGAGAGAGAGACTGTTCCCCGTTTGAGGTTGGTTTTGCTGCAGTGAGGGGTGATTTTGCTCTAGTCTGTTTTATATAGTTATATATATATAGTCAATTAGGCAGTTAAATGCCACCCTGACACCTGATCCCATCAGATCTCAGAAGCTAAGCAGGGTCAGGCCTGGTTAGTACTTGGATGGGAGACCTCCTTCCCAAATCTTCATTCGCGAAGCCTAGCCATGACGATGATGATGTCAACTATAGTTATTTAGTTATATATTATACAGTTATATATATAGAGAGAAGTTAAGAACTGTTATCCTCTTCTATATTTTTTTATTTAATTGAAGTTTATTTTCTTTTCCTCTAAATTTAAAAGGGATGTAGTGTTGGTTATTGAGGAGTCTCCTTCTCTAGTTTAGATGCACACCTTGGTTTCCTTTAAACTAGGACACAAGACAAGGGGGAATGGCTTCACACTGATAGAGGTAAGGGTTAGATGAGATATTAGGAAGAAATTTTTTATGGTGAGGGTGGTAAAGCCCTGACGCAGATTGCACAGACAAGTTCCGGCTACCCCATCCCTGGAAGTTGTTCAAGGCCAGGTTGGATGAGAAACCTGGTCTAGTGAAAGGTGTCCCTGCCCATGGCAAGGGGCTGGAATTAAATGCCCTTTAAGGTCCCTTCCAACCCAAAAAATTCTATGATTCTGTGACTGCTGGGTGATGTGGTGGTTGGAGCCACCTTGGGCACAGAGACCATGAAATGATGGAGTTTTCCACTGTGGGTGAAGGAAGGAGGGGGCAGCAGAAGTGACACCTGGGACTACTGGTGGGCAGACTTTGGCCTGTTTAAGAGATTGATTGATGGAGTGCCTTGGGAGTCCATCCTGGAGGAAAAAGCAGTCCAGGAAGTCTGGAGGTGCTTTAAGAAGGAAATCTTGAAGCTCCAGGAGGAGGCTGTGCCAAATGGCCCTCAGACAAGCAGGTGGGGAAATGACCTGCCTGGTTAAACAGAGAACTTGGGATGTAACTCTAAGGAAAAAAAGAGAGTGAATCGAGTCTTGAAGGAGGGGCAGGAAATTTGGGGGGACTACAAGGATATGGTGAAGTTTTGGAGGGGGAAAATTTGAAATACCAAAGACAAATTGGAATTGAATTTGGCCACTGCACTTAAAGACAACAGGAAAGGTGTCTAAATCCTTGGGCAGCAAAGGGAGGGCTCAGGAGAGTCTCCATACTTTGCTGGATGCAGAGGGCAGCACAGGGTCAGGGGAGGAGGAAAAGGCTGAGGGACTTAATGCCTTCTCTGCTTCAGTCTTTAACACCAAACCCACCTGTCCTCAGGATACCCAGATCCCAGGGCTGGAAGTTGGTGATGGGGAGCTGAGTGAAGTGCCTGTAATCCATGAGGAAATAGTCAGTGACCTGCTCTGCCAGTGAGACCCCCACAAGTCCCTGGGTCCAGATAGCATGCACCCCAGAGTACTGAGGGAGCTGGAAAAAGAGCTGGCCAGCCATTTTCACTCATTCCCCAGCAGTCCTGGTGAACTGGAGAAGTCCCAGCTGACTGGAAATCAGCAAATGTGACATCCATTTAAAGGCAGGGCAAGAAGGAGGATCTGGGGAATCCAGGCCTGTGAGCCTGACCTCAGTACCACAGATGGCCATGGAGCAGATCATCCTGAGTGTCATCACACAGCACATGCACGACAACCAAGGGGATCAGGCACAGATAGGGTGGGTTTGGGAAAGGCAGGTCCTGCCTGAACAACCTGATCCCCTTCTATGATAAAATGACCCGCTCAGGAGATGAAGGAAAGGATGTGGATGCGTCTCTATAGAATTCAGTAAAGCCTTTGGCATCATCTCCTACAGCATCTTCTGGAGAAAGTGGCTGCTCATGGCTTGGATGAGGGAACTGTTTGCTGCATGAAAAATTGGCTAATGGCCTAGAGACTGGTGGAGAATAGAAGTAAATCCAGGTGGGTCTGGTCAATAGTGGGGTTCCCCAGGGCTCAGTGTTGGGGCTGGTTCTTTCTAACATCGTTATTGCTGATCTGCTTCTCCGGGGACACCCCCTTGTCGCGGGGGAGAAGCTTGCGTGCCCTCATGAGGTTGAGAGCTATGCTGGAGGTGGTTTGTGCCGCCAGTAGGGTCTCCCATGCCAGACAGGTCTCAGCTGAAGGGTCAGACAAAGTGTGTCCAGGGGCAGGATGGGCTCGCTAGCCGTCTGGCAACCATCCTAGGAGAAGGACAACTCCAACCCCAAACCCAGGCAGATGGAGCTCGCTTAGCCCTGTAAGGCCATCCATCTAAGAGAAGGATACTCTAACCAAACCTACATCCTGAGGTATTCGCTGTCACCGTCCAAGCTCGCTAGGCTGTGGCAGATGAACCTCAGGAGTAAAGGGTGGGGCCAGTTCTGCACACGCTGTGCCTCACCTAAAAAATCCATTGCGCAGGCTTGAAGGGTTCACCCACATTGCAAAGCCCTGCAGCGACAGGTGAGGGTCAAAACCGGCAGGTGATAGGAAGCAGCTGGAAGCCACAGACCCAACCCTGCATGCAGGCGGTTCAGGATATGGGTCATTAGAGACTTGACCCCGGAGATGCCAGTCTCTTGCGGCAGCATCCTGAATGACCAAGCAGCCTTTTCTAGGGACAGCACTGCTTGCTCCACACGGAGAGGGGCCTAGCAAAGGTGGCCTAAACAAAGCTCATCTCCACACCCGGTTGGATAACCGCGGCCAACCGGCATCTTCCATGCAGTCAAACAAAAACAAAGAGATTTCAAAGGCATACACCTGCCTGCAAAGGTGTGCTCAAACTAACACTCGCATGTTGGAACATCAGAACCATGCTTTATACTGGGGATAGTGGACGTCCTGAGCGTCATTCTGCTCTAATTGCCCACGAACTGTCACAGCTCAACATTGACATTGCTGCTCTCAGTGAAGTTCGTCTTCATGAGGAAGGCAGCCTTAAAGAACATGGTGCTGGCTACACACTCTACTGGTCAGGCAAACCCAAAACCGAAAGACACCTTTCAGGAGTTGGCTTCACGATCAAAAACTCCATTGCCTCCAAACTTGAAAATCTGCCGACAGGTCATTCCGATCGCATTATGTCCTTACGCCTTCCCCTACACAACAAGCAACATGTTGTTCTTTTTAGCGTATATGCCCCAACTCTGCAAGGTGACCCAGTGGAAAAAGACAAATTCTACACAGACCTGCGCCGCCTCACCCAAAATGTTCCTGCAGATGATAAGATCATAATCCTTGGTGACTTCAACGCCAGAATAGGTAAGAATTCTGAAGCCTGGAAAGGAGTCCTGGGCAAGCATGGCATTGGAAACTGCAACGACAACGGACGCCTCCTGCTAGAGTTTTGCGCAGAACGGCAGCTCACCATCACCAACACTATCTTTCAACAGAAAGACAGCCTGAAGACAACCTGGATGCATCCTCGATCCAAGCACTGGCACCTCATTGACTATATCTTAGTACAACAGAGAAATATCAGTGATGTCCGTCATACTCGAGTGATGCCGAGTGCAGAATGTCAAACAGACCAACGCCTTGTGCGCTGCAAACTTAACCTCCACTTCAAGCCCAAACCTAAGAGGGGCGGCATTCCAAGGAGGAGGCTCCAAGTCAGCAATCTTCAAACAGCCACAGTGAGAGACAGCTTCCAGGGAAACCTTCAAACTAGACTTAAAGATAATCCCATAGATCCCTCTCCTGAAGCGCTTTGGCAACATATTAAAAGTTGCATCCTGCAGTCCTCTGAAGAGTCCCTAGGGTTCTCCTCCAAGAAAAACAAAGACTGGTTTGATGAAAACAATCAAGAGATCCAGGAATTGCGGAAGAAGAAGAAAACTGCTCACCAAGCACACCTTGCTCAGCCATCTTGCCATATAAAAAAAGCCGCCTTTCGTCTTGCATGCAGTAAGCTCCAACAGAAACTTCGAGACATCCAGAACAAATAGTGGCTCAACCTAGCAGAAAAGACACAACTATGTGCAGATTTGGGTGACCAAAGAGGATTCTATGAGGCCCTGAAAGCAGTGTACGGACCCACACACCAGGTTCAAAGCCCCCTACTCAGTGCAGATGGTCAACTGCTTCTAACAGATAAAACCTCCATCCTGAACCGATGGTCTGAACACTTTCAGACTCTCTTCAGTGCCAACCGTGTAGTCCAAGGCTCAGCAATTCATCACATTACACAACAACTGGTGAAACATGAATTGGATGCAGCCCCTACTATGGGAGAGATTCTCAAGGCCATACAGCAGGTGAAAACTGGCAAGGCAGCTGGGGTTGATGGAATTACACCTGAAATCTGGAAGCATGGAGGTCAAGCACTCCATGCCAAATTCCACGAGCTTGTTGTGCGTTGCTGGGAACAAGGGGAACTACCACCAGATCTCCGTGACGCAGTCATCATCACCCTGTACAAGAAGAAAGGAGAAAAATCAGACTGCTCAAATTACCAAGGTATTACTTTGCTCTCCATTGCTGGTAAAATCCTTGCAAGAATACTTCTGAAGAGATTAGTACCCACTATTGCAGAAGAACTTCTACCTGAAAGCCAGTGTGGTTTCAGAGCCAATAGGAGCACCACAGACATGGTATTTGTTCTCAGACAACTGCAAGAGACGTGTAGGCAACAGAACAAAGGTCTCTATGTAACCTTCACTGACCTCACCAAAGCTTTCGACACTGTAAGCAGAAAAGGCCTTTGGCAGATCTTGGAACGTTTAGGATGTCCCCCCAAGTTCCTCAAAATAATCATCCTGCTACATGAGGATCAGCGTGGACAAGTCAGATATGGTGATGCACTCTCTGAGCCCTTTCCAATAACCAATGGTGTGAAACAAGGTTGTGTTCTTGCACCAACTCTATTCACAATCTTCTTCAGTATGATGCTCCAAAGAGCCACAGCAGACCTCGATGAAGAAAATGGCATCTACATCCGATATCGTACTGATCGAAGCCTATTCAACCTAAGGCGACTGAAGGCCCACACCAAGACCCTGAATCACCTTGTCCGTGAGCTGCTTTTTGCTGATGATGCCGCCCTCGTTGCTCATGCAGAAGCAGCTCTGCAGCGCTTAACATCCTGCTTTGCAGAGGCTGCTGAGCTTTTTGGGCTGTAAGTCAGCCTGAAGAAGATGGAAGTTCTCTACCAACCTGCACCTCAAGAAGTCTTCCATCATCCTCACATCACCATAGGCAATTCAGAGCTTAAGTCAGTCCAGGAGTTCACCTATCTGGGAAGTATCATTTCCTCAGATGGTAAGATTGACAAAGAGATAGACAACAGGCTGGCAAAGGCATACAGAGCCTTCGGAAAACTCCATAAAACAGTCTGGTCCAATAAACACCTGAAGAACAGTACAAAGATCAGTGTCTACAGAGCCATTGTACTGTCTACTCTTTTCTATGGGTCTGAATCATGGGTCATCTACCGCCACCACCTGCGGCTTCTCGAACGCTTCCATCAGCGCTGCCTCCATTCAATCCCAAACATCCACTGGTCTGATTACGTGACCAATGTGTCTGTTCTTGAACAGGCAGGGGTCAGCAGTATCGAGGCCATGCTGATGACAACGCAGCTGCGCTGGGCAGGGCACGTCTCCACGATGGAGGATCACCGCCTTCCAAAGATTGTGCTCTATGGTGAACTCGCCACCGGCTGCCGCAAGAGAGGAGCCCCAAAGAAGAGATACAAGGACTCCCTGAAACAACACCTCAGCCTTGGCCATATTGACTGCCACCAATGGTCCACTCTGGCCTCCAATCGGGATTCATGGAGACACACCATTCACGACGCTGCTGCTTCCTTTGAGAATGCACGGAGAGTCAGTCTTGAGGAGA
Source organism: Pithys albifrons albifrons (assembly GCF_047495875.1). Classification (NCBI taxonomy): domain Eukaryota; kingdom Metazoa; phylum Chordata; class Aves; order Passeriformes; family Thamnophilidae; genus Pithys; species Pithys albifrons. Next base: position 1,314,001 of record NC_092483.1, on the reverse strand, counting down.
AAAGACAACGCAGAAAGAACCGTTCCTTGCCAGCGTCACCTAGGGAGACGTTCCGCTGTGCCTTTTGTGACCGGACCTGCCTATCCCGTATCGGCCTTTTTAGCCACCAGCACGCTTGCAGCAAGTGTGGGTAGTGCCCTTCTCAAATCTTCATTCGCGAAACCTAGCCATGATGATGATGATGATTGCTGATCTGGACGAGGGGATCGAGTGCACCCTCAGTAAATTCATGGACAACACCAAGGTGGGTGTGATTGTGGATCTGCTGGGGGGCAGGAAGGCTCTGCAGAGGGATCTGGACAGGCTGGATCAATAAGGCCAAGTGTCAGGTCCTACACTGGGTCACAACAACCCCATGGAATGCTACAGGCTGGGGGCAGAGTGGCTTGAGAGCTGCTCATCAGGAAGGGACTTAGGGGTGCTGCTTGACAGCAACTGGATATGAGCCAGTGTGCCCAGGTGGGCAAGAAGGCCAACAGCATCCTAGCCTGTTTCAAGAATAGCGTGGCCAGAAGGAACAAGACAGTGACTGTCCCTCTGTACTGGGCACTGGTGAGGTCCCACCTCAAGTGCTGTGTGCAGTTCTGGGCCCCTCACTGCTAAAAGGTCATTGAGGGGCTGGAGCATGTCCAGAGAAGGGAACGGAGCTGGGAAAGGGCCTGGAAAAATGTGTCATGAGGAATAGCTGAGGAAGTTGGTGTTCTTAAATCTGGAGAAAAGGAGGCTCCGGGAGGACCTCATTGCTCTCCAGAAAGACCCAAAAGGAAGTTTTAGTGGGGTCAGGATTGGTCTGTTCTACCACGGCTGCAGTGACAGGAAGAGAGGAAACTGCCTTAAATTGAGTCGGGTGAGGTTCAGATTCGATATAAAAGAACCCCTTTTTAACTCAGTGTTTAGGCATTGGAATAAGTTGCCCAGGGTTGTGGTGGAGTCTGTGGAAGAGTTCAGGTGGATGTAGCACTCTGGGGTATGGTTTAGGGATGATTATGGTGGTGCTGGGTTGACACTTAGACTAGAAGATATTGAAGGTCTCTTCCAACCTTGATGATTCTGTGATTCTGTGACCTGTCATCGCTGTTTCCAGGTTTGTTTTCTAACCAGATCCTGGAGATGTTTTCTCAGTTGGGTCCCTCAGTGGGACCCATTAGCACTATAAGAAACTTTACAGTTTGAGTCTGACTTTTGTTTACCAAGAGGTTCCTGCAAGTTTCCTCAGGGACTGATGTTCAGGGACTCAGCACCAAACCCCTCAGAGGGTCATTAAATGGGCTGTTGCTGTGCTGCTGAGCTGGGCCGGGTTCCTGACACAGAGGGAGCACCTGGCAAGTGGGCAGTGTGATAGATGAAATTTATTAATTTGCTAAACTCAAATTGAATTTGTATTTGATGTTTTTTGTTTGAATGTAGAAGTATGTATATATGTTTAAAAATCTGTTGAAACCCAGCACGGGACAGGCTTCTTTTGCAGGAGCACCAAAGATAAGAAACTTTGATTATTGAACAAAAGAACCGAAACCACAACTTGCCAGAGCCCCACCGCAGGGGGATGGGAGAAGCCTGCCCCCGGCTTGGATCCCTGGAGTCTGCATTCCCATGTCCCCCCCTCCCCCCCAGTCTATCCTGGTTTCGGTACCTCTCAGCTTACCCCCTTCTCCCCCCCAGTTTTTCCCTTATCGAGCCTCCCCCACCCTCAGACGCGAGTTTCGCTATAGTGCCCTTTCCCCCCCTTCCCAAGCCAGCGCCCAGACAACCCCCCCCCGACCCTGTGCTCTGTCTCAGTCCCACTGGTCTCCCCAAATCCGGCTAAAGCACCCTTCCACACCCCATAACCCCGTTCCCACCTCAGTGCCGGAGTCTTGTCTGACAGACAGTCGCCAGCCGCCCCGCTGGGAACCAAATCCCGTAAACCCCCAGTCCGGTTTTGCTAGCCCCACTGGTCCCCGTTCCCCCCTCTCCCCCGGTCCATCCCGGTTTCTCCCCCCGCAGCCGGCGCCACCGCTGCTGCTGACCCCGGCCCCAAGGCTGCTCATGCCAGCCACCGGCTTGTGCCTGCCCGGCTCTGCCCACGGCTGCCAAGCCGTGCCGTTCCTCCCCAAGCCCGCGTGGCCCTGGCCCTGCACAGCCCCGGCGCAGGTCCGTGCCGCACCAAAGCCCCACAAGCCAGAAAACTTCTGTTGAGCCCCCGGTCCCCGTCCCCCTCCCCACCTCGGTCCATCCCAGTTCCCCCCCCAACCGCCCTTCTCCCTCACATGGAACCGGCGCCAGGTCCGCTCTCCCCAGCCCGGGCTGTCCACACTCCGGTTCACTGTTTCCCCAAGCCCGCGCAGCCTCACAGCTGCCCCGTCAGTTCTCCCCCGTTTTTGTGTTTTGTTTTTTTTAATAAATAAAATTCCGGTCTCCCGACAAGCCCGCCGCTGGTTCAGCATATGAGACAGGTCAGCCACCGCCTGGAGTGGTCGCCGTGCCCACGGACCCCTCCACGCTGCATCAGGACGTCTGCTGCCACCACCCACGTCGCTCCCAGAGCCACCTCAGCCCTGCAGCCGCATCAGGGTGAACCACTACCGCAATGCTGTGACCAGACCCCTGCTTGGAGTAGCCTGGTCATCTTGGAAGCTCCATTACCATCTCCAGCTTGCCGCATGGAGGGTCACGAGACCAGCCCAGCGGCCGCTGAACAGCAACTATTACGCAATACCTCAATCTTACACAACGCAGAATGTTGTGCCACAAAACTGAGCATGCGCAAAAGAGCAATAGGTTGCACAACTCTTGTGAAATACATGAACTGCGTCTGCGCAAGGGGGCGTGGCCTACGCCAGAAAAGTGAATATAAACGAAGTTTTGGCCCAGGTCCAGGACGAACTTTTTGGGAGCTGGTCTCCTGGGTCATCCAATGCTCTGCCATGCTGCAAGCACTGTATTGCTCCTCTCCCCAGCCTTCACAAAGAGCTGAAATCACTGAGGCTGGGGCTAACAGAGCTGGACACTGATATCACTTATTAAAATCAATTTCTGTTTGTTATTTTTTTCATAATAAATAATATTACTTATTTTATCCTTATTAAATAAACGCTGATATTCTAGCCAACGCCTAAGTGCCTATAACAGGCAGCATTGCAGAAAGATAGCTCTGCCCAGGAGCAGCTCCTGTGCACAGCCCAGCAGGGCTGAGGACACTGCCTGTAGCCACTGAGGGCAGAGGAGTGAGGCAGTGGGAGGTTAAAGGCAGAAAGGGATGGGAAGACACTGAGAGCTCACTGGGGGAGAATTGTTCACAGCCCTTGACACAGAAAGCCTTTGGCTGTAGGACAATGCAGGTGCAGTTCCCAGAGTGATCTCCTAAAGCTGGAACATCCCACTGACTCCAGATTCAGTAAGCACATATCTCTAGTGTGGAGGAGGTGACTTGCTCATGAAGCTCTGACATGCTGAGAGCTTCTGATGACTCCCAGAATATTTCCAAGGCAAGGATTTTTATAAAAATAAGGAAATTTCCTGAGACTTTGTTTTCAGTTTCCTACTTTTGGAGAATGGAGGAGGGGGTGTTAAATATTTAAGTTATTATTTTTGACAAGTCCCTGGGACATCTGAACTCTGACTTTTAGTGATCGATAGGTGTGCAGGAGTTTCCTAATGTGCTTTCAGCCACTCCTCTGCCTGTGAACAGCACCACCTTTGTTGGACCCATAAGGCTTAGTTTGACCTGTCTTTTTCTGCCTGCAAACAGAACATCCCCGAGTCAGTGCCTTGCAAACAGGCTGGTTTCTGTCAAGCCAAGGTGAGTGCACAGAGATATGGGGTCTGTGAGTGCTGATAAGGATCAGGGAAGGAACAGGGAAGCACCTTCAGGAGAAAAATACCCAGGAAGAGGAGATAAGATCAGGGAATGAGAGAAAACAAAACCAGAAACTCTGTGGCAGGGAATGTTTAAAAATCTCAGTATGATCCCCTACAATGCAGACCCTCCCTCTGAACAAGACCTCTCACCTGCTCTGCCCTGGCCTCTCCCAGCCGGACCCTCCCTGTGCTGTGCCTTGTTTCTCCCTTTGTCTGTGCTGTGCTTATTGTTCTCTTGTTGGTGCTGTGGGGCTCTCTCAAGAGAGGAGTTTCAGCTGCAGAGTCACATCCTGACCTTTGAAACAGGGATTAAAAAACCTAGCATAAAATTTAACTATATTGTTGCTAACTTTTGAATTTGCTGGTGTGATAGATGAACTTATTCATTTGCTAAAATCAAACCAAATAGTATTTTATTTTGTTTTGTTTGTGTGAATGTAGAATTAGATATGCTTGAAAAACTTAGAAAATTGTTAAGACCCAGAAAAACTACCAGGGTGGCCCCCTGCGGAGAGCCCCGAGGGGAGCATGGCCAGGTGCTTATCAGAAGAATGTGAGCCGCGCCCAGTTGCTCACTGCAGGGGAAGGGAAGATGAAAAGACACCGGGACTCGCTCCTCTGTCCCGGTATCTTTCCAGCCCGGTGCCCCCCCCCTTCTTCCCCCACACCCGGTTTTAGCAAGGTGCTAAAGCCCATATCAAGCCTCCCCCACCCTCCAACGCCAGTTTCGCCCTGCCAGGCCTCTAATATCGGCCTGAGCCAAGCCAAACCCCTTCCCCCTACAGCGAGGCATCTGCTCCAAGCATATCAGCCATCTACCATCCAGAGCCAAGGAACTCCCTTCCCCCTCCACGCCGCAAACAGCCACATGGCTATGGCGCCATCCCTTTCCCCCGGTCCCGAGCCAGCACCCTGCAACCCCCTTCCCCATGCGACTTGAACGCTGTGCCTGCTCCTCGCCCCTGGTCCGGGCTGATCGAACGCCAGCTTCCCCAAGCCCATGCCATCCCCCCCACCGGCTCCTGCCGAGATTGCCCCAGCCCGCGCAGCCCTGACCAATGCCCGGCAACCCCCCTCCTCAGGCAACGTGAACGCCACGTGCGCTCTCCCCTCCCGGTCCCAGGCCACCCAAAAACCGGAGCCGGCTTTCCCTTCCCTCATATAGCCCCGGTACTGCCCTACTCGGTCCCGGCCCCGCGCCGGCTAAACTCCCTTCCGCATCCCGTAGCCCGGTTCCCGTGTCGGCGCCGGAGTTTGTATAAATCAAAAGCCCCGCGCCAGCCGTGCTAGAAAGCCCTGGCTGCCTCCATGTTCCGGCAGGCGCCTGCCAGCCACTCCGCTGGGAACCAAGTCCCACAGAGCCCTCCTGTAAATCCCTCAGCATAGCCCCGCTCGTGGCACTGGCCTCGCCGGGTCCCCAGCCGGTCCTCCCCAAGCCCGTGTGGCCCCGGCGCCGCTGCTGACCCACGGAGCCCCGGCACCTGCCTGGCTCCTGTGAGAGAATGTCTGGATGCCCTCTGCTCTCCGGGGCACCCCGCCGCCCGCTCTCTCCACGCTAGCCGCAGTAGGAGCTCCGCTTCTCCACAGTGCTGGCCCCGACCCCGTAACTGCTCACAGCTCCCTTCCCATGCCAGCCGCCGACTTGTGCCAACCCGGCACGAACCAACCCCCGCTTAGAATGGACCCACTGCGCCGCGACACCCCCCCTTCTGCCCACGGCTGAACGGGACGCCGCGCCAAGCCCGCAGTTTGTCCCCCGCTGCCCGCGCCACGGAACATCCAGCACCACGCTTCTCCACGGACTGCGCCGCTACACCACATGGAAACCTAACCCTCCCCCGCTCCTGGGACGGCCACGAGGCAACGATTAATTGCGTAACACATGCGAAAAAACAGCCAGACCTGGTTGAAAACTGGAATCGCACAGAACTCAGTCTGCGCAGAAGAGCAGCGCTTGTGCAACTGTTATGTAACACACCTGAACTGCGCCTGCGAAAAGGGGGCGTGGCCTACGCTGAAAAAGTGAATATAAGCAGAGCTCTGGCTCAAAGCCAGCGCTAACCTCGGGAGCGGGACTCCCTGGGTGCCCAGTGCTGTGCCACCTGGTGAGCGGTGTGTTGCTCGTCTCCTTGCCTTCACAAAGAGCTGGAATCACTGAGGCCTGAGCTGAAAGAACTGGACGCTGATATCACTTATTAAAATTGCTTATTGTTGTTTTAATAAATAAAATTACTATTCTTTTTTTCCTCATAAAATAAAATAAATGCGGATATCTCTAGCTCATCACCTCATTGCTGATAACACTGGGACTTTGCAGAATGTAATGTAATGTAACTTTTGGCATGTGTGGCCATACCAAGCAGTGGGCAGTTAACAATAGTTCTTCTTTTACTTTGAATTCAATTTCACCTTGTTTAAATTGAATCTCAGCTTCTAAATTTTCCAACAAATCTCTGCCCAACAGACACTTGGGTGAATTTGGTAAATACAGAAACTGATGTAGTCCCATCTGTTTTCCAATCTTGTATTTGAGGGGTTTCAGGAAATAGACTGTCTTGGGTTGAGCTGGCAAAATACCAACTGTCCAATACAGATTCAGAGCTTTCCTCCCCCTGCCAAGAAAAGGGAAAGAAGGGGAAAAAACCCTTAAAACAGGTTTATATATTTATACAGAAAAGAGAAAATTAAAAGAAGACTATAAAATAAAACACACCTACACAAGTTAAAAATAACAAACAATAACTCCCCACTCCCCATTGGACACAAATCCCACCATTCTAGCTACAAATCACCCAAGAGAACTTAATCCCCCGAGGGACAGACCCAAGCAGAGAGAAGACTAAGACTAAACATTTTACTTTCCTAAGATACCATAGCAGCAAGCGGCAGTGGGCCTGGTCCAGGAGAACAACACAATACGTCTTTCCCAGATGAGCAGCTATGATGGGAACTGAGAGAACTCCTCCTACTCTACTGTATTTATATCTCAGTTTGCGTCATCTGATATGAAATATTTCTTTGATTGCTTAAGTCAGGCGACACCTGTCTCTCCTAATCTACGTAAGACTATCTGCTAAACTGAGGCCTACTAAACTGAGGCCTACCAAAAGGCCCAACTAAAACTACCACATAGGCCTTCTCTGCTTGACCAGTGGCTCATGTAACAAAAACAAACTTATCACTTTTAGGTACCAGTTCTTGGTTTAAAACAGAAAAAGTAGCTCCAGTGTCAATTAAAAAGTCCAATTTCTCTTTTCTTCCCCTAGCTCCATTTTAAGCGGTGGGTCTGCTAAGGGAAGACCAGACGGTTCACCCTATTCCGTGTTCTGGTAAGAGATGACTGCCCTTTCTTGGGTTTTGTTTTTTTCAGGGCAGTCCTGCTTCCAATGTCCTTCCTTCTTGCAATAGGCACATTGGTTCTGTCCCAATCTTGTTGGTCGGGATGGCAGGCCTCTTCCTCGTGTTGTCCGTCCTCGGCAACGACCCTTGTTTTGTCTTGGTACCTGTGGGTTTTGGGTTAGAGCAGCCACTACAACTCTTGCTAACTTTCTCTCCTGTCTCTTCTCTCTATTATTGTATATTTTTCAGGCTTCATTCATTAATACCTCTAAATCTTTATTGGCAGAATGTTCAATTTTCTGGAGCTTTTTCCTAATGTCAGGGTTACTTTGCCCCATCAGCAATCCTACCAACTGTTGTTTACCTACATCTGATAATGGATCTAAAGCTGTGTATTTTCTCATGGCATCCCTAAGTCTGTCTAGGAACAGAGTTGGGGTCTCATCCCGCCCTTGTTTTATATCATACAGGGCTGCCCAGTTTACAGCTTTAGGTACAGCATTTTGCAACCCTAATTGAACAAAGTTCCTATATTGAACCAGCAATTTCTATTGATTAGGGTTGTTTGGGTCCCAATTAGGATTTATCAATGGAAAATTTTCATCCATTGTCCATTGTAAGACACCTGTAGCAATCTGTCCTTGCACATGGTTTCTAGCTGTTTTTATTACAAGTTCCTTTTCAGTTTGTTAGCTCTGACAACATTAAGTCCATATCTGCCCAGTCTACATCCTGTTTTTTCACAACTAGTTCAAATCTCCTAGCCACTTTATCATGATCTTCTCTAAAATGCTTTGCTGCTTCTCTCCAGCTGTCTAAATCTCTTGACTAAAAAGGCAATTTTACCCTTGCTGGGTTTCCGGAGGATGCTATCACCTCACATAAGGGAGCAATCAAATGTTTGGATTTAGCTTTTGCCTTTCCCCCCATTTTACCTGCAGCTTTGGATCCTGCTGTCTGACCACAGGTGGGGTATCTGGTGCTTACCCCCTCCTCTGGACTGTCAATGCTTTCTGCAACACACTTGGAATCTGTTACATCTCCAGATCTGTCCGGGCTCATCTCAGGTCCCTCCAGTCTCTGGGATCTTGGCCTTCCATAACAGGTCACCTGCAACTCCTGGGAGTCTATAATGCTTTCTTCATCACTTTCCTTCTTTCCTAGTTTTAGACAGAGTTCACCAATATTACAAGAGGGGCAACAGCGTTTTCTTGGTCTATTTTTCTGTTCCCTTTCCAATGCCAGTACTAGGGGGTCCTGAGGTGGGATATTTATCCCACAATCTTTTTGCCATTGGGGTTCGTTATGAAGAGTATGAAACATATCAGCATACATTACTTCATCCCATTTGTTCTCCCTTCTGAGAAATAATATAAGCTGCAAGATGGTGTTATAATCCAAAAAACCCTCTGGGGGCCATCTCTCACCATCCTCTAAGATATACAATGGCCACCAGCTTCGACAATATTTTAAAAGCTCCTTTTTACTCAAATTTCCACCTGGGGTTCCTCCTACTTCCTTCCAATGCTTCAATATAAATCCCAGGGGAGTTTTAGTATTTATTTCTTTACTCAATTTAGCTCCCATTATTAAAATCCTGTACTACCACAAAAATTCCACAAGATGTCTCCCTACTCCACAAAAACCTATATCACTAATACAACAAGCCTGTATTATCACAAAACCCCACAAAATGTAAGCTATCAATATGACACTCTGTATTTTAATTTCCACATAAACCTTTTCCTACACTTTTTAATGGTAATCTCCCAATTCTCTTCTGGAACATCCCAAATCTAAGGGGCTAGTCTATTCCTTCCACACACTAAAGTCAGTATCTTTACCTCCCATGTCTTCAGGGACCGGTATCTCCAATCTCCCAAACTGTCTCCCTATCTTCTCAGCACTATCGACACAGTCTACTTCGCCTATTGGAAATACAATACCACTTTTGACTACAATTTAAGCATTCACAAAGCACGCAACTCTGATGTGTCATAGTACAACATTCCAAGCACGGGATTTTAAGTATCAAAGGATTTGTTTCAGAAAATTTTTCTGGACTACTGTGTTCCCAATCTAAAGCTAGAAGCTCACTGTCACGGACAAAATACATATCACTGCGTTCAGTCCTGCCTTTAGGGGGTTCTCCAAAAACACTATATTTTCCAAGGCATCCTTCAAATCTGTGATATCCAAACCACTCAAGAGTCATCTATTCAACAGCCCATTCTCTCAGTCACAAAATTACCACTTCTATTACATAATGTGGGAAATAAAAAGAGAGGGTTCGTTGTGGGAGGTGTGGAAGGAAGGGGGTTTGGTTGATTTGAACAGTTGAATTAAAAGGTTCTGTGTTAATTGCTTTTTGGAAAAGTGGAATGGCCCTTTAAGGGGGGGATTTCTCCACATGCAGGTGTTGCAGCCCGATTCAGGTGGGTCTGGAGGACCACATTACAGGTTTCATTTTCACCTTAAAAGGACATGTTTCCAGCCTCAACCAATTGGAGTCAGACCACCGCACCTGGGGCGGGGTCACTTGAGGTCATATATACCTGTGTTTTTGAATAAACTTGGGATTTGCTTTACATCACATTGGTGTGTGCAGTCCTCTCTAGAGCAGGCCTGGCGACAACAAATGGTGGACCCCAACGTGTCTCAGAACATGAAACCCACCTGCAGGCCTGCCTAGAGCCTTAAGAAGTGGCCCCTGAGAGCTGCTATGCCCCAGTTTTTTTGGGTGCTTTGTGGAGAAGCCCCTGAGAGCTTCTGTCTCCTGTAAACTTGGGAGTTTTGTGTAGTGGCCTTGAGAGCTGCTGGAAGAACGTGGACTGAAGGAACCACGATCTTCGAACCAGTGAGTTAAAGAAACATGGGAAACTCCAACTCGTCTAAAACAAACTTATTGCTTGAAAAATTTGAAAAACTAGCTCGTGTTACAAAAACAAACATTGAAAGACAAGCATTACAGGAATTTTTGGATTGGTGTTTCACTCGAAGGCACTTAACAGATGCCAATTCCACGCTTTCCATAGAAGTGTGTGATAAAATTGGGGCAGATTTGTGGAATTTAGTGCAAACTGCACCCGACGAATTTTTACAGCTCATTCCGTCATATGCAGCTGTAAGGAAAATGCTGTTAGAGGTAGAACGAGCCCGTAAAAACCTCGATCTACCGGAGAGAAGGGAAAAAAGTCAGCCTCTACATAGCAGTTTTTCCCCTGAACATCCTTCTGCACCGCTGTGGGCACCGCCGCCCGCAGAAACGCCGCCGCGGTACCCACACGCGGCACCGCCCGCTCCCGCTCCGGAAAACCCGACAAGACCACAGCAACCATGGAATCAAAGCTTTTCAACGCCGTTCGTCGCCGTAAAAAGCCAAGAAGTCGTCTTTGCACCGCCTTACAACTCACAGCGAATGAGACCACCGGCTGCCGCTGTAGAAGCAGCCGGACCTCAGCAGCAACCTTGGAACCCCACGAGACACGCCGCAGAAAACCAAACCGTGAGTGAGTTTTATTTAAATCCCAACTCCGAGAAGGCGCGATGGGGAATGCCCTCAGCCGAGAGAGACATGTGGAGGGGGAGACAAACCCCTTGGAGTTTCTCTTTCCCTGTCCATCCACCTTCGGCGCCGGCTCCACCGCCGCTGCCGCCAATGCCCTGCGGGTACCTCGGGGCTGGGGTCGCCCCGCCGCCGCGCTCCCCGCCGCCCCGCGGGTACGCCGGAGTCGCTCCGTTGCGGCAGGAGACTGTTGAGGCAGACATTCCAGCAGGGCTACAGCCGCCCGGCATAACCGCGTGGCCAGGAAAACAAAGAGACCACGTGATCGCAAAGCCCGCGAAATCAAACAAAGGAACGGCGCGCCCTGACCACGAGGCACCAGGACCGCCCAACCCCCCTCCCTACTGCCTGCCAATCACAGCGCATGCGCCAGGGGCAGGTCCGCCGCAGCCTGCAGGGGCCAGGGGCGGATCAGTTCCCGCGCCACCCCCACCACCTCCTGCGTGGATCGACCGCGTCATGGAGAGGGGAGAGACTCCTCCCCAGTGGAGCGGAGCCACCGGAGCTCCCCCTGGTCATCCCCTTCACTGTGCGCCCTCCATAGCGCAAGTGTCCCGAGAGCGAGTTCCCACAGCGCCGGTCGCGCAGGAGACAAGCTCTGCAGCACCAGCGGGGACCCTCTCCCCGATAGCCGTGCGCTGCCCGCAGCTGTCAGCACCGGCACTGGAACCCCCCGCGCCGGTAGAGACTGCCCCTGCGCCGGCAACCTGGTACCTGCAGCCTCCATCACCGACAGCCACACCCACCAGCTGTATCCCAGAATGGAGAGCAACAGAAAAAGAAGCCTCTGTTTGGGACATGCTGGGGGCAGATGAGAATTGCAATGCTGTTAACTTAATTTCAAAGCTTTCTGATACCCAGGTACCAGATTCTGCAGATGGAGTCACAAAGCCACCTCGCGACCTCACATTTAATACCCAGCAAAGGTACAAAGAGTTAGTATCCATAGCTGCTGAAGTAGGTACACCGTCACCTTCCCTGCAACCCCTGGTTTCTGCGCCTGTGATTAACACTACACAAGGCTCAAAATGGGAGCCACTTGATTGGAAAATTGCACAAAAAATACACAGTATAGTCTTTCAATACGGCTATGACAATGCCTTGGTAAAAAACCAAATCACAGCCTTCATAAAATACAATAACCTAATCCCAGCAGACACTAAGGCTTTAATGGAGTTTATTCTACCTCCTACTGCTTATATGATATTTCTACAGAAATGGAAAGAGCAGTTAACGGAGGAACAGGCAAAAAATATACACTTAGAAACTGGACATCCCTTAAGATTAGCATCTTTAGACCAGCTAATGGGATCAGGAGCTTATGAAGACCCACAAACACAAGCTGCATTACATTTTCATATTCTGCAACAGTCAAAGAATGCTGCTTTGACCGCATTCTCTAATCTGCCAAAGAAGGGAAAACCTTCTCTACCTTATATGCAAATAATGCAGAAACCTGGCCAGACATTCATGGAATTTGTAGATAAAGTAACAGAAGCTTTAGATGCTGCTCCAAATATTACCCCTGACATTAAACCAGTATTATTGAAAGATCTGGTAATTAATAATGCCAATCCTCAATGCAAACAGCTCATAGCCTCTCTACCAGCTACAGCTACTTTGGTACAGTTAATTGAAGCCTGTGCCAGATTGCCCTGGGTAGAAGAGGAGGAAAAAGCAAAGCTACATGCCTCTGCTCTAGCCACAGCTCTTAGCAAACAATCTACCCAAAAAAGGGGGAAAAGACCCTGGAATTTAACAACAAAATCTTGTCCAGCACAACCAAAACATAGCAGAACTCAAAGGTTCACTGGAGAATGTAACCGTTGTCACAGACTTGGTCACAAAGCCCAGGATTGTCATTCTAAATATAAAAAGGATGGTACTCCTCTAACAAACATGGGGTGGGGAGCTGGGCCTCCAAAAAACCAGAGGGGCTGCAAGCCATGGGGCACAGCCAGTCAAATAGCTCATGGAAACTGGAGCCACGCTGCCTTCCCCATATGGCAACCACAACCACAAGCAGCAGTAGCCTAGGACTAGTTGTTAACTGTCCAATCAAACAAGAACAGTCCAGTTCAAGAGCATGTTGTTTAGCCTGTATTTTGAAATTCTGTTAATTTTCAGTTAAAGTGCAGTTTTGAGCTTATTGCACTGCCAAGTTGCCCAGCAGGCTGCAGGGGTAAGGATACCTGCCCCCCTAAGCTGCTGAACATTTTCTAGAGAGCGTAAGATCATCAGTACTTAGTCTCTTTCAGTGTTGGTTATGTTTAGCCTTTGTGAATTTCCTCTGTGAATTCACACTTGTTTACTGCTTCAACAAGAGTGTATAAGGACTAAAAATCAAAGCTTCATTCTCAGGCCTCTGTGATGGCCACACAGAAGTTCTGAGAATGGACCTTGAACATAAGGAGATTTAGTTCAGCTGGACTGAACTTGCTTCTTTGCTAAGTGAAGTCACTCTGCACTCTTGGACACTATGCACAAAATTTGATAAAATTTGTAGTTTGTTTGCAGTGGTCTGTGCGGTGATGACTGCACAAAAAGACCACAATTTCACGCGTGAAAGAAAAGTTTCTTGTTTTGCACGAGTTGTAAGTTTGCAAATTCCAAACATACATGTCTTAGTCATGTATTAGTTTGTGTGAGTTTCCAAAGGTTACTGTACCTCCTTCCAAAAGTCTATTTTGAAAAGAGAGGGGGAGGTAGGGATGTGTAACCTGCAAATACCCTGTTAGGTCTTGAAGTAGCAAAATTTAAGATTTTCAAAATGTTATTTCTCAATTTTCAAAATTTTCAGCCTTTCTGTTCAAGTTGCAATATGCATGATGTGTATTATGTGGTTTGCATTTTTGCTTTGTTCTTTGAAACAAAAGGGGGAGATGTTGCAGCCCCTGATTCAGGTGGGTCTGGAGGACCACATTACAGGTTTCGTTTTCACCTTAAAAGGACATGTTTCCAGCCTCAACCAATTGGAGTCAGACCACCGCACCTGGGGCGGGGTCACTTGAGGTCATATATACCTGTGTTTTTGAATAAACTTGGGATTTGCTTTACATCACATTGGTGTGTGCAGTCCTCCGCTAGGGCCTGGCGACAACATGCAGGTGTCGCAGGTTTGGCCTAGCTGTTGCCAACCCTGGACTGGCCCCCCTTCCCCCTCCCAGAACCTTCCCAGCAAAGGAAAGGAAAAAAAACCTGAAAAGAAATGCACTCTAAAGAAACTGAACTGAATAAAAAGAATAAATTATATTTACTAACATTTACAAACCACACTGTATACACAATACATAGGATCCCACCCCCCAGGGGAGAGGGGAAGGGAGAAAAGGGGATTGATTAGCCAGAAAATAGGGAAGACACCAACCCAACCCAAAGAAACCGAATGAATCAAAACAAACACAATTAAAAACCTCAAGGAAGGGGAACAAGAATGAAACAATCTCACCCAGGACAGGAGAAACACCAGGGACCGGAGGGACCAGACTTCAACCACCTCCCTCCAGCTCCTCAGCCAAGGAAGGGAAATCAGGAAGAAAAAAAACCACTCCCCCACTGCTACGTGGAAGACCCGTGTGGAATACTTGTAACTTCCTTAGATACAATGGTTACTGAGGAAGCCATGGGTCAAACCATTACAGCAGGTCAGACAGGCGGATTTGGCGGGCAGTCTGTGAGGCAGCAGCCTCAGCAAGGGGGGCTGTTGTCAGGGCCTGCGGACGGTGGTAGGGCCTGATAGGGCGACTGGATGGGCCAATCAGCGTTGATGATGCAGCAAGAAATAGCCCAAAGAAGGCAGTGAAGAAGTGAAGTGATGGAGTAACCTCGAATCAGCGTGCACGGGACCATACATGGACTACGGAGGGATGGACTCCTGGATGGGAGGGAAGAGGGCGTGGCGTGAAGGAAATAAATGGGGGTGACCTCCCCCTCCCCCATGTGCTCCCCGGCGACTTCGCTGTGGCGAGGCACCCTGTGCACGCAGTTTGGCCAATAAACCCTATTTTGCTTTGCTCCTTCAACTCATCTCTCTAAAAATTCTTCAAGCCGAGATTTTTCTCACACATAATACTCCAAGCAGCCAGGTTTTTACAAGCTAAGGTATCTGGCACAGTGCCCTCAGCACCGTGTTTCTTCATCCATATCAGGCAAAGAAGCAATTACAGGTGTTTCACTCGACTCAGACAAAAAAGCAGTTCTAAAAGTACAATACCCTTTCCAGAAACAAATAAGACAACTCAAAATAATAATTACACTAACATATAATATTCCAAGCACAATTATGGCCACTAAACTCCTATTCATCAATCCTCTTTTTAATGCCACTAATGCTGTCGCAAACAAAACCAAGATTTTTATCTGCGTTTCATTTATTGGTCACAAACAAAAACTAAGCCACACAGAAAAGCTTGGCTCAGACACACGTAAAACCTGGACGAACAGCTCAGACACACAAGAACTTTAGCAGACGGGACAAAGTCACAATTTACGCAGAAAAAGCAACGCTGTAGGGACACACAAGAAAACACTGCCAGCTGGGCCTGTAGGATTTTAACACTTAAAGCACAGAGTGGTTCCTCTAACACAGAAAACACAGGGAAACACAGAATTCTGGAATTTCAAATACAGGTACAGGTACAGAGAGTTAATTCTGTACAGCGAATAATTCCCTTTTTAAAGGGGACGTCTTACCATTAACCTATGATCCTGCGTTCAAAGCGTCCTTTGTATCATCTTATGGATTACAGGTAACAGAACAGGTCAGGGAATCATAAATACCTTTTTTCCAGGTGCAGAGGGTTTGTCCACGGCACAAGGAATCCGGGTCAGGAAAGGAAAACCCCTCACCAGGCAAAGCAGCCTGGGGGCCCAAGGGGGTCCCTCACAGCCGTGGGGTCCTCAGCGAGGCAGAGATGTCCCGTTTGGTGGCGCCAAATCTGATAGCGAAAAATGCCACAAAAGAACTGCTAAGAGAAAGTTTGTATCTGTTACCAGCAGGTATTTATTTCTGTGCAGGTAAGTGAGGCAGCTAATGCTGCACAAACTCACTTCAAAGCATGAGTGCAAAAGGAAGTTAATTTATACATCTGAATCTAGGTGATTACAACATCTGCTCATACATTATTCATGTGATTACAACATCTCATTACATATTGATGATAGGTGTAGTCTGGGCAGAATCCAGGCGGAGTCTGGACAGAGTTGGGGCGGTGTCTTTTTTTGGCATCAATTTTGGGTAGGGGGTTTTGTTCTTCATCCGCACCTTCAGGGGTCTCGATAGGTCTTCCTCAGACTGATGTTGCTTATTCCTTTTCATAACTGACCCAGCCAAATTCTGTGCAAAAATTCTTGGCTTGTTACCATTTTGCCCTATTCATATGTCTGCTTCTACCTGATTTATAGCTTCTAGTGCATGGTACAGCGAATTCAGTGAATAGCCCAAGTCCAGGTAAAAAGAAGACAGCATGCTAGCAATAAGGGTTGGGCACCCAGGTTTTACAGGATTTAAGATTTTTAGGGGGTCTTTTGGAAAATAAGGCCTCACTCCTTCTCAATGGCCCATTCGATCCTTAAGGATCCACAGTATCTCAGGTTTCCTTTGGTTCCATGAGGGCCACACAATATCACATAAACCATTGTAAAAGTCTGGGGCTGAGATTGGATCTAGCCGCCCCCAGGCTCCTCTGGGAGAAGTTTAGCAAACCAGGAGGTTCCTTGGGGGCCTGGGGATTTGTGGAGGGTGTTGGCGGTACTTTCTGTGCCTCATGACTCAACGGGGCCTTCTTTTAAAAATTTTGTCAGAAGCTGCCACTGTGCCCCTGACAGGAACCCCTGAGACTGTCTGTGACATCACAGCTCTTTAGCAGCCTGGAGGCTCCTGGAATGTCCCCATGGAGGCCCTGTGACTGTCTGTGACCACACTGTTTTTTAGGAACATAGAGACACCTGGGATCTCCCCACGGAACTCCTGTGACCACCTGAGGCTCCTCAACAATGTAGAGACACCTCTGTTTTCACCATGGAGGCCCTGTGACTGCCCATGACCTCTCTGCTTCTGAGCAGGCTGGAGACAACTCTGATGTCACCATGGAGTGCCTGTTCCTGTGTGTGACTCAACAGATCTTTAGGACCCCAGAGACCTCTGGGTTGTCCCCATGGAGCACCTGTCACTGCCCGTGACCTCATGGCTCCTTAAAAGCTTCAGAGACCCTGGGATGTCACCATAAAGCCCCTGTGCTTTCACATGACCTCCTGACTCACGTGGCACAGGATGGAGCCTTTTCAGTGGGGTAAGAGCAGACTCTCTCCTTGTCCTTTGTTCAAAAGGAGACACTGGGAGTTGAGGAGTGGTGGTAATTCCCAGAAATCTCCTTGCAGTCAAAGTTGTACCCCAGGAAAAAGGTCTGTAGTGTGTCCCAAAGCAGCTGTGTCCCTCCTCTCTCTCCTCTCTCTCTCTCTCTGGAGCTCAGGGTGCCCAGAGATGGAGGGCGGAAGGCAAAGAGCCGAGCCAGAAGGAGCTCTCACCAGCTTAGCAAACAGTGGCTCTCCCCCAGCAGCTGCCCAAAACGAAGTGAAGCCAGCACACAGGAAAAGCCTCTCCCCCTCCCAAGTGCATTGAGTCTGTTTTCTCACCTCCACCCCACCATTCAGTTGGAATCTGAAGTCATCAACCACTCCTTTGTCCTCAGTCCTGGCACTTCAACTCCCAAAACCTTTGTGTTGGTAGGGTGAGAAAAATTCCCTGGAGGAACCCTTTGACAGCAGTCTCTCTCAAGGTATTAAAAGAACGGAAGGCCATTTTAAAATATACAAAAGGCAGATTTTTTTTGGTGCCTTGTATGTTTTTTAAAGTCAAGTCCCTTTGCTTGTAGCTCCAACCTGGGGTCTTACAGTCACCATCCCTGGAAGAGTTTTAAAGAAACATTGAGCTGTGGCACTTGGGGACACAGTTCAGTGATGAAGATGCCAGTGTCAGGTTAATGATTGGACTTCATGATGTTAGAGGTCTTTTCCAATCTTAACAATTCTATGATTCCTCGGCGACTCAACCACTTCCCTGGACATTCTATTCCAACACTTGATAACCCTCAGTCATCCCTTTGATGATGCAGTCAAGGAACAGACCAATGATTTTCATAGTGGTCCTGGGTCACAGGTTGTCCAAAGCCAAGGCCTTTTCCATCAGCACCTTGTCCTTCCTGCAGATCAGTCACCTGAAGCCTCCAAGCCCTCCA
Source organism: Pithys albifrons albifrons (assembly GCF_047495875.1). Taxonomy (NCBI): domain Eukaryota; kingdom Metazoa; phylum Chordata; class Aves; order Passeriformes; family Thamnophilidae; genus Pithys; species Pithys albifrons. Next base: position 1,296,022 of record NC_092483.1, on the reverse strand, counting down.
CAGTGGCAGAGACACCACAGGCAGACAAGCCCTGTCCTGCCAGGCTGCACAGTCCAGCCCAATGTCTCTCTGGCCCTGGGGACAGCAGAGTTTGCTCTGCTCAGGGGCACCTCAGTCCCTCTTCCATTGCCATCTCCACCCCAGCACGCTCTGAAGCAAACCAGGGCTGGGCTCCAGCATATCTCTGCTCTGACATAAAGAACCTGCAGTCAGGGAGAGGAAGAGCACAAAGTCTTGTTTAACCAGCCTGAGGAATTAATGGGATCAGTGACCTCATGTATTACTGGGGACTTTAATGACCCCATGTATCAGTTTTGGTAGCAGTGAGGGGGCTACAGGTTTCACTTAGATATAACAGTTCAAGAGTTGATTCTGTGCCCAAGAGACCCAGTTTCAGGTGGCTCCAAAATAGCTCAGCCAGTGCCCAAAACTGAGCCAATAAGCAATTCTAGTAGCACCTCTGTGATAACCCTTTGGAGAAAGGATAAAATCCAGGGTGCTGTAACTGAGAGAGGAGTGAGGGAAACGTGAAAGAAACAGCCCTGCAGGCACCAAGATGAGTGAAGAAGGAGGAGGAGTGAGAGAGAACCTTGGTGCGCACCTGGCACCGAAAAGCCAACCCCCAGCCCCTGACAGTCACAGCTCAGCACAGCACTAAAGCTCCTTTAGGTCTGGAGGTTCTTTGCAGCAGCTTTTTAGCAGAGCTGCCACATGGGCCAGCAAAGGTGATGCTGAGCTGGGGCTGAAACCTGTGTGACCCTTGTCAGCCTTGGATCCAGTAGACTGATAGAAGAGTTTAGTAGGAAGGGACCTTTAAAGTTCATCTAGTCCAACCCTCTGCAACTTGAATGTTTCCAGGGCTGAGGCATCACCTCTCTGGGCAACCTGTGACAGTGTTTCACCACTCTCCTTGTAAAAAAATTCCTGTTTATATGTAGTTCAAATCTGTCCTCTTTTAGTTTAAAACCATTACCTCTTGTCTTATCACAGCTATGTCTAGGCCCTACAAAAAGTTTGTCCTCATCTTTCTCATTAGCCTCTGTGGTGGTGCATCCTCCCCCCCATTATCCTCAGGCCTGCTCGATAATCTCAGGAGTTCCTGACAAGCCTTGACTAAACCAGGTGAGCAATGAAGAGCCCCTTGACTGTTCCAGATGTGCGGTGAAGTGTCCCTTGACTGTAACAGGTGCCCCTTTATAATAAATGTGGGAATAATCCCACAACCGCTCCCAAAATAACATTTATTAATACAAATATGTGACAGTTATTGTGGGTTCCACTTTGCCGGTGATAACGTTCAGCTGCAAGATTGTATTTAATTGATAATAAAAGACCCCAAAAGAAACCAGCACAAAACACATTCTACAGAGACAAACACACTAAACTCAAGTTACAATACAGCAATGTATCCCATTTTCACAACAGACAGAAACTAGCAACAAAGAACTACTAACTAAAACCACAGCCACCTAAAACACTTATCTAGACACTCTCTCAATAACATAGGACAAAAAAATATCTTGCACACCACTCTCTCTGTAACACAAAACAAAAGGAAAGAACAGAACTGCTTCTTATCAACACACATGTTTGTGCTGGTTTGAAGGTGAACCAGCAAGGGAAAATGAACTCACCCCGAGAGAGATTATAAGTCAGACCTAAAATTTAATAATAATATTATTATAACAACACTGACACACAAGGGAAATTGCTTTCAACTCGCAATACCCCAGCAGTATAACCCAGTGTCCTGGGGCACAAACCCAAGGGGGTTTGTTTGCCCTTGTGCTGAGACCCCTGTGGCTCCCCCAAGTCCAGAGCAAAAGGAAAAGAAAAACCTGTTGGTGCAGGCGAGGGCTGTGGTCTGGGCAAGAGTGGTGATCTCCTGCTGTCGAGGTCCTGCTGCTGCTCTGGATCCGACGAGAAGTTCCCGAGGTCTTCTTACCCACCACTTATGTACCCTCAGGGAGCACTCAGTCCCTCCCCCTGGGCGGGGACTCACACAATGGGTGATTGACTCTGGGAGCCAGGGGGTGTTGAACTGTTGATGGCCCATTAGCAGCTCCGCCCCCCTCAGGCTGGGTGTGAAGGTGATAATGGCTCCCTGGGCAGCTGCTGCTAATGGCCCATTGTCCTTGGGGAATGAATAGAGGGGGTAGAATACACAGCTTTGATCACCCCCACACAGGGTTAGCTGGTCCCTCCTGCTGAACTAGGACAATGTTGAAAAAGAAACTGCACATTGAAAGTAAAGCAAGTTACTGTAGTTGCAAAACAGAGCTGGTCTTATAAAATAAGAATAGCAAAAAGCAATAACCAATATAAAGTAGCAAAGTGTGAAGCAAGTTACTGTAGTTAGTATTAAGGCAGCAAAACACAGTCAGGAAAGCAGATGCTTATAAAGCAAGAATCAAAGTAGCTGTTAGCATAAGATGTAAGATAGAATGTATAAAGGAATAAGCTTTGTAAGAAAGTAAAGTTAAGAAAGTAAAGTATAGAAAAATAGAAAGCACATGGTCTTCTCACCCCTACATTGTTCCAGGAGGTAGGAGGAGACAGGACAAGCTGCAGCAGTTACCCTCACAGAGATGTGGCATTTTCCCCTCTCTGCTGGAGTTTAAACTCCACACTTTTTATACCTTGTTTTTCCTTCATGTGGTTTTGTGACTAATAGTCAATCTATGGGGGGGTGATGCAGATGCTTGAGGGGAGGTTGCTCCTACAGTGGTTATAGAAGACATCGCAAAGGGAGGCCATGTCATTCCTCAAACAACGCTACACCCTATGTTAATCTTATCAGTCTGAAAGCCTTTGTCCTCGGCCAGGAGCATCCCTCCAGGGGGCTGAGACATCTCCCTCAACCCATCAGGCCTTATCAGGAGCCATCACCCCACACTCCCGCAGCGTGTCATCCCACAATTGGTCAGTCAGCTGAGGCAAACATACATGGAAGAATTCTACTGGTCAAAAGGTCTCCTGCATTCTGCAGGTGGTTTCTTCCCCTTTAGGGGAGCACTGCAAACTGCTTTCATCCAAGAATACACTCTAACCTGCTCCATATCAATTCCTCAAACATTAGGGGGTCCGCAGACCTGCTGAGTTAACCCCCTACAACTCCCCCTCTGTGTAATTGTGCCACAAAGGTAGCAGCCACTGTCTTCTGCAGGGCCCTTGCAGAAGATCACCTGCACCTGATGTTAACAGCAGCACAATTGTTGAAACAAACCAACAATCAGGTCTTCACCATAAATAAAAACCATCCAGTTATACTCCATCCTTGAAGCAATTTGTTTAACCACCCTTAACCATCATTCACTCTTTATTCTTCCACCTTTTTTTAATTTATTCGTCTTAATTACTGGTCTATTGTGTAATATATAATATATACTTAACACTATCCACTGACATTACTAGTTGAGTGCACTCAAAACTATAGATGTAACCTTACTCTACTTAACCAATATCTCAAACCTCTATCAAATTAACCTTACTCTGCTTACTTAATTAATACCTTAATTTTCTTAACAAATTAAAAGCCTTAACAAACTATTACCACACCAAACAATAACATTTCTATAAACCGGTTATGTTGCATTAACATATCTTAACAATTCTAATTCTTGCAGTTCTTATATTATTTGCAGTAAATATGCATAGATGTAGTCCCAGTTGTTCACACCAGCAACAGAGTTAATGATGCTGTAGGGTCCTGGGGTACTTGGAGAAGGCCATTGGTCTGAAAGCACACCAACCAGGCATGTTGAGAATGGATTTGCAACAGGAAGGCACAAGATGTTTTGCTGAGTTGCCTTTGTCCACATCCTCCAAACATTCTGCTTAGGTTGCAGGACAGTCCACTTCTCCTGTGGTGGCACCACCCACCACTGGACGAACACATCGAGCAGGAATCCAGCGTGGACCTGTATCTGTGGACACACAAGCAAATCCTCTACCCCAGGTTACCAACTCATGTGGGCCAGTCCAGGTGCTCGTGACAAAGTCTTTGACTTGCACCTGGACTTTTCTTGGCACCTTCTCTGTGGAAATTAAAGAGGAAAAATGTGAAAAAATAGGAGGGACATTAAGAGATCTGGGATAAGTAAGAAAGAGTATATGCTGCCTTTTCTAACCTTGCTTGTGGGGATTCTCCTCTCATCCCTCCCTTCTGTTTTTGCAACATCCTTTTTAAAGTGCCATGCACCTGTTCAACAATTGCCTGACTAGTTGGGGAATGAGGGATTCCAGTAACATGAGTAACACCCCACTTGCCAAAAAAATTTTTAGTTCTTTGTGCTATATAACCAGGACCATTATCCATTTTAATTTGCTTTGGCACTCCCAAAACTGCAAAAGCTCTTTGAAAATGCCTAATAGCATCAAGACTACGTTCACCAGAATGTGCTGTGGCACATATTGCATGAGAAAATGTATCAATAGAAACATGAACTTTAGACAATCTACCAAAACTGTCCACATGTGTAACATCTGTTTGCCACACTTGTAGAGCTTGTAAACCCCTAGGGTTTACTCCATAATACACAGGAGTAAATTGATCCTGACAATCAGAACAGGAAGAGACAATAGCTCTGGCTTTTGCTAAAGAAAGACCAAACTGTGCCTTTAAAGAGTCAGCATTGTGATGAAAAAACTGGTGTGATATTATAGCCTGTTGGTACTTATCAGGAACAGGAGTTAAAGCCACTCCTGAAACTAAAGCATCAGCAAGAGCATTGCCTTCAGTGAAAAATCCTGGAATTGATGTATGCCTACGTTTATGCAAAACAAAATAAGGTGCGTGACGCTGCTGCATGATAGTCCACAACTCATGAAGCACCTGAAAAAGAAGCCGATTATCAACATCTGATAAAACTGAACCATCTAATTGTGACACCAGCCCTGCAACATATGCAGAATCAGTAACACAATTAAAAGGCTGAGGAAACATCTGAAAAGCTGTTGCTACAACTTTCAATTCCACTATTTGCGGTGATCCTTCCTGCAAAACTAATTTCTTTTACCACTTACCACCATCATGCCAAACAACAGCTGCTTTGCACGTTTTGCCTGACCCATCTGTAAACACTGTGAGGCCTTCTATGGGTTCTGTTAAGCATAACTGCTTCTGCCCTAAAGGAATTTCATGAGAGAGCTTAATTAATGGATGTTTTGGCAGGTGATACAGAACCTGACCCTGGAAAGCAGCTAAGGCTGCTTGCAGCTCGTAACTATTTTCCATACAGCTCTCAAAATAAGCTGCTTGAACTGGAACGATAACATTCTCAGGATCTCTTCCCACAAGCTGAACTGCACATCTGCGGGCTTTAATAATCAAATCTGCTATTAGCTGAAAAAAAAACGGTGCAGTTTTTCTTGATCTGTATGGTAAAAAGAGACATTCTAAAATATGCAAAGGAACAGGCCAATCTAAACAATACTGAACTAAAGCCCCAAATGGAATGGCATGATCAGTAAACATAAACAATTGAACAGCTTGGCTCAAATCAATGCGACTTACAAATCATTGATTAAGTAACAATTCAATTTCTTGCAGTGCTTTATTTGCTTCTGGAGTCAAAATTCTGGGTTCTGCAGGGTTAGCAGAATGCTGCAACAATTCAGAAAAAGGCTGAAAGTGAGAATTGGTTATTCCTAAATAGGGTCTTAGCCAATTAAGAGTCCCTACCAATTTTTGCACATCTGTTTTTACAGTGATATCTAAACAAAGAGGCTGAGGAGTCACACAATTAGAAGTGACTAGTAGCCCCAAATATTTCCAAGGTTCGCTTCTTTGAACTTTTTCAGGAGCCACCACTAACCCATAGTGATTCAAAGACTGAGTTGCTGTCTCTTCTAACTGATCAAGCTATTCCTTTGTTTCTGCTGCAAGCATAATATCGTCTGTGAAATGTAAACAGTAACAATCAGGAAGCTGTTGTCTCACAGGAGACAATGCAAGGGCCACAAACCACTGGCAAATTACTGGTGAGTTTTTCATGCTCTGAGGCAACACTTTCCACTGATACCTTTGAGCAGGCATGGCATTATTTATAGCAGGTACTGAAAAAGCAAATTTTTCTTTGTCTTTTGGATGTAAAGGGATTGTAAAGAAACAATCTTTTAGATCAATCACTACAATGTGCCAATCCACAGGTATCATTGCAGGTGAAGGAAGGCCAGATTGAAGGGCTCCCATGGGGGCCATTACTGCATTTACACACCTCAGGTCATGTACCAGCCTCCACTTGCCAGATTTTTTCTTAATAACAAAAACAGGTGTATTCCAAGGACTAGTACGTTGGGTGTTATAGGCAGCTAGACGTTGGCTAGAATATTAGTATTTATTTTATTTAATAAGGAAAAATAAGTAACATTATTTATTAAGGAAAAAAAAACCAACAGAAATTGATTTAACAAGTGATATCAGTGTCCAGCTCAGTTAGCCCCAGCCTCAGTGATTTCAGCTCTTTGTGAAGGCAAGAGAGGAGCAATACAGTGCTTGCAGCGTGGCAGAGCACTGGACGACCTAGGAGACCAGCTCCCAAAAGGTTCGTGCTGGACCTGGGCCAAAACCTCATTTATATTCACTTTTTTGGCATAGGCCACGCCCCCTTGCGCAGACGCAGTTCATGTCTTTCGCAAGAGTTGTGCAAACTGTGTCCCTTCTGCGCATGCCCAGTTCTGTGGCGCAACATTCTGCATTGTGTAGGCTTGAGGTATTGCGTAGTAGTTGCCGTTCAGTGGCCGCTGGGCTGGTCCCATGACTTTCCATGCGGCTGGCTGAAGATGGCGGTAATAGAGTTTCTAAGATGACTGGGCTACTCCACGTAGGGGTCTGGTCACAGCACTGCGGTGGTGGTTCACCCTGATGCGGCCGTGGGGCTGAGGTGGTTCCGGGAGTGAAGTGGGTAGTGGCAGCCACAGATACGGTGGCCACTCCAGGCGGTGGCTGACCTGTCTCATATGCTGAACCAGTGGTGGGCTTGGCAGGAGATCGAAATTTTATTTATTAAAAAAACCAGTGAACTGGAGTGTGGATAACTCGGGACGGGGAGAGTGGATGCAGTGTCTGTTCCAAGGGAGAAGGGCAGGGGGGTCCCGGGATGGACCGAGGTGGGAAGGGGGACGGGGACCGGGAGGGAGCTTTGGCGCTGCACGGTTTGGCAGCCATGGGCAGAGCCGGGCAGGCAAAAGCCGGTGGCTGGCACGAGCAGCCTTGGGGCTGGGGTCAGCACCGGCGGCGGTGCCGGCTGGGTGAAGAAACCGGGACGGGCTGGGTGAGAGAAAAAAAGAGGGGGGGAACGGGGGACCAGCGGGCTAGCAAAACCGGGCTGGGGTTACGGGATTTGGGTCCCAGCGGGGCGGCTGGCGACAAAACTTCGGCACTGTGGTGGGAGCGGGGTTATGGGGTGTGGAGGGTGTTTTAGCTGGCGTGGGGCTGCACAGATCCGGTGCGGGGATTGTTTGGGGAGACAAGGGGGGCAGCCTAGGTTTGGAGAAGGGCTTTGCCAAATTTTGGGGGGGACCCGCGGGATTGAAACAGAGCACAGGGTCGGGGGGGTTGTCCGGGCACTGGCTCGGGAAGGGGGGGAAAGGTCACTATAGCGATACTCGCGTCCGAGGGTGGGGGAGGCTTGATAAGGAAAAAAAAACTGTGGGGGGAGAAGGGGTAGACGCCGGGCTGAGAAGTACTGAAACCAGGATGGACTAAAAGGGGGGGGGGAAGGGAGGAGGGGGTTTACGGGAATGCCGCCGAGCCAGAGGTAGGCTTCTCCCAACCCCCTGTGGTGGGGGTCTGGAAGGTTGTAGTTTCGATTCTTTTGTCTCTTTAATCATGGTTTCTTATCTTTGTGGCTCCTGCAAAAAAAAAACTGTCCCGTGCTGGGTTTCAACAGATTTTAAACATATATATACACTTCTACATTCAAATAAAAATCATCAAATACAATTTCAATTTGAGTTTAGCAAATTAATAAATTTATCTATTTATCTAATAAATTATCTATCACATTGGGGAAATTTGAACAGTACAGGCCACAGCCTGCTGTTAGAGGTCTGTATGCCCAACCCAGTCTATGCAGAAAATAGCAAGGCCTGTGTCCTTGAGATAGTTTCAAAAAAGAACAGACTTGCAGTAAACAGCAGCAGGCAAAGACCAATCGAATTGTGTTGTGAGGCGCATGGACAGTAGCTATTAACCAATAGAGCGCTTGTATTATTCGCGTGCTTTTAGAAGTATGAGATATAAGTTTGTGCGTAATAAATAAACTGAGCATTGATGATTACTTCTGTGAAGAGAAATCTTTGACTCCGCGCTGTAACCTTGGTGGCTCCTTACTTTAAATGGTGGAGAACACGGGCAAAAGACAATGAAGAGCCTTAGCGATCGAAAAGGAGACCAGGACAAGGTGGCCTCTTGGCAGCAGAAGTTCTGCGCTGAACTAAGGCCAAAGAAGCGTGATAGGAGAGCTCGGCCAAAAAAGCTGTGGAAGCCGTGGTTTAGGTAGGAAGGAGCATTACCTTCCCCCTATCATTTTACGTTAACGGGAAACATAGAGACTGAGTTCACAGCTGCAAAACGGCTTATGCCTTGTATTCTCGCAAAGCGAGGGAAAGTAGATAGCGAAAAGCTTTTTGAGAAGCTCGTAAAGTAAACGCAAAATAGGAACCTATTTATTTCCCGGTGTTACAGCGTTTTAAGTTGTTTGCGCGGGAAGCCATGAGGAAAAGCCTCTGATATAAACTCAGTATTAAGAAGAAACTTGCAAAGGGCACGTTGCGAGACATAAAATCTAAAGGGACTGTGTGCTGGTTTAAAGGTGAACCAGCAGGGGAAATGAACTCACCACGAGAGAGATTATAAGTCAGACCTAAAATTTAATAATAATATTACAATAGCAACACTGACACACAAGGGAAATTGCTTTCAACTCACAAAACCCCAGCAGTATAACCCAGTGTCCTGGGGCACAAACCCAAGGGGGTTTGTTTGCCCTTGTGCTGAGACCCCTGTGGTTCCCCCAAGTTCAGAGCAAAAGGAAAAGAAAAACCTGTTGGTGCTGGCGAGGGCTGTGGTCTGGGCGAGAGCGGGGATCTCCTCCTGTCAAGGTCCTGCTGCTGCTCTGGATCCGACAAGAGGTTCCCGAGGTCTTCTTACCCACCCCTTATGTACCCTCAGGGAGCTCTCAGTCCCTCCCCCTGGGCGGGGACTCACACAATGGGTGATTAACTCTGGGAGCCAGGGGGTGTTGAGCTGTTGATGGCCCATTAGCAGCTCCGCCCCCCTCAGGCTGGGTGTGAAGGTGATAATGGCTCCCTGGGCAGCTGCTGCTAATGGCCCATTGACCTTGGGGAATGAATAGAGGGGGTAGAATACACAGCTTTGATCACCCCCACACAGGGTTAGCTGGTCCCTCCTGCGGAACTAGGACATTATCCACCCCTTATTCTACTCCATCTAGTCATTCCCAAATTAATCCCCTTTTTACCTATACATATATATACACATATATACGATGAAACATTACAAACTCTTCTCGCTCAAAATTAGGTCCCCTTGTGGTACACATCGTGTTTCTCCATCTTTTTGCATTACCCACCAAGTGTAACCAGGTCCTTGAGCAAAGACAATCCCTCGGATGGGTTTGCCTTTGTTTGAGATGGGACTCACCCAAACAGTCTTTCCTAACATACCTCTCATATGGACCACAGGGACTTTATCTCCATCTACAGTATTCAAGAGTTCTGATTGGGCAGGGCCAGCTCGATTGATGGAGCCCCGGGTGTTGACCAACCAGGTGGCCTTTGCCAAATGCAGCTCCCAGTGTTTGAAAGTTCCCCCACCCAACGCCTTCAAGGTTGTTTTCAGCAGTCCATTACATCGCTCAACTTTCCCGGCAGCTGGAGCGTGGTAGGGGATATGATACACCCACTCAATGCCGTGCTCTCTGGCCCAGGTGTCTATGAGGCTGTTCTTGAAATGGGTGCCGTTGTCAGACTCTATTCTCTCTGGGGTGCCATGTCTCCACAGGACTTGTTTCTCAAGGCCCAGGATGGTATTCCGGGCAGTGGCGTGAGATACGGGGTATGTCTCCAGCCATCCAGTGATTGCCTCTACCATGGTCAGCACATAGCGCTTGCCTTGGCGTGTTTGGGGAAGTGTGATGTAGTCAACTTGCCAGGCTTCCCCATACCTGTATTTCGACCACCGTCCACCATACCATAGAGGCTTCACCCGCTTGGCCTGCTTGATGGCAGCACATGTGTCACAGTCATGGATAACCTGTGAGACACTGTCCATGGTTAGACCCACCCCTCGGTCACGAGCCCATCTGTATGTCGCATCTCTGCCCTGATGACCAGAGGCATCATGGGCCCATCGAGCTAGAAACAATTCACCTTTATGCTGCCAATCCAGATCTACCTGAGAGACTTCAATCCTGGCAGCTCGATCCACCTGCTCGTTGTTACGATGCTCCTCATTAGCCCGGCTCTTGGGTACATGAGCATCTACGTGACGGACCTTCACACTCAGCTTCTCTACCCGGGCAGCGATGTCCTGCCACATCTCAGCCGCCCAGATGGGTTTCCCTTTGCGCTGCCATCCGGCCTTTCTCCAACGCTCCAGCCATCCCCACAGAGCATTGGCCACCATCCACGAGTCAGTGTAAAGGTAGAGTCTTGGCCACTTCTCTCGTTCAGCGATATCCAAAGCCAGCTGAACAGCTTTCAGCTCTGCAACCTGACTTGATCCACCTTGTCCTTCACTCGCTTCTGCAACTCGACGCGTAGGACTCCATACAGCTGCTTTCCACTTCCGGCTTGTCCCTACAATGCGGCAAGAGCCATCTGTGAAGAGAGCATATCGCTTCTCCTCTTCTGGTAGCTGGTTATATGGTGGGGCCTCCTCAGCTCGTGTCACCTGCTCCTCTTCTTCTTCAGAGGACAATCCGTAACTCTCACCTTCTGGCCAGTTAGTGATGATTTCCAAAATCCCAGGGCGATTAGGATTCCCTATCTGGGTTCGCTGCGTGATCAGAGCGATCCACTTACTCCATGTGGCATCAGTGGCGTGATGGGTAGAAGGAGCTTTTCCTTTGAACATCCAGCCCAACACTGGTAGTCGGGGTGCCAGGATGAGCTGTGCCTCAGTGCCAATCACTTCTGAGGCGGCTCGAACTCCTTCATAAGCTGCCAGGACCTCTTTCTCAGTTGGGGTGTAGCTGGCCTCAGATCCTTTGTATCCCCGACTCCAGAATCCCAGCGGTCGTCCTCGAGTCTCCTCAGGTACTTTCTGCCAGAGGCTCCAGGATGGGCCATTCTCCCCGGCTGCAGTGTAGAGCACATTCTTCACATCCTGTCCTGTCCTGACTGGCCCAAGGGCTACTGCATGGGTAATCTCCTGTTTAATCTGCTCAAAGGCTTGTTGTTGTTCAGGGCCCCACTGGAAATCATTTTTCTTCCGTGTCACAAGGTAGAGAGGGCTTACAATCTGACTGTACTCAGGGATATGCATCCTCCAAAAGCCCACGGCGCCTAGGAAAGCCTGAGTTTCCTTCTTGCTGGTCGGTGGGGACATAGCTGCTATTTTGTTGATCACCTCTGTTGGAATCTGACGACGCCCGTCTTGCCACTTCACTCCTAGGAACTGAATTTCCTGAGCAGGTCCCTTGACCTTACTTTGTTTAATGGCAAAACCAGCTCTTAGGAGAATCTGGATTATCTTCTTTCCTTTCTCAAAAACCTCCCCTGCTGTGTTCCCCCATACAATGATGTCATTGATGTACTGTAGATGTTCTGGAGCCTCACCCTTTTCCAATGCAGTCTGGATCAGTCCATGGCAAATGGTGGGACTGTGTTTCCACCCCTGGGGCAGTCGATTCCAGGTGTACTGCACCCCCTTCCAGGTGAAAGCGAACTGCGGCCTGCACTCTGCTGCCAATGGAATAGAGAAAAAGGCATTGGCAATGTCGATGGTGGCATACCACTTGGCTGCCTTGGACTCCAGCTCATACTGAAGCTCCAGCATGTCCGGCACAGCGGCACTCAGGGGGGGTGTGACCTCATTGAGACCACGGTAATCCACCGTCAGCCTCCACTCTCCACTGGACTTTCGTACTGGCCATATGGGGCTATTAAAGGGTGAGTGAGTCTTGCTGACCATCCCTTGGCTCTCCAGCTCATGAATCATCTTGTGTATGGGGGTCACAGAGTCTCGGTCAGTGCGGTATTGCCGACGGTGCACTGTGGCTGTGGCCAGCGGTACCAATTGTTCTACTTTGATCCTTCAAATTCAAAATTCATAACACCTGATAATAATTAATGTGTTTCTATTTAATGGTATTAAGCATTTTCAAAAAGCTCTTTTTAGGCTTGCCAAAGTGAATTAAAACACATAATAGTTTTGGCTATATAGCATTGAATTAGTTAAAATATGTTCTTTTAAATACAAAAATGCAAATGTGCAAGTAACACTAAAATTACAAAAATTAAAACGTTAAGTCAAAGTTTTTATGACTATAAGACTTAATGCAACATAAGCAGTTTTTAGAAATAATGTTCTGTAATGTTGTTATATTTCTATTAAGGGTTTTAAGTCTTTTAGTACACAAATGACAATAGAAAATAATGATGTTAAGCAGATAGAATAATGTTTTTTCTTTTGTTAAGAAAGTAAAGTTGTTAAGCTAATAGAATAATATTTTTAATTTATTAAGCAAATAAGGATTTTAAGTAAAATAAAATAGTGTTTTTACTTTGTTAAAAAATTAAATAAGCAGTTAAAAGTAAGTTATAAGTTAAGTAAAAAGTTAAAAAAATGTTACTTCAATAAACAGTTAATATATTAAGTTAGCAAAGTAATGTTAATTTAGTAAAAAGTTAAAGTAGTAGCTAAGTAAAATAAAATAATGCTGCAGCAATTAAGTTTCTTCAATACAATTCTGCATTTATAGCTTTAAGTATGCTGTTAGCTAATACTTTTAGCAAATAGTATTAAACATGCTACATTGCAATATAGAACAGCAATTAACTTTCTGTTACTAGTTCAAAGTAATGAATGTTAAAAATTTTAAAAACGTGTTGTACAAATAAAAAAAAGGGGGAGAAAATTGAGAGTGAAAGTGAATGATAGAGTGAATGACAGAGTAAATAATAAAGTGAGTGATAAATGAAGATAGCTAAACAAATTGCTTCAAAATGAACTATAGATGGACTATAACTGAAAAGTTTTTATCTATGGTGAAAACTAGATTGTGGATTTTTGTGATTGTAACAATTGTGCTGTGGTTAACATTGAGTGGAAGTGGTCTTCTGCAAGGGCCCTGCAGAAGACTACTGCTGCCATTTTTGTGGCACAATTACAAAAGAAAAAATTGTCAGAATGACAGTGTGTGTGTGTATCTATTCTCTGATGTCTAAAATGACTGATGAATGCATCTTTAAAGACCAAAAAACTACCTGTAGAATGTAGATGCCTTGTCTTGCCAGTGATTTAGATAAGTATTAGGCATGCATTATTGTAAAATGGAGTTGCTTTTAATTTTCTTTGCTTTTAGCACAGCTTTTAGCTTAAAGCCTTAGTTTTGAGGAATTGAATGCATGTGCTGCATGAATTTGTCAGATCATTCAGTGTCTTTTCATGCAGATTTAAGATAGCTGAAAGATTATATGAAAAAGCTAATGGTAACATCCTCTGCTTTTGATATTTGGTTGAAAAAGCTTAGATTTAATGGTTAGTTATTTAACTTACTAGAAAGAAGGCGTAACAACTGTTTTAGTCACTGTAGTTATTTTAGTTCTATTGCTTTGATTGCTAAAGAAACTAAAGAAAATTCTTTTTGTCTCTCTATAGCAAAACCCAGAGACCTGTTTAAGACAAGTTTAATGTCATCACGAAATCTTTAAAGTTAATTTAACAATTGGCTTGTTAAACAGCAAAAGAACTAAACATAACGCCAAAAATCCTTTCAAAATTAACCACTAATATAGATAGCATCAAACATGCAGTTTTGCAAAATAAGGCAGCTATAGACTTCCTGCTGTTAGCTCAAAGCCATGAATGCAAAGACTTTGAAAGAATGAGTTATATGAATATACCTGATCATTCCCAATCTATACATAAGAGCCTTAAGCAACTGCAAGAAAGTTTTTGACAATTGATAGTTTCAACCTCTCCCTTCAGTGATTGGCTTAAATCATTAAGCATTACCAAGTGGCTACAAAATTTACTTAAGCAAAGTGTTATGTGCTTAATTACCATTTTAATCTGCTTGCTTGTGCTTAGCTATGCTTTAAGTTGTGTAGAACAATTATAATTAAAAGCAATTAACCAAGCCTGGGTTGTACAAAAAGAAAAAAGGGGATTTGTTGGGGAAATTTGAACAGTACAGACCACAGCCTGCTGTTAGAGGTCTGTATGCCCAACCCAGTCTATGCAGAAAATAGCAAGGCCTGTGTCCTTGAGATAGTTTCAAAAAAGGAACAGACTTGCAGTAAATAGCAGCAGGCAAAGACCAATCGAATCGTGTTGTGAGGCGCATGGACAGTAGCTATTAACCAATAGAGCGCTTGTATTATTCGTGTGCTTTTAGAAGTATAAGTTTATGTGTAATAAATAAACTCAGTATTGATTATTACTTCTGTGAAGAGAAATCTCTGACTCCGCGCTGTAACCTTGGTGGCTTCTTACTTTACTAGTAGATGACTCAATATGTCCTGCAACAAGTTGTTCATTAACCAGATTCTGCAAAGCGTGCAACTTTTCTGCTGACAGGGGCCACTGAGGAATCCACCTGGGTGTCTCTGTTAGCCAGGTAAGAGCCATAGTGGGTTGATGCACGCCTTCCAACACAGTGGCCCCTGTTAAAAATCCGTGGTGAGCCTCGCTCCCCACTGGCCAAGGGCATCCCGGCCCCACAATGTCAGAGGGGCCTGAGTAACATAAGGCTTTAAGGTTGCTGTTTGCCCTTCAGAATTAGTGACTAGAATTGGTAATGATGACACAGCTCCAAGGGCCACCACTCCCAGCCCGACTACACCAGTTCCACTAGGAGTGAGTGGCCATGCAGGTGGCCAAACTTTCTGTGCAATAATAGTTACGTCAGCTCCAGTGTCCAAGAGTCCTGAAACAGTCACTTGAGAACTGGATCGAGGTCCCAGCTGCAGGGTGTAGGTCATCTGAGGGCGTTGAGCAGATACTTGTTGCGACCAGAATACTTGTGGTGCTCCCATCAAACCAAAGCCCTTATCTTCTCTCAGAGTCGATTCTGTGTGTGGAACACAGCTCACAAAATGAACAAGTTGAGCAATACGAGTACCTTTAGGGATCGTTACCGGAGGCCAGGGAGTTGACACCATTGCACAAATCTGACCCGTATAATCAGCATCTATAACACCCACATGCACTTGTAATCCCAACATTGTAGCACTTGAACGACCTATTAGTAAGGCACTAAGTCCTCTCCCTATAGGGCCTTGTGCATCCAAAGGTACCTTTGTCACTGCTGTTGTTGAAATGGTGACTGTGTCTGCGGTGGATACATCCATGCCTGCTGCCCCACCTGTCCTGCCTGTGAGGCGATCACAGAGGGGAACGCCTGAGGAGCTTGCCCTGCATAAGGGTTGGTTGTGGGAGGCATTTGTAGCTGTGCGCCCCTCATCACGCTCTACTTCCAGTTTCCCTGCCCCCTAACCAGATGAAAGCCTTTCTTGTGGAAAGAGGAATGACAGTATTTTGCATAATGACCAAATTTGCCACATTTAAAACATGGTGGTTTCTGCTTCACAGCTTCCTCTTTCTTGTTCTGAGGGCAGTCTGCTTTCAAATGCCCTTATTGACCACACCGGTGACATTTTGAGTTTTTCTCTTTAAAAGCAGCCATAGCGCTGAATTTATGTTCCAGTGTTCCAGCCTTGGCACAAGCATGAATCATAGCTTCAAGCGTGGGATCACCTTGCAGAGATTCAACAATTTTCTGGCAATCTGCATTAGCATTATCTTTGGCAAGCTGCCTAACGAGGTTTTCCCGTAAAACCGCATCAAACACCTGCTTTTCAACAGCGTCCTGCAATCTTTCTACAAAAGACAAGAAGTTTTCCTTCGGCTCTTGTTTAACAGTCGTATATCTCTTTTTTGGTTCGGCAAGCTGAGCTGTCCTTATGATCGCTTGCATACCCAGTGCCTTGACCTGTTCCAGCACTAATGGGGGCCACTGTGCCTGCTGCTGGCGATTCGAAAAGTTCCCACGCCCCATTAACACATCTGCACCGTTAGCGTAATGAGGGTCATCAGGAGGATATCATAAGTTTTTAAGGCCTTGATCCTCACAGATCTGCTGCCATGTATCATTAAGCATGGATAACTGAACCGGTCTAAAAAGAATTTGAGCCAGGTGATTTATATCCCAGGGAACCGTAGTCTCTAGGGTAAGCAGTCTCAGTAGCTGCATACACGCAGGAGAATTAACCCCATACTGCGCGACTGCTCTCTGAAAGTCTTGGATAACTTTCCAGGCATAAGGTATATGTACATTTGCCTGGCCTGCTGCTGCATCACCCCAGACAACAGGGAAAGCCTGTGGTCCTCCTACTGCCTGGGAACTGAGTGGAATGTCCCCAATCTGTTCCACAGTACCTCAATTTCCCTGTGCCGCAGCCATGTCTCTTATGTTTTGCCAAAAAGAGAGAGCATCCCGTGGCTGAACTGTTACTGTGACATCGGCTGGTACTGCCCATGATAACTCAGGCTTTTCTTTCCCTTGTGAACACTTTCTTCCCTCTGATACCAGCAAGGATTGCATTGTACAAGGCAGTTCATCAGGTGCCTCATCCTCGCTGTCCGAATCCGGGAGAGGGGGGGTGGAGGTGTTACAAATATATTTGTAAATCTAATCGTGGAAGTAGTTATGCTAAGGTTTACGGGGTTTAACTGGGCCTGAGGTGGGGTAACTTGAAACAGTAGTGGGGTCCTGGAAACTGTTGGGAATTTGCTAGGAACAGCATCTCCGGGAGCAGCCTTAGTGTATCCCTGCACCTGCGGGACAAATTTAGTGCATCCCTGTATCCGCCTGGACAGTCTCTTGGGGGGTTCTGGGGGTCCCGGCCCTTTTTCGGAGTATTTTCCTTCCTAAAAGCTGCTGGGCTTCTGGTTACTTATTTGTTTACAGGGGGTCTCTATGTCAACTCTCCCTGCTTCTTCTCCGATAGGGGAACGCAGAGAAAACACCTTCCTCTTTGCCTCCTCAGGAGGTGGCAAAGGTACTTTCTTTCTCAAGGGAACGGTAACACTCCCTCTCTCTCCTTTTGGGGACACAGACCTTTCATGGTTTTTAAAAGAAAAGTAAGTTAGAAAGTTGAGATTGTTGCTTTTGTTAATCTCCCAGGCTAGGACTAGCCTTGAATCCAAGCAGCTGTGCCACAGCCACGCTTGCCTTGGCTTTTCCCAGCCCAGCTCTCTGAGCTCAGGGACAGCCCCTCTATTCCACAAACTCAGCTTTGCTTTAGCCTTTTCACCAGGCTGGCCCCAGCTTATCTTTGCTTTTTTTTCTTTACTACAGAGGTACTGACACAAATTCTCTTTTTCAACAACAGACAAGATGCAAACCACTGCTTCATTAAAACACGAAACTGACAGCTCTCTCACACAGCTATGAACGGGGGAAGGGAAGGCAGGAAGGAGACTGTTCTCTACAATCCTGGTGTTATCCACTGATTTGGTCTCTCTGTTCTTCTGTACCGGACAAGCTGGCTGGCGGCAAAGGCAGTGCCTGCTGCTCCTCCCTCACTTGTCTTTGCCTCTGCATAGCTGGAAACGCCAGAGGTGGGGAAAGGGGGGAGGGAGGGTGCTGCCTCCCTCTGTACAGCTCGGGCCGACTGCTGGGCAGCAGAAGGGGAGGAAGGGGGAAATGAGCCTGCTGCTTCCCGCCCCATGCTGCTCTCTGCAGTCCCTGCAACATTCCTTCTGGCCCTCCTTTCCAGGGTTGCCTTATCTTTGACTGTGCTTACCAGAGCAACCTCAGGAAAGCTTCCCCGCTCTGCATATTTGATCTCTTCCCACTGTTTCTCTTTTCGTAACACTCGCCTTCTCAAAGATGTTTCAGGGCTTGTTAGATGCTTCCATTTCCGCAAAACTAAAGCTAGAGGGGACTCCACTGGAGTCTCCTCTTCTATGGATTGCGTACAACCCATGCTGACAAGTTACAGGCAAGGGAAAAAAACTTTTCAGCACCCAGATTTGAACTGCTGGCCTTAGGAATACTAAGCAAACTCACTCCTCCAAGTGCTATGTTACTGCTTCAGGCTAAGACAGAGTGATGTAATCCCAGAGAGATATTCCTCTCCTTTCCAGCTGCATTCAGCTAACATGAAACCCCTGAGCACTCTGCCTTGCCTTTCCCGAAGCAACAAGGGACCAAACTGTCCCTCACCCAGGCAAAATACCTTTTTGCCCACCAGGCTGAGAAAACTGACTGGCCAGATCAGCTCTACCTCCCAGCCCAGCGTATTCTCAGTTCCAGGGAAAAACCTTCCCTTAGTTTGCTAGCAAAAATACCCAAAGGAACTGCTCCTTTTATCTTACCCGGTTGTTAGGAGTTTCAAAGGTCACTGAAGGAATCTTTCAAAATGTGCCGGCAGTAGAGAATTCCTGCAGGATGAAACTTCTTGCTCTGGAGTCTCTTGTGGTTCCAGGGTGTTGGATTCTCTGATTTCCACCTTTTGACACCAAATTGATGCCGTGAGTGACTCCCCCCAAAGCAGAACTCCGAGCCACATTAGTGTAGGGTAAGATAAAAAGTAAAGGTCCTTTAATATCACAGGACCTACAGCCCACAGGAATACAGGATGACATGCATGTCCCAGTTCTAGTTTCCATGGCTTTTATAATAAGTTCCCTCCAATCATTGTTTTACACATTTCTCAGTCCAGCCCCAGTCCCAACCCCTGTTCCACCCCCCGGAATTGGGTCTGGGGTCGTCAAGACCCTCTGTCTTCATCAGCTCTTCTTCCTCGGGCACACAAAGGTCTCTTGGAGTTCATCCAGTTTTGACTTTTGGGTCACTCTGACCTGTGTTTATGTTTCATTCTGTAGGCCTTCTGATGTCCTTCAGCTCTTTACCTTGGAAAGGAGTCTAAACAAGATTAATTAACTAAAGGAATTTGAGCTCCCTGTTCTGGGACAGGGGTAGTGATAGAAAGGCATTAAACTGTTAGAAATATTAACTTTCTAAAAATCCACAACTACTGTGTTCCTAAAATCTACAAAATGTGAAAATCAGAAAAAAAACTCCTTTTGGCAACATGTACAATCCTGCACCGACTAAGTAACCCATATAGTCATTGTCACGTACCTGTATTAATAAATGTTTATAAATGTTATTAGAAGTCCTTCTGACCTGTGTGCTGGCCCTGTGGTTAGGCAGTGTTGGTTTTCATAAGGCTCTGATGTTTCTGGAGGCGCTTATTGCTAATAATTTTCTTCCTGGCTGAAGTGTGGCTTCATATCAGAGGTCAGAACCCCTTCCAACCTGTGTGCTGTCCGTTAAGTCAACAGACAGTGTTGGGGACATAAGGATTTGATTGTCTGGCAGCGCTTACAGCTAATAACTTTTAATTAATACAGTTAAAACTAGAAATCTTTGCATTTCTGTGTTTTAACGTGACAGTCCACCTAATCTTTATTTATGATTTCTGGGGTGCTTGAAGTACATTCCTAACATCATCTATTTAGTCAGAAGGACAGAACAAACTAGCAAAGGTTCACACAGTACTTTGCCGAGCTAGGTACCAACATCATCTTACTTAACTCTTTAAGCCCTTTTTCTCGTTTCAGTACCCCCTTTCTTAGGACCTATGAATTCTTTCGTTAAGTTCCAAGGGCAAAGGATTTTGGCAGGTATGCATCATTGCCCACATTATCTGTGTCCTCCTGACTATGATACTCACTTTGTACCATAGGCAGGCATTTAAGAGGGATAACAGGACCATTATTACTAACATGATCAGTATGGGATGTACATGATCAGTTCTGGGCCCCTCAGTTGAGGAAAGATATTGAGTTGCTGGAGCGGGTCCAGAGAAGAGCAACAAGGCTGGTGAAGGGACTGGAGCATAAGTCCTATGGGGAGAGGCTGAGGGAGCTGGGCTTGTTTAGCCTGGAGAAGAGGAGGCTCAGAGGTGACCTCATCACTGTCTATAACTACCTGAAGGGAAGTTCTAGCCAGGTGGGGGTTGGTCTCTTCTCACAGGCACTCCTCAATAGGACAAGGGGGCATGGGCTCAAGCTCTGCCAGGGGAAATTTTAAGTTGGATATCAGAAAAAAATTCTTTCCAGAGAGAGTAATCAGGCATTGGAATGGGCTTCCCAGAGAGGGGGTGGATTCACCATCCCTGGAGTTTTTTAAACTGAGATTGGACATGGCACTGAGTGCAATGATCTAGTAAATGAACTGGAGTTGGACCAAGGGTTGGACTTGATGATCTCAGGGGTCTTTTCCAACCAAATCAATTCTATGATTCTATGATACTAGATAGTGAAATACTTGTGTTGCTTTAGGGGAAGATCCTACAAAAATGTCCCACCAATGATGCTCTCCAGCTTGTTCTACATTAGCCAGAATGGATCCTATATTTTCGGTGTCATGTTTTACCTGCCAAAGCATACGTTGAGTTGTTCTGTTTCCTCTTGGACCATCTTTTCTATATCAGGGTGTCTGAGCATTGCCTTAAAGAGACTAACATTCATGCCTATCTGCAATTTAGGTACATCATGATATAATATATAATCAGCTTCAATTAACTGTCTAGTAGTTACAGGAGGAATATAATCAAAATCACATCCTATAATTCAAGTAAAATTGCATACACAAAAGTTAGTACTATTTGCTAGTTCATGACAGTTATCAATAGCAATGTTAACACAAAAGGTGATTGGGCTTTAACATGCGGGAACATGTCAAAAGTACATACACTATCTCTGGTATCTAAACATAAATCTTCATTTTCTACTACAGCATTTTCAAAAATATATCCTAACTGTCCCTTGGGGATACATGCCTCGGAGCTGATTGACTGCCACTTGCTTTTGGTCCGATCATAACTTGCCCAAATATTGTGGCCTATGGGTTTGACAATGACATTCTGGTGTATGGCTCCTGATATTAGAACAGGAAAGATTGTTCTTTGGTGGCACTAATAGTTAATACATACACTTCAATTTGTTTGTGTTGTGGGTTGTAGGTAAAGTTTACTAATTGCCACCAGACTTGGTGATCTTTCTCAAATTGAGTAGTAAAAGTGTTTCTAGCTATTACTTCTCTTATTTCTTGAGGAAGTATTCCTGATGTTCCTTCTCTGAGTATTCCTGCAGCTACTGACTGTACCCATTTATTGGGGTCACTCTTTCTTGGGGTAATGTAGATTAGCTTAGCGGCAGTCGAGGAGGCAGAGACACTCAGGCTGCAGCGTGATCAGAAGGCTCACCGAAGAGTAAGGACTTTATTTTTAATAACAGCTTCACTTTTATCTACTCCTACATATAACATGCCAGTACACTAGTGGTCAGCAGTTCACCTCACATACATGGAAAGATTCTACTGGTTACAAGGCATCTCACATTCTACAGGTGCCTCTCTGGTCCTTAAGGATGCATTCATCAATTACCTCAGACCTTAAGAGATCCACACACACACTGTCATCCCCACAATTCCCCCTCTCTGTAATTGTGCTACAAAAATGGCTGCAGCAGTCTTCTGCAAGGCACCTTAGAAGAAGACCACCTGCACCTGATGTTAACCACAGCACAATTGTCACAATCACAAAAATCCACATCCAGTCTTCACCATATATAAAAACCCTTCCAGTTATATCCCATCTATAGTCCATCTTTGAAGCAATTTGTTTAGCTACCTTCATTCATCATTCACTCTTTCATTCTTTCTCACTCTCAATTTTCCTCCTTTTTTTCTTTTTCTTTTTTTTCAATTCATACAACACATGCTTTCAAAATCTTTACATTCATTACCTTGAACCAGTAACAGAAAGTTAATTAAGTTAATTGCTATAGCATTATTCTATTTTACGTAACTACTACCTTAACCTTCTACCAAATTAACATCACTCTTCTTACTTAATTAACATCTTAACTTTTTACTAAAGTAACGTTACTTGTTTCCTTAACTTCTTAACTTTTTAACAAATTGAAAACCTTAATCTATTTACTTAACATCTTAATTTTCTGAACACAGCAAACAATATTATTTCTATAAACTAGTTATTTTTCATTAACCTTCTGTATGTAAAAGAACAGACCTTAACCATTCTAACTCTTGTAGTTTTTGTGTTACTTGCAGTAAATGTGCATAAATTCGATCTCAGTTGTTCACATTAACAGTGAGGAATTCTAGTAATATGAGTAACACCCCACTTGTCTAAAAAAAATTTTTGTTCCTTCTGCTATATAAGAAGGACGAACATACATTCTGATTTGCTTTGGTACTCCCAAAAGTGCAAAAGCTCTTTGAAAATGCCTAATAGTATCAAATAGAGATACATCAATTGCCCATTGCTGTTATGGATTTGAATCTCAGGGATCAAATTCAAAGCCTAATTTCTTGAACTCTATTGAAATTTTTGGAAAACTTGTTCCATTTGCAAATGTCACTCAAATGTTCTGCTGACCAATCTGATTCAGTCAGAGGAACCGCTATCCATGTCCATCGCTGATTTCAACCTGTGGAGACAAAACCAGAAACTTTCCTCCAAATTATTAAATGCTCACAATACTCTATATCTTTTTAACAAGAGTCCAATTAACAGAGGAATTGATTCAGAATGGGATTTCTTCTGGGCTTTTTTGTTGCTCTCTGCGTTGCTCTGAGACGGATGCTGCAGTCTTGCTTTTCATGATTTATTTCAGAGCTTTGATCTTAGTGCTTGAGGTGTCTATATTCCACTGTGCAGAAGAGAAGCTTCCGCTGATGTGTGTTAAAGTCAGTCCGTTCAGCTGCTTGCTTTTGCTATGCTGATAACCTTTGAGTCTGCCAGTGGTGTGATGTTCATCTGGACTACAATCCCAGACATGCCTTGCGAGAACTGAAGCATGTGACTGGAAATTTGATGATGTGCTGCAAAGCTCTCAGCGCGTAGTTGCCACCCCCTCCCCCTTGAAGGGGGCCTGCCATTTTGAAATTGCGCAGCAAAAATTTCCTCGTATCAGCAAAGTTGCAAACCAGCTGTAAATAAACTTCTGCAGTCCCTCAGAGTGAAGAAACTGAGTAACACGGAACCAAAAAGCAGCTTTCTGATAACTCAGAGCTTTTGGCAGGCTCAGGAGATCATAAATCTCTTTACAGCGCAATAAAACTGTCTTCTTCTCCCGCTGTCTGTCCAGGGTAGAGTGAGTTTGTTTTATTAAGCAAAAGAAAATTCCTTAGCAATCTTCACATCGTTAACAACTCTGTGGCTTTTTCAACCCTTTAAAACTTCCAGGGTTCATCAAAGTCTCTACCTTAAAATCAGCTTATATAATATCATTTGTCTGTGCACTTTAAGCATTCTTTTTTCATGAAGATAACTAAGAAGTCCTCCCTCATATGCTTCCCTCTATTCCAAGGTCTGACAATTAGGAGGGAGCAGGGGTTAAATAGCTGACACATCAGCAGTAAATCAAGTTGCAGTTTCGACTTTAAGAGTTTTTCCAAGTTACATTTAGTTTCATCTTTAGCAATTCTTTCAAGTTACTTTCAGTTCCAGCATTAGCAATTTCTTTTAAGTTACTTTGGTCCTGTCTTCTGACTCGTTATTTTCCTTATCAGTCTAAAACTGCACCGTCAAAGCATCTCTTAAAATCCTTCATGTCGTCTATAAATCAAAGGCCTTTTTTCAAGCTTTTAGTAGCTTAACAAACTCAGTTCCACATCTTGCTTATTTATGACTAGTTCACACACTGTGAGGCCTTGCATTTTAACCCTTTTTTTTTCTTTTTCTTTTCCATGAAGACAAAACTAGAACCTCCTCTTTGGATATCTCTCAACCCAGGATTACTCCCAAAGGCTCACCTGAAGGTTGTCCTTCCAGGTGTTCTCTGTCGAAGGGTCTGGACCATTTTTATCATATCGCGACACCCCACACTGCGTGATCTTTTCTGTGATAACATCACAGCAAAAACTGCTGCTTTGGGAAAACCGCCTGACAGATGTTTAATCTCTGTGTAAATCACACAGATCTCGTTCGCCGGTTCTTCGGCACATCGAGGTCACCATTTATTGGGGTAACGTAGATTAGCTTAGCGGCGGTCGAGGAGGCAGAGACAATTCAGGCTGCAGTGTGATCAGAAGGCTCACCAAAGACAAAGGACTTTATTTTTAGTAACAGCTTCACTTTTATCTACTCCTACATGTAACATGCCAGTACACTAGTGGTCAGTAGTTCACCTAACATACATGGGAAGATTCTACTGTGTTGAGGAATATTTCAATAACACAGGCCATAGTGTGTTATTGGAAGCCTATGTGCACAGCCCAGGCCATGGAGAGGCAAACGGGGCCCCTGCATCTTTGAGCCTGCTTCAAGAAGAGCAGTAAACAATAGAAAGAATGCGGCAGCCGCTGGGAGAAGCAAGTAAACACATTGATACAGAAGGGCATAGTTTTGAGAAAAGTACCAATCCAGCTGGTAGCACGCCCTAGCCATAGACCAATGATATTCCTGTACTATTCGTGGACTCAGAAAATATGCAATATGTGTGTGTGTAATGTAAACAATAAATCAGAGCACTGACTTTACTCCTATGGAGGTTACGTCTTGACACTCGCACCAAAACCTGGGGAGCTCAAAAACCGACATTTCTTACTTTACTACTGGTTACAAGGCATCTCACATTCTACAGATGCCTCTCTGGTCCTTAGGGATGCATTCATCAATTACCTCAGACCTTAAGAGATGCACACACACACTGTCATCCCCACACTCATTGCAGAGTCTGAATACATCGAAGAGCTAAAGCAACTTTCTTGCTAATGCCACCGATGTCATCTGCAACATCAGTGAGATCTTGGACTGTGTGATCGGCTGCTAATGCTACAAGTTTAACTGTTATTGATTGTGTCTCAGCCAAGGAAAGCAACAATTATCTTAAGGGAATTTTTAGCTTTCCTAAATCAGACGTGACAGCACTGAGTTTGTTAATTAGTACTTCTTGGTCTATGGTGTTTAATACACCTAACCCTATACCCACCCATCCAGATACATCTCTTTGAGCTCTAGTGTGATGAGATCTGGTTGGTAGCCAGGCATTCCATCCTTTGAGACTCTGCTGGATGTAAGGCTGGCAATCTTTTTGTAAATGAGATATATTTGCCTGGATGTGTATTTGGACTTTCTTCAGTGAGTATGTGGGGGTCTAACAACAGTTTTTGTTCATTGGATTGTCTAATTACATAAGGTCCAATGAAGGTTAGGTTGTGAATACTCTTACAGCTTGGAGAAAGAGTTGTGGGAGTGTTAGTTTTTTTTCTAGTAGGTGATTTGGTAGTAGGGCTTTCTACAAGTTTAATGACAAACATATTGGAAATGCTGTTGTCTTCACTGGCCCAAGAACACACAACTGAAACTGATTAGTTTAGCAATAGCTCAAGTTCACATTGGGCTTTGTCTCTTTTCTCTTTTTTAAAAGAAACCCAGAGGCAAGAAGCTACAGAAGCTGGTTCTCCTTCTTCAATCACTTTTCATATAGCTAAATGTGACTGGTTGTTTGTAGGTGTTATAATTAGCTAAACTTGTTTTGTTTCTCCCACTGACACATTAACACCTTTACACCCTATCTGGATCTTATCACCAGGTTTCCCTATCAAGGTCTCTATTGAGTCCTGGAGATAGTTCCAGTCGTGTTTTGTATATGGCTTATTGTTATGCAAAACATAGATGGCTAAATTTGGGGTTGGGTTGGTAATTAAAAGTGATTCAAAAATACACACTTCAGACCATGGCCATTCCAGAGTGGAAGTTTGGGAGTAAGCTATACTTATCAAGAGTCCAAGGATCAGTGTTGGGAAGGCTTGAGAGTAGGTGATTCTTGCTTGGAGATCCATACTTCTTCAGGAGCTTTCTTGACTCGAGAGTAGTGGATCCAAGTGGGTTTTTCTTTTATTCAGGCTGCTGTGAAGGTGTTCATCAACACTTGAAAAGGTCCATCCCACTTTTCTTGCAGAGAGTTTCCTGAAAAATTCTTGACATATATCAAATCATCAGGACTAAATGGCTGTATCTTACAATCAGGCTGTTTAGGCTGGTGCTCTAACACTACTGTAGCATTTTTATTTAGCTGTTTCCCTGTGGTAGTATGGCTTTAAATCATGCAGCTTTTCTGCACGTATCTGGGACAACGCATCACGAACAAGCTTCCAGATTGTTACACAGTTTTTAGCGGCAGCATCTCCTTTTGTAGCGGCCTCAAACAAAGCCTCTCTCACTCCCAAGTTTGCAATTCAAAAGCTGTTTGCGCATTGATTGATATGCCAGTTTTCTTGCACCAGACAAGCAGCGCACGCAAGGAGCGCTTTTCAAAGGGAAACCCCTGCCATCCGAGTACGCGCTTAAACAAAGACAAGATAGATTTCTCTTCTGCGGAAAGCTGTGCCCCCATATTTGCTCAATAAAAAAGTCTATGCATACAAAAGTCAAAAGAAGTTTCCCAGAGACTGAAGGTGTCAAAAAGAAATTTGGACGCCCAAAAAATAAGAGGCTCTCCCTGCCTGAAGCTTCTCTGGGACGCACGCCACCCTGCTCTCCTAGCAGTCAAAAGCAATTAAGCCATAAATCCACAAAGTGATAGGTCCATAAAAGTGTCTTGTTGAGTCCTTAAAGCCATAAAAATCACAGAAATGCACCAAAAAGCAGACGTAAAGTCCGCAAAGACATGGAGGCCCGAAGCGTGGTGCAAAGTCCTTAAGATCACAAAGCTCACACGGAAACACCGAATGTGGTTGTTCTGAAGGCCTTAAAGATATTCAGAGGCACCTAATGTGGTGCAAAGTTCGTAAAGTAGCAAAAGAAAAAATTTCACATGGCAGCACCAAGTGCGATATTAACTTCTTAAAGTAGCAAAAGTCACATGGTAAACACTAATCATAGAATCATAGAATCGATTGGGTTGGAAAAGACCTCCAAAATCATCGAGTCCAACCCTTGGTCCAACTCTAGTCCATTTACTAGATCATGGCACTCAGCGCCACGTCCAATCTGCGTTTAAAAATCTCTAGGGATGGTGAATCCACCACCTCTCTGGGCAGCCCATTCCAATGCCTGATTACTCTCTCTGGAAAGAATTTTTTTCTGATATCCAACTTAAATTTCCCCTGGCAGAACTTGAGCCCGTGCCCCCTTGTCCTATTGCTGAGTGCCTGGGAGAAGAGACCAGCCCCCACCTGGCTAGAACTTCCCTTCAGGTAGTTATAGACAGTGATGAGGTCACCTCTGAGCCTCCTCTTCTCCAGGCTAAACAACCCCAGCTCCCTCAGCCTCTCCCCATAGGACTTGTGCTCCAGTCCCTTCACCAGCCTTGTTGCTCTTCTCTGGACTCGCTCCAGCACCTCAATATCCTTTCTGAACTGAGGGACCCAGAACTGAACACAGTACTCAAGGTGTGGCCTCACCAACGCAGAATACAGGGGAAGGATCACTTCCCTGGTCCTGCTGGCCACGCTATTTTTGATACAGGACAGGATCCCATTGGCCTTCTTGGCCACCTGTGCACACTCTTGGCTCATGTTGAGCTTCCTGTCAATTAGTACTCCAAGGTCCCTTTCTGCCTGGCTGCTCTCCAGCCATTCTGTGCCCAGCCTGTAGCGCTGCAGGGGGTTGTTGTGGCCAAAGGGCAGGACCTGCACTTGGCCTTATTGAACTTCATCCCATTGGAATCAGCCCATCTCTCAAGTCTATCCAGATCCCTCTGCAGAGCCCTCCTGCCTTCCAGCAGATTGACACTCCCTCCCAACTTGGCGTCATCAGCAAATTTGCTGATGATGGACTCAATTCCCTCATCTAAATCATCAATAAAGATGTTAAACAGGACTGGACCCAACACAGACCTCTGGGGAACACCACTGGTGACTGGCCGCCAGCTGGATGCAGTTCCATTCACCAGCACTCTCTGGGCCTGACCCTCCAGCCAGCTCTTAATCCAGGAGAGGGTACACTTGTCCAGGCCATGGGCTACCAGCTTTTTCAGGAGTATATTATGGGAGACAGTATCAAAGGCCTTGCTGAAGTCCAGATAGACCACATCCACAGCCTTCCCCTCATCCACCAGGTGGGTCACCTGATCGTAAAAAGAGATCAGGTTGGTCAGACAGGACCTGCCCCTCCTAAACCCATGCTGGCTGGGTCTAATCCCTTGTCCACCCTGAAGGTGCTGTGTGATTGCACTCAGGATGAACTGCTCCATAACCCTGCCAGGCACGGAGGTCAGGCTGACAGGCCTGGAATTGCCAGGGTCCTGCTTGCAGCCCTTTTTGTGGATTGGGGTGACGTTGGCCAACCTCCAATCATCTGGGACCTCCCCAGAGAGCCAGGACTGTTGGAAGATGATGGAGAGTGGCTTGGCAAGCTCTTCTGCCAGCTCCCTCATCCCTCTGGGATGGATCCCATCTGGTCCCATAGACTTGTTAGGATCCAGCTGGCTCAGTAAGTCAGTAACTATATCCTCCTGGAATACAGGAGGGCTATTCAGCTCCCTCTCCCTGTCTACCAGCTCCAGAGGCCAGTTGTCTTGAGGGCCACCTGTCTTACTGGTGAAAACTGAGGCAAAGTAGGTGTTAAGTACCTCAGCTTTCTCCTCATCTTCCTTAACTATATTTCCCTCCAAGTCCAACAGAGAATGGAGGTTTTCTTTGCCCCTCCTTTTGTAATTAATGCATTTATAAAAGGACTTTTTGTTATCCCTAACTGAAATAGCCAAATTTACTTCAAATTCCACTTTTCTTTCCCTAATTTTTTTCCTGCATGACCCAGCTCTATCTGTAAATTCTTCGTAAGTAGCCAGCCCTTTTTTCCATAGTCTGTAAACTTTCTTTTTATCCCTGATTTCTTTCAGAATCTCCCTATTTAACCAAGCTGGCCGTCTTCCCCTCCGGCTGGCCTTTCAGCACAGTGGTATAGCCGTTTGCTGTAGCTTTGTATAGCCTGTTCCTATAGCTTTGTTTGGGTCTTTCTCACTTTGCGTTCAGTTTCCTGAGAAACACAACTCAAAGCACATAATTAGTTTTTCCCCAAGGCTAAGTTGCCTTGGGGCACACACTGGATCTCACCATCTTTTCTCATCACCCACCAGGTATTTCCAGACCCCTGGGCAAAAACAATCCCACGAATGGGTTTGTTTTGGCTGGAGGGAGGAGTAATCCAAACAGATTTCACTAGCATGGCTCTTAGGTGAATCGCTGGAACTTTGTCTCCATATACCGTGTGGAGGGATTCTGCTTGGGCAGGACCAGTTCGATTGACAGAGCCTCTAGTGTTAACTAACCAGGTGGCCTTGGCTAAATGCTTATCCCAGTTCTTGAAAGTTCCTTTGCTTAGTGCTTTTAGAGTTTTTTTAACTGTCCCTTGCACCTCTCAACTTTCCCAGCAGCAGGTGCATGATATGGAATGTGATATACCCATTCAATACCATGCTCCTGTGCCCAAGTGGCCACTAGATTGTTCTTGAAATGAGTCCTATTGTCTGACTCAATGTGATCTGGAGTGCCGTGCATCCACAGGACCTGTTTTTCAAGGCCCAAAATAGTGTTCCGGGCCGTTGCATGTGGTACCGAATATGTCTCTAACCCTCCGGTGGTCGCTTCTACCATGGTAAGCACATAGCGTTTACCTTGGCTAGTCTGTGGCAATGTGATGTAGTCAACCTGCCAGGCCTCTCCGTATTTATACTTGTCCCAGCGTCCACCATACCAGAGGGGCTTCAACCTTTTTGCCTGCTTAATGGCAGCACAGGTTTCACAATCGCGGATAACCTGGGAGATAGTGTCCATAGTTAAATCCACCCCTCGGTCTCGTGCCCATTTATAAGTTGCGTCTCGGCCTTGATGGCCTGAAGCATCATGGGCCCATCGAGCTAGGAACAATTCTCCCTTTTGCTGCTAATCTAGGTCTACTTGTGACACCTCGATATGTGCAGCTCGGTCTGCCTGTCTGTTATTCTCATGTTTTTTATGAGCTCGACTTTTAGGCACATGGGCATCTACATGGCGGACTCTTATATTCAGTTTCTTTACTCTGACAGCAATGTCTTGCCACAGATCAGCAGCCCAGACGGGTTTTCTTCTACACCTCCAAATCATTTTTGTTCCACCAGTCTAGCCATCCCCAGAGAGCATTTGCTATCATCCATGAGTCGGTGTACAAGTAGAGCCTTGGCCATCCTTCTCTTTCTGTGATGTCTACGGCTAATTGGATGGCTTTGAGTTCTGCAAACTGACTCGATTCGCCTTTTCCTTCGGTGGCTTCCGCCACCCGTCGGGTGGGACTCCACACAGCTGCTTTCCACTTCTGGCTCTTTCTTATGATACGGCAGGAACCATCGGTGAAAAGGGCGTAGCATGTTTCTTTATCTGGCATCTGATTATATGGTGGAGCTTCTTGAGCTTGACGCACTGACTCCTCCTCTTCTTCATGTGCTAAACTGAAGTCCCCACCTTTAGGCCAATTAGTTATGATTTCTAAAATTCCGGGGTGATTCGAGCTCCCAATTCAAACACGCTGTGTAATCAAAGCAATCCATTTACTCCACGTGGCATTGGTGGCATGATGCGTAGAGGACACTTTTCCCTTGAACATCCAGCTTAGCACTGGCAGTCAAGGTGCCAGGTACCTCTGAGGCTGCTCATATGCCTTCTGTAATGGTTTGACCCATGGCTTCCTCAGTAACCATTGTATCTAAGGAAGTTACAAGTATTCCACATGTGTCTTCCACGTAGCGGGGGGGGGTGGTGGTTTTGGTTGCTGTTTCCCTGTCCTTGGCTGAGGAGCTGGAGGGAGGTGGTTGAAGTCTGGTCCCTCCGGTCCCTGGTGGTTCTCCTGTCCTGGGTGAGATTGTTTCATTCTTGTTCCCCTTCCTTGAGGTTTTTAATTGTTTTTCTTTTGATTCATTCGGTTTCTTTGGGTTGGGTTGGTGTCTTCCCTATTTTCCGGCTAATCAATCCCCTTTTCTCCCTTCCCCTCTCCCCTGGGGGGTGGGATCCTATGTATTGTGTATACAGTGTGGTTTGTAAATGTTAGTAAATATAATTTATTCTTTTTATTCAGTTCAGTTTCTTTAGAGTGCGTTTCTTTTCAGTTTTTTTTTCCTTTCCTTTGCTGGGAAGGTTCTGGGAGGGGGAAGGGGGGCCAGTCCAGGGTTGGCAACAGCTAGGCCAAACCTGCGACACCGTCATACGCCGCTAAGATTTCCTTGTAATTGGCCTCAGAACTGTTTTAGCTTCGTCTCCAGAAACCAAGTGGTCTCCCTCGCATCTCACCAGGCACTTTTTCTCAGAGGCTCCAGGAGGGACCTTTATCTCCAGCTGTGAAGTAAAGCACATTCTGTACATCTGGTCCTGTCCTGAAAGGTCCAAGAGCCATGTCATGTGCAATTTCTTGCTTGATCTGCTTGAAAGCCTGTTGTTGTTCAAGATCATACTGGAAATTGTTCTTTTTATGGGTCACAAAATAGAGAGGGCTCACGATCTGGCTGTACTCTGCGATGTGCATTCGCCAAAAGCCTATGGCTCCCAGAAACGCTTGGGTCTCTTTCTTGCTAGTCAGTGGAGCCATTGCTACAATCTTATGGATGACGTCGTTTGGAATCTGGCAACGTCCATCTTGCCATTTCACCCCGAGGAACTGAATCTTTCTGGCATGTCCCTTGACCTTATTCTTTTTGATGGCAAAACCAGCCTTGAGGAGAACCTGGATAATATTTTGTCCTTTTCTGAATACTTCTTCTGCTCTGTCTCTTCATACAATGCTGTCATCAATATACTGGATGTGTTCTGGGGCCTCACCCTTCTCTAGTGCAGCCTGGATCAGCCCATAGCAGATGGTAGGACTGTGTTTCCACCACTGGGGCAGTCGATTCCAGATGTACTGCACGCCCCTCCAGGTGAAAGCAAACTGTGGCCTGCACTCTGCTGCCAAGGGAATGGAGAAAAACACATTAGAGATGTCAATAGTGGCATACCACTTTGCTGCTTTGGACTCCAGCTCATACTGGAGCTCCAACATATCTGGCACAGCAGCACTCAGCGGTGGGGTAACTGCATTCAAGCCACGATAGTCCACAGTCAGTCTCCATTCTCCATCAGATTTCTGTACAGGCCAGATGAGGCTGTTGAAGGGTGAATGTGTTCTACTGACCACCCCTTGACTCTCCAGCTACCTGATCATCAAATGGATGGGGATCACAGCATCTTGGTTTGTCCGATACTGTCGCCTATGTAGGGTTACAGTGGCTATCGGTACTTCTTGATCTTTGACTTGGAGTAGTCCCACAGCAGAAGGGTCTTCTGAGAGGCCAGGAAGGGTAGACAACTGTTTGGACTTTTCTCCAATCACCGTGGCTACACCAAAAGCCCACCGGTACCCCTTCGGGTCCTTGAAGCGTCCTCTTTTCAAGTAGTCCATGCCAAGAATGCAAGGGGCTTCTGGCCCTGTCACAATGGAATGCTTTTCCCATTGGTCTCCCGTCCAAGCTCATGTCGGCCTCTACCACTGATAATTCTTGAGACCCCCCCGTTTACTCCAGAAATAGAAACAGTCTCTGTACTCTCATGTTCCGACGGCATTAATGTGCATTGAGCACCAGTATCTACCAGAGCCCGGTATCTCTAAGGATCCCGTGTGCTAGGCCATCAAACCCACAAAGCACAGTAAACCCGATTATCATCCCGGTCCCTCTCCTCCTCCTGGCAGAAGGCAAGGCCCCTCTGTTGTTGCTCCTCATCGGAGTATTCTCCATCTGACTTCAGTGATGCTCTGTCAGAGGCTCCTCCATCAGAGTTGACGGAGTTGTTTCTTTTGTGTCTTGGCGATCGATGTTCCCTCTCCAGGGTCTTTGCCTCAACTATGTGGACCGCCTTTTTACCAGCTATTTTCTTTTTTAATTCTTGCAATCGAGCTTCCAGTTTGGAGGTGGGTTCACCGTCCCATTTCTTCATGTTTTCCCCTAGTTTACACAGAAGGGTCCACAACAAACTACGTTCACTCTGTCTCTTACTCTTGGGCCTTCCAGTTTTCTCACGTGCAGCCTGAGGTGACCGAGAACGAGAATGAGACCAAGACCCTTCTTTGCGACCTTTAGAATCTTTACCTCTAGGGTTTTCTTCATACACAGAGCGTTCATTGTTTCTCTCTACCCCTTCCCCACTGTAGACGGGACGATGCCAGAGTTTGGAGGGGTCTCACATGGTTTCCGTTATTCTCCGTATCTATTGACACATTTTGCCCATGACTACGTCGTCCGCACTCGGAGGATATGCGGATATTAGACAAGGCATGTAGGGTGTAGGGGCACCTTTCATTACCTTATCCCACATTGGCCCTGTGCATACTGTCTTGCTTTGAGGGGAAAAAACAAAATCTTTACCCACAAGCGGAGGAGGGGGGTTTCCTCCACGATAATCACGCCACTCTTTATCAAATTTAAGAAAAGGAACTTTAATCAGGCAATGGATACAAGAAGGATAACTGTTCTTAACTGAAACATATATATATATACGTAGGTATAGATATAACTGTAAACAGACCAGAGCAAACTGCTTCCCCAACACCACAAGAGAAAAAACAACAACACCCTCCCAAACCAGCAGGTTGCCTCCTGGAGAAAAGTTATACTTATGCGCAGTATCAGTGTCACAGCCTGGCTGGCAGCAGGGTGAGCTCCCAGATGAATTCTGTCTCTCCCTCTGTGTCTCTTGTCCCAAATGAAGAAGGAAAACTGGAAGCGGGGAACCACCGCGTGTCCTGGAAAGCAGCTGCAACTTTCTCTCTCCCAGGTCGCTGCCCCAGCCGGGGTGGGCAGGCCGTGATGCTGCAAGTGGCGGTGAGACTGGAGCAGAGACCAGGACCCCAAATGCAGGAACCAGGAGAACAGCTGTGGCAAGAAGAAAAGAAGCGGCTCACCAAGAAGCAGTAGCAGCAGCCACCAGCAACGAGGAGCAGCCAGGAGCAGCCAGAAAATGGCTGCTCCTCTACCCCAGTGCACCCACACCCCACACCCCCCCCCCTTGCTCCTGCGTTCTGCCCAGCTAAAAAAAAATGGGAAAGTCCCCAAAAACAAAAGAGACAACCTGCTCCCACCCAACCGATCAAGAAGAAGATGGTAGCAGTTAACGACTTCTTTTTGTTAACTAATGGCATGGGCAGTTAGCGGCAGGGGAGAGAATTTACATAATAATTCCAAACTACAACAATACAATTTTCTCCGGGACTAGGATGTCATAGTAATCTGGATTGCAATATATAATCTCCGGCATGGCCAATTCCCGCAGATACTGGATGGCTTCTTCTGCAGTGTTCCACTCTCTCGGAGCGCTCATCAGATCCTCTTTAACTGGGTATCTTGCCCTCACGGCACAGAGGATTCGGATCCAGATACTGGAAGCCATCTCCTCCTTTCCTCTTTCCTGTTCTATTTCACGATCTCGGGCAAGAGATCCCAATTGTTGTGCTTCATGACCCTCCAGCACGTGACTACTAGCCCCATTGTCCCAACATCGCACCAGCCAGGTGAGGATTCGTTCATCAGGCAACCGATTATAATCTCTATGTACATCCCAAATCTCCTTTGGGGTCAGTGATCGCGTAATTTCACTTTCTCTCATTATTTCCCGTCCATCTCTCCTGCGTAGAATCCTCTCCACCTGTGTTTTTACTCTTCCGCTCTTCTGTGAAACCTCTCTCACCTCCTCTCCGCCCCTCTCATGTGGAGGTGGGGACTATTCGCTCAGTGAGGATGAGCTTCTATGCCGATCACCCCATGGGGATGAGCTTCTACGCCGTTCATGCCATGGAGATGAGCTTCTATGCCACTGACGCCATGGAGAGGGACTCCTACTTTGTCCACGCCATGGAGAAATACTCTTACGTCGTTCATCATACCTGATGGATGGAGGTAGCGAATAGTCCTTAAGATGCTGGGACAAGGGCCTCCTCTAGTCATCTATTCCCTCCAATGTACTTTTGGTGTGGGGAGGTGGAACCACACCTCCAAGGGAGGGTTGCATCTGGAGAGGTAGAAATGGTTCTTCCTCAGGCTCATGGAAATGCACTGACCTCCTCTTTACATCTTCTGGGATCTTGAATATGTAGTCAGGGTACATATCATTGAGTGATCCTCTACCCTGGATCACTTGCACCGTCTCCTTCTTTCCTCTTGACACTCCTCTGCTCTCCTTTGGACGCGCCCCTAGTTCTTTCGGATGTGCCTCCAGTCCTTTTAGGTGTGCTCCGTCTCCTGTGACCACTTCTTCCTCCCTAGCGGTCACTCTTTCCTCTATTGTGACTACTATTTCCTCCCTTGCCGTTGCTCCTTCCATTGTCATAACCATTTCTTCCTCTCTCACAGCGGCTCCTTCATCCATTACTGCTGCCCCTTTATCTCTCACAGTTGCTCCTTCGTCCGCCACTGCTCTTTCGTCTACTACTTCTTGTGTGGACGGAATGGGTTCTTCTTCTTCTTCCTCCCCTTCTTCTTCTTCTACACGTTCCAGTCGCGGGGATGGGTCTGTAGGTTCTGCGGTCTCCTTTGTCCACGTCTTCTTCTTCTTTATGGGGGCAATGGTAATCTTTGGTTTTGTAGCTCGAGCTTGAGTTCCAACAGAGCGAGCGTGTCTTGGGTTGAGCTGGCAAAACGCCAAGTGTCCAAGAAAGAGAGAAAGGGTTCCTCCTCCCCCCAACCAGCCAAGGGAAAAAGAAGAGGGAGAGAGGAAAAAACACCTCCAAACCAGGTTTATGCTGAAACTAACTATATGTTGTTGGAAGAAATTTGAACTTAGAAGTTTTTGTGCACAGCCCAGGCCATGGAGAGGGAAATGGGGCCTCTGTATCCTTGAGCCTGCTTCAAGAAGAGCAGTAAACAACAGAAAGAATGCAGCAGCTGCCAGGAGAAGCAGGTAAACACATTGATACAGAAAGGCATAGTTTTGAGAAAAGTACCAATCCAGCTGGTAGCACGCCCTAGCCATAGACCAATGATATTCCTGTACTATTCGTAGACTGAGAGAATATGCGATATGTGTGTGTGTAATGTAAACAATAAATTAGAACACTGACCAATACTCCTATGGAGGTTACATCGTGATTCTCGCGCCGGAACCTGGGGAGCTCAAAAAACCGACATTTCTTACTTTAATATGTATTCATACAGAAAAGGGAAAATTAAGAGAAAACTACAATATAACACACACTTACACAAGTTACATATATATAACAAGAAATAACTTCCCACTCCCCAGTTAATACAAAGTCCATTACTCTAGATTCATAAGCAGTCTAAAAGACACCCTGCAAGAAAGAGAAAGTATAACAACAAAATATTTCTACTTCCCTGAATTCAAACAAAATGCAAGCAGAGGCAGCAGGAGCAGGAGCAAGGCCTATTCCAAGACAGAAGCTGGATCACGTCCGGCTTGTACCTTGGCCATAGCAGAACTGACTTAACACCTCCCACTGCTGCACACATATCTTAAGTTTGCGACATCTGGTATGAAATACTTCCTTGGTTGCCCAGTCAGGTGATAGCTGTCTCTCAATCCACATAGATTCTCTGAGCCTGAATATTTGAGGCCTAGCTAAAACCACTACAGAGCGGAAGCTGTGTTGGCTTTGACTTGGGTCTGAGTTTTAACTGCGGTTCCAGTGGACTTAGTAAAGATGGATCTCTTTCTCTGTTGGGGTATATTTGGTTTCGGATCCTCTGTAGCCTCGTCTCCAGAATCCAAGTGGTCAGCCTCGAGTCTCACCAGGCACCTTCTGCCAAAGGCTCCAGAACAGGCCATTATTCCCGGCAGTGGAGTAGAGCGTGTTCTGTATGTCTGGTCCTGTCCTGACTGGTCCAAGGGCTACAGCCTGAGCAATTTCCTGCTTCATCTGGTCCAAGGCTTGTTGCTGCTCAGGGCCCCAGTGGAAATCATTCTTCTTACGGGTTACCAAGTAGAGAGGGCTTACGATCTGACTGTATGCTGGGATATGCATCCTCCAGAACCCTATGGCACCCAGGAAGGCTTGTGTTTCCTTTTTGCTGGTAGGTGGAGACATTGCTGTGATCTTATTGATGACTTCTGTCGGAATCTGACAGCATCCATCCTGCCACTTCACTCCCAGGAACTGGATCTCTTGGGCTGGTCCCTTAACCTTACTCTATTTGATGGCAAAGTCAGCTCCCAGAAGGATCTGGATTATTTTCTTTCTTTTTTTAAAAAAGTTTTCTGCTTTGTCCCCCCACACAATGATGTCATCAATGTACTGCAGGTGTTCTGGAGCCTCACCCTTCTCCAGTGCAGTCTGGATCAATCCATGACAGATCTTGGGACTGTGTTTCCACCCCTGGGGTAGTCGGTTCCAGGTGTACTGCACGCCCCTCCAGGTAAAAGCAAACTGTGGCCTGCACTCTGGTGCCAGAGGAATGGAGAAGAACGCATTAGCAATGTCAATAGTGACATACCATTTCGCTGCCTTGGACTCCAGCTCATACTGGAGCTCCAGCATATCCGGCACAGCGGCACTCAGCGGTGGGGTAACTGCATTCAAGCCACGATAGTCCACAGTCAATCTCCATTCTCCATCAGACTTACGCACAGGTCAGATGGGGCTGTTGAAGGGTGAGTGGGTTTTGCTGACCACCCCTTGGCTCTCCACTTCATGGATCATCTTATGGATGGGAATCACAGCATCGCAGTTCGTTCGGTATTGCCGACGGTGCACTGTTGTGGTGGCAATTGGCACCTGCTGTTCCTCAACTTTCAACACACCAACAGCAGAAGGACTTTCTGAGAGACCTGGCAATGAGTTCAATTGTTCAATCCCTTCGGTCTCTACAGTGGCTATTCCAAAAGCCCATCTATGCCCCTTTGGGTCCTTAAAATATCCATTCCTGAGATAGTCAATGCCCAGGATACATGGGGTGGCTGGACCAGTCACAATGGGGTGTTTCTGCCAATCTCTCCCTGTCAAGCTCACTTCAGCTTCTAGCACAGTCAACGCTTGA
Source organism: Pithys albifrons albifrons (assembly GCF_047495875.1). NCBI lineage: Eukaryota > Metazoa > Chordata > Aves > Passeriformes > Thamnophilidae > Pithys > Pithys albifrons. The sequence goes on along the minus strand of NC_092483.1, from coordinate 1,257,795 downwards.
GACCCCCATGTCACCCCAGAAATAGAAATAGTTTCTGAGCCCACATGTCCTGATGGCATTAATGTGCATTGAGCGCTGGTATCAACCAAATCCTTATACTTTTGTGGGTCTGATGTGCCAGGCCATCGAATCCACACAGTCCAATAGACACGGTTGTCCCGTGCCTCTACCTGGCTAGAGGCAGGGCCCCTCTAACACTGGTCTTGGTCATAGCAGTCGGAACCTTTTCTCGATGAGTACACCTGGGAGGTGCCCTCCAGTGGGTCAGATTCTTGCCCATGGGAAACTGGGACTGCACTTACTCTCACTGACCTTCTTCCATTCTCCTTCAGTCTTGTACTCGGGCTGCAAGAGCACGGGTGGGTTTCCCATCCCACCGTCCCATGTCTTCTCCATGTTTGGCCAGGAAGTACCACATCTCGGTTCGTGAGGTCTGCCCGCTTCCTCTGGTTGGGGGGCGTCTGGCTCTGATTTCAGAGGTTCTCATTCGCACTGGTGCCACTTGGAGACTTTCCCTAATCTCTGCTCTAATCTCCTCTCTAAATTTCTCTGCTCATTCTTTACCTTTGCAGGTAGTGCCTTGAGACTCTCAACCAATGTCTCTACAGCAGAAATACGGGCCTGCAGTGGGCTGTGGGTCATGCCTTCATTTATCTGGAGCTTATTTGCTACAGCGCCCACTGTTTCTTGGTTCTCTTCCCTATACATGGATGCCAGGAAATTGGTGTATTCAGCTGGCCCCGTGTGTGAGGGGTTCCACCACATATGTGGTGTGCATCTGACCTTGTCAGGGTCATTATTGGTTTGCCCACCCCTTCCAAAAAGCACTTCCATCATTTCCATCTCCCTCAGACGTAGAATTCCTTCTTCCATGGTCTTCCAAGTCTTCTTAATGGGATGTTCCTGCAGGATTTCTCTATAAACAAACTTCTTTCTTACACTCATTAGAAGTCGTGCCCAGAGTGAAAGGGGCTTTGATTCCCTCACGAACACCTGTTCAATAGCCACATCCTGGGCCAGAGCCCCCAAAAACCTGGCTTCAGCACCATCCAGTTGTAAGGTTTCACACATAAGGTCCCAAACTCGGATCAACCAAGTCAGGATGGGCTCGCCCGGGTGTCGAGCAATGTCTTCCTGCAAACCACGGAGGTTATCAAATGACAATGACTCGGTGATGATCTCAGGCTCTGGGTCTGCTTGCTGTGAAGGTGCAGCAGCCCCTTCATCATCCGCTGGATGGACTGGTTTGGTCTTATATTTCCTTTTCTGGATAGCGGCAACTTCCATAGGCTTGGACTGTCCTCCTGGCTTAACCTCGTCCTGCGTCACTGTGCCATCAGAGGTTTTGCCCTCTTCCCCTTTTTTAGCCCTGTCCTGCGTCACTGTGACATCAGGGGTATTATTCTCTTCTTTTTTCCCCCTCACTGTGATGTCAGGGATTTGACTCTCTTCCTTTTTCCCCCTCACTATGATGTCGGGGGGGGTTGACTCTCTTCCTCTCCCCTCTGCACTGGGCTGGACTTCTGAATGCGTTCTCGAAAAAACCCTGGCCCTACCTTCAAACATGAGGTATACTATTGTTATACAAACTTGAATAGAAACCATAAAGACCAAACTATCTCTGGCATCTAGAGAGAACTTAAACATCCCAAAAGCCGTTGTAGCAGTCCTGAAGGGGGAGTGGACAAAGGGTTGGGAGAAAACACTCCCCTTTGTTCCTTCCCAAGGGTCAGTACTACTATCACTAAATCCCCAGAGGTAGCTACTTAGGTTAGGGCAGGAATACAGCCTTGAGAACACCATCCAAATGACACCCACAGGCATTGAATTCATAGCACTATAAATCCAAAGTAAGAATTCAATTATAATTGTGGCTATTTGAGTTTTACTCATTGATTTGTTGGTAAGACTTAAACCTGCCGCTCCTTTTGGCATGAATTTGTATCAACAAAAAGCCAATATATTATGCAGGATGGTCCTGATGGACCCTAAACTCAATACACACATGGTGCCACAAGAACAGTTATCCTTCTTTGTTCACAAGCCCCATACGTTGGGCGTCATAAATATGTCTTGATTTGAGGGGAAAAACCAAAATGTTTACCCACAAGCGGAGGAGGGGGGTTTCCTCCACGATAATTATGCCACTGTTTATGAAATTTAAGAAAAGGAACTTTAATCAGACAATGGATACAAGAAGGATAACTGTTCTTAACTGATATATATATATGTATATATATATATATATATATATATATATATATATGTAGGTATAGATATAACTGTAAACTGACCAGAGCAAATTGCTTCCCCAACACCACAAGAGAAAAACAACAAAAAACCTCCAAAACCAGCAGGTTGCCTCCTGGAGAAAAGTTATACTTATGGGCAGTGTCAGTGTCACAGCCCGGCTGGCGGCAGGGTGAGCTCCCAGATGAATTCTGTCTCTCCCTCTGTGTCTCTTGTCCCAAATGAAGAAGGAAAACTGGAAGTGGGAAACCGCTGCGTGTCCTGGAAAAAGCAGCTGCAACTTTCTCTCTCCCAGGTAGCTGTCCCAGCCGGGGTGAGCAGGCCGTGATGCTGCAAGTGGCGGTGAGACTGGAGCAGAGACCGGGACCCCAAATGCAGGAACCAGGAGAACAGCTGTAGCAAGGAAAAAAGAAGCGGCTCACCAAGAAGCAGCAGCAGCAGCCAGCAGCAACGAGGAGCAGCCAGGAGCAGCCAGAAAAGGGCTTCTCCTCTACCCCAGCGCACACACACACACACCCTGCTCCTGCGTTCGGTCCAGCTAAAAAAAAAATGGAAAAGTCCCCAAAAACAAAAGAGACAGCCTGCGCCCCACCCAACCAATCAAGAAGAAGATGGTAGCAGTTAACTACTTATTTGTGTTAACTAATGGCATGGGCAGTTAGTGGCAGGGGAGAGAATTTGCATATTAATTCCAAACTGCAACAGTGTTGAGTCTGAGTTTCAACTGCGGTTTCAGTGGACTTGGCAGAAATAGCAATTTCCGGATTTGCAGCTTGAGTTTGAGTTTCCACAGAGCAAGCAGGAGCTGTGTTGGCTTTGGCTTGAGTCTGGATCTCGGAAACAGCATTGGCCTCATGCTGTGTTTGGACTCCATTCTCTGTGGATGGGACGGGAACATCACTGGTCATAGTAGGGACGGCATTGACTTCCTGGATTTTAGCTTGAGCCCCAGTTTCAGAAACAGCATTGTCTTTCTGCTGTTTTTGGACTCCACTTCCGATAGGCTGAACAGGAGCATCATGGGTCTTGGATGGCATATTTTCATTTCCTGTTTTGGCCTCAACCCTTTTGAAAGTTGTCCATGGCAAATTGATAAGCACTAGCCAGGCCCCAACACAAAGCAGAGAATCGCATATACGGATCCTTGTAGGAAAAACACTCTTCTGATAAACGGCAGGCCAGCTCACCAGAATCACACACTTGTTCTGGCGTGAACTCCCAGTTAATGGGAGGTGCCAAATGCCCTAACACTTTACCGAGATACAACCAGGCCCAATCCTACCCAGGGACTGGCCTGTCCGAAGCCCTTTCCAAAGTTCCAGTGAGTCCCTTTGAGGCATGACCTTTCTTAGATCTAAAACAGAGGAAGCCACAAAACACCAGCATTCTTCCAATTTTAAACAATTTCATTACCTTCATAAACAATAGTGTTGTCACTACAAAATTTAGGTAATAATTGGAACTAGCTGTAACAATAGGTATCTCTTTTAACAGGCCTTTAATGTCACCATTTAGGAAAGACTCATTTGGGTGACCTTCTTCATCCGGACCTGGATGCTTCCCTAGGGGACTCCCTAAAATGAACACAAGCATTGCCAGCATCGGTACACAAAAAGGTAGAATGACTCTTAACAGGAGGCCTTTCAACATAAGAGGCCGTGGTGTCATGCCGACTTCGGGGTCATGGTTAGAGCGACCCCCTCTGGTTCCCCTGAAGTAATTCCTAAAAAAGATATTAATTATTCTGCTCATCGTTTACCTTAACCTCAATCCTGTGTTCCCAAACAAAAAACCCTTGTTTATATCAACAAAGTGCTCTTGGCTGCTTTCCCGGTAATTGTTTTGTAATAAAAACTTCAGCTGGCAGTTCTTCCGGACTCTGGCAGCGTTCCCAGACACTGTTCTGTAAACAATAGATTGCTTACAAGACGTAACCTGAGTTTGGCTGTATTCCCAGGAAGTGATTTCCAAAACACCTGAAGAGTATATCCCACTTCTGACACCAAAAGTTTGTGTCTTGGGTTTAGCTCAGCTCTTTCCCGCTAAGCCCAGACCGCCTCTCCCCCCCTCCTTCCCACACTCCTGGAGCAAAACGGGGGGGGGGGGGGGAACCTGAAAAGACAGCAAGATCTCAAAAGAAACCAGACTGAATTAAAGCATACATATATTTTCTAACATTCACTACTACACATGCAATTCATACTTACTCTGGAAGCCCCCAGGGAAACAAAAAAAAAGGAAGAGGGAAAGGGGGATGGGAACAAGAAGGAATGGGGAAAAAAAACCACGACAAATGAAATACAACCAAAACTTTGGGAAAAGAAGAAGAGAAACTGGCAAAGATACAATCTCATCACTCCGAGGGACAAAACCAACAGAACAAGAGATCTCCATCTGTGTCATTTCTGCTCCCCCAAGCCTCCCTGGGAGCAGCAAGCCTAAAACTAAACCCCTCTCTCCTGTTACGTGGAAAACACATGTGGAATACCTCTGCCGCGGCAGCGACCCGAGAGAGAGAGAGAGATGAGTCATGGCTGCTTTCGGGACATACTGCAGACCTTTCCTCCTGGGAATTATCACCATCCCTCCACTCCCAGTTTTTTCCTTCTTTGTTTGGGACAAAGGACAAGGAGAGAGATTTCATGTGAGTGCTCACCCCTTGTCTCTGGGAAAAGACTGAGAATTCACCTCGCAGCTAGCCGAGGTGGTACACTGACACTGTCCATAAACATAACTGCTCCAGGAGGAACCTACCATTTGGGGGTTGTTCTCTTTTGTTTTTTTACTTTTGGTGCTAGAGGAGTAGTTTGCTCTGGTCTGTTTACAGTTATATCTATATCTACATATATATATATTGTCTTGGTTTGAGGGGAAAAACCAAAATGTTTACCCACAAGTGGGGGAGGGGGCCTCCTCCACAATAATCACATCACTCTTTCTCAAATTTAAGAAAAGGAACTTTAATACAAGAAGGATAACTGTTCTTAACTGTTATATATATATATATATATATATATATATATATATATGTAAATATATGTAAACAGACCAGAGCAAAATGCTTCCCCAACATCACAAGAGAAAAAAAACAACAACACCCCCAAACCAGCAGGTTTCCTTCTGGAAAAGAGTTATGAGGCAGTATCAGTGTCACAGCCTGGCTGGTGGCAGGGTGAGCTCCCAGATGAATTCTGTCTCTCCCTCTGTGTCTCTTGTCCCAAATGAAGAAGGAAGACTGAAAACGACGAACCGCTGCGTGTCCTGGAAAAGCAGCTGCAAGTTCTCTCTCCCAGGTCGCTGCCCCAGCCGGGGCGGGCAGGCCGTGATGCTGCAAGTAGCGGTGAGACCGGAGCAGAGGCCGGGACCCCAGATGCAGTCAGTTGTTTGAAACCTTCCTGCAATTGCTCAAGGCTCTTATGTTGTCTCAGGTTTGGCCTAGCTTCTTACCAAACCTGGACTGCCCTCTCCCTCCCCCCTGAGTCCCCGTAGCAAAGGAAAAAAACTGAAAAGAGAAAATTAAGAGGAAACTACAATATAACACACACTTACACAAGTTACATATATATAACAAGGAATAACTTCCCACTCCCCAATTAATACAAAGCCCATTACTCTAAATTCATAAGCACTCCAAAAGACACTCAGCAAGAAAGAGAAAGTATAACAACAAAATATTTCTACTTCCCTGAATTCAAACAAAATGCGAGGCAACAGAAGCAGGGCCTAGCATAGTAGAGGAGCTGCTAGATGTCTTCCTCTTAGTGCAGCCATGGTGGAACTAACTAAGCCACTCCCACACACTGAATTTTATACCCTTTGAGACGATGCAATATGGTGTGGAATGCAATATTATTGGCTGGAAGAAGTCAGCTGTTAGCTAGCTCAGCCCAGCTCAAGTCAGCTGACAATTTCAGGCCTAATCTGAACTTTAAAGCCTAATTTTTTGGCCTACTTGGCTAAACCCATAACATATGTATAGATTGGGAATGATCAGATAGATTCATGCAACACATTCCTTCAAAGTCTTTACATCCATGGCCTTGAGCTAACAGCAGGAAGTCTATGGCTGCCCTACTTTGCAAAACTGCATGCTTGATGCTATTCACGAGTGGTTAACTTTGAAAGGGGTTTTGGCGTTACGTTTAGTTCTTTGCTGTTTAACAAGCCAATTGTTAAATTAACTTTAAAGATTTCACAGTGACTTTTATTAAACATGTCTTAAATGGGTTTTTGGATGTTGCTGTAGAGAGACAAAAGGAATTTTCTTTAGATTCATTACTAATCAAAGCAATAGAACTAAAATAACTACAGTGACTAAAATACTTGTTATGCTTTCTTTCCAGTAAATTGATTAACTAACTATTAAATCTTAGCTTTCTCAACTAAAAATTAAAAGTAGATGATGTTACTATTAGCTTTTTTTATAAAGTCTTTTAGCTATCTTAAATTTGCATGAAAAGGCATTGAATGATCTGACAAATGCATGCAGCACATCTATCAAATTTTTCAAGACTAAGGCCTTGAGCTAAAAGCTGTGCTGAAAGCAAGGAAAATTAAAAGCAGCTCTAATTTGCAATAATGCATACTTAATAGTTTCTACATCACTGGTAAGACAAGGCATCTAAATTCTTCAGGTAGTTCTTTGGTCCTTAAAGATGCATTTATCAGTCATTTCAGACATCAGAGAATAGATACACACACACTCTGTCATTCTGAGAATTTTTCTTTCTTTGTAATTGTGCCACAAAAATGACAGGGAGTCTTGAATATAATTATGAATTGGCCTGAAGGTGAGAACTTTGGTCTGCCACATGAAGAGGAGGAAGAGTAAATGATACGTGCTGAGGAAGCTCCACCATACAATCAACTGCCAAAAGAAGAAACATGGTACACAACAAGTTGCCGAAACTACTGAAGGACAAGGTGGATTGAGTCAATTTGCAGAGCTCAAAGCCATCCAATTGGCCCTGGACATTGCTGAATGAGAGAAGTGGCCAAGGCTTTACCTCTACACTGACTCAAGGACGGTAGCCAATGCGCTGTATTGTTAACTAGTACTTTTCCTATTTAAAGTTAAGCTTGCTACATTGCAAATAGAGCAGCATTTAAATTACTGGTTCTAAAAATAAAAAGGGGGAAAGAAGTGACAGTAACAGTGAATGACAGAGTGAATAATAGAGTGAATGATAAATAAAAGTAGCTAAAGAAATTGCTTCAAAATGGACTATAGATGGATTATAACTAAAAAGTTTTTATCTATGGTGAAAACTAAATTGGAGATTTTTTGTAATTGTGACAATTGTGCTGTAGTTAACACCAAGTGCAACTGGTCTTCTGCAAGAGCCCTGCAGAAAGCTATTGTTGCTATATTTTATGGCACAATTACAAAAAGAGAAAATTGTCAGAATGACAGTGTGTGTGTGTGTGTATTCTCTGATGTTTGTATTGACTGATGAATGCATCTTTAAGGACCAAAAAACTATTTGCAAAATGTAAATGCCTTGTCTAACTATTGATGTAGAAACTATTAAGTATGCATTATTGCAAATTAGAGTTGCTTTTGATTTTCTTTGCTTTCGGCACAGCTTTTAACTCAAGTCCTTAGTTTTGAAGAATTGATAGATGTGCTACATGAATTTGTCAAATCATTCAGTGTCTTTTCGTGCAGATTTAAGATGGCTAAAAGACTATATGAAAAAGCTAATAGTAACATCATCTGCTTTTGATTTTTAGTTAAAAAGGCTAAGATTTAATAATTAGTTATTCAGTTTTCAAAACACTAAAACACTATAGTTATTTTAGTTCTATTGCTTTGATTGCTAACAAAACTAAAGAAAATACTTTTTGTCTCTCTGTAGCAACACCCAAAGACCCGTTTAAGACATGTTTAATAAAAAACACCGTAAAATCTTTAAAGTTAATTCAACAATTAGCTTGTTAAACAGCAAAGAACTAAACATAATGCCAAAAATCCTTCCAAAATTGACCACTCATGTGAATAGCATCAAACATGCAATTTTGCAAAATAAGGCAGCCATAAACTTCCTGCTGTTAGCTCAAAGCCATAAATGCAAAGACTGTAAAAAAATGTGTTCTGTAAACCTATCTGGTCATTCTCAATCTATACATGAAGTCTTAAACAACTGCAAGAAAGTTTTTAGCAATTAACAGTTTCAACTTCTCCTTACAGTAATTGGTTTAAATCATTATGTATTACCAAGTAGCTACAAAAGTTATTTAAGCAAAGTTTTGTGTGTTTAACTACTATTTTAATCTGCTTGCTTGTGCTTAGCTGTGCCTTAGGTTATATGAAACAGCTAGTGTTGAAGACAATTAACCAAGCCAGGGTTGTGCAAAAAGAAAAAAGGGCAATTGCTGGGAGAAATTTGAACTTAGAAGTTTATGTGCACAACCCAGCCCATGGAAAGGAAAACAGAGCCCCTGTATCTTTAAGCCTGCTTCAAGAAGAGCAGTAAACAACAGAAAGAATGCGGCAGCCATTAGGAGAAGTAGGTAAACACATTGATACAGAAGGGAATAGTTCTGAGAAAAGTACCAATCCAGCTGCATGGTAAAGCAAGCACACCCTAGCCATTAACCAATGATATTCCTGTACTATTTGTGGACTCAGAAAGTATGTGATATGTGTGTGTGTAGTATAAACAATAAATCTGAGCACTGACCATACTTCTATGAAGGACACGTCTTTGACTCTTGTGCCGGAACCTGGGGAGCTCAAAAAAAAGACATTTTTTACTTTACCTCCACTGAGTCGCCCAGTTAATAACCCAGATTCCAACCACCCAAATCCCAGAAAACCTCCCCAAAACTCTTCCCAAGAAACCTTCCAGCAACAGAAAGAAATTAACAAGAAAATGTTCACCTCCCTAGATAAACAACGGTGCGGACGGCCTAATCTCAGGAATCAGGGCAGCAGGATCCTCTCAGGTCAGGAACAGGGACCGAAAGAGACAGAAACTCCTCCTCCCTCTCTTATTATACCCCTTGACACTTCTTGATGATGTCAGATGATATGAAATACTTCTTTGGTTGCTTAAGTCAGGTGATGTTTGTCCCTTTTAATCTATGTCACATCCTTTGAGTCCTGCTAAAAACTGAGGCCTAAATGGGACCTACACTGAAACTAAAGCCAAAACTACCACATACTCTTTTTAACTATATACATATATATATACACATATATACAATGAAACATTACAAACTCTTTTCACTCAAAATTAGGTCCCCTTGTGGTACACAACGTGTTTCCCATCTTTTTGCATTACCCACCAAGTGCAACCAGGTCCTTGAGCAAAAACAGTCCTTCGGATGGGTTTGCCTTTGTTTGAGCCGGGACTAACCCACACAGTCTGTCCTTACATACCTCTCATATGGACCACAGGGACTTTATCTCCATCTACAGTATTCAAGAGTTCTGATTGGGCAGGGCCAGCTCGATTGATGTAGCCTCAGGTGTTGACCAACCAGGTGGCCTTTGCCAAATGCAGCTCCCAGTGTTTGAAAGTTCCCCCCACCCAACGCCTTCAAGGTGGTTTTCAGCAGTCCATTGCACTGCTCAGTTTTCCTGGCAGCTGGTGCATGGTAGAGGATATGATACACCCACTCAATGCTGTGCTCTCTGGCCCAGGTGTCTATGAGGCTGTTCTTGAAGTGGGTGCCATTGTCATACTCTCTTCTCTCTGGGGTGCCATGTCTCCACAGGACTTGTTTTTTCAAGGCCCAGGATGGTATTCTGGGCAGTGGCATGAGGTATGGGGTATGTCTCCAGCCATCCAGTGGTTGCCGCTACCATGGTCATCATGTAGCATTTGCCTTGGCGTGTTTGGGGAAGTGTGATGTAGTCAACCTGCCAGGCCTCCCCATACCTGTATTTCAGCCACCGTCCACCATACCATAGAGGCTTCACCCGCTTGGCCTGTTTGATGACAGCACATGTGTCACAGTCATGGATAACCTGTGAGACACTGTCCATGGTTAGATCCACCCCTCAGTCACGAGCCCATCTGTATGTTGCATCTCTGCCCTGATGACCAGAGGCATCATGGGCCCAGCGAGCTATTAACAATTCTCCCTTATGCTGCCAATCCAGATCTACCTGAGAGACTTTAAACCTGGGGATCTCAAAACCCGACATTTTTTACTTTATCTACATGTCATCCAACTTCCTGTCACATGCTTTGGTTCTCACAAAGCATCTCTGGGTATTGTAGTTCAAACAAACACTGGACTGAGATAAAGCGTAGCTCTTATATTGGACAGCTGCACTGACTACAGCACACTGTGGCTGAGATTTGTCTTCAGCAGGGTGGAATGCAGCCACCTCAAGCCCAAAGATCGAAGCTCTGAAACAAATCATGAAAAGACAAGTCTACAGCGTCCCTCAGAGCAAAGCAGAGAGCATAAAAAAAAGCCTGCAAGAAATCCCATTCTGAATTAATTCCTCTGTTAATTTGACTCTCATTAAAAAGATATAGAGCATTGTAAGCATTTAATAATTTGGAAAAAAGTTTGTTTTTGTCTCCACAGATTGAAGTCAGCGATGGATACAAAAAGCAATTCCCCTGATTGAACCTTAAAAGATAGTTTTCCTTAAATTAGCAGTTTAACTTTATGCTTTCAATTTGATCCCTCAAATTGAAACCCAAAACACCAATTGGAAATGGATGCATCTCCATCTGATGCTGTAACCGTGGGAGACGGGTTTTTGGACCTGAGAGACGACTCCACGGGAGTTAGCAGCAACAGGCCCCTTTATTCATACGCACACACACTTATATACATCTTTAAGACTGTAACCTTCCGCAGGTGATGACACTTTGGCACTGATTATTGGCTAACAATGCTGTTTATATTACAAAGCTCTTCATAATTGGCTGACCATGCACATCTGCTGAGAAAGTCGGCAGCAGCCATTTCTGATTTCATTAATTAGTTCTTAAGGCTACAGCACTAATTTACATAGGCAGTTCAGCATATGGCTTGCTTTTTAGGTGAAATACCATATAAAATTCCAACATTATGGTATTAGGCATTTTCAAAGAGCTTTTGCAGTTTTAGAAGTACCAAAGTAAATTAAAACAGATAATGGTCCTGCTTATATAGCACAATGAACCAGAATTTTTTTTAGACAAGTGGGGTATTACTCATGTTACTGGAATCCCTCACTGTTACTAATGTGAACAACTGAGACCAAATCTATGCACATTTACCACAAGTAACACAAGAATTACAACAATTAGAATTGTTAGGATCTGTTCTTATAGATGTAGAATATTAATGTGACATAACCAGTTTATAGAAATACTATTGTTTGTTGTAGTTATATTTTTGTTAGGATTTTTAAGTCATTTAATGCACCTGTAGCATTGCATACAGGGGTGTTTTTAATTTGTTAAGAAAATTAGGATGTTAGGTAAATAGAATAATGCACACATTTTTAAAGCTTATACACACTCTTCAAACTATCTAACAACACACTGCTATAGGTAAACATTTACTAAGATATATTCCATAAAATTGGTGGATCCACACAGTTCTTATCTATCTTATTTTTAACTTTATTAATAGAGCTCTTCACATGTATCTTTCTGCAGAAATTAGCAGGTCTCTCCTCTCACTTTGCTATGAGCCCAAGGTCATCTTGCAGATTCCACTGTTATCTTTGAGGCTTCTATCTGGAAAGCTGCCCTTGGCTCTCTTGCCTGAAAACTTGCATGTTCTTCAACAGTATTGTTCTTTTTGTACTCAGTTATTTCATATCCTATTAGCAGTAGTGATTTTAGTTACTGCCTCAAGTTGCTTATGCCCTCATGGTTTGTTTTGATGCCTTAGATTCTGCTATCATGTGGTTAGATGATAAACAACTGTCCTAGTTCAGCAGGAGGGACCAGCTAACCCTGTGTGGGGGTGATCAAAGCTGTGTATTCTACCCCCTCTATTCATTCCCCAAGGTCAATGGGCCATTAGCAGCAGCTGCCCAGGGAGCCACTATCACCTTCACACCCAGCCTGAGGGGGGCGGAGCTGCTAATGGGCCATCAACAGCTCAACACCCCCTGGCTCCCAGAGTTAATCACCCATTGTGTGAGTCCCCGCCCAGGGGGAGGGACTGAGAGCTCCCTGAGGGTACATAAGGGGTGGGTAAGAAGACCTCGGGAACCTCTCATCGGATCCAGAACAGCAGCAGGACCTTGACAGGAGGAGATCCCCGCTCTCGCCCAGACCACAGCCCTCGCCTGCACCAACAGGTTTTTCTTTTCCTTTTTCTCTGGACTTGGGGGAACCACAGGGGTCTCAGCACAAGGGCAAACAAACCCCCTTGGGTTTGTGCCCCAGGACACTGGGTTATACTGCTGGGGTTTTGTGAGTTGAAAGCAATTTCCCTTGTGTGTCAGTGTTGTTATTGTAATATTATTAAATTTTAGGTCTGACTTATAATCTCTCTCGTGGTGAGTTCATTTCCCCTGCTGGTTCACCTTTAAACCAGCACAACAACATGCCCTGGAAACTAGAAATAAGTTGTGATGTGAATGACCACACCATTTAACTGAAGTCATCGAGCCTCAAGCGATAGCTGTGTTCCTTCACCGAGCTAAAAACAGAAAAGGGGAACTGTAGTGAGCCACCATGAGAACAAGAAAGAAGAAAATCAAAGAGGCCTGGAAATTGTCAGAATGACCTTTTATTGTTTTATCTATGTCTTGATTTACTGTCCAGGGACAGAGCTGAGTGCTCAGCTATGTGTAGAGGTGTTGCAGGTTTGGCCTAGGTGTTACCAACCTTGGACTAGCCTCTTCCCCCCTCCCAGAACTTCCCAGCAAAGGCAAGGAAAAAAAAACCTGAAAAGAAACGCACTCAAAAGAAACTGAACTGAATAAAAAGAATAAATTATATTTTCTAACATTCACAATTACACTGTATACACAGTACATAGGATCCCACCCTCAGGGGAAAGGGAAAAGGGGGAAAACCGGGAAACTGATTAACCAGAAAATTAGGAACAAGCAAACCCAAACTAGAAAAACCTAAATGAATCACACAGACATAATTAAAAACCTCAAAGAAGGGGAACAAAACATGAAACAATCTCACCCAGGACAGGAGAACCACTAACAACCGGAGGGATCAGGCTGCAACCACCCACCAGCTCTCCGGCCAAGGCAGGAAGGAAGGCAAAAACCACTCCTCCCCTGCTACATGGATGACACGTGTGGAATACTTGTAACTTCCTTAGATACAATGGTTAATGAGGAAGCCATGGGTCAAACCATTAGAAGAGGTGGAAATGAATAGTGTGTATGCTGGCTGGCGTGTGTGTGTGTGTGGTGTCTGTGTGGCTGCAGCTGTGTTCTGCCTTGATTTGCTTAACCACTCCCAGTTGAAAGTGATTAGTATAAAACCCCATGATCATTAACAATAAATAGATTTCTGTCCATCAAGTCAGAGTTCTGTCATTCTGTCATAAACCCCCATTTATGATTGTTTTTCCCTGCAATTCACATACCTGTGCCTCTGGCGCTGAGGTAAGTTTTCCATTCCCCTTCCTCATATCCTCTCTGTGGTCATGCATGTAACACCATAGGGTGGCTTCTGGTGTGTACCCACTATATCTTCTCTCTTGAGCAGAGGAATGCTTACTCCTAATAGCTGAGATACTGATCTGTACAGGTAGGGAGTAGGGCATATCCTCTTTGAATTGCTGGAATCACTGGGACAGTTTCTCCACAGCTGAGACGTAGACTGTAGGGAGGAAGAGAGACTTTCTTCATATTGCCAGAGTTGGCTAGGCAATTCATCCTCCATTTGTTTGTCCCTCTCTGTCTTTCTAGGTCATTACTTCCAATGAGTTGGCATATATCATCATGGCTAGGCTTCGCGAACGAAGATTTGAGAAGGGCACTACCCACACTTGCTGCAAGCTGCTGGTGGCTAAAAAGGCCGATACGGGATAGGCAGGTCCGGTCACAAAATGCACAGCGGAACGTCTCCCTGGGTGACATTGGCAAGGAACGGTTCTTTCTGCGTTGTCTTTTCTCCTCCAGACTGACTCTCCGTGCATTCTCAAAGGAAGCAGCAGCGTCGTGAACGGTGTGTCTCCATGAATCCTGACTGGAGGCCAGAGTGGACCATTGCTGGCAGTCAATATGGCCAAGGCTGAGGTGTTGTTTCAGGGAGTCCTTGTACCTCTTCATCGGGGCTCCTCTCTTGCGCCAGCCGGTGGTGAGTTCACCATAGAGCACCATCTTCAGAAGGCGGTGATCCTCCATCGTGGAGACGTGTCCTGCCCAGCGCAGCTGCGTTGTCATCAGCATGGCCTCGATACTGCTGACCCCTGCCTGTTCAAGAACAGACACATTGGTCACGTAATCAGACCAGTGGATGTTTAGGATTGAACGAAGGCAGCGCTGATGGAAGCGTTCGAGAAGCCGCAGGTGGTGGCGGTAGATGACCCATGATTCAGACCCATGTAAAAGAGTAGACAGTACAATGGCTCTGTAGACACTGATCTTTGTACTTTTCTTCGGGTGTTTATTGGACCAGACTCTTTTATGGAGTTTTCCGAAGGCTTTGTATGCCTTTGCCAGCCTGTTGTCTATTTCTTTGTTGATCTTACCGTCTGAGGAAATGATACTTCCCAGATAGGTGAACTGCTGGACTGACTTAAGCTCTGAATTGCCTATGGTGATGTGAGGATGATGGAAGACTTCTTGAGGTGCAGGTTGGTAGAGAACTTCTGTCTTCCTCAGGCTGACTTCCAGCCCAAAAAGCTCAGCAGCCTCTGCAAAGCAGGATGTTAAGCGCTGCAGAGCTGCTTCTGTGTGAGCAACGAGGGCGGCATCATCAGCAAAAAGCAGCTCACGGACAAGGTGATTCAGGGTCTTGGTGTGGGCCTTCAGTCGCCTTAGGTTGAATAGGCTTCCATCGGTACGATATCGGATGTAGATGCCATCTTCTTCATTGAGGTCTGCTGTGGCTCTTTGGAGCATCATGCTGAAGAAGATTGTGAATAGAGTTGGTGCAAGAACGCAACCTTGTTTCACACCATTAGTTATTGGAAAGGGATCAGAGAGTGCATCACCATATCTGACTTGTCCACGCTGATCCTCATGTAGCAGAATGATCATTTTGAGGAACTTGGGGGGACATCCTAAACGTTCCAAGATCTGCCACAGGCCTTTTCTGCTCACAGTGTCGAAAGCTTTGGTGAGGTCAACAAAGGTTACATAGAGACCTTTGTTCTGTTCCCTACACTTCTCTTGCAGTTGTCTGAGAACAAACACCATGTCTGTGGTGCTCCTATTGGCTCTGAAACCACACTGGCTTTCAGGTAGAAGTTCTTCTGCAATAGTGGGTAGTAATCTGTTCAGAAGTATTCTTGCAAGGATTTTACCAGCAATGGAGAGCAAAGTAATACCTCGGTAATTTGAGCAGTCTGATTTTTCTCCTTTCTTCTTGTACAGGGTGATGATGACTGCGTCACGGAGATCTGGTGGTAGTTCCCCTTGTTCCCAGGAACGCACAACAAGCTCATGGAATTTGGCATGGAGTGCTTGACCTCCATGCTTCCAGATTTCAGCTGGAATTCCATCAACCCCAGCTGCCTTGTCAGTTTTCACCTGCTGTATGGCCTTGAGTATCTCTCCCATAATAAGGGCTGCATCCAATTCATGTTTCACCGGTTGCTGTGTAATGTGCTGAATTGCTGAGCCTTGGACTACATGGTTGGCACTGAAGAGAGTCTGAAAGTGCTCAGACCATCGGTTCAGGATGGAGGTTTTATCTGTTAGAAGCAGTTGACCATCTGCACTGAGTAGGGGGCTTTGAGCCTGGTGTGTGGGTCCGTACACTGCTTTCAGGGCCTCATAGAATCCTCTTTGGTCACCCAAATCTGCGCATAGTTTTGTCTTTTTTGCTAGGTTGAGCCACTATTTGTTCTGGATGTCTCGAAGTTTCTGTTGGAGCTTACTGCATGCAAGACGAAAGGCAGCTTTTTTTATATGGCAAGATGGCTGAGCAAGGTGTGCTTGGTGAGCAGTTCTCTTCTTCTTCAGCAATTCCTGGATCTCTTGATTGTTCTTATCAAACCAGTCTTTGTTTTTCTTGGAGGAGAACCCTAGGGACTCTTCAGAGCACTGCAGGATGCAACTTTTAATATGTTGCCAAAGCGCTTCGGGAGAGGGATCTATGGGATTATCTTTAAGTCTAGTTTGAAGGTTTACCTGGAAGCTGTCTCTCACTGTGGCTGTTTGAAGATTGCTGACTTGGAGCCTCCTCCTTGGAATGCCGCCTCTCTTAGGTTTGGGCTTGAAGTGGAGGTTAAGTTTGCAGCGCACAAGGCGGTGGTCTGTTTGACATTCTGCACTCGGCATCACTCGAGTATGACGGACATCACTGATATTTCTCTGTTGTACTAAGATGTAGTCAATGAGGTGCCAGTGCTTGGATCGAGGATGCATCCAGGTTGTCTTCAGGCTGTCTTTCTGTTGAAAGATAGTGTTGGTGATGGTGAGCTGCCATTCTGCGCAAAACTCTAGCAGGAGGCGTCCGTTGTCGTTGCAGTTTCCAACGCCATGCTTGCCCAGGACTCCTTTCCAGGCTTCAGAATTCTTACCTACTCTGGCGTTGAAGTCACCAAGGATTATGATCTTATCATCCGCAGGAACATTTTGGGTGAGGCGGCGCAGGTCTGTGTAGAATTTGTCTTTTTCCACTGGGTCAGCTTGCAGAGTTGGGGCATATACGCTAAAGAGAAGAACATGTTGCTTGTTATGTAGAGGTGTGCTGGTTTAAAGGTGAACCAGCAGGGGAAATGAATTCACCACGAGAGAGATTGTAAGTCAGACCTAAAATTTAATAATAATATTACAATAACAACACTGACACACAAGGGAAATTGCTTTCAACTCACAAAACCCCAGCAGTATAACCCAGTGTCCTGGGGCACAAACCCAAGGGGGTTTGTTTGCCCTTGTGCTGAGACCCCTGTGGTTCCCCCAAGTCCAGAGCAAAAGGAAAAGAAAACCTGTTGGTGCAGGCGAGGGCTGTGGTCTGGGTGAGAGCGGGGATCTCCTCCTGTCAAGGTCTTGCTGCTGCTCTGGATCCGACGAGAGGTTCCCGAGGTCTTCTTACCCACCACTTATGTACCCTCAGGGAGCTCTCAGTCCCTCCCCCTGGGCAGGGACTCACACAATGGGTGCCAGGGGTGTTGAGCTGTTGATGGCCCATTAGCAGCTCCGCCCCCCTCAGGCTGGGTGTGAAGGTGATAATGGCTCCCTGGGCAGCTGCTGCTAATGGCCCATTGACCTTGGGGAATGAATAGAGGGGGTAGAATACACAGCTTTGATCACCCCCACACAGGGTTAGCTGGTCCCTCCTGCTGAACTAGGACAAGAGGGAGGTGTAAGGACATAATGCGATCGGAATGACCTGTCGGCAGATTTTCAAGTTTGGAGGCAATGGACTTTTTAATCGTGAAGCCAACTCCTGAAAGGTGTCTTTCGCTTTTGGGTTTGCCTGACCAGTAGAGTGTGTAGCCAGCACCATGTTCTTTAAGGCTGCCTTCCTCATGAAGACAAACTTCACTGAGAGCAGCAATGTCAATGTTGAGCCGTGACAGTTCGTGGGCAATTAGAGCAGAACGACGCTCAGGACGTCCACTATCCCCAGTATCAAGCATGGTTCTGATGTTCCAACATGCAAGTGTTAGTTTGAGCACACCTTTGCAGGTAGGTGTATGCCTTTGAAATCTCTTTGTTTTTGTTTGACCGCATGGAAGATGCCGGTTGGCCGCAGTTATCCAACCGGGTGTGGAGATGAGCTTTGTTTAGGCCACCTTTGCTAGGCCCCTCTCCGTGTGGAGCAAGCAGTGCTGTCCCTAGAAAAGGCTGCTTGGTCGTTCAGGATGCTGCCTCAAGAGACTGTCATCTCTGGGGTCAAGTCTCTAATGACCCATATCCTGAACCGCCTGCATGCAGGGTTGGGTCTGCGGCTTCCAGCTGCTTCCTATCACCTGCCGTTTTCGACCCTCACCTGTTGCTACAGGGCTTTGCAATGTGGGTAAACCCTTCGAGCCTGCGCAATGGATTTTTTAGGTGAGGCACAGCGTGCACAGAACTGGCCCCACCCTTTACTCCTAAGGTTCATCTGCCAGGGCCTAGCAAGCTTGGACAGTGACAGGGGATACCTCAGGATGTAGGTTTGGTTAGAGTATCCTTCTCTTAGATGGATGGCCTTACAGGGCTAAACGAGCTCCATCTGCCTGGGTTTGGGGTTGGAGTTGTCCTTCTCCTAGGATGGTTGCCAGACGGCTAGCGAGCCCATCCTGCCCGTGGACACACTTTGTCTGACCCTTCAGCTGAGACCTGTCTGGCATGGGAGACCCTACCGGCGGCACAAACCACCTCCAGCATAGCTCTCAACCTCATGAGGGCACGCAAGCTTCTCTCCCGCGACAAGGGGGTGTCCCCGGAGAAGGTTGGCATATAACAATGGTGCATTCTGTACAAACTTCTGCCATGTGGGTCATGTGCACTTAACTTCATCTGGATCTCTGGATAACTGTTCATTGTCTAGGTCATCATAAATCACCTTCAGCACAGCTAACTCCCTCAGGTACTAGATACCTCTCTCCATGGTGGTCGACTTTCCTGGGTGACATATAATATCTTCCTTGAAGAGATACCTTTCCTCCACACCTCACAGGAGTCACCTCCAGAGGCTGAGGGCTTGTGTCCCTTTTCCAATTGCTTTTTCAATGCCCCCATCCCTAAAAAGGGATCACACCTTCTTGGCTTCCCCATCCTCTAATTCCAGGCTATTGGCCCTATTATCCCAGCAATGAAGCAGCCAGGTGAGAATGTGCTCACCTGGGCTATGGCTGAAATCCTTTTACATATCTTGAAGCTCACTCAGGAATAGGGATTGGGTGGTTACCACCTCGTTTATGAGTTCTGACTCTTCCTCCTCCTCTTCTCATGATGGCCCTGCTTCACAGTAGCCTGCCTCATCCACTTCTTCCCCTTCTTAGTAGGAGTTTTTTCCCTTACTAGATGAGCTGACTTTCATGTACAATATTTTTTTCTTTTTTATAGGGGTGACTGATACTAGCACAGGTTGTTTTTCTGATTCAGCTGCTGTGCCTGTTGCTGGGGTTGGGGTAGCCACAGTGCGTGTCATCAGATCCGGAGACCTTCTGTCCTAGTTCAGCAGGTGGGACCAGTTTATCACTGTGTAGGTGTGACCAAAGCTATGTATTCTACACCCTCTATTCATTTCCCAAGAAGTGTTAACAATGGACCATTTGCAGCAGCTGCCCAGGGCACACCCGACTCCTCAGGGTGTGAACTGGGTGTGAAAGACATCTGTGAGATAAGAGCTGTGATAACTCCCTTCCAGGAAGCCTTTAGCACCTCCACACCCAGCCTGAGGTGTCATGTCTGCTAATGGGCCATCAATGATTCTAAAAACCCTATGACCCACTGTCCCGGGATTGAGCTGGCAAAACGCCAACTGTCCAGGACAGAGTGAAAAGGGTTCCTCCTCCCCCCAACCAGCCAAGGGAAAAAGAAGAGGGAGAGGAAAAAAACCCTCAAAAAACCCAGGTTCATGCTGAAACTAACTACATGTATTTGTACAGAAAAGAGAAAATTAAGAGAAAACCACAATATAACACACACTTACACAAGTTATGTATAACAAGAAATAATTTCCCACTTCCCAGTAAACACAAATTCTACCATTTTAACTACAAATCATTCTAGAGAAGTCAATTCTTCAGAGACAGACTTAAGCAGAGAGAAAAGCTAAGAACAAACATTTTACTTCCCTAAGATAACATGATGGTAAGCCGGTGCTCTGGGCTTGGGCCTCCCCATCCCTCCTGGGACAGCAGAGTGTCTTGCTGGGACCACAGCTGTGAAGCAACTGACTAAGCCACACCCACACACCAGCTCTTACCCCTTTTGAGATGATGCAATATGGTATGGAATACAATATTATTGGCTAGAAGAAGTCAGCTGTTAGCTAGCTCAGCCCAGCTCAAGCCAGCCGGCAACCCCAGGCCTAATCTGAACTTTAAAGCCTAACTTCTTGGCCTACTTGGCTAAACCCATAACACTCACAGAGTGAGATGACTCATTGTGTAACTCCCCGCCCTGAGGGAGGTACTGGGCAGTCCCACCTGGACCTGAGGGGATATAATCTTGGGGCTTTGGGACTTGGGGAACCACTCGTCGGATCCAGAGGAGGACCAGAACCTCGACAGGAGGAGACCACCACTTTCAACCAGACTGCGACCACCACTCTTCACCAGACTGCAACCCTCAGCTGCACCAGAAGGATTTTTCACTTCCTTTAACTTTGGACTCGGGGGAACCATGTGGGGTTCAGCACAGGGGCTAACCAACCCCATTGTGTTTGTACCCCAGGGTGCTGGTTCATACTTCTGGGTTTTGTGGGTTAAACCCAATTTCTCTTTGTGCCATTGAATTTATTGTAATATTGTTAATAAATTGTAACTCTGACTTATAATCTCTTTTGTGTTGGGTTAATTTCTCCTGCCGGTTTACCTTTAAACCAGCACACCTTTCCCCTTGAGGGTACTGAGTAGCGTTGAACAGGGCTCAGTAGGCATGGGCCAGGCCCCAGCATGTTGCAGGGATTTGTGTCTCTATGGAATCACCAGGGTGACAGCATACTTTTTCCAAATATTTTCCTAGTTTTTCAGGATTCTACACTTGTTCAGTTGTGAAGTTCCAAAACACTGGAGGTGCCCACTGCCCTAGGTTCTTTCCCATACTGTCTGACACACCCTGCCACTCATAACTATTCAGCCTTGGAGCAGATATCTGGGTGATATTCTTAAATAGCTGTTTAACCTTAGGATATGGAAAACATTCAGAAAGCATGACAATAGGAACATGATGTTTTGAACATCCCAAGAATATTCAAAATTCTCAAGACCTATTGTAACTAGCCTGGAGAAGAGGGGGAAGGTGAAGGAGTGGGGAAAAGTGTGTGTCCCCCTTGTCTCCTCCATAAATTTTCTCTCCAAGCAGCAAAGGTAAAGAGTGTAATTATTAATAGTTTTGGAGAGATGGTTTTTGAAGTATGGAGATGATGGCAATGCTGAGTACAAATACCAGATTAATCTCACAGCCAATAATTTTATCATATCATAAGTCAGTGTTACACAGTACAGCAAAATGATAACCTTAATCCGGGTCCCAGAGGTGATAAACAGCACATCAGGGACACACAGCAAGCAAGGTGTTACATAATAAAACTGACAACAAGCACAAACTCTGACAGCAAATAAATCGACACTGTGACCAGTGACTATTAAACCAATACAATGAAGACAAAAAAGCTTTGGAGTAAAAGGAACTGCTAAGAGACATTTTTATTCTTTTAGCAGCAAAGGTATTTATTTCTGCACAGGGATGTGAGGCAGTCTGCCCTGCACAAAACTCACTTCCAAGAACTAATGCCAAAACAGGTATATTTATACAAATAGAGTACTTGGTTACAATGCATATTAATTTATTACAATATGTGATTAAAATATTCATGCTTGGGCAGTACATAGGCATAGTGAGAGGTGGAGCTTTCTAGATTCTTCTCTTGGCATCAGTTCTTGGGGTGCTTTGGAGTGCTCCCCCTAGTTTTTTGGCCTCGGTCCATACTCTTCCTCAGTTCGACCTTCTTAACTTTCTTTCATAAGTGTCCTTGCCAAAATCTTGTAAAAAAATCTTGGCTTCCTACCATTTTGTCCTATTGATGTGTCTAACTTACTTTAATTTATGACTTCTAATACATGGTACATTGGTCTCTAATAATTGATTAGGCCTAGGTATGACTTCAGCACTTCATGCTATGTTTCTTTAGTAACATGGGTTAAGCAACTTTGCCATGTAGGCAGCACTTTGCAAGGCAGAATTAGGTGTTTCACAAAACTGGGGTCTTTCAGGCCTTTTTCTCTTTCAGTAACAAACTTGTTTTAACACGCTCTGATCAGATCTTTTGTTACCTCAACCCTTTATGCCCCATGTTGGGCACCAAAAATGACTGTTGTGGTTTAACCCAGTAGGCAGCTAAATAGTCATTTGCTCACCCCAACTAAATGGGAAAGGGGTGAAACAGAGCAAGAACCCAGAACCCAAAGAGTTAACATAAAGTATAGTTCCTGGGACTAAGTTCTGAGGGATGTTTAGTTAGAAACCAGGACTTGGGGATTATTCAAGATAGTACAGAGCTGCAAATGAATGCTTACACCCACATACCAGGAGATAGGGTAGGAGCATAAAGGAGATAAGGGGTCTTAGTCTAAAATTCTTGCAAAACCCATCCTGAAGTCAGCAAAAAACAGGAGAAGTTGAAAAGTTCAAAATGATGAAGAGCAGAAATATGACCACTACCAGGATGAAGTAACAGGATGTCCCACCAAAATATTCCTCAAAAGGAAATGAAATGTGAACAATTCAGATCTATATGGACTCTGTGAGATTGACACAGCTGCTGCTGAGTCGTAGGGAGGAAATCACTCCCCAGGAGTTCACACAGTAGTTTCTCACAGAACTCTGGAGATGCATCTGTGAACAGTCAGGATGTTTTCATCAAAACACCTGACTTGTGAGATATGGACTATAACCAATTAGAATTGTACTTTAATGGTGTGAGATTGCTTTAGCCAATTAGCATGTAGCTTTGACCCTATATAAACCGTTTGCAGTGTATTAAAAGATGGCATTCGCTTGATCACATTGGTCTGTGCGTGGTGTCCTTGTTCCTCTGCAAAATATTGTTTACTTTAATCTGACACTTCTTTATACAATTTATTACTTGTAGGATCATGGCTATAAATTTCTTTTCTAACCCTGGATGCTAATTTTTTTCTTTTACCTTCAGCCGTGTAAGTGCTTATTGTGATTGAGTATGTCTTCAGGAATTAATTTTTCCCTACTCCAGAATATATTCTGAAGCAGTCTACTATAGTTATAGGTTTGCCTTTAACTTAAAAATAACAAGCATTATTGCCTAAGGAAAAAAACACCAAACTACACTCTCACTTTACCCTAGCTAAACACTTAGGTTATACTAGCAGGAACACCATATATATAAAGCAGGCAAGAGACTTTTAGAGAGAATTAATGGTTCCAGCAAGTCAAGAGTAATTTAAAGGCAGACCAAACAAAACATTAGTAGAAAGAGAAGTGTGAGCTTTGCTCAGATATCTTGATGAATTTTAACTTTGAAGTGTCATAAAAATTTAAATGCCAATGTTTTAATTATTTATTTAATCTGTTCAGGAAAACCTTCAGTCAATGCAATAATTCAGTTGCCTAAATTCCTGTCAAAAAAGACACTCAGGAACAATATTAATGGAGAAAGATAGATGGTATACCTTTATTTAAAGGTTTCATGGTGCACACACGAGGTCTGCACACACACGCACCCACATGCACACACGTGACCAAGGATGTTTCAGTTTTATAACCTCTCTAGCCATTAGCGCATATGTTATCTATGACCAACCATGGTTCTTATTTCCTCTGGTGCTCCACCCATAGTGGTCTTCAGAACTGCCCCTTGGAGAAGCTCAGGACCTCTAGGCCTTCTTCTTGTGTTTTGTCTTCAAACTATCTTGCAGGTGGCTTCTTCAAAACAGCGTGTCCTTGAGAGAGCTTAAGAATGTATGAGAAAATGTTTTAGTAACTTCTAATACCACCTAATATGTGAGCAACCCAGGAAAATCCATGTAACCTATATAATTCTAAAAATCTAGAAAATATACTCTAAAATCCTTAGGCATCATCAGCTATCTTGATGAATTTTAACTTTGAAGTCTCATTATAAAAATTATAATGCCAATGTTTTAATTATTTATTTAATCTGTTCAGGAAAACCTTCAGTTGATGCGATAATTCAGTGCCAGTGTTAGGATGTTCCAATCATGTACAGATACTCTGTCCAGATAAGCAAATAATTTCTAAAAAGCATTTAGTTTATTGTACTACATGTCAGGTTTAAGGACACTCTTGAATTATAATTGCCCAATTATCAGTTTATCATTCAATTCAGTTAATGTAGTTAATTGAAGTAAATGTATAGACACACTTGTACCAATTGAAGTTATTTCATTTTAACTTGTAAATAATCACTTACATTAAACTGAGGTATATACATATATTTAAGGGTGTTGTGGATTAACCCCAGTAGGCAGCTAAGCACCATACAACTGCTTGCTCAACTTCACTCCATCCATAGTGGGATGGTATAGAGAATTGGAAGGATAAAATTAAGAAAACTTGTGGGTTGAGATAAAGGCAGTTTAATAGGTAAAGCAAAAGCTGCATGTGCAAGACAAGCAAAATAAGGAATTTGTTCACTAATGTCCATCAGCTGGCAGGTGTTTTGCCATCTCCAGGAAAGCAGTGGTTTATCATACGCAAGTTCATTGGAAAGACAAATGCCATCACACCGAACATTCCCCCCTCCCCCGCTCCTTCCCCCAGCTTTATATAGAAACATGATGCCATATGGTATGAAATATCCTTTTGGTCAGTTGATGTCAGCTGTCCTGGCTGTGTCACCTCCCAGCTTCTTGTGCACCTCCATCTTACTTGCTGTGGGAGCAGTGCGAGAAGCAGAAAAGGCCTTGAATCTGTGCAAGCACTGCTCAGCAATAACAAAAATATCCCTGTGTTATCAACACTGTTTTGATCACATATCCAAAACAGAGCCCCATGCAAGCTACTATGAAGAAATTTAACTCTGTCCCAGTTATAACCACTACACTGGAAATGTGAATCAAGACAGTTTGCAAAACTGAAAGCCATTTAGTTTGCCCTAGAGATTGCCAGTGGCCAGTACTCTATCTCTGTACTGACTCATGGATGGTGGCAAATGCCCTATGAGGATGGTTACAGTAATGGAAATGGACCAACTGACAGCACAGATGCAAACCCATCTGAGCAAGATATTGCTCCCCGGATAGAAAACATTGCTTTAAAGGTCCATCATATAGATGCTCACATGCCCAAAAGCCGTGGCACTGAAGAATACCAAAACAAGCAGGTAGACCAGGCTGCCAGAACTAAAGTGACTCAGGTGAGGGAAACTGAAGAAGCTAAGAAGATTAAGTAGAATACAACATAAAATGTAGATTTCTCCCAAATTTTGCAATTAGTAGTTTAACTGCTGAAACAGAACTTTATTCTGCTTGAATCTTAAGCTTGTCTAATATTGGCAGCAATTGCAGGTGAGGTTGGCCAATGTAAATAAAGCACCTCCATTTTTGAGCACATAAAGGGCATGTGCAGGTACTTCCTAGGGGAATTGCATTTTGAGAGATGTTTAGAAGTCTTAGGGACTGGAGAGTATCTCTTGGGTTACAAAGGCTGGCTAGTGTTTTTACAGAATCACAGACTATTCTGAGTTGGAAGGACCCACAAGGATCATCGAGTCCAACTCTTAAGTCAATGGCCCACATAGGGGATTGAACCCATGACCTTGGCGTTATTACAGCCAAGTTTTAACCAACTGAGCTAATCTCAGGGTTAAGTGCTGTGATCAGGAAGCAATTTAGTTTTTGTGGACATAGGCTAGTATCTCTGCTACAGACAGAAAGCAAACATACCTCA
Source organism: Pithys albifrons albifrons (assembly GCF_047495875.1). NCBI lineage: Eukaryota > Metazoa > Chordata > Aves > Passeriformes > Thamnophilidae > Pithys > Pithys albifrons. Next base: position 1,231,886 of record NC_092483.1, on the reverse strand, counting down.
CAGCCCTAAGTAAACCATTAAACTTTACAGATATGCAAATGATTAATCCTCATTGGAAAAGAGGTAGGTTTAACCATGTTAATTTGGATGCGTAAACTATTGGTGTTGAAGTCCTGGCCAACGAGATAATTTTTAGCAAACCACCCAGTTGTTCCTGCGAGGTACCTTCTGCGTCTGGGGATGCAATCTGCAACAGTATGGTTATTCTCCTGGTCCTGGAGTTTATTCCATTCCCTAGGAGAAAATGTGCTCCCCGCTTTCCCTGACCATGTGGTCCCCTGAGAGCCCGAGAAGGACACACAGAGACCACCGGAGAGGGAGGAGGAGAGAGAGTTTATTGCTGGTCAGGGCTTTATATGGACCTTGGAGGGATCCAAAACCCACCAATAGGAAACAAGAGGTGGTTTTGCTCTGGGCCAATGGGAATAAGAGGAATTACATTCAATAGGAAGGGGGTCAGGTAACATGCATGTCGCAACCTTCCTCTAGACCCCTGAGATAACAGGGTACCTCAAGGTATTCTGGGAAGGAGAAGCAGTGACTGCAAAAAACACAATTGAAACCATTTTGTACATTTAAACAACATTAAAAACATCAGTTGTTAAAGCATTAGAGGCAGCTTCTTCATTTTCTTCATGAATCCATTTCTGGCAGGACTTTCTCCATTCCAGATATTGTAAACCAATCCCTACACCCAGTAGTAACAGATTATAGTAAAAATTATGTGTAATGTCTTCCTGGCAAAGGGGTGTTTGTAGTGGGTGCAAGTACATGCATTATTGCTTAATTATTCCAACATATCATCATGAATTCCAGAGTCTTCTAGAAACCATACAGCAGTTCTCCATGGACATTTGATATGCTGGCTTGGATGTAACTATACAAGTCCTGTGCATCTGCAAAAGGAAGCATGCCACAACAGGTGATATTAGAATTTTGATAGTACTGCTGGTAAGTTTCCCTAGCATGCAACCTTGATGGGAAGAGAGACGGTCCCCGCCAGTCCCCCGAGGCCGGGAGCACAGTTCGCTCAGGGAGACGTGGCGAGAACGTTTATTACAAAATTACAAGGCATTTTACATGGTCCGGCAACCAAGGGGCGACGACGGGCTAGCAGAGGCAGGCGGCAGCCACCCATGCTGCTTCAGCTCACAGAGCCGCCCTCGCTTGGCCACCCCGACCTACCCCCAGCGCCGCTGCTGCCGCCCTGGCAGCGCGGGGGCGAGGGGAGGCCAGGACCGCGGCGACCCTGGGGCCTTCTGAGGTGGGGGTCGGGGGGAAGGGGACCCGCCCTCCCCTGGAAGATGGTAACCCTGGGAACCTGGTAACCCCGGGAGATAGAGAGAACAGGGCAGGGTGTGGTTAGCTGCCCTGCCTGGAGGCGATACGCAGCTTCCCAGGTCTTAGATAATACTTCAGCTCTGCAGCCTGGTGTATTCACCACAATTCTTCCGTACGAGCAACCAGCAGCAAATCCAAGGCAGGTAGCAGCAGCAGCACAGCACGAAAAGTAGTCCGAGGTGGGCAGCGGCAAGACAGCCAGGAAAAAACCCCAGCAGTAACCAGCAGGGCAGCCTGCCTCCTTCGAGCCCCCACTCCCCCGTTCCGCCGCCGAGCCAAGACTCCAGAGAATATCCAAAAAAAAAAAAACCAAAAGAGACAAACCTGCCCCCACCCCAGCGATCAACAGTTAATTGCTTCTTTTGTTAACCGCTGGCCTGGGCAGTTAAGTGGCAGGGGAGAGAATTTACATAATAATCCCAAACTACAACATTATCCACCCCTAAATTCTCTTCCATGCCGATACTCTACATTAAACTTAAATTTTCTTTCAAATAATTAAGTGTTTACAAATACAGTAATATGAGTCGTTTACCCAGAGATAAGTTCCCCTTGAGGTACACATCGTGTCTCTCCATCTTCCTGCATCACCCACCAGGTGGAACCAGATCCTTGAGCAAAGACAACCCCACGAATGGGTTTGCCTTTGCCTGAGGTAGGGTTGATCCAGACTGTTTTCCCTAGCATACCTCTCAGGTGTATTACAGGGACTTTGTCTCCATCTACAGTGTGAAGGGGTTCTGATTGGGCAGGACCGGCTCGATTGACAGAGCCTCTAGTGTTGACTAGCCATGTAGCCTTTGCTAAGTGTTGATCCCAGTGTTTGAAAGTCCCTCCACCCAACGCCTTCAAAGTGGTTTTCAACAGTCCATTACACCGCTCAACTTTCCCGGCAGCTGGTGCATGGTAGGGGATATGATACACCCACTCAATGCCATGTTCTCTCACCCAGGTAGCAACTAAGCTGTTTTTGAAATGAGTTCCATTATCTGACTCAATTCGTTCTGGGGTGCCATGTCGCCACAGCACTTGTTTTTCCAGGCCTAGGATGGTGTTCCGAGCAGTGGCGTGAGGCACTGGGTGTGTCTCCAGCCACCCTGTGGTTGCTTCCACCATGGTGAGCACATAGCGCTTGCCTTGCCGGGTCTGTGGCAGTGTGATGTAGTCAACCTGCCAGGCCTCCCCGTACTTATACTTATCCCAGCGTCCACCATACCACAGGGGCTTCACTCTCTTAGCCTGCTTAATGGCAGCACATGTCTCGCAGGCATGGATAACCTGAGAGATAATGTCCATGGTTAAATCCACCCCTCGGTCTCGTGCCCATTTATAAGTGGCATCTCTGCCCTGATGGCCCGAGGCACCATGGGCCCATCGAGCCAAGAACAGCTCTCCCTTGTGCTGCCAGTCCAGATCTGTCTGTGATACTTTCACTTGCGCAGCTCGGTCTGCCTGTTGGTTGTTGAGATGTTCCTCATTGGCCCGATTTTTGGGCACGTGTGCGTCTACGTGGCGGACTCTCACAATCAGCTTCTCTACTCGGGTGGCGATGTCTTGCCATATATCGGCAGCCCAGATGGGTTTCCCTCTGCGTTTCCAATTGGTTTTCTTCCATCGGTCTAACCATCCCCAGAGAGCATTGGCCACCATCCATGAGTCGGTGTAGAGGTAAAGCTTTGGCCATTTCTCTCGTTCAGCAATGTCCAGGGCCAACTGCACGGCTTTAAGCTCTGCAAACTGACTTGACCCACCTTCTCCTTCAGTAGCTTCTGCAACTTGTCGGGTGGGACTCCATACAGCTGCTTTCCATTTGCGATTAGTCCCTACAATGCGACAGGAGCCATCGGTGAAGAGGGCGTAGCGTATTTCTTCTTCTGGCAATTGATTGTATGGTGGAGCTTCTTCCGCACGTGTCACCTGCTCTTCCTCTTCATCTGCTAGACCAAAATTTTCACCTTCAGGCCAGTTCGTGATGATTTCCAGGATCCCAGGGCGATTTGATTTTCCTATACGGGCGCGCTGCGTAATCACGGCAATCCACTTGCTCCAGGTAGCATCAGTGCCGTGATGTGTACAGGCAGCCTGTCCTGACAACATCCACTTCAGCACTGGTAGTCGAGGTGCCAGAAACAGCTGTGCTTCTGTGCCAATCACCTCTGAGGCGGCTTGAACTCCTTCATAGGCGGCTAGGATCTCTTTCTCTGTGGGGGTATAGCTGGCTTCAGATCCTCTGTAGCCTCGGCTCCAGAATCCAAGTGGTCGGCCTCGAGTCTCACCAGGCACCTTCTGCCAAAGGCTCCAAGACAGGCCATTATTCCCGGCGGCGGAGTAGAGCATGTTCTGTATGTCTGGTCCTGTCCTGACTGGTCCAAGGGCTACAGCCTGAGCAATCTCATGCTTGATCTGGTCAAAGGCTTGTTGCTGCTCAGGGCCCCAGTGGAAATCATTCTTCTTACGGGTTACCAAGTAGAGAGGGCTTACGATCTGACTGTATGCTGGGATATGCATCCTCCAGAACCCTATGGCACCCAGGAAGGCTTGTGTTTCCTTTTTGCTGGTAGGTGGAGACATTGCTGTGATCTTATTGATGACTTCTGTTGGAATCTGACGGCGTCCATCCTGCCACTTCACTCCCAGGAACTGGATCTCTTGGGCTGGTCCCTTAACCTTACTCCGTTTGATGGCAAAGCCAGCTCCCAAAAGGATCTGAATGATTTTCTCTCCTTTCTGAAAAACCTCTTCTGCTGTGTCCCCCCACACAATGATGTCATCAATGTATTGCAGGTGTTCTGGAGCCTCACCCTTCTCCAGTGCAGTCTGGATCAGTCCATGACAGATGGTGGGACTGTGTTTCCACCCCTGGGGTAGTCGGTTCCAGGTGTACTGCACGCCCCTCCAGGTAAAAGCAAACTGTGGCCTGCACTCTGGTGCCAGAGGAATAGAGAAGAACGCATTAGCAATGTCAATAGTGGCATACCACTTTGCTGCCCTGGACTCCAGTTCATACTGGAGCTCCAGCATGTCCGGCACAGCGGCACTCAGCGGTGGGGTAACTTCATTCAAGCCACGATAGTCCACAGTCAATCTCCATTCTCCATCAGACTTATGCACAGGCCAGATGGGGCTGTTGAAGGGTGAGTGGGTTTTGCTGACCACCCCTTGGCTCTCCAGTTCACGGATCATCTTATGGATGGGGATCACAGCATCACGGTTCGTTCGGTATTGCCGACGGTGCACTGTCGTGGTGGCAATTGGCACTTGCTGTTCCTCAACTTTCAACAGTCCAACAGCAGAAGGACTTTCTGAGAGACCTGGCAATGAGTTCAATTGTTCAATCCCTTCTGTCTGTACAGTGGCTATTCCAAAAGCCCATCTATGCCCCTTTGGGTCCTTAAAATATCCATTCCTGACGTAGTCAATTCCCAGGATACATGGGGCGGCTGGACCAGTCACAATGGGGTGTTTCTGCCAATCTCTCCCTGTCAAGCTCACTTCAGCTTCTAGCACAGTCAACTCTTGAGACCCCCATGTCACCCCAGAAATAGAAATAGTTTCTGAGCCCACATGTCCTGATGGCATTAATGTGCATTGAGCGCCAGTATCAACCAAAGCCTTATACTTTTGTGGGTCTGATGTACCAGGCCATCGAATCCACACAGTCCAATAGACACGGTTGTCCCATGCCTCTACCTGGCTAGAGGCAGGGCCCCTCTAACACTGATCCTGGTCATAGCGGTCAGAACCTTTTCTCGATGAGTACACCTGGGAGGTGCCCTCCTGTGGGTCAGATTCTTGCCCGGGGGAAACTGGGACTGCACTTACTCTCACTGACCTTCTTCCATTCTCCTTCAGTTCTTGTACTCGGGCTGCAAGGGCACGGGTGGGTTTCCCATCCCACCGTCCCATGTCTTCTCCATGTTTGGCCAGGAAGTACCACATCTCAGTTCGTGAGGTCTGTCCACTTCCTCTGGCTAGGGGGCGTCTGGCTCTGACTTCAGAGGTTCTCATTCGCACTGGTGCCACTTGGAGACTTTCCCTAATTTCCTCTCTGATCGCTTTTACCTCTGCAGGCAGCGTCTTGAGACTCTCAACCAATGTCTCTACAGCAGAAATACGGGCCTGCATTGGGCTGTGGGTCATGCCTTCATATATCCGGAGCTTATTTGCTACAGCGCCCACTGTTTCTTGGTTCTCTTCCCTATACATGGATGCCAGGAAATCGGTGTATTCAGCTGGCCCGGAGTGTGAAAGGTTCCACCACATATGTGGTGTGCATCTGACCTTGTCAGGGTCATTATTGGTTTGCCCACCTCTTCCAAAAAGCACATCCATCATTGCCATCTCCCTCAGATGTAAAATTCCTTCTTCCATCGTCTTCCAAGTCTTCCTAATATGATGTTCCTGCAGGATTTCTCTATAAACAAACTTCTCTCTTACACTCATTAGAAGTCGTGCCCAGAGTGAAAGGGGCTTTGATTCCCTCACGAACACCTGTTCAATAGCCACATCCTGGGCCAGAGCCCCCAAAAACCTGGCTTCAGCACCATCCAGTTGTAAGGTTTCACCCATAAGGTCCCAAACTCGGATCAACCAAGTCAGGATGGGCTCACCCGGGTGACGAGCAATGTCTTTCCGCAAACTACGGAGATTATCAAATGACAGTGACTCAGTGATGATCTCAGGCTCTGGGTCTGCTTGCTGTGGAGGTGCAGCAGCCCCCTCATCGTCCGCTGGATGGTCTAATTTGGTCTTATATTTCCTTTTCTGGATAGGGGCAACTTCCATAGGCTTGGCCTGTCCTCCTGGTTTAGCCTCGTCCTGCATCACTGTAACATCAGAGGTTTTACCCTCTTCCCTTTTTTTAGCCCCATCCTGCATCACTGTAACATCAGGGGTTTTACCCTCTTCCTTCTCCCTCTTCACTGTAACGTCAGGGGTTTTACCCTCTTCCTTCTCCCTCTTCACTGTAACGTCAGGGGTTTTATTCTCTTCCTTTTCTCCCTTCACTGTGGCATCAGGGGTTTTATTCTCTTCCTTTTCCCCTTTCACTGTGGCATCAGGGGTTTTATTCTCTTGCTTTTCCCCCTTCACTGGGCTAGGCTTCTGAATGCATTCTGGAAAAACCCTGGCCCTACCTTCAAACATTCTGTAAGCCGCAGGGATACAACCTTGCAGAAAAACCATAAAGAGCAAGATATCTCTGGCATCCAGGGAGAATTTAAACATCTCAAAGCTGTTGTAGCAGACTTGAATGGGGAATGGACAAAGGGTTGGGAGAAGAGATTCCCCTTTGTTCCTTCCCAAGGGTCCATACTATTATCACTGAATCCCCAGAGGTAGCAGCTTAGGTTGCGGCAGGAAAACAGTTTGGAGAACACCACCCAAATGACATCCAAAGGCATTGAATTCATGCCACCATAAATCCAGAGTAAGAACTCAATAATAATTGCGGCTATTTGAGTTTTACTCATTGATTTGTTGATAAGACTTAAACCTGCCGCTCCTTTTGGCATGAATTTGTACCAACAAAAAGCCAATATATTATACAGGATGGTCCTGATGAACCCTAAGCTCAAGACCCACATGGTGCCACAAAATAGCAATTATCCTTCTTTGTTTACAAGCCCCACGTTGGGCGCCAAGAAATGTCTCGGTTTGAGGGGAAAAAAAACCAAAATGTTTTACCCACAAGCAGGGGAGGGGCCTCCTCCACGATAATCACACCACTCTTTATCAAATTTAAGAAAAGGAATTTTAATACAAGAAGGATAACTGCTATATATATATATGTAAACAGACTAGTGCAACCCACTTCCCCAACACCACAAGAGAGGAAAAAAAAACAAACAAAAGAAACAAAACAACAACAAAACCCAGCAGGTTTTTTCTCCGGGAGAAAAGGTTATACTTAAGTGTCCTTGTCACAGCCCGGCTGGCTGCAGAGTGAGTTTCAGTCCCTCTCCAGCGAAACAGACAAGCAGTGAGCTTTCAGATGGACTCAGTCTCTTCCCCCTGTGTTCCCCGTCCAAGAAGCAGAAAGGTACGAGCAACCAGCAGCAAATCCAAGGCAGGCAGCAGCAGCAGCACAGCACGAAAAGTAGTCCGAGGTGGGCAGCGGCAAGACAGCCAGGAAAAAACCCCAGCAGTAACCAGCAGGGCAGCCTGCCTCCTTCGAGCCCCCACTCCCCCGTTCCGCCGCCGAGCCAAGACTCCGGAGAATATCCAAAAAAAAAAAACCAAAAGAGACAAACCTGCCCCCACCCCAGCGATCAACAGTTAATTGCATCTTTTGTTAACCGCTGGCCTGGGCAGTTAAGTGGCAGGGGAGAGAATTTACATAATAATCCCAAACTACAACAACCCCAAAAGACACCTAGCAAGGCAAAAGAGAATAACAGTAAAACATTTACTTTCCTGAAATCAAATAAAATGCAAAGTAGCGTCAAGCAGCAGCAAGGCCTAGGACAGCAGGACAGCTGTAGCGTGTCCTGTCTCTACTGCAACCATGATGCCAACTGAACTAAGCCAGTCCTACACCGGCTTTTATATTTTGAGATGATGTTGGAATATGGTATGGAATACCATCGGCCAGTAGTAATCAGCTGTCAGCTAGCCCAGCCCAGCTCATGTCTGCTGATAGTCTCAGGCCTGCTTTGAAATCTAAAGTCTAAATTTAGGCCTACACCTAACTAAACCCATAACAAGGGCCTACCCATTCACCTGTTATAACATCTTTATAGGCAACCTTGGCATCGGTACTGACTTGATTTCGGTGTGCCTTAAAGTGTCTTTGTATGGGTGATATGTCTTGATCTAATCTGTTTAAAAAATTAATGACATATAATGTTTTGTTTAATTTTTCCTGTCGTGTGAGTCCAATTGTAGTGTTTTGCTCTTTGGTTAGCATGTTTTTAAGTGTTTTATGGGCATGCTTTACCACTTCTTGACCAGTGGGAGAGTGGGATCCCCGTGACATGGGAGATGCCCCACATGTTGAAAAATTCTTTTAAAGACTGGGAATTGTATGCAGGCCCGTTATCTGTTTTTATCTTTTTGGGGATGCCCAGAATGGATATTGCTGCTAAAAGATGTCTCTTGACATCTTGGCCCTTCTCCCCAGCATGCGCTGTCGCTACAATAGCAGCTGAACACGTGTCTATGGATACGTGAATGTATTTTAATTTCCCAAATGGTGAATAGTGTGTTATATATGTTTGACAAATGTGAAGTGGGTTAATGCCACATGGGTTTACCCCCTCAGATGGTAGAGGAGTAAATCTCTGGCAGTCAGGACATGCAGAAATAATTGCTTTTGCTTGAGCCATTGTGAGGTGGAATTCTTTTTTGAGACATTTTGCGTTTTGGTGGAAGAAGCTGTGTGACAGCTCTGCCATTTTGAAATTGTTAGGGACTACCACAGTTTGTGCAAGGCGTTCTGTATTTGCTCTTTGGTCTGCCATACGATTTCCTGCTGTGATGGGACCTGGAAGAGTTGTATGAGAACGAATATGGATTATGTGGAATTTGTGTTTACAATGGCTAATCTCAAACAGTAGTTTTCTGAACATATAGGCCAATTGTAATTTAGAGATGTCTTTTAGATATGAATTTTCAATGCGTCAGACAATGCCCACAACATAGGCCGAATCAGAAACAATGTTCAAAGGCTCTGGCGATGCTGTAGGGGTTTTTTGATTTTTCTGATTTTTTCATTTTTATAGATTTTAGAAGTACTTGTAAACTGTAGTAAAAGGCAAATTTTGTGTGTTTATATTTCTGGCAGCTTAAGTTCAATGTCTATACATGCCAACCTCTGCCACATATCAGTAGCTCAAATTCTTTTAGCTGTTTAGACTTCTCTTCAAGGTAGAAAGCTGAAGAATATCAGAAGGATTGCAGAATGAGAGATAAACATGAGCCAACAACCTTGTGTCTAAGAACACTGGTGTCTAGGTTTAAATTGGCTTCTTTGCCAAGCCTAAACTGCTTTTTTCTTCTTTTTCTTACTCTTCTCAGCAAAGGTAAAAAAAACTGAAAAGAAACTGAAAACTCAAAAGAAACTGAATCACATCAGAATATACATATAATTTTTAACATTTACAACTACACATACAACTTGTACACACTATCAAGGGGCTCCCAGAGGAAAAAGGGAAGAGGGAACGGGGAGCAGGAATAAGGAGGGACAAAATAAAAAACAAAACAAATACAATCAAAAACTCTAGAGTAAAGAAACTGGCAAAAATACAATCTCACCAACAACTTCCAAGAGAAAAGACCAGCTCCCTCTGCATGGCTCTGAACAAGGGACCGATGCCTAGACTCCCTCTGCTCCTCCAGCCTCGCTGGAAGAAGGAGGAAAAAAAACCCTTCCTATCTCTCTTAGACATCTTTCCTTGTTACATGGAAAACACATGTGGAATACTTATGTAATGCCCACTTCCCTGGTTACAACTGGTTACCAAGGGGGCCTGGATCAAAGCTATCACATTCTCCAGTCTTTATTTTACACCAGTCTTTTTAAACGCAACATTTATGTTTTTGCGTTTGTTTATATTTGTACATATATACATATATATATAGTTTTTATGTAGTTTTTGAGGCAAATGTTTTGTTACTAAGGATCAGCACTAGTATCAGTTTAGCTTGGATTTTTTGCTTTTTTTGTTACAGTTACAGTTTTGGGTTTAGGACTGGTTCACGGGTTTGGGCTGTCTTATTGTTGGACATTACTGGATACTGGTATCAGCTTTGTTTAGGTTTTTTTAATTTGGTGTTTGGTTTCATCCAAAACACAACTTAAAGCACATAGTTAGTTTTTTTTCAAAGCTAAGTTGCTTTGAGGCACACACTGGATCTTGCTTTTTTTTTCATTACTTACTAGGTATTTTTGGACTTTTGAGCAAAAACAGTCTTACGAATGGGTTTGTCTTGGCTTGAGGGAGGAGTAATTTAAACAGATTTCTCTAGCATGCTTCTTAGGTGAATCGCTGGAACTTTATTTACTGCGTGGAGGGATTCTGCTTGGGCAGGACCAGCTAGATTGACAGAGTTTCTAGTATTAACTAACTAGGTGGCTTTGGCTAAATGCTTATTTTAGTTCTTGAAAGTTTTTTTACTTAGTGCTTTTAGAGTTGTTTTTAACAGTCTATTGCATTTTTTAACTTTCTTAGCAGCAGGTGCATGATATGGAATGTGATATACTCATTCAATACCATGCTCTTGTGCTCAAGTGGCTACTAGATTATTTTTGAAATGAGTTTCTGTCCTAGTTCAGCAGGAGGGACCAGCTAACCCTGTGTGGGGGGATCAAAGCTGTGTATTCTACCCCCTCTATTCATTCCCCAAGGACAATGGGCCATTAGCAGCAGCTGCCCAGGGAGCCATTATCACCTTCACACCCAGCCTGAGGGGGGCGGAGCTGCTAATGGGCCATCAATAGTTCAATACCCCCTGGCTCCCAGAGTTAATCACCCATTGTGTGAGTCCCCGCCCAGGGGGAGGGACTGAGTGCTCCCTGAGGGTACATAAGTGGTGGGTAAGAAGACCTCAGGAACTTCTCGTCAGATCCAGAGCAGCAGCAGGACCTTGACAGGAGGAGATCACTGCTCTCGCCCAGACCACAGCCCTCGCCTGCACTAACAGGTTTTTCTTTTCCTTTTGCTCTGGACTTGGGGGAGCCACAGGGGTCTCAGCACAAGGGCAAACAAACCCCCTTGGGTTTGTGCCCCAGGACACTGGGTTATACTGCTGGGGTTTTGTGAGTTGAAAGCAATCTCCCTTGTGTGTCAGTGTTGTTATTGTAATATTATTATTAAATTTTAGCTCAGACTTATAATCTCTCTCGTGGTGAGTTCATTTCCCCTGCTGGTTCACCTTTAAACCAGCACAGTTTCATTGTCTGACTCAATGTGATCTGGAGTATCATGCTTCTACAGGACTTGTTTTTCAAGGTCCAGAATAGTATTCCGGACTGTTGTACTGAATATGTCTCTAACTATTTGGTGGTTGCTTCTACTATGGTAAGCACATAGCGTTTACTTTGGCAGGTCTGTGGCAATGTGATGTAGTCAACTTGCTAGGCTTTTTTATATTTATATTTGTTTTAGCGTCTACTATACCAGAGGGGCTTTAACTTTTTTGTTTGCTTAATAGCAGTACAGGTTTTACAATTGCGGATAACTTGGGGGATAATGTCTATTGTTAAATTTACTCCTTGGTCTTGTGCTTATTTATAAGTGGCATTTTGGCTTTGATGGCTTGATGCATTATGAGCTCATTGAGCTAGGAAAAGTTTTTTCTTTTGCTGCTAGTCTAGGTCTACTTGTGACACTTTGATCCGTGCAGCTCGGTTTGCTTGTTTGCTATTATTATGTTTTTTATTAGCTTGACTTTTAGGCATGTGGGCATCTCCATGGCGGACTTTTACTTTTAGTTTTTTTACTCTGGCAGCAATGTTTTGCTACAAATTAGCAGCTCAGATGAGGGATTTTTTACACATCTATTTTTTTTTACTGATTTAGCTATTTTCATAGAGCATTTGCTATTATTTATGAGTTGGTGTATAAGTAGAGTTGTTTTTTTTTCCTTTTTTGCGATGTTTAGGGCTAATTGGACAGCTTTGAGTTTTGCAAATTTACTTGATTTGCTTTTTTTTGGTGGCTTTTGCCACTTGTTGGGTGGGACTTTACACAGCTGCTTTTTACTTTTGGCTTTTTTTTACAATATGGCAAGAACTATTGGTGAAAAGGGCGTAGCACGTCTCTTCATTTGGCAGCTGATTATATGGTGGAACCTCCTGGGAAATGCCGGGTGCTGTAGGTTCTAGTCCTGAGGACTTCACTGGCACCGTCCAAGCTCGCTCGGCCGTGGCAGATGAACCTCAGGACTTAAATGGTGGGGCCAGTTCTGCGCACGCTGAGCCTCACCTAAAAATCCACTGCGCAGGCTGGAAGGGCACACCCATGTGGGGACAGCCCTTCCCAAATCTTCGTTCGCGAAGTTTGGCCATACATACATACATATGGTGGAGCTTTTTTAGCTTGACTTACTGACTTTTTTTTATTTGCTAAACTGAAGTTTTTACTTTTAGGCTAATTGGTTACGATTTTTAAAATTCTGGGGCGATTTGAGTTTTTAATTTGAACACGTTGCGTAATTAAAGCAATTTACTTGCTCCACGTAGCATCGGTGGCATGATGCGTAGAGGGCACTTTTTCTTTGAACATTTAGCTTAGCACTGGTAGTTTGGGTGCTAGGAAAAGCTGTGCTTTGGTACTAATTACTTCTGAGGTTGCTCGTATGCTTTCATACGCTGCTAAGATTTTTTTTCTATAGGGTGTAATTGGCCTCAGAACTTTTATTGCTTTGGCTCTAGAAACTTGCTCAAGAACAAAGTAAAAATGTGCACACCTAGGCAACGTAGACATGAAGCGGAACAAACTGACCTGGAGGGGGGGGGAGACAAGAAGTCCCAGGTGCAACCTTTAGCAAAATCAACCCTAGGAGCCAGCCAAAAAATGCAGGAGTTGAAAAGTTCACCGAGGAAGAGGAGCTGGATACGACCACCACCAGATTAAGTAACAGGATCTCCCACCATAATATTCCTCAAATAGACAACTCCACCGATGACTCCGCCTAGACCCCGCCTGCTATGAATATTATAATCAAGTGTTGCAATCATATGAATATTTATGCATGTATGTTGTAATCACTTATCGGCAATGTATAAATACTGCAGCTTTACACTGATGATTTTGGAACTCTATTGTCCGACACTAGTCGGGGAGTTCCCCAATGTTGCACCAATAAATAAATACCTTGACTGTTTTCTGACTAAAATTATGTCTCTAAACAGTTTTATTTTGCCTTTTTGGACTTCACCACCGAGAAAAGGGAGGAAAGGGGAAAAACCCTTCAAACTACATTTCTTCTTAAACTAACTATATATATTTATACAGAAAAGAGAAAAATTAAACTACAATATAACACACACACAAGTTAGAAATAACAAGAAATAACTTCCCACTCACCATTGAAAAGAGATTCTATCACTGTAGATCTATAAGCACCCTAAAAGACACCCAGCAAGAAACAGAAAGTATAACAACAAAATGTTTCTATTTCCCTGAATTCAAACAAAATGCAAGTAGCAGCAGCAGGAGCAGGGCCCAGCACAGCAGAACAGCTGTAGCATGTCCTGCCTCTACTTCGGCCATGATGGCACTGAGTGAACACCTCCTACTTCTGTACTCATATCTCAGGTTTGTGTCATCTGGTATGAAATATTTCTTTGGTTACTTACGTCAGGGGATACCTGTCTCTCCCAATCCATGCAGACTCCTTGAGCCTGCTAATTTGAGGCCTAACTAAAACTACCACACCCTCTTTATCGAATAGCGGTCTGCATTCACTCGCCCAGTGAGGTCCTTTTCTGCAGCGAGGACACAAGCTGTGTGATATTGCAGGTGTTTTCTTTTTCAGCTCAGGGCAATCCTTTTCGAAATGTCCAGTCTGTTTACAATGGTGGCAGGTAGTGTCTTTTTGTTGCTGTTGCACTGCCATAGTCTCTGTTATCAGGGATTTGATGTACGTATGTGACCCTACGTTTTTGCATGCTTTGACCGTATCCATTGGAGTTGGATCTTTCAGGGTTTTTAATATTGCTTGACAATCATCATTGGCTTGTTTAACGGCTAGTTTTAAAAACAGTTCGTCTTGTCCTTGTGACTGTTTAATTTGTTTTGAAATAGCATCTTTCAGCCTCTCAGCAAAGTCTATAAATGGCTCTGTGGGTTTTTGTTATACTTGAGTAAAAGAAGGTGAGGCTTCAGACACCTCTGCAATGGTTTGAATCACTTCAAAAGCCAAATTCTTTGATATTTCTAATTCATTTAAAGGAATTTTTTCCTGTGCCAAATTGGAAATATATGGTCCAACTCTGAACAATTTGTTAAGTGTGCAGTACTAGCATACCAGTGGTGGAGAAGGTAAGTTTGGCTTGTTTTTGAATTAATCTTTGCCATTCGTCCTTAAATAGTGAAGCTTGTATGTGTGTGAAATATGTGTGAGCTAGTGTCTTTATGTCGTTTGGTGTGAATGCGTATACCGTGAAAAGTGACTTGAAAATGCTAATAGCATAAGGGGAGTTAATACCATAATTGGAAAGTGCTTTTTTCACATAATTCAGAACAGGGAAGGGTACAGGTTCATAGGTGGGTGGGTTGTTAAGGTGGTAAAAAACAGGGAATGCCTTCACTACATCTAAATCTTCCACTGCTGTAGCCTGTTGCCTGGCATGAGACTAGGGATAGGCTTTTGGGGCGTGGGGTGGGGGGGGGGTGGGGGGGCACTTGGTGGTATGGCTGGAGGGACAGCGCCACGTAGTGGTGCGATAGGATAACTGCAACTCGGTGGTATTACACAACCGGCAGTATTTCTGGGCAGCGCCGCAGAAGAAATGCCACTTGGAGTCACTGTGGGGGGGAAAACTCTCCCTGTGAGGCAGAAGGGTACCTCACGCCTGTGGGCGGTGATGCAGGGGGGGCCGCTCCGCCCTGTGGCATGACGGGATACGCCACACCCCCGGGCAGTTTGGGAGGCTCTACGGCGTCACCTTCCGACACAGTGAGGTGCATTGCATCCGTGGGTGCCACCACGGGAGGGGTCCTCCTCCCCAATGGGGCGGTGGGGTAAATGCAACTGCTCAGTGGTGGTGCAAGAAACGCCGCACCTTGTGGCTGCATGGCGAGTTAAGCGCCGCCGCCTTGTGATGTAACCTCTGGGCAAGTAATTTGAATCCTTTGTGTGGGGTAGGAGGGAGCTGACCTTGCCATGTGGCTGTAGCCATCTTGGGTGGGGGGATACCGGGGGTGCCCTGGTCTGTGTATGATGAGAGTGTTGGAAGTGTATTTTCTTTCCCTAATTCTGTTCCCGACTTTTTCCGCGTGCAACGATCACACTTCTGTTCTGTCCCTCTCTCACATGCATGCGTGTTTTCTGTTTCATTTTCTTCTAATGAGTCTAGAATAATTCTCCAAGCTAGTATCGCCTGACATCCTAGAAAATCGCTATTTTGTGTAGCTTCCCAGAGTTTTTTTTTCCAAGCTCATCCCATTTTGTATATGTTATTTTGTTAGGAACAGCATATTTGTTAGCAAAAATCCATTTTGAAAGTGCTTTAAGAGATTCTTTGTCTATTGGATGGCCATGGATATATATTATTGCCTTCAGGCATTTATAAGTTTCTCTGGCGTTTGGAGGGTAGCGCTCCCATTTTTTTCAGGTTTTTTTTTTGTTTTTTCGAGGCTCTGGTGAGGGAAAATAAAAAGGGTTGCTACACAGCTGCTGCCTATCTTTTCTGCGGTAGGTTGCAGTCCAACTCGCTGAGCTGCGGACGCTGTACTGCACGGGATGTTCCACACTTCACGCTTGAGCCAGGAAATCGGGAGAGAAATCTTCACGGTAGAAATTCTGCCTGGGTCCAAGTCCATAGAAGCATCACTTATGCAACGTTGAGGAGAAGAGAGACGGTCCCCGCCAGTCCCCCGAGGCCGGGAGCACAGTTCGCTCAGGGAGACATGTGGCGAGAAAGTTTATTACAAAGTTACAAGGCATTTTATATGGTCCGGCAACCAAGGGGCGAGGACGGGCAGAGACGGGCGGCAGCCACCCATGCTGCCCCAGCTCACAGAGCCGCCCTTGCTTGGCCGCCCCAGCCCTGCCCCCAGCCCCGCCGCTGCCGCCCTGGCAGCGCAGGGGTGAGGGGAGGCCAGGACTGTGGCAACCCCGGGCCCCCTCAGGTCGGGGTGGGGAAGGGGACCCGCCCTCCTCGGGAAGCTGGTAACCCTGGGAAGTTCGTAACCCCGGGAGATAGAGAGAACAGGGCAGGATGTGGTTAGCTGCCCTGCTTGGAAGGTCTTAGATAACTCTTCAGCTCTGCAGCTCTGCAGCCTGGTGTATTCCCCACACTAGCACACACTTGAATAATTAATTTACGCTAATCCTGGTGTCCTAGTTCAGCAACCACTGCCCCGGGCAGCCTTTTCTAATGCTTGACAACCCTTTCAGAGAAGAAATTTTTTCTAATGTCCGATCTAAACCTCCCCTTGTGCAACTTGAGGCCATTTCCTCTCATCCTATCAATTGTTACTTGGGAGAAGAGATCAACTCCCACCTTGCTACAACCTCCTTCCAGGTAGTTGTAGAGAGTGATAAGGTCTCCCCTGCCCCTTCTTTTCTCCAGGCCAAACAACCCCAGCTCCCTCAGCCACTCCTCATAAGACTTTTGCTCCAGACCCTTCACCAGCTCCATTGCCCTTCTTTGGATGTGCTCCAGCACCATGCCCTCCCTGTAATGAAGGGCCCAAAACTGAACACAAGATTCGAGGTGTGACCTCACCAGTTCTGAGTACAGGAAGATTATCACTTCCCTAGTACTTCTGGCAACACTATTTCAGATACAATCCAGGATGCCATTGGCTTTCTTGGCCACCTGGTCACACTGTTGGCTCATGTTCAGATGGCTGTCAACCAATACCCCCAGATTCTTTTCTGCCAGGCAGCTTTCCAGCCACTCTTCCCCAAGCCTGTAGCATTACATAGGGTCGTTGTGACCCAAGTTCAGGACCCGGCACTTTGCCTTCTTGAACCAGATACAACCAGCCTTGGTCCATTGATCCAGCCTGTCCAAATCCCTCTGTAGAGCCTTCCTACCATCAAGCAGATCAACACACACAATTTGGTGTTGTCTGCAAATTTGATGTGGGTGCGTTTGATCCCATCATCCAGGTCATCAGTAAAGATATTAAACAGAACTGGAGCCAATACTGATCCCTGGGGAACACCACTAGTGACCAGCCACCAGCTGGATTTAACTCCATTCACCATCACTCTCTGGGCCCAGTCATCCAACCAGTTTTTAACCCAGCAAAATGTACACTCATCCAAGCCATGTGCAGCCAGTTTCTCCAGGAGAACGCTGTGGGAAATGGTGTCAAAGGCTTTACTAAAGTTTAGATAGACAACATCCACAGCCTTTCCCTCATCCACTAAGTAGGTCACTCTATCATAGAAGGAGACCAGGTTAGTCAAGCAGGACCTACATTTCATAAACCCATGCTGACCGGGCCTGATCCCCTGGTTGTCTTGCATGTGCTGCGTGATGGCACTCAAGATGATCTGCTCCATAACCTTCCCAGCACTGAGGTCAGACTGACAGGCCTGTAGTTTACCAGATCCTCTTTCTAGCCCTTCTTGTTGAACACATCACAACCTGGATCAATGGGCCGAGGGCAGTTGTATGAGGTTCAATAAGGCCAAGTGCCTGGTCCTGTACTTCAGTAACAACAACCCCATGGAGTGGTACAGGCCTGTGGCAGAGAGGCAAGAAAGCTGCCTGATGGAAAAGGATCTGGGGTGCTGGTCAACAGTTCACTGAACATGAGCCAGCATGTGCCCAGGTGGCCAAGAATACCAATGGCATCCTGGCTTGTATCAGAAAGAGTGCGGATAGCAGGACTAGGGAACTGATTGTTCCCCTTGGCACTGGTGAAGCCACACCTTGAATCCTGTGTTCAGTTTTGGGCCCCTCACTAGAAGAAGGACATTGAGTTCCTGGAGTGTGTCTAGAGAAAGGCAACAAAACAGTTGGAGGGTCTGGAACATAAGTCCTACAAGGAGCAGCTGAGGGAGCTGGGGTTGTTTGGCCTGGAGAAAAGGAGGAGGCTCAGGGGAGACCTCATTGCCCTCTACAACTCCCTGAAAGGTGCTTGTGGCAAGGTGGGAGTTGGCCTCTTCTCCCAGGCAACTAGCAATAGGACAAGGGGAAATGGCCTCAAGTTGAACCAGGAGAGCTTCAGGTTGGATATTAAAAAAATTTTCTTCACTGAAGGAGTGGTTAAGCATTGGAACAGGATCCACAGAAAAGTGGTGGAGTCACTATCCCTGGAAGTGTTCAAAAAATGATTGAGCGTGGCAGTTCATGATATGGTTTTGATGCCTAAGGATTTTAGTATATATTTTGTAGATTTTTAGATTTGTATAGGTTACATGGATTTTCCTGGGTTGCTCACATATTAGGTGGTAGTAGAAGTTACTAAAACGTTTTCTCATACATTCTTAAGCTCTCTCAGGGACACGCTGTTTTGAAGATGCCACTTGCAAGACAGCTTGGAGACAAAACACAAGAAGAAGGCCTAGAAATCCTGAGCTTCTCCAAAGGGCAGTTCTGAAGACCCCTATAGGTGGGGCTCCAGGGGAAATGAGAATCATGGTTGGTTATAGATATCTCATATGTTAATTTCTGGAGATGTTATAAAAACTGAAACATCCCTGGTCACATGTGTGCATGTGTGGGCCTGTGCCTGTGTGTGAGCAGACCTTGGGTGTGCACCTTGAAAGCTTTCATCTTTCTCCATTAATATTGTTTCTGTCTACTTCCACAGGAATTTAGACAACAGGCAACAGTTTTGTGGGCATGGGGGTATTAGGCCAAAGGTTGGACTTGATCTTGGAGGTCTTCTCCAACCTTAATGATTCTATGATTTGCTAACTTCCAGTCAACTGGGACCTCCCTGGATAGCCAGGACTGCTGGTAAATAGTTGAAAGTGGCTTCCTCAGTACCCTTGAGTGGATCCCATCTGGCCCCATAGACTTGTACATGTCTAAGTGGTGTAGCAGGACACTTACTATTTCCTCTTGGTTTATAGGGGCTTCATTCTCTTCCCTCTCTTGCAGGTCAGGGGGCTGGGTACACAGAAAACAACCAGTCTTACTATCAAAGACTGAGCCAAAGAAGGCATTAAGTACCTCAGCCTTTTCCTCATCTGTGGGAGAACGTGAAAATGGACCTCCGTGGAGGACGGCACTGGGGAACAGCTTCGACCTGACCCGCTATATGTATGAGACTTTTGTTGTTGGAGTTTAAAAGTTATGCATTTTACTGTAGGTTTCTTGGTTCGGAAAGTTTTCTGTATCCCCCTGTGTGATTGTTGTCCCTTCATGTTTATTCCCCCAGTGGCTTTTTCCCCGATTAGTCACCGCACCACTCACCACCTGTGGGGCAGGCCCTGTCCTGCGCTGCCAATGTAGCTGCTGCTGCTGCTGCTGCTGCACGGCAGCATCTGGGCCAGGGCGGCCCTGTCTGGAGATCGCCCTGCCTCGAATTGCTGATGCCGCCGCCACCACCAGCGATGCACCCGCCCCTTCTGCCTGTTTCCGCCTCTGCCCTAATCCCTCGGGTCCTATTGGTTACTTCTCCCATCATTTGATGAGTTGTTCCCCATTGGCTATCCGGTTGCCAGTTACTCACTCCGTCCCTACCCTCACCCAATCGCGTCCAAGTTCCAGAACCTTCCCCTCAGAACCCTATAAATATTAGTGGCGTTCCTAAATAAATATTCACTTTGTGTCTTTGTTCCATCAGGTGCAGAGTGGGTCATTTATTTCCCCGATCAACGGCCGTCACTCATCCTTTGTCATTATGTTTCTCCCTGCATCTAATAAAGGACAAATATTCTCCTTAGCCCTCCTTTTATTAGTTATGCATTTGTAAAAACATTTTAATTGTCTTTTACGACAGTAGCCAATTACCTTCTAGTCGGGCTTTGGCTGTTCTAATTTTCTCCCTGTATAACCTCATGACATCCTTGTAGTCCTCCTGAGTTGCTGTCGCAGGTTTGGCCTAGCTGTTGCCAACCCTGGACTGGCCCCCCTTCCCCCTCCCAGAACCTTCCCAGCAAAGGAAAGGAAAAAAAACTGAAAAGAAACGCACTCTAAGAAACTGAACTGAATAAAAAGAATAAATTATATTTTCTAACATTTACAATTACACTGTATACACAGTACGTGGGATCCCACCCTCAGGGGAAAGGGAAAGGGAAAAAGGGAATAGGGGACGGAGTCCCTGGAAATTGAGAAGAACACAAAACCAAACCAAAAGAAACAAATGTATCAGACAAAACAACTAAAACCCTCAAGGAAGGGGAATAAATATGAAACAATCTCACCCAGGACAGGAGAACCATGAACAACCGGAGGGACCAGGCTCCAACCACCTCCCACCAGCTCCTCAGCCAAGGAAGGGAAGCCAAGCACAAAACCACTCCCCCCCTGCTATGTGGAAGACACGTGTGGAATACTTGTAACTTCCTTAGATACAATGGTTACTGAGGAAGCCATGGATCAAACTATTACATTCTCCACCCCTTATTCCACACTGGTCTTTCCACGCAATCCTTCTATTCTTGCATTTGCTTGTATCCCGCACATATATATATATATATATATAGTCCATATGCGATCCTTCGAGGCAGATGTCTTGTCATCAAGGATCAACGCCAGCATCAGTTCAGCTTTGGTCCTTTGCCTTTTGATTAGAGTCACAGTTCCAAGTTCAGGCCTAGTTCACAGTTTAGGGCTGCCTTATCGTTGGACATCATGGGATACCAGTACCGGCTTTGTTTGGGTCTTTCTCATCTGGTGTCTGGTTTCCTGCAAAACAAAACTCAAAGCACATAATTAGTTCTTCCCCAAGGCTAGATTGCCTTGGGGCACACACTGGATCTCACCATTTTTCCTCATTACCCACCAGGTGTTTCCAGACCCTTGGGCAAAAACAATCCCACAAATGGGTTTGTCTTGGCCCGAGGGAGGAGTAATCCAGACAGATTTCCCTAGCATGCCTCTCAAGTGAATCGCTGGAACTTTGTCTCCATCTACCGTGTGGAGGGATTCTGCTTGGGCAGGACCAGCTCGATTGACAGAGCCTCTGGTGTTAACCAACCAGGTGGCCTTGGCTAAATGCTTATCCCAGTTCTTGAAGGTTCCTCCACCTAGTGCCTTCAGAGTTGTTTTTAACAGTCCATTGCACCTTTCAACCTTTCCAGCAGCAGGTGCATGATATGGAATGTGATATACCCATTCAATACCATGCTCCCGTGCCCAAGTGGCCACTAGATTGTTCTTGAAATGAGTCCTATTATCTGACTCAATGCGATCTGGAGTGCCATGCCTCCACAAGACCTGTTTCTCAAGGCCCAAGATAGTATTCCGGGCTTTTGCATGTGGTACCGAATATGTCTCTAACCATCCGGTGGTCGCTTCTACCATGGTAAGCACATAGCGCTTACCTTGGCTAGTCTGTGGCAACGTGATGTAGTCAACCTGCCAGGCCTCTCCGTATTTATACTTATCCCAGCGTCCACCATACCAAAGGGGCTTCAACCTTTTTGCCTGCTTAATGGCAGCACAGGTTTCACAATCGCGGATAACCTGGGAAATAGTGTCCATAGTTAAATCCACCCCTCGGTCCCGTGCCCATTTATAGGTTGCGTCCCGGCCTTGATGGCCTGAAGCATCATGGGCCCATTGAGCTAGGAACAATTCTCCCTTTTGCTGCCAATCGAGGTCTACTTGTGACACCTCAATCTGTGCAGCTCAGTCTGCCTGTCTGTTATTATCTTGTTCCTCGTTAGCTCGACCTTTGGGCACATGGGCATCTACATGGCGGATTCTCACGTTCAATTTCTTTACTCTGGCAGCAATGTCTTGCCACAGATCTGCAGCCCAGATGGGCTTCCCTCTACGTCTCCAATTCATCTTCTCCCACTGGTCTAGCCATCCCCAGAGGGCATTTGTTATCATCCATGAGTCGGTGTACAAGTAGAGCCTTGGCCATCCTTCTCTTTCTGCAATGTCTAGGGCCAATTGGACAGCTTTGAGTTCTGCAAACTGACTCGATTCGCCTTTCCCCTCAGTGGCTTCTGCCACCCGCTGGGTGGGATTCCACACAGCTGCTCTCCACTTCCAGCTCCTCCCTACGATACGGCAAGAACCATCAGTGAAAAGGGCATAGCGCGTCTCTTCATCTGGCAGCTGATTATATGGTGAAGCTTCTTCAGCTCGGCTCACTGACTCTTCCTCTTCTTCATCTGCCAGGCTGAAGTTCCCACCTTCAGGCCAATTGGTTATAATTTCTAGAATTCCAGGGCGATTCGAGCTCCCAATTTGAACACGTTGTGTAATCAAAGCAATCCACTTGCTCCACGTGGCATCGGTGGCATGGTGTGTAGGGGGCACTTTTCCCTTAAACATCCAGCTTAACACTGGTAGTCGAGGTGCCAGGAAAAGCTGGGCTTCAGTACCAATTACCTCTGAGGCTGCTCGTATGCCTTCATATGCTGCTAGGATTTCCTTCTCCATAGGGGTGTAATTGGCCTCAGAGCCTTTGTAGCTTCAGCTCCAGAAACCAAGTGGTCGCCCTCGTGTCTCACCAGGCACCTTTTGCCAGAGGCTCCAGGAGGGACCTTTGTCTCCAGCTGTGGAATAAAGTACATTCTTCACATCTGGTCCCGTCCTGACTGGTCCAAGAGCCACGGCATGTGCGATTTCTTGCTTGATCTGCTTGAAAGCCTGTTGTTGTTCAAGACCCCATTGGAAAATGTTCTTTTTACGGGTCACAAAATAGAGAGGGCTCACGATCTGGCTGTACTCTGGGATGTGCATTCGCCAGAAGCCTATGGCTCCCAGAAACGCTTGGGTCTCCTTCTTGTTAGTCGGTGGAGCCATTGCTACAATCTTATTGATGACGTAGGTTGGAATCTGGCGACGTCCATCTTGCCATTTCACCCCAAGGAACTGAATCTCTCTGGCAGGTCCCTTGACCTTGCTCTTTTTGATGGCAAAACCAGCTTTGAGGAGAATCTGAATAATCTTTTGCCCTTTTTCGAAGACTTCTTCTGCTGTGTCTCCCCATACAATGACATCATCAATATACTGGATGTGTTCTGGGGCCTCACCCTTCTCCAATGTGGCCTGGATCAGCCCATGACAAATGGTTGGACTGTGTTTCCACCCCTGGGGTAGTCGGTTCCAGGTGTACTGCACGCCCCTCCAGGTGAAAGCAAACTGTGGCCTGCACTCTGCTGCCAAGGGAATGGAGAAAAACACATTAGAGATGTCAATAGTGGCATACCACTTTGCTGCTTTGGACTCCAGCTCATACTGGAGCTCCAACATATGTGGCACAGCAGCACTCAGCGGTGGCGTAACTTCATTCAAGCCACGATAGTCCACAGTCAGTCTCCATTCTCCATCTGATTTACGTACAGGCCAGATAGGGCTGTTGAAGGGTGAATGTGTTCTGCTGACCACCCCTTGGCTCTCCAGCTTCCTGATCATTTTATGGATAGGAATCACAGCATCTCGGTTTGTACGATACTGTCGCCTATGTACAGTTGCAGTGGCCATCGGTACTTCTTGATCTTTGACTCGGACTAATCCCACAGCAGAAGGGTCTTCTGAGAGACCAGGAAGAGCAGACAACTGTTTGGACTCTCCTTCAATCACTGTGGCTACACCAAAAGCCCATCGGTACCCCTTCAGGTCCTTAAAGTGTCCTCTTTTTAAATAGTCCATACCAAGGATGCTAGGGGCTTCTGGCCCTGTCACAATGGAATGCTTTTCCCATTGGTCTCCTGTTAGGCTCATGTCAGCCTCTACCACCGACAGGTCCTGAGACCCTCCGGTAACTCCAGAAATAGACACAGTCTCTGAACTCTCATGTTCCGATGGCATTAATGTGCATTGGGCACCAGTATCTACCAAAGCTCGGTATTTCTGAGGATCCGATGTGCCAGGCCATCGAACCCACACAGCCCAGTAAACCCGATTATCATCCTCGTCCCTCTCCTCCTCCTGGCAGGAGGCAGGTCCCCTCTATTGTTGTTCTTGGTCGGAGCATTCTCCATCTGACGTGTGCGATGCTCTGTCAGAGGCTCCTTCATCAGCATGGGAGGAGTTGTTTCTTTTGCGTCTCGGAGATCAATGTTTCTTTTCCGGGGTCTTTGCTTCAACTATGTTGACAGCTTTCTTGCCAGCTACTTTCCGTTTTAATTCTTGCACTCGGGCTTTAAGTATGGAGGTGGGTTCACCGTGCCATTTTTTCATGTTTTCCCCTAGTTCGCGCAGAACAGTCCATAAGACACTACGCTCACTCCCTGTCTTACTCCTGGGGCTACATTCAGAGCAGGTACGCGTTGAGCTGTCTGAACTCACAAAAACATTCAGTACAAGGAATAAAATGAGGATCCAGTAGCAAGAGAATATTGTTTATATTAGATGTACCCAAGCAATGCAGATATCAAGGAATGTTTCTATAACAATGCTCCCGAGAGCCCTGCCAACTTTCTGGGACACTTGCTAGTGTCCTTCGTTTGCCGGCCAATGTACCAATTATCTGTCCTGGGTTGAGCTGGCAAAACGCCAACTGTCCAGGACAGGGTGAAGGGGGTTCCTCCTCCCCCCAACCAGCTAAGGGAAAAAGAAGAGGGAGAGGAAAGAAAAACCTTCAAACCAGGTTTATGCTGAAACTAACTACATGTATTTTTACAGAGAAGAGAATATTAAGAGGATACTACAATATAACACACACACAAGTTATGTATAACAAGAAATAACTTCCCACTCCCCAATTAATACAAAGCCCATTACTCTAAATTCATAAGCACTTCAAAAGACACTCAGGAAGAAAGAGAAATTATAATAACAAAATATTTCTACTTCCCTGAATGCAAACAAAATGCAAGCAGAGGCAACAGAAGCAGGGCCTAGCATAGTAGAGGAGCTGCTAGATGTCTTCCTCTTAGTGCAGCCGTGATGGAACTAACCAAGCCACTCCCACACACTGGATTTTACACCCTTTGAGATGATGTAGTATGGTATGGAATACAATATTATTGGCTGGAAGAAGTCAGCTGTTAGCTAGCTCAGCCCAGCTTAAATCAGCTGACAATCCTAGGCCTAGCTGAACTTTAAAACCTAAATTTAGGCTCACCTGGCTAAACCCATAACAGTTGCCTGCCCCTTCTTCCAAAGTTCCTAAACTCTCTTTTTGTCCTGAGTTTCAGCCAAAGCTGTCTGTTCAGTCAAGCCAGTCTTTTTCCCTGCCAGCTCATTTTTCAGCACATGGGGGCAGCTTTCTCCTGCATCTTTAGGATTTTCTTCTTGAAGAATGTCCAGCCCTCTTGAACTCCTTTGCCCTAAATACTTATCAGAGGAATGCCAGAAAACTGTGAAAATATTCAAAATGTTTGCAGACTGGGGGTCTTATCCAACAGCTAAGCACCATGCAGCCACTCACTCAACCTAACCCCAACACAAGCAGGACAGGTAAAAGAATAGGAAGACCAAGAAAACTGTGGGTCAAGCTAAAGATACTTTAATAAGGAAAGAAGAAAATTAAAGAAAACAAAATCACAATTGATGCAAAAAAAACCACTCACCACCTCCCAAAACCAGATTGATGTTCAGCAAGTCTCTGAGCAATGGCTATGTCTCCGAAAACCCTCTCCTCTCAGTTTTTATTGCTGAACATGACATTGTATGGCACAGAATATTCCTTTGGCCAATTCAGGTCACCTGTCCACGTTGTGTTCCCTCACAGCCTTCATGCCCACCCCCAGACTACTTGCTGTTGGGGTATAGTGGGAAAAAGAAAAAGCTTGGATGCTGTGCAAGCATCTTTCAGCAATAGCCACAACAGTGTTATCAACAGTTTTAGTTACAAATCTGAAATACAGTGCCATGCGGGTTGCTACAAAGAAAATGAACTCCATCCCAGTCATACCCAGTAAACCTTGGTAGTGTTTCAGGGTTATCTTAATTTAAATTAAAATTTTAAATTTGAATTTAATTAAAAGCACTTTCATTCTGACATTCTTGAGTTTAAATTCCATTGATCTTGTGGTGTCATTGTCTATCACAATGAAGTATTATCCCTTAAGCTGACGTAAGCAAACTTACATGCCTCAAGAAAGAATATAATCTAATACAGCTTTTTTGCAGGCTTTGAAGCTATTTTCTTGTCTAAACACCTTCTTATGCTTTTTTAATTATTATTTCTAAGGGGGGAATAAAGTTTATTCTGTAACTTCTGAGATTTTGAGGTATTTTCTATGGTGGTTGAGAGATGGACTAGTGGAAGTACCTCACCTAGCCCCTGCTGCTGCAGTCTGGCTCCAAAAAGGAGATGGCATTGCTTTGTATAACAGCTGATCCCAACAGTTGGTGGGCTGAAGGAGCAGCCACAGGAAACCCCTACAGCCCTATTGAGGGGATGGCAGGTGCCTTGGCTGCACAGCTTTGCTCACCCTAGAGGGAGCAGCCATGAGATAAACCCTAGGCCAAACATCTCTAACTGACTTACTGTGACTCCTGGCCAACACAAATCTTCAGGTATGAACTGATTTGACAGTTAATGTAGTCACCTTGCTCTGGCATATCCACATAATGACTCTCTTCTTTCAAGCCTTTTCTTCCTTCATGAGCAAACTATTATTCATGTTAATCTCAATCTCTTTTACTCTTGCAGGGTGCTGAAGAAAATTCCAAGTATGGTACCACATCTTGGTCAGTAATGACCCCACAGTCCTCCCTAGCATAATGAAGTGTGATTACATATGTGTCATGATTTAACCCCAGACAACAATTAAGTACCACACATCCACTTACTCCCCCCATAGTGAGATTGTTGGGAAAATCTTTAATTGTAACAAATAGCGTTTAGTCTTGCTGATACTGACATCTCAAGAGTCAGAAACAGTTACCAATATGCTCAGTTACAGGGAATGAGAAAGGAGTTATGAAACAAGGTTCTGCCTAATTGTTACAAAATGTGGAATATGTAAAAATTTCTTAAGAAAGGATGTTCTTTGATGTTTGGTCTTTGTAAACTTTCAAGCCTAATCAACAAAAAGGGAGATTTAATCCATGAAACAGATTAGCAGCTAGCTAGCAAGCAAGCTCCAGGTGATGTCCATATGTTAGAAAAACAAATTAAAGTTTAGAGCTTGACATGCTTCAATGATCTCAGACCTGGGGGGGGGAGGCTAACAAAACTTGGGAGGAAATGCAGAACTTATGTGCCACAAGGACATTTGGCAGAACTCCCAGGATAGGGAGGAAACTAGTAAAGCCAACTCTGCAATTGTGCTGAAATCAGCTCCAACTGGGTAAAAGGTAATTCTGGTAGGGGGAGATCTGTGACCACTGACCTGAGAAACCCACAGACCCAAAAGAAGAGAAAGACTGAGCATGCAGACTAATTAGCATGAGAAGCGAGAGAATCATTAACCAATGAGAATACTAATTAATAAGAGAACTATATAACTTGTAACCAATGAACACTAATTCCTTTGTTTGCTAAAATGTATAAATAGTTAAAAGTTTTGATAGTTGGCATGTGCATATTAGGAGGAGTGATCCCCCACACAACCAGTGCTGAAATAAAGTAATGCCTGCTTTCTAATACTGAAATTACAGTGCTAGAGTTTTATTTTCACAACATTTTTGGTGACAGGATGGGGGAGAAAATTGGAAGAGTAAAAGTGAGAAAACT
Source organism: Pithys albifrons albifrons (assembly GCF_047495875.1). Taxonomy (NCBI): domain Eukaryota; kingdom Metazoa; phylum Chordata; class Aves; order Passeriformes; family Thamnophilidae; genus Pithys; species Pithys albifrons. The sequence continues at coordinate 1,204,149 of NC_092483.1, read as the reverse complement.
TGTGGGTTGAGATAAAGACAGTTTAATAAGCAAAGCAAAACAAGGAATTAATTCAGTGGCAGGCAGGTGTTCAGCCATCTCCAGGAAAGCAGGGCTCCATCATGCATAACGGTTACTTGGGGAAGACAGATGCCATAAATTCGAACATCCTCCCCTTCCTTCTTCTTCTCTCAGCTTTATATGCTGAACATGATCTCATATGGTATGGAATATCCCTTTGGTCAGTTGGGGTCAGCTGTCCTGACTGTCTCCTCTCAACTTTTTGTGTACCCTCAGCCTACTCAGTGGTGGGGTGGTGTGAGAAGCAGAAAAGGCCTTGGTTGTGTGTAAGCACTGCTCAGCAATAAAAGAAATATTCCTGAAATATGAACACTGTTTTCAGAACAAATCCAAAACATAGCTTCATACTAGCTACTATGAAGAAAATTAACTAAACCCTAGCCCAAACCAGCATGATATGTAGGAGTCCAAAGAGGACAAAGAAGATAAATTACTTCCTCTTTCCAACACTGTAATTGTGTTGCTCAGAACATAAGTTTTTCACTGAAACAGCCACTACTTTCTTTCCACTCTGGGAACAGGTAGACTCCAGCAGTAGGACTATTTACTTTTTTTTTTTTCTGATCATGAGCCACTTTAAACAAACAGCTTTCTTATTCATCACTTCAAAACAACTCGAGTTAGATATCAAGAGGAAGGAGTGTTCTGCCTCCAGCTGGGGGATGCTTTCCTCATGAAGGCAAGTGTTTTCTGTGCAGCTGCATGCCAAGCCTTCCTAAATATGCCTTAATGCTAACTGTAACTGCATAGGAAGACTAAGAAATGCATACGTGTTTGTTAGGGGGCTCTGATTTTAGACAGGAAAAACCCGAAAAAAAAAATCACAAACCACACCACACTAAACAGTAACGTGTGACTTAGGCCAGGTTTCCTGCTACGCTGGGCACGCCCTGCCCCCTCACACAGGAGCTGCAGCAGGCACCAAGAGCGGCACCCGCCCCAGCGCCCGTTCGCTGCTGCGCCCTGCAGTATCCGGCGCAACTAGGAAGCCGTTGCGCCATGCCCTCCAAGTGGCCCTTCCTGCCGCCATTGTCCCGGCGGCGCCGTCCCCTCCCGACTGTTGCTCCTCCTCCTCCCTGCTCTGTCCCAGGGCGCAGGACTGACATCACGTCCAGGGTTTCCATTCAACTAATGGAGGAGGAGGTTGAGCGGAACGGCAGCGCGATGGCGGTGGTTGGGAGGACATAAGAAACGGCGGCGGAGCAACAGAGCACTTACTCACCAGGGTTCTCCCTGCTCGGTTTGGGGCCCTATTGCTCAAGCCGGTGGGGGCTGCAGGCGAGCCCACCGCGTGGGCCTGTAAGGAGCCGGCGGCCCAGACCTTGTGGCGGCCGCAGGAGCAGCCTCCGACCTTAGGTTGCAGCACAGACCTCCTCGTGGGGTGTAGCGCCGTCTCAGACCAGAGCAGCCCTAGGAAAGCCAAGGCGGGCACGCACACACGCAGGTAGGCAGAGGCCCGCCATGGCTCCTTTCCTTTGCCCTGGTCCTCAGTTGCGCGGTGGTTGTCGCTTTCGAAGATGAATGGAGGCGACTGGCGTTGAGAAGAAGAGGTTGGATGCCCAGCGTGCCGCTGGGTCCCTGGATCCGGTCGCTGTTTTCTGAAGAGGGAGGGAGAGAGCTGTGAGAGCTGAGGCGGGCAGTCGGGATTGAGCCTCTTTCGCTGGGTCCTGCGGGGGGAGTGTGACGAACCGGCTGGGAGGCCTTCGCTCTTCTCTAGCCATGGGGGGGGGGCGCTGGGAGGGGCGAGCAGGGAAGACAGTGGCAGCCTTGGCAATACTTCCGGGGAGCCTTGGCCAGGAGCGGCGCCTGTGCGGGTCGCGCCACCAGCAGAGGGCCGTTTTCGGGGGCGGGAGGTGAACTCGCGAGAGGTAGGGAGGAAGCACTGGCCTAGGCTCTCCTCGGGAGCGGTCGGTCACGGGAGGCCGCGAGAGCGCGGTGCGGGTGGTCGGGCAGGATCGGCGCGGAGCAGGGAGTGGCTGACAAGGAGAGTTTCATGGCCACTAAAGATCTTTCCTGGGGCCCAGAGAGTGCAGGTCCCGGAAGCGGCAGAGTGTTCGCACCCTGGGCCTGGGAGGGCAGATAGCGCGGATCTTGGCCTCGTTGGGCAGCCAGCGGCCGATCCGTGAGGAACCACCAAGCTGCCTGGCTCGTCGCCGCGGGGGTCCTAGTCTCGTTTCGCGGCTTCTCTGGGGTTACAGGGCTCTTTCCTATAACTTTTCTTCCGTCATTGTCTTTGTTTACTATTTGGAGTGGCCCTGGTGTCTGAGATAGTGTCACAGCACAGGGCTTTTTCCATCCCGCAGCGAGGCGGCCCCGCCTCCATAATGAGCTGTACGTTGGGCTGTATTAAAGAGCACCTCGGGGCCGGCAACCTGCAGGCGAGCCCCTACTCGCTTTCACACAACTAAATCTGTGAGAGGCGTTGCTCTTTAGCTTATTAACAATGAGTTCATATTTGCATTCCATTTAAAGTGAATCTAAACTTTTCCTAGGTGCATCTGACATGGTAGAGATCTGATTTAAGATGTTCCTGTGTATTAAATAACGATCACTCAATCTGTGGCATCTTGTTAGCTTGATGTAGTTGAGCCATTTTTTAAACTACCCCCAACAGAATGTAAACTTTATGTCTGTCTAGAACTGCTTCCGATATGTGTTTTGTGCCAAAATGATTTTGCTAATCAGATCTTAGAGCATTAATAGTCATAATTTTTATTTATGTATTTCAGGAAACTGTTTTCCTTAAAAAGTAAGATCAGGTTGTTCTTAAGACAGGACTATGGCACACCAAAAGCTATTTTCAATTAAAAAGAAGGTGCCAAATGTGATAGATACTCCCTTTCGGTGGTGTTATGACAGGATAGGTTATTTTCAGTATGTTTCAGTTGCAACCATCAAATATTTCAAATTATGTCAACATTTTCCTTTACTATTTTAGGCAATTTGGGAAAAATCTTGCAGAGAACAGTTGAGTAAAAAAATCACCTGGAAAACAGAGTACCAAGAAGTAACTTCTTGATATCTGCCTTCTAACCTGAGTGGACTTCTATTTATCTTTTAAACTTCTTAATATTTACAATGAATGGGCACAGTGATGAAGACATTGTAAGAAACAGTAGTGGAGAGTCAAGGTAAGCACGTTCAGTCCTTGGTTACATATTCTCCTTTATTTTGTTTTTTTTAGAACTGCTTTATGTTTTAACTTTGTGCCAAAGCTTCCTGGTGAGCAAGTGGACTGACCATGCTTTTTTACAGATGCTTAATCTGCTTGTTAGAATCAGTTAGTTTCATTTAATGACTGTAACAATCATGTATATACCTTACATAATAGAATTTTAATTCTGTTTAAGCTCTATCAGCATCACTTTTTTCCTCAAAAGTTGTCTGAAGTGTCAAAAGCTTAAACAGATTAGATTGAAATGATAAAGTAAAGCTCATGTCTATCTATAGAGTACATGGCATGCATACATAATACGTGCTATATAACCCCCAAACTATGCTATCTCTAAAGTTGTAACAGTGGACTGTTAATTCCAGGGAGGCTTTCTTTTTTTTTTTTAATTTTTATTGAGTTGTCAAAGCAGTATAATGGAAAGTGTTAACTTCATGTTTGTTTTCCAAAGTGAAAGTACAGTTTCCCCAGCTATTTTCTTAATTAAAAAACAATCTGCTCCTCTAATGTTGATTACTGATGTTCTAGGATGTGTAGAGGGTTCACTTGGTTGGAAAAGCCTGGTTAGAACTTCCCTGCTGCAAGATAAGGATAACAGTGAACTTGTAGGGGTGGAATTGAATTCTTATTCTAGAACACTGCTAAGTTGAACAAGTATCTACTGCGCTAAGAAATTAATATTTCTAAAACTGGGAATATGATGAATGCTTCAGATTTAAGAAGGCAAGGCAAACTTACAAATAGAAGCTGTTGTGATCATGCTGTTAGTCTACCCATCTGTTTTGTCTGTCTCCTCCTTTTTCTGATCACAGCCTGTTGAACCTGTTAGTTGATTTCATGAGTCAGAGGTCATAAAGAAAACTGAGTTCTGTGGGCTTTAGGAAAAGAGCCAGTTGGGTAGAGGGGATAGATTAAATTATTGGCCCAAGTGAAAAAAAACCAAGAAGATAATGACCAGCTGATCATTCAGCACATGCTGGCCAGTAAGCCAGCATGTAGCATAGTGAGTAATGGGGTGGGAGGAAGGGGGAAAAGAGAAGTGTTTAGGTAATATTAGGTGTAAATTTGTAGGAAACCTATGAACAGTAAAACTAAAGAAACTTAAAAAAATACAAAAAAGTTGTTAATGTCAAGCTTTGATGTTATACCTAGAAATATTCTAGAAAGTTAGTATGCTCCTGAATCTTGTGAATAATTTGTAAGCTTTTTTTGTTGCTAGATTTCTACTTCTAGTAAAGATGGTACTTATTTAATTAGTAAACAAATTTTGTATTTCTTCTAGTAAGTGGCAAAATATTCTGGATTACTTAAAATGAAAAAAATACCCAAACCAACCAAACAACTCCACCAAAAACAAAACCAAAAAAACCCCAACCCAACCAAACAATAAGCCTTGTCAATTGAGTAGAGGAACATGAACAAAATAAAGCAGTGTGACCAAAGCTAGTTTTCTGAACTTTTAGAGAGCTTTAACTAAGCCTCCCCAATAAACATTAACTTACTGGGGACAACTCTGATGACTTTGTATTTAGTAAGTTTTTTTAGTACTTCAAATAAGCCACCAAGCTAATGTAGGAATAATATTGCATATCAAACTATGACCACTTGTAAATAACAGTATATCAAAGTTACTCAAAAGCTGTAGCAATTCTCAAGACTAAACCAACTAAATATCAAAAAAGCATTCAGACAACTTTATTATAAGCAAATATCAGGAAAATGCAAATTACTTAAAACATGATAGTTACCTGTGAAGTAAGACTTTGTTTTGTATCTTAAATGTGCTGCTGAGCACAATTTAAAGCTATAAAGAAGTTTTAAAATTTTAAACTTTTTTCCCTTATGCTTGTATCAGTCATTAACCCTGTAGCCTAATTCAGACAGATCCTGGAAAACCTATTTGTGTGCTTGCCATTTGCTATCAGGAAACTCTTGAATAGACCTTACATCTCTGTAGGTCAAAAAAGGTGTACTCAGTAAAACTTAACTGGAAAGCAGGTGTCTGGGGTGCAATTGTACTTCCTTTTTCCAGGAAGCAGAAAGTGGCTTCTTGCATCAAGGTCCCTTACCATTTTTTATGTTGTGCTGGTTTAAAGGTAAACCAACAGCAGAAACAAGCCCACCACAAGAGAGATTATAAATCAGAGTTACAATTTAATGAAAATATTACAATAAATGCAATAGCACAAAGAGAAAATGGTTTTAACCCACAAAACCCAGAAGTGTAACACAGCACCCTGGGGCACAAACACAATGGGGTTTGTTGGCCCCTGTGCTGAGACCCATGTGGTTCCCCTGACTCCAAAGTAGAGAAGGTGAAAAACTTGGTACAGATGACAGTCACAGCCTGGCCGAGAAGAGTGGTCTCCTCCCATTGAGGTTCTGGTCCTCCTCTGGATCCAACAAGAGGTTCCCCAAGTCCTCAAACCCCCAAGATTATATCCCCTCAGGTCCAGGTGGGAGCACCCAGTACCTCCCCCAGGGCAGGGAGTTACACAATGAGTAATCTGACTCTGATGAGTCATGGGGTATTTGGAATAATTGATAGCCAATTAGCAGACACACCCCCTCAGGCTGGGTGTGAAGGTGCTAAGGACTCCCTGAAGGGAAGTTATCACAACTCTTATCTCCAAGGTGTCTTTCACACCCAGCTCATACCCTGAGGAGTCGGGTGTGCCCTGGGCAGCTGCTGCAAATGGTCCATTGTTAACACTTCTTGGGAAATGAATAGAAGGTGTAGAATACATAGCTTTGGTCACACCCACACAGTGAGAAACTGATCCCACCTGGTGAACTAGGACATATGTTCTTAAAAGCTGATGTTAATACAAGACACTAATTTCTGTGGATTGAATTTGCTTTGTTTATTTAATAATCTGTGGACCACAAAAAATAATTAAGTAAAGCCAGCTCTTTGTTAGCAGGCTTGAATTTACTGTATAAACTCGTACCTTCCACAGAAGATTAAAAAGATAAATTGAAAGCCACTATTCTAAGTTCCTTCTTTCAAGAAACCTAAGTGGGAGTTAAAAGAAAGATTCCACAAATATAATTGCGGAAGTATTTTCATCTATTGGTTTCTTTTTGGTAGAAGTAGGTAATACAAATTAGGAAAAAAGGAAAAAGTGCATATGTAGAGAGAGAGTTAATTTGGTTTATGTGGTGAGGTTTTGGTAGTGAGGAGACTGTAGGAGCAGCCTCCATCAGAAGAGACTAGGGGCTGCTGCTGTGCTGGGCAAAACCAGTTCCAACTGGCTCCAAAATAGATCTGCCACTGGCCAAACAGGAACCAGTGAAGCTGGGGAGAACATTTAAGAAAGGAGGAAATGCTGTACATCAGAGTGTGTGTGAGGGGAGGAATGAGGGGGAAAATGCAAGAGAGAGAGCTTTGCAGACACCTAGGTCAGTGATGGAGGAGTAGGAGGTATTCCAGGCGTTGGAACAGAGATTTCCCTACAGCCTGTGGAGCAGACCTCTCTAGAGCAGATATCCACCCTACAGCTCATGGAGGGCTCCACGCCAGAGCAGGTGGATGTGCCCTGAAGGAAGCTACAGCCTCTAGAGATTGTACCTTCAGAGAGGAGGAGGTTTTCTGTCAGGAATTGCAGCCCCTAGGCGACCCACACTCCACTGAAGGACTGATTCATGCTGGAGCAGTTTGTGAAGGACTGTCCTGTGGGAGAGATCCTATGTTGGAGCAGGAGAAAAGTGTGAGGAGGAAGGAGTGGCAGATAAGCTCTTGAGAACGGACTGCAACCTCCCATTCCACAGGGGAGTTGGAACTAGAAGATTTCTAAGGTCCCTTCCAACCAAAACCATTCTGTGATTTTCTCCCCGTCCCTGAAATGGGGAGGAAGAGGTATAAAGTTGGAAATGAAGGAGTGAAAGTAGCCTGGGAAGAAGGGGGTTGGGGGGAAGAAAGTGTTTTAGTTTTGTCTTTGTGTCTGTCGCTCAGCTCAAGTCATCTGACAATTTCAGGCCTAATCTGAACTTTAAAGCCTAACTTCTTGGCCTACTTGGCTAAACCCATAACAGTGTCTCACCATTCTACTTTATTTTTAATTGACAAGAAATGAATTTGAGTTGTCGGTCTAAGTCAGGAAAAGGGAATCAAGTTCATGCTTCAGAATAGATGAGGACAGGAAATAACACTTCTTGGTAGCCTGAACTTAATACTCTTTGTTCCCTTTGCTTTATATTAGTGGTGATTAATAAGATGAATGTCTTTTACACATCTAAATCAGATTGAGTACTTCAATTTCCTTTAATAAAAAAAAAGCCCACTTGAATTGTATTTGCCTAAATAAACTTACCTATGAACTTTCAGTTTTAAGAGTTTGGCATTTAGTGTCTGTTACTTCTATTCATTCTGAAAGGAGCTCTTCAAATACATGACCTTCCTTGGACCTCTGGTTTATTAAAACAGGGTAAACTGTCATCTCAGATGCTTTTCAAAGACTTTGCTGAAATTAATCTTTTCTGGTTTTAATGGGTTAAATTTTATTTTGCTCAAATTGATGTTCTGTTTCCTGTTGTTTTTAAATTGGAGGATTGTTAAGGCAGTTTAGTGTAAGGAATGCCCTCTAAATCATCAGTGATAAATTATCTTCTCTTTGGTCCTTTATCAAACTAGACCTTATACAGTAGTCTAAATGCTCTAACAGTGCTTTTGCAGCATAGCTTGTGTAACTGTCTGTCTTGAAGTTTCTCTTCCTAGTGCCTTATATAAATTAGCCGACTGTTCCTAGTTGTGTGTTCTGATCGGGGGACCTTGTTTTAAGAAGTAAACTAGTGAGGCTAAACCTAAGGCTACTGAAAAGAACTAGTGACTCTGTGACAATACTTGTTTTTAATGTTTGTCAGTGATGTTTTTCTTTAAGTCTGTCTCTCCTGTCATCTCCCCAAAGCATACTCTGATTTTATTCCATAGATATTTGTCACAAATGAGTGTTTTAGGTCACTCAAAGAATCACTGGCAAAGCTATCAGCAAAAGCAGGTTTAATATAAAAATGAAAGCATGACAAAGTTCATTGGCAAGGTTCACTCTACTATTTACTAGATGGTTAAAGCACACAGAGAAAAATTGGACTAAAATATAAAATCAATCTAAGGCTAAAATGGACAAAAAACATCTACATAGAGGCTAGGGATGGAAAAGAGTAAGGATATAAAGGAATAAGGAAGACCCTCCTGTTGAGTCACAGGGTTCAGAGTGGACCACCTTGCCAAACTGAGCCTCAGACTTGACCAACAGTTTAGGCCTAAAGGTTTTAACTACTTAAACTTAACAGCACTTAATAGCCTAATTTAAACAATTTAACAAGAGATTCTATTGAACTTACTATAAACACAACAGGTACTCACTTATGCACATGCACAGGCCCACACTTGCACACAGACATGCACACCCGTGACCAGGGATGTAACGGCTTTTATAACTTCTCCAGCAATTAACATATGAGATATCTATAACCAACCATGACTCTCATTTCCTTCTGTGCCCCACCCATAGGGGTCTTCAGAACTGCCCCTTGGAGAAGTTCCAGAACCTCCAGGCCTTCTTGTGTTTTGTCTTCACGCTATCTACAGGTGGTTTCTCACAAACACCACGGCCTTGGCAGGGCATGAGAAAGCTCACAATCTGTGAGAAAGAGCTTTAGTAACTTCTAATACCACCTCACCTAATATGTGAGCAACTCAGGAGAATCCATGTAAGTTATATAATCCAAAAAAATCTACAAAATATACTAAAATCTGTAGGTATCAGCCTAACTGAGCATTTCTGAGATCATAATGCAACTGAAGGAGGGAGGGGAAGCACTACCAAAATTGGGGTTTGAAAAATTAACATGTAACAATTATGTCTTGATACTCACAGTATCTTGCTTTTCTTGCAAAATAGTTTGAAAATAAATATTGCTTTTGTGGATCTCTCTTCAGTTGCTCTTGACTATATCAATAATATCCACAGACAGTATCAAACTTTCATACCAAATCAGATTTCACATCTGCTGCTGTACAAATGCAACTATTTGACTCAAGGGCTAGGGGTGTGAGAAGTTTCTTTACTACATATCCTGGAAGATGTTCTTTGTAGACTTTACATTGGTTTGCCAACATACATGAAATGATAATTTTTCATGTAGAAATCCCATACTGAGAGCATGCTATTCACTCAGTATATATTCCTTCATGCCTACTACAGGTTAGCACTGTCAGTTAACTTCGGCATCACTGCAGTGATTTGTTTGCATAGTAGTCTCACTTCAGTAGGTCGGAAGAGGCCATTCTTGCTTTATCCGTCACTTTTGCTTCTTTTTTTCATGGTTCTGTGATGCTCCTGTAACTGTTTTGTACAGTCTCATGCATTCCTGTCTCTGTTTAGTGTTGTTGGTTTTGAGTTTGGTTGTTTTGTTTGTGGGTTTTTTCCAATTGAACAAAGTACAGTCTATGTAATGTATGGTTTCTTATTCAAGAATATATTTTATCAAATAATGCTGTTTTAATTTTACTGGGTTTTATATATATGATATATAAACATATGATATATAAACAATATAAACATTATTTGAAGCACAGAGAGGAAGGCTTATAGGTTCTAATTTAGGCTTAGGTGTCTGAAGATTGCCTTCTACCTTCTAATTTCAGGCAGGCTTTTTTGAGAGGGGAAAAAAAAGGCTGGTTGTGCTGTACTCAAACTCTCTCTTTTAAGCTACTTTAGGTGTCCACAACAGGATAAGTGTGGTGTCCTCTTTCACCTTTTGCTGAACTGTTTCAAGAAAAGCATCTAAAGAAAAGGCACTGACCCTGGACTGTACAGAAGAGATGGGGGCAATAGATGAAGTACTTTGCTTGTCCTCTTATGTAAGATGACCTCTGAAGAGCAGAGGATCAGAATTGCTGTTCCTGAGATTATATTTATGTAACAGCACTGGGTAGCAGGTAATTATGACAGCATTCTGAGTATTTGGTTGAAGAAATATTTGAGTTTTAATGTTCCTTGCATCCTAAAGCTAGAGATACAATACCAGAATCTCAGTAATTAGTAGTACCACTTCAAGGGATTAATCTTGTAGAGGTCAGTGGGGCTATTTTGTGTTAATAGGCATTACTCATTGTGAGAAAAGTTAGACAAATTATGGACCTGTTGTGGTTTAACCGCAGCTGGCAACTAAGCCCCATGCAGCCGCTCACTCGCTACCCACTCAGTGGGATGGGGGAGAGAACCCGAAGAGTAAAAGTGAAAAAACTCATGGGTTGAGGTAAATACAGTTTAATAGGGAAAGCAAAAGCTATGTGCACAAACAAAGCAAACCAAGGAATTCATTCACCACTTCCCATTAGCAGGCAGGTGTTCAGCCATTTCCTGGAAAGCAGGGCTCCATCACACCTAATGGTGACTTGGCAAAATGCCATCACTCTGAGCATCCCCTGCTTTCTCCTTCTTCCCTCAGCTTTATATGCTGAACATGATGTCATGTGGTATGGAATATCCCTTTGGTCAGTTGGGGTCAGCTGTCCTGGCTGTGTCCCCTTCAACTTCTTGTGCATCCCCAGCCTACTCAATGGTGGGGTGGTGTGAGAAGCAGGAAAGGCCTTGAGTCTGTGTAAGCACTACTCAGCAGTAGGGAAAACATCCCTCTGTTATCAACATTGTTTTTAGTACAAATCCAAACCATATCCCCATATTGGCTACTATGAAGAAAAATAACTCTATCCCATCCAAAACCAGCACACTCTCCACCCCTTCCTTATTCCATACCATTTATATCATGCTTAGGTCCCACACTATCCAATATATCCTCATTAACCACCACCTCCCTTTCCATCCTTTGATACAATACACAAATATCATTCCCTTAGTCTATGGACCACCCCTGCAAAATGTCCATAAATGTCCACTGATTTCATTTAGTCCATGACTTTGGGCTCCATCTGTTATGGTGGTCACTCGGGACAGGAGAAGTTGATATGTTGGGTGCAGTTACTGGGCACCAAAGCCAGGTCAGGTCAGGTCACTGATGCACTGCTTCTTGTAAGGCTTCTCCTCCATTGAGTCAGGTGGTTCCTGCTATAGTAATTCCCATAACAGGTGACTCAAATCATTGGTTGCAACATTTTAAATGTATTTCTGCTACAATCTCCATCACTGGTCCCTTTGGACCACTTCCTAGGCTTTAATATTGCAATCAACTCCTCCCCTTTCCCCTGCTCTGGCTTGGACTTATCCACAGACTGCAGTACCTTAGGGGTGTACCTGCTCCAGCATAGCCTTCCTTACCCATGGTTTCAGGCCTTCCAGGGGTGTACCTGCTCTTTTGTGGGCTCATGCATGGCTACATGCTTTGAGGTGCTCCAGAGAGCAATGGTATCTACCCAGCAGAAAGCCATGGCCTCTCTAAGCTCTGCACCCACCATGACAGACACAGCTGCCCTAATAGAGCTCCAGTGGGAAGATGTGTCAGGCTGCAGGGTGTACCCTGCTCTTATGCCAGTACCAGATGTCAGTAGTGAGCACACCTGTGGGAGGTGCAGCTAGGTAGAGAAACTCCTCCACTTAGTGGCAGAGCTCTAGCAGGAAGTGAGTAGGCTGAGGAGTATCAGGGAGTGTGTGTGTGAGAGAGAGAGAGAGAGAGAGAGAGAGAGACTACTGGAATCACACCCTACCTTCCCTGCGTCAGGCCTGACCCGCAGACAAGGTATGTGATATGGAGGACTCCCTATCCTCTCTCCTCCCAACTGAACATGGTGACATAAGGGATAGGGGCCAATGGAGATAAGTGCCTGCCTGGCACAGAAGGCATGTCTCCTCTGTGACTGCCCCACTTTCCCAGGTGCCCTGGCATAATAGATATGAGACTGCAAGTGGAGCTGAATAATAATGAGGACAGTAGTTCATCTAGCATGGAGGTGTCACTGAGGTTGTCGCCCTATGCCCTGCATCAAAACTGCTTCCATAAAGAAAACAGGTTGTTGTTGTAGGAGACTCTCTTGTGAAAGGAACAGAAGATCCCATATGCAGACCAGACCCACTTGGGGAAGTCTTCTGCCTTCCTGGGACCCAGGTTAAAGATGTGAAGAGAAAGCTTCCTTCCCTGGTATGGCCTTCAGATTATTATCCATTATTGATTTTTTTCAGGTAGGCAGCGGGGAAGTTGCAACAAGAAGTCCAAGGGCAATCAAGAGAGACTTCAGGGCCTTGGGATGACTTGTTAAAGGATCAGGAGCACAAGTAATATTCTCCTCCATCCTTCCAGCCACAAGGAATAATGAAGGAAGAAACAGGAAGATCGAGCAGATCAATACCTGGCTCCAAGCCTAGTGTCACTGGCAGAATTATGAGTTCTTAGATCATGGGTTTGTCTGCATGACACCACGTCTGAGTGCAACAGATGGGGTACTATTTTGCCAGGGGATGAGGCTCAGCACAAGAAACACAGACACCAACTTTAAAGAATAATTGTATAAATTTGCTATAATGCAAAACAGCAAAGAATTACAAAAGAAGCAAAGAATTATAAAAGGATAAGCTTAGCAATGCACCTAATCATTACTACAAAGAGTGTCTATAGTGATTAAGAAAGATGCATCACCAGTCACCCTTTAATACATTACCATCAGCATCATCCAGACCCATACGTCAGCTGGGGAGCCCCTGATCACAGTGAAGGGTTGGAGAACCACTCCCAGTAACTGGGAAATCCTACACAGTGCGTCCACTTGTAGGTGAGGTCTCTGTCTTTGCTGTGAAAAGGGTCCAGCTTTTATATTGTTAAACAAACAAGCTTACATAATCACTTAGTGCAGAAAAACATCTGGCTTCCTTCTCTCCTTGGGTTTCACTCAAAGCCTGGCCAGGGCTCAGAGTAAAATCAAGAGGGTCAATTTTGACCATCTACTGTGAAACAAGGCCAGCCATCTACTTCCATGAACTTGACTAGTCTCTAAATACAGAAAGATAGATACATTCAGATCTCATTAATGAGCAGATACTAATCTTCACTAATAAGCAGATACCAATATATCTTACTAACAAGCATACATGTTTACACAGGTGTAATCTTATTATCGTATTTTACTGAGGATTATACAGAATTTTGGCTAATAAGCAGATACATGGCTAAATATAACATTAGGTTGGAAGGTTCATCTAGAGGTCGACTCTGGCTCAGGGCCTGTTGTTCAGGCTTCAGCACTTGAGGTACACCTGTCTCAAAGGGGGGAAAAGATCTTTGCATAGGAGTTAGCAGGACTCATTGAGAGCTTTAATCCAGATTGAAGGGGGGAAGGGATAAACCCAGGCTATCTAGAGATAAGCCTGGAGGCAGCATGCCAGTGTTTGAGGAACTAGTGAGGTCCTTTGGTCTGCTGTCTTAGTGGAGGTAGGGGACGGAGATCCACATGGCAGCAAACACAAGGGTTATTGATGTGTTATAAACTACAGATGCACCTGAGAATGGCCACATAGGAATTAGGGCTTCTGCCCCCCCCCCCCCCCCCAAAAAAAAAAACAGTGTCAGGATCAATGGCCCAACTGAAGTGCACCTACACCAATGCACATAGCATGGGAGGCAAACAGGAGGAGCTGGAAAGCCATTGTACAGCTGGAAAACTATGACATAGTTGCCATCATGAAGATGTGATGGGATGACTTGCATGACTAGAGTGCTGCAATGGATGGCTGTAAACACTTTGGAAGGGATAGGCAAGGAAGGAGAGATGGTGGGGTAGCCCTCTATGTTAGGGAGTGTTTTGATTGTCTAGAGCTTAATGATGGCACTGATAGGGTTGAGTTTTTAAGTGTCAGTATTAAGGGGAAAGCCAAAAAGGCAGATATCCCGGTGGGAGTCTGTTATAGGATGGAGAGGCAGATGAAATATGCTATAAACAGCTGGGATAAGTCTGAGGATCACTAGCTCTTGTTCTCATGTGGAATTCTAACTTACCAGATGTCTGCTGGAAATACAATACAGCAAAGAGGAAACAGTGTAGGAGGTACCTGGAGTGTGTGGAAGAGAACTTCCTGACACAATCAGTGAGTGAGCCAATTAGGAAGGCACCCCACTGGACCTGTTGTTTGTGAACACAGGACGACTTGTGGGTGATGTGATGGTTGGAGGCTGTCTTGGGCACAGCAATCACAAAATGATAAAGAGTTTTATGATTCTTGGAGAAGTAAGGATGGGGATCAGCAGAACTGCCACCTTCGACTTGCAGAGGGCAGGCTTTGTGCTGTTTAGGGGCCTGATTGACAGTCCCTTGGGAGGCAGTCCTGAAGGGCAGAGGAGTCCAGGAAGGCTGAACATTCTTGAAGGAAATCTTAAAGACTCAGGAGCAGGCCATTCCTATGTTCTGAAAGCCGTCGGGGAAGAAGACCATCCTGGCTGAACAGACAGCTTTGGCTGAACTCTGGGAAAAAAAAAAGAGTTTATGACCTTTGGAAGAAGAGGCAGGGAATTCAGGAGGACTACAAGGATGTTGTGAGGTTATGCAGGGAGAAAATTGAAAAGGCCAAAGCCTAACTAGAACTTAATCTGGCCACTGCCATAAAAAGCAACACAAAGCATTTCTATAAATACATCTGTAGGGGTTAACTCAGCAGGTCTGTGGACCCCCTAATGTTTGAGGAATTGATATGGAGCAGGTCAGAGTGTATTCTTGAATGAAAGCAGTTTGCAGTGCACCCCTAAAGGGGAAGAAACCACCTGCAGAATGCAGGAGACCTTTTGGCCAGTAGAATTCTTCCATGTATGTTTGGCTGAGCTGACTGATCAATTATGGGATGACACGGTGTGTGAGAAAGTAGATAAAAGTAAAGTTGTAACTAAGAATAAAGTCCTTTATCCTCAGTGTAAGCTTTCTGGTCTAACTGCTGCCTGAGTTGTCTCTGCCTCCTTGACTGCCGCTAATCTACCTTACCTCAAGAAAGGGTGACCCCCACATACATCAGCAACAAAAGGAGGGCTAAGGAGAATCTCCATCTTTTATTGGATGCAAGGGGAAACATAGTGACAAAGGATGAGGAAAAGGCTGAGGTACTTAATACCTTCTTTGTCTCAGTCTTTAATAGTAAGACCAGTTGTTCTCTAGGTACTCAGCTCCCTGACAGGGATGGGGAGCAGAATGAAGTCACCATAGTCCAAGGGGAAATGGTCAGTGACCTGCTACACTACTTGTCTATGGGGCCAGATGGCATCCATCCAAGAGTACTGAGTGAGCTGGCAGAAGAGCTCACCAAGCCACTTTCAGCCATTTATCAGCAGTCCTGGCTATCTGGGGAGGTCTCAGTTGACTGGAAAGTAGCAAATATGATGCTCATCTACAAGAAGAGCCAAAAGATCCAGGGAACTACAGACCTGTCAGTCTTACCTTACTGCTGGGGAAGGTAATAGAGCAGATCATCTTGAGTGCTGTCTTGTCAGATGCAACCAGGTGATCAGGCCCGGACAGCATGGGTTTATGAAAAGCAGGTCCTGCTTGATTAACCTGGTCTCCTTTGACAGGGTGACCCACTTAGTGGATGAGGGAAAGACTGTGGATGTTGTCTACCTGTACTTTAATAAAGCCTTTGACACTGTTTGCCACAGCATTCCCCTGGAGAAACTGGCTGCTCAATGGCTTGGATGGGTGTACACTGGGTAGAAAACTGGGTGGATGGTCAGGCCCAGAGAGTTGTGGTGAAGGGAGTTACATCCAGTTGGTGGCTGGCTACCAATGGTGTTCCCCAGGGATCAGTATTGGGGACAGTCCTGTTTAATATCTTTATCAATGATCTCGATGATGGGATCAAGTGCACCCTCAGTAAATTTGCAGATGACACCAAGTTGGGCAGTAGTGTTGATCTGCTTGAATGTAGCAAGGTTCTACAGAGGAATCTGGACAGGCTGGATTGATGGGCTGAGGCCGATGGTATGAGGTTCAACAAGGCCAAGTGCCAGGTCCTGCACTTGGGTCACAATAACTCCTTGCAACACTACAGATAT
The DNA here is from genome assembly GCF_047495875.1 of Pithys albifrons albifrons. Lineage (NCBI taxonomy): Eukaryota > Metazoa > Chordata > Aves > Passeriformes > Thamnophilidae > Pithys > Pithys albifrons. The sequence continues at coordinate 1,187,933 of NC_092483.1, read as the reverse complement.
AGGGAAGAGTGGCTGGAAAGCTGCCTGGTGGAACTGGACCTGGGAGTGTTGGTCAACAGCTGGCTGAATGTGAGACAGCAGTGTGCCCAGGTGGCCAAGGCCAATGGCATCCTGGTTTGTAGCAGACAGTGTGACCAGCTGGCCTAGAGAAGTGATCATTCCCCTGTACTCAACACTAGTGAGGCCACACCTTGAATCCTGTGTTTAGTTTTGGGCCCCTCACTACAAGAAATACATGGAGGTGCTGGAGCATGTCCAGAGAAGGACAATGAAGCTGGTGAAGGGTCTGGAGGACAAATCTTATGAGGAGAAGCTGAGGGACCTGGGAGTGTTTAGCCTGGAGAAAAGGAGGGGCAGGGGAGACCTTATCACTCTCTACAACTACCTGAAAGGAGGTTGTAACAAGGAGGGTGTTGGTCTCTATTCCCTAGTAACAATTGACAGGATGAGAGGAAATGGCCTCAAGTTCTGTCAGAGGAGGTTTAAATTGGATATTAGAAAAAATTTCTTCACTGAAAGGTTTGTCAAGCATTGGAAGAGGCTGCATAGGGAAGTGGTTGAGTCATCATCCCTGGAGGTATTTAAAAGACCTGTAGATGTGGCCCTTAGGGACATGGTTTAGTGGCAGACTTGGCAGTGCTGGGTTAATGGCTGGACTGAATGATTTTTGAAGTCTTTTCCAACCTAAATGTTTATAATTCTAGGAAAAAGCAGCCACTAATGAGCAGTAGACTAATATACAGTGAGGCAAACAAGCACCATAGCAAGCACAGGATCCTGTCAATTAATAGCTAAACAGCAATAACAGCTATAAATTCTGTCTAGCACATCCTAGTCAATCTGTCATTATCACAAACCCTTCAAGCCAAAAAGGTGCCAAAAAGGACTGTCATGGTTTAACCCTAGGTGGCAAGCAAGCACCACACAGCTACTCACTCACTTCCCCCTGGAATGGGGGATTCAATCAGAAGGGTAAAAGTGAGAAAACTTGTGGGTTGAGATAAAGACAGTTTAATAGGGAAAGAAAAGCCATGCACACAAGCAAAGCAAAACAAGGAATGCATTCACTTCCCATGAGCAGGCAGGTGTTAAGCTATCCCCAGGAAAGCAGAACTCCATTATGAGTAATGGAGACTTGGGAATATAGAACACCATCATTCTGAATGTCCTCCCTTCCTCCAGCTTTATCTGCTGAGCATGATGTCATACAGTATGAAATATTCCTTTGGTCAGTTGGGGTCAGCTGTCCTGGCTGTGTCCCCTTCAACTTCTTGTGCACTCACACTGGCAGGGTGGTACTAGAAGCAGAAAAGGCCTTGACTCTGTGTAAGCACTTCTTAGCAATGACAAATATATTGCTGAATTATCAGCACTGTTTTGGTCACAAATCCAAAACATAGCTTCATATTAGCTACTATGAGGGCAATTACCCCAGCCAAAACCAACACAGGTCCCTAGCTGGACAGCATCAGGTAATATTTAAAGCTCTTCAGTTAGAAGAGGAATTGCTTGTATGCTACACCACAGATAATGCAGGGAAAATCAAAGAAGCCCACGGGCAAAGGAGGAAAAAAATGTGACAAGGATGTTAAAATAGGACTACCTCACAGCTATTGTTTCCATGGATTTACCATTTAAATGCCTATATTATAGAACTTAAATTCTGAGTCTTTTAATAAAAGGATGAAAGGAAACAGTCTTGCTATCATGAAAATATGTTGTGTTTTTCTGGGGGGGGATGTGTTTTCTCTTCCCGTAATGGAACAGCTGTTTTAAAAATCAAATTTTGGTATAGCCTGAAATGCTTTCTCTTGCAGCTTGGTTAGCAATGATAACTTGCAGTGATTATTTCTAGAAAATGTAGATGATGTCTTAAACTGTATATATTTTCGACCTCAAGGAGGATTAAACCTCTTTCTGGCATGCTGTTGATAGAAGTTGTTGGATTGCTTGTCTTTTAAGTTCTCAAAAGAATGTGAACTTTTCTCAAGCTCATTATGATTGGCTTTGCCCTATAATAGCTATTACAGTATTCATTTTAGTGGATCAAGAAAATGTCATCTGAGCTGCTAGAAATGTGTATAAACATATATCTTGTATGGTTTTTTCCTACAAGCTTTAAAAGCTCAAACAATTAGATTTTTAAAGTTATGGCAAACAGGTTCTCTGAACTTAGAGCGATGCTGACAGATGGTGTAGTGTAATTAGTTCTAGAGTACCTTTGGTTTCTTAGGTTTGGGTTTGTTTTTGGTTTTTTTTGCTACGTCAATAATCTTCCTTAAAGAAAGGCGAAAAGGTATTAGACTGCGTAGCATTTTAAGCACTTGGAAAAGCAACTGAAGTCTTGTGATGATGCACTGTGGAATGTTTATGCATGTACTAAAACTGAAAAAAACCACCAAAAGAAAAACCCATTACATCTTAAATTTATTTCTTTATTTTTCCTAAATTCTGTATTGTTTTGAACTGGTTTATACTTTGTTTCAGGACAGGAGTCTTGAGAAATATTGATCTGTTCATTTGCGCTCACTTGTTACACTGTTTTGTGGGGTCTGTAAGTTGGTAGGATGTTTTTTAAAAGCTGAATCTGTTTCTTCTACAGACTGTACTGACACCACTAAGGGGGGTGGTGTGTTGGGGGAAGGTTGGAGAGGGCATTAACACCAATGTCAAAATAAGCTGTTCTCATGGAGCATTACTCACCAGCAGGCAAATACATGGTTTGAGGACCAAGACTGTGTTTTCCAGGTGCTTTGCTTCAGCTATGATAGCTCATAATGCTGCTTTGTGGCATTTTTTGAATCGTTTGAAAATTGTAGAAATTCAAAATGAATGTAGTAGCATTTAAAGTGAAATTTTGAAATTGCTTCTTCTTTAGTTCTCCCCCTATTTGTAAGGAGATGATAGATGTAAGGTTTGGGTTTTCTTTAAACACATACATGTGTGTCACTGTGTCCCTTTTCTTAAATAACTCCTTCCTTCTTCCTAGGGTTAGCATCTGAATTACTGAGGTTTAATCTGAATTACTGCTCATGTGGTAGAGGGTCATAATTAATTCCCTGACAGGGAATAGAGATTTATATTCATTTTTAATAACTAAGGGTTGCTTAATGTATCTGTGTTAGGGAGAAAAGAAAGTTGCTCTCCATTATTGTTTTTTTACCCCTTAGCATGCCAGTAATTTTGTGTTTGTAGTAAAATGTGGGGAGGCTGGGGGAGGAGAATTCTGTTTTTCTTTCATGAATACAACAGCTAAAATACAGTACCAAAAAAATTGACTACAATTAAGTCCTGAGACAGGGTGCATCTGGGCCCTGCTTAGGTGATACTAAGAAGTAATGACGATGTTAAATTTTTACTAGGTCAGCATTAGACAATTGAAACAAAAATAAAAGGCCAAGTACATATATATATTCCAGTGAAGTTACATCTGCATAATCAAAGTGCTAGAAAGAGAAGCTCTCTGGTGGTGAATTGACATGGCGTAGCTGATTGTTTTCATTGTGAAAAATTTTCCTCTTGTATCTAATTGGAATCTCCCCAGGAGTAACTTGTACCCATTACCCCTCCTCCTCTTTTCCATGTAAAAAGAGAGTCTCTATTTTCTTTGTCACCACCCTTCCAATACTGGTGATAAGGTCTCCCCCTAAGCCTTCTTTTCTCAAAGCCAAGTTCTCTCAGACTTTCTTCATATGGCAGACTTCACAGTTCTTTGATGATCTTTGTGGTCCTTCTCTAGACACTCTCTAGCCTATCCACATCTTTTTGGTATAGCAGGGGCCAAAACTTAACACAGTATTCCAGGTGTGGCCTGACAAGGTGCTGAGTAGAGTGGGATAATGACTTCTTTATCTCTGATGGTGATGCCCTTGTTGATGCAACCCAGCATCCTGTTGACTCTCTGCCACAGCAGCTCACTGTTCATTCATGTTGAACTCATTGTCCACCGGGACCCTGTGCTGGTTTAAATGTAAACTGGCAGGAGAAAACGAACCCAACACAAAAGAGATCACAAGTCAGAGCCACAATTTAATAACAATATCACAACAAATGCAATGGCACAAAGAGAAATTGGTCTCAACCCACAAAACCCAGAAGTACCACCCAGCACCCTGGGGCACAAACACAATGGTGCTTGTTAGCCCCTGTGCTGAGACCCACATGGTTCCCCCAAGTCCAAAGCAAAAGGAAGCAAAAAAACCTGCTGGTGCAGATGACGGTCGCAGTCTGGTGAAGAGTGGTGGTGGCCTCCTCCTGTCAAGGTTCTGATCCTTCTCTGGATCTGACAAGTGGTTCCCCAAGGTCTTCAAACCCCCAGATTATGTACCATCAGGTCCAGGTGGGGAGCACCCAGTACCTCCCCCAGGGCGGAGAGTTAAACAATGGGTGATCTGAATCTGTGAGTCATGGGGTATTTTGGAATCATTGATGGCCCATTAGCAGACATGACCCCTCAGGCTGGGTGAGAAGGTGCTAATGACTCCCTGGAGGGGAGTTATCACAGCCCTTATCTCACAGGTGTCTTTCACACCCAGCTCACAACCTGAGGAGTTGGGTGTGCCCTGGGCAGCTGCTGCAAATGGTCCATTGTTAAAAGTTCATGGGAAACGAATAGAGGGTGTAGGATACATAGCTTTGGTTACCCCCACACAGTGAGAAACTGGTTCCACCTGCTGAACCAGGACAGACCCCCAGGTCCCTTTCCATAGAGCTGCTCCCCAGCCAGGTAGATCCCAGCCTGTGCTGTGCTCCTGGATTATGGTTTCCCAGGTGCAAGATCTTACATTTATCTTTGTTGAACTTCATAAGGTTCTTGTTAGTCCACTCTTCTAGCCTATCCAGGTCTTTCTGCAAGGTGGCTCTCCCTTCTGAAGTGTCTACTTCCCCACTTGGTTGGTATCATTGGTAAACTTCATCAGGGTACACTTGATCCCATCCACCAAATCACTTATGAAGATATTAAACAGCATTGGGCCCAATATCCATCCCTGGTGGGGCCCACTTGTGACAGGTTGCCATTTTGAAAAGAAGTTATTCACCACCACTGTCTGGGAGCTTTTGCAGGAACTTAGAGAAAAAAAAAGAGGGTTTATCACCTTTGGAAAAAAGGGCAGGCAATGCATAAAGTGTTTAAGAATGTTGTTAGGTCATGCAGAAAAAAAATTAGAGAGGCAAAAGCACAATTTGAACTGGATCTGGCCACTTCTATTAAGGATAACAAAAAGTGGTTTTAGAAATACATTAATAGCAAAAGGAGGAGGAAGGAAAACTTCCATTCTTTGTTGGACATGGAGGGGTGCAGCATTGAAGGGAAGGGAAAAGGGGTTCTCTGCTCTCCCCTTTGTCCAAGGGGGGCAGAGACGGGAGACAGAGACAAGGAGTTCCAGGCAGTTGCAAGGCAGGAGAGCATGAGAGAGTGGTGTTTATTCAAAAAACCACAAGGTATTATCAAAGCTCTGGGGGCAGTCCCCAGGTCTGGGCTGGACTGGGTGAAAGGTGAGGGAGAGGCAGGGTCAAAGGTCCATTAACCAATGAATTTGGAACAGGGGCAGGGCCTGCCGGAGCCCTGGACCTGCCTCCCCAGCCACGAGGCACAAACGGGGAGGGGAGGAGGGCCCAGGGACCCTCATCACCGGGGCTTCGCATGGGGGGAGACTGTGTCCAGGGACCCCCCAAGAGTGGGGAGGCCATTACCCAGCCTGGGAAGAAACAATAACATGCTCAACCTCAGGTTGATGGCTTGTTAAGAGAAACAAAAAAGCCTCTGGGAGACACAAAGGAGGCTGGCAGCATGTGGTTTAACAGCCCCCCAGGGGAACTGTAACAAACTGAGAGAATGAGACAAACTTTGCAACTAAGCAAGCAAGAACATAATTTTAAAACTTAAATAACAAGTCTCTTAGTTGAATCTTTTCAGATTCGAAGTGCTTTTCCAGCGCAGCTCTGCTTGAAATTCATTCCAGCATCTTCCTACAGAGGGGGGGTAGGACATAGTTACCAAAGATGAGGAGAAGGCTGAGGTACTTAACACCTTTTTCACCTCAGTTTTCAACAATAGGACAAGTTGTTCGCAGGACAACTGGCCTCCTGAGTCAGTAGACAGGGACAGGAAGCCTAATAGCCCTCCCCCGAAATCTAGGAGGAAGCAGTTAGTTCCCTGCTGAGCCACTTGGATCCTCAAGAGTATGGGACCAGATGGGGTCCATCCTGGAGTGATGAGGGAGCTGGCGGAAGAGCTCTCCATCATCTATCAAGAGTCCTGGCTCACCAGGGAGGTCCCAGATGACTGGGAGTTGGCTGATGTGATGCTCATCCACAAGAAGGGCCAGAAGGAAGATCCGGGGAAACTACAGGCTAGTCAGCCTGACCTCAGTGCCTGACAAGGTTATGGAGCAGATCATCTAGAGTGTGATCACATGGCACCTATAGGATGGCATGGATTTAGGAGGGGCAGGTCCTGCCTGACCAACCTGATCTCCTTTTATGACCAGGTGACCCACCTGGTGGATGAGGGGAAGGCTGTGGATGTGTCTACCTGGACTTCAGCAAGGCCTTTGACACTGTCTCCCATGACATACTCCTGGAAAAGCTTTTGGCCTGTGGCTTAGACAGGTGCAATCTTCACTGGATTAAGAACTGGCTGGATGGCCAGGCCCAGAGAGTGGTGGTGGTTGGTGCTGCATCCAGTTGGTGGCCAATCACTAGTGATGTCCCCCAGGGGTCAGCGTTAGGCCCAGTCCTGTTTAATGTCTTTATTGATGATCTGGATGAGGGGATCAAGTCTACCCTTAGCAAATTTGCAGATGACACCAAGTTGTGGGGGAGTGTCAATCTGCTGGAGGGTAGGAGGGTTCTGCAGAGGGACCTCGACAGTCTGAATAGATGGGTCTAAACCAACAGTATGAGGTTCAACAAGACCAAGTGCCGGGTCCTGCACTTTGGCCACAATAACCCCATGCGGTGCTACAGGCTGGGGACAGAGTGGCTGGAGAGCAGCCAGGCAGAAAGGGACCTGGGGATTCTGATTGACAGGGAGCTGAACATGAGCCAACAGTGTGCCCAGGTGGCCAAGAAGGCCAATGGCATCCTGGCCTGTATCAGCACTAGTGTGGCCAGCAGAACCAGGGAAGTGATTCTTCCCCTATACTTGGCACTGGTTAGGCCACACCTCGACTACTGTGTCCATTTCTGGGCCCCTCAATTTAGGAAGGATATTGAGGTGCTGGAGCATGTCCAAAGAAGAGTAATGGGGCTGGTGAAGGGTCTGGAGCACAAGTCCTCTGAGGAGAGACTGAGGAAGCTAGGGTGGTTTAGCCTGGAGAAGGGGAGGCTCAGGGGAAACCTCATCACTCTCTACAACTACCTGAGAGGAGGTTGTAGTCAGGTGGGTATCGGTCTCTTCTCCTAGGCAACCAGCAGTAGGATGAGGGCACAGTCTTAAGCTGTGCCAGGGGAGGTTTAGGTTAGTGTCTTAGTTTTGAGGGGAAGAACCAAAATGTTTACCCACAAACAGGGGAGTGGATTCCTCCACAATAATCACGTCACCCTTTATCAAATTTAAGAAAGGGAACTTTTATTAGAAAATGGGTATAAGAAGGATAACTGTTCTTAACTGCTATATATATATATATATATATGTATGTGTGTCTAGGTATAGATATAACTGTAAACAGACCAGAGCAAACTGCTTCCCCAATACAAGAAAAAAAAACAAAACACAACAACAACCAAACCAGCAGGTTTCCTCCTGGAGAAAAGTTATACTTATGGGCAATGTCTGTGTCACAGCCCGGCTAGCTGCAGGGTGAGCTCCCAGTCCCTCTCCAGCGAGACAGACGAGTGGTGAGCACTCAGATGAACTCTGTCTCTCCCCCTTTGTCCCTTGTCCCGAACGAAGAAGGAAAGCTGGAAAACGGAGAACTGCAGCGTGTCCCAGAAAGCAGCTGCGACCTCTCTCTCCCGGGTCGCTGCTGCAGCCAGGGCGGGCCAGTCCCAACACAGGAGGCGGCGGTGAGACTGGAGCGGAGACCGGGACCCCAATGCCGAAACCAGGAGCAACAGCAGTGGCAGGGGAAAAACTGTCTTACTCCACAGTAGCAGCAAGGAGGAGCAGCAACGGCCTCTCTCCCACAGCAGCACACACACCGCCAGAGCCGTGTGTAGTTCCCAAGAACAAAAGAGACAGTCCAAGCCCAAGCCCGTTTCCCAACACATCTTTCCCCAGTCTCCTTCAGCCAAAACGATCAAGAAGGAATTGGTAGTAGTTAGCTACTTCTTTTGTTAACTAATGGCATGGGGAGTTACTGGCGGGGAGAGAATTGACATCAAAAGTACTACAACAGTTAGACATTAAGAAGTCCTTTACAGAAGGAGTGATTGGACATTGAAATGGGCTGCCCAAGGAAGTCATGGAGTCACCATCCCTGGAGGTATTTAAGAAGAGACTGGATGTAGCTCTTAGTACGATGTTCTAGTTGACAAGTGTTAGGTCAAAGGATGGACTTGATGATCTGAGAGGTCTTTTCCAACCTAGTTGATTCCGTGATGCTTTGATTTGCAAAACAGCCTATAGCCATCCATTGCAATCCTCCACTCATGTGAGTTGTCCCACCATGTTTCAGTTATTCATGTGTGTACTGGTTTTAAAACCCCTGTGGTTCCCCCAAGTCCAGAGCAAAAGGAAAAGAAAAACCTGTTGGTGCAGGCGAGGGCTGTGGTCTGGGCGAGAGCGGTGATCTCCTCCTGTCAAGGTCCTGCTGCTGCTCTGGATCCGACGAGAGGTTTTCCAAGGTCTTCTTACCCACCACTTATGTACCCTCAGGGAGCACTCAGTCCCTCCCCCTGGGCGGGGACTCACACAATGGGTGATTAACTCTGGGAGCCAGGGGGTATTGAACTGTTGATGGCCCATTAGCAGCTCCGCCCCCCTCAGGCTGGGTGTGAAGGTGATAATGGTTCCCTGGGCAGCTGCTGCTAATGGCCCATTGACCTTGGGGAATGAATAGAGGGGGTAGAATACACAGCTTTGATCACCCCCACACAGGGTTAGCTGGTCCCTCCTGCTGAACTAGGACAAGTTACAATTTTACTGAGGTAAAACTCGCAAATAACACAATACAGAGAAAAATGGTTTACCCACAAAACCAACAAAGGCAAAATGTTACCTGTCCCCCCACCCCTAGGACAAAACAAAAAATGGCTCCTAATCCTATACTATGTACCACGTGGCCTGGGAGAACAAAGTGCTGTGGCAAACAATTTTCCACAGTGTAACACCCTCCCTAGCCAGACAAAAACAACAGGGAACAGGGGCAAAACAAAACCTGTAAGGCTATTTTGTCCAAAAGGATTTATTCTGACAAGATGCTGGAATGGGTCCTGGCATAGCAGTGGCTAGCAAAAGTGGTGGCCACAGTCCCAGACAGCAGCTACAGTTGCAGGCAACAGCTGGCAAAAGCAGCAAGCCATGGCAGCAAGCAGAAAAAAAAGTGGTAAACTGCGGCAGCAAGCTAAAAGTGGCAAGCCGCCGTGGAAGCTTTGGCAACAGCAGTTGCAGTGGGTCCAGTGGTGGTAGCTGCCGTTAAGGCAGCTCTCTCCTGGTGCCAAGTGGCCATGCAGTCCTGACTCCTGGTTCCACCCACCGTCTCCTGCCCGCATGGCAGCAAAAATGGAGAATCTTCCATTTCTGGCTGTGGGTCTTAAAAAGACAGTCCACCAAACATGATGTAAAGGGTGTAGAATATAGTTTTGTCAACCCCATGTAGTGCTGAACTCTGCCTCCTATCCCTGTAACTAGGACACTATAATATAACTTTCTGACTGGGCACGGACCTCTAATTCCTTGTGTTTGTTCCCCAGGCTGAATGCATTAGTGTATATATATACTTGAGGTGGTTAGTCTTCTGGTTCTTATCTTGGGAGGCAGCTAAGGAACACTTGTTGCTGCTCTGGTTGGCCTCACTTATTCCTCGGTTGGGTGCAATGGCATGAGCCTTCCCACCTTGGACTCCGCCCCCTGAGTCCTTCAGTTCAAAGTCTGCCTCACCAAGCTGTCCAGCCTGCTGCCAAAGATTCTCTTGCCTCTTCTAGTTAGGTGGTACCATCCCTCCCTAACAGGCTATACGCATCAAAGAATGTCCTGTTGTCATAAAAGCCAAAGTCCTCGCAATGGCACCAGCCACAAAGCCAGACATTCATTTGCAGTATATGGCTGTTCCCTTTCCTCTAACTGGTAAAATGGAGGAAAAGATAACTTGGGCATCAATACTTTTTGCTTGCATCCCTGGGACTCTGTATTCTGCCCAGGTTCCGACTTGCAGTGTCATTTGTGCCCATGTGAAAGAGTAGCTATGAAGATTGATATGCACACAGTTAACCCCAGGCACCAGGCTACTGCTAAGGTTTTAAGGAAAGGTTTCTTTTTATAGTCAGAGACCCTAATGCACTTGTGCTGGTTTAAAGGTGAACCAGCAGGGGAAATGAACTCACCACGAGAGAGATTATAAGTCAGAGCTAAAATTTAATAATAATATTACAATAACAACACTGACACACAAGGGAAATTGCTTTCAACTCACAAAACCCCAACAGTATAACCCAGTGTCCTGGGGCACAAACCCAAGGGGGTTTGTTTGCCCTTGTGCTGAGACCCCTGTGGTTCCCCCAAGTCCAGAGCAAAAGGAAAAGAAAAACCTGTTGGTGCAGGCGAGGGCTGTGGTCTGGGTGAGAGCAGTGATCTTCTCCTGTCGAAGTCCTGCTGCTGCTCTGGATCCGACGAGAGGTTTTCCAAGGTCTTCTTACCCACCACTTATGTACCCTCAGGGAGCTCTCAGTCCCTCCCCCTGGGTGGGGACTCACACAATGGGTGATTAACTCTGGGAGCCAGGGGGTATTGAGCTGTTGATGGCCCATTAGCAACTCCGCCCCCCTCAGGCTGGGTGTGAAGGTGATAATGGCTCCCTGGGCAGCTGCTGCTAATGGCCCATTGTCCTTGGGAATGAATAGAGGGGGTAGAATACACAGCTTTGATCACCCCCACACAGGGTTAGCTGGTCCCTCCTGCTGAACTAGGACAGCACTGCAATACACTGCTGAATGATCATGCAGCAGGTGGAAAAAGGAAAGCAGGAAACAAGTTTTGGTGCTTTTATATCAACACCTTTTGCATGCACATAGCTTTAAGGCTGTATTCTCTGTGCTTTACGGCCTGCTTGACTCCCAGCAGGGGCCCCTAGGCATGTCTGTGAGAATCTTCTCTCTTCTTGTAGCAGGGGAGTTAGCTCTCTACAGACAGACAGAGAGAACATACACAGCACCATGTGTGAGAAAGAACTCTTTCCCATGCTAGGTCTTCCCTGGCAGCCAAGGTTTCCTTGAGTGAAAGCTAACTTTTCCCTCCTCATAACTTCTCCAAAAGCCTTTGCTCCTGACAAGTTGTGGCATCCTCTTGGCAACATCTCAGACCTTAGCTCCTGGAGTACTGCATACCTCTCATGACTGTCAGGCTGGCAGATCGGTGCCTCAGTGCCCCCTAACGGAAGGTCACCCACTGTTAAAGTTTCTCCATCCTAGGTATCTCATAGCAGAGTTTCAGGCTTTAAGTCCAGTAAGGTAATTTATTTGAGTGGTACAGTAGTAGAAACAGCTTGAGCTGGGTGCTTCCACAGAGAAACCCTGAACAAAGAAAACTCTGGGCATTATATCTTTATAATCTAAATTCCTCACCCCTCTCATGACAGTTCTGACCAGTTGTAATATTAAGGTCTGGGGTCTTCCCATTCCTTACTGGGTCCCTTCATTGTCTCTAGGCAAGCTGTCTCTTATCTCTAAGGCTGCAGCTTTGGCTGAGGAGTGTAGTGGACTTTCTTATCTTCCAACTAGAACAGGCTCCGGGGTCTCCTTTTATTTAACTAGGTAAAGGTTCAGCATATCTAGGTGAAAATTAACAGCTTGCAGCCTAAGGCTTCAACACACCTAGGTACTAATGCTAAGTTATGCTAGGCAACTAATATCCTTTCTTTACACCTGGTATGAGTACTTGCCATTTTTTATTTGTTTTGCAGTATCCATTGTGTGCTGCTGGTACAGTTTCTCCTTGCAGACCTTGCTTGTGGGTGTCTACAGCTGTTAAAGCTTCATATTTGGTTTTGCTTGTAATGCTGAAGGGTGGGGACTGAAGCAGAGTCCTGCTTTTGTGGGTCACTGTTAAGGAAACTTCCTTGTCCGACCATCCAAGAGCCACTCTGGTAGTCACACCCATACCACCTGCGCTAGGACCAAAGCCCCTTTGCACTGGGCAGCTCCAGTGAGCCAACAGGTGCTCTGCTTGACTCCCTACACACACCACACACACACAGTCAGACCAGGTTTCCCATAGCAAAGTCTCAGACGTCCAGACCTTTCAAATAGTTTAATCTTGGAACAATAACTAAATAACAAAGTAACAGCTTGAGCTGGGTGCCTCTGAGGAGGAACCTTCTACCCTCACAGGAAAATTTGGGTCCTTGACTCCTGCTGTCTCAGTGTCCAGTCACCTGGCTTTGCCACAGGTCCCTGTACCCTTTGTTGAGCAAAGAGTTGGTGCCAGTTCACAGCCTCTTGCCTCAGGCTCCAGCCACCCAGAGCTCAACTTGCAGCTCGGATTGCAGCTGCGCCTCAAGCTACCTGCACTAAATGTATTCCTCAACAGTCACCAAGGTCCAAGGTGCCTCATTCTCTGTGGTGTCCATCACAGCAGCAAGTTTCTGAAACCACTTATCTATGTCTTGGCCCTTTCAATACTGCTCAGCGTTTTAACTGTTTCCTGCAATTCGGTCACCTGATGCAAGAGATCATCAACCATCTTTTGCGGGTTCTTACCTTTTCTCCAGGATAAGGGTCTGGGCACTCATTGCAACCTACCATCTATATTGATGTCTCCTTCCTTACCAGTTCTGTCTGGGTGGAAGCGTTAGACATCTTGGGGGCTTTCTCTGTAGAAACACTGGTTTTAACTCTGGGGCGAGTGCTTAACATTATGGCAGAGACCTACAACATTTCCCTGGACTGTGGGCCTACAAGCAGGGTGCATGACCCTTCTCACACACACTCTTCTGAACAAACTGCTGCACCTTCTCAATCCCTCATTGCATGCCCTATTCATATTTTTCCATTTTATTTTTATGCATGTGTATCTATGTGTGTGTATATAAATATTTTCCCCTAGGTTTAAGAAAAAAAATATTTCTATGAGAGAGCAGGGGCAGTGAGTTTGATAGAGGAAGTGGCTAAATTGAATTCCTTGTTCATGACACCTATGTTGGTGTAAAATTGAATTTGAAAGATGCTAGTATTAAGTTCTTCTTTAAAAAATAAAAGTCAGTTGAAGAACCTAGGTTAAAATAATGACCTATCAGTTTTACACTTTCTGAAAGAAGAAATGTTTTAAAAATAAAATACTTTTTTTAAGGTTTGGCCAAAGTATGGGGAAAACAAGGACATAGTCTGCACCTGGAAATATGTGAGAGCTTGTGATTTGCCTTGGAATGAACTTGTTCTCTTCTGGCTCTTAGACTACAGTGATCTCAGTGGTAGAAATAAATATATCCATTTCCTTTCTGATGTTTGGAAAATTTGAGTTTTGGAGGTGGTTTTTGACGTGGCTTTTGGTTATTTATTTAAGTGTAGGATTTCGTTTTTTTGGTGGCATTTTGTCACAGGCAATTGTCTGGTAGGTATTTTCTTGTGTCTCAAGGTTTCTTCTTGCTGAATTTTTTTCTCTTCATCTACCATCTTCCACAGTTCCTGTGACATTTACTTATGGCACTGTGCTATGCTGAGAAATGCTATTGTTTTATAACGCTCTAATTTATCCAACACTAAAGGTAAGGTGAGAGTTGTGTATGATAATACTATTGTATTTAAAATATCTTTGGTGAAACATGGTGGAAATTGCCTTTAATTTTTAGTAAATGTTTTAAACTCCAGTCATAATCCACAGTGGGTGCCTTGCTTTTATTTTTCAAGTCAGGTTAATATGTTAGCATTATAGCATCATGCCTGAAGTAGGCCCTTGATGACAGGAATGGGAAGCAGCTTTGTTGCTCTCCAGTAAGTATAAGTAAAATACAGCAGTTGTATTTCTTCATATCTCCCCACTTCAAAATAAGGAAGCTTTATCATGGTTTGTTTGTTTCTTTCTATCAAGGTCAACAGATGCAAATGGTTGGTTGAGGTGCTGTCTACAGGAATGAGTTTGTGAATAGCTTAATTAATTTTGTTTTCCCTCACTAGTACAATTTAATTGGTATTAGTAACAGGGAGAGTAATGGTTCTGTTTTGTGGCTTTAAATGTCAATTAAGTGTGTTCTAGTGCAGAAGATGATCAACCTACCCCCTCTCCCCCTCCCCCGCACACACACACTTGCTGGTTGACAGCCAGATAGATGAATTGTGCTGGAAGTGATCGGCTTAGACTTTGATATTAGCTCTTGGGTTTTTATTGGTTTGGATTTTGTTATCATCTTTAATGAGAGGTTGTTTCTTTTTAAATGCTAGCAACCCAAGTGTACATAATTTAAGATAATTTTGTTTGTGTGGTGTTGTAACTCCAATTTTTTCCCCCATGATATCTTAAAAGTACAGTAGTATTTAACCTAATGAGGAATTTGATTAAAGTTTTAACTTGGTTCCTTTGTAAAATTATTTTAGAAAACCAAATATTTATATATTTTTGAATAGTCATGAAATAAATGTTTAACTATTTTATTTGAATATGTTAAATCTAGTGTGAAATGGATGTACAGGTGGAATAATCCAGTGGCTCAAGAGTATGCTCAGGTCACTGATTATATGACTTGGTACAAGTCATATAATCAGTGTCAAATTCAGAGTTTGTCTGTGTGGGGAATTTTACTGCTGTTATTTTAACAGTATAAGATGGTCTGTATGGATTTATATTATGTGTGGCAACACACCTGATTTTCCACTTACTTTTAAAAACACTTTATTTAATCAACTGTTTGGTCATATTTTATATATAAATGGTCCAAATCACAACATGAAATGTAGCTTGCAAGTGCTTCCTTAAAGATACTTTCCCTCCAATTCTTTTAATGAAAAAATAAAACTAGGGGAACAAAACAAAGTTTATATTTGCTTTGAAGAAATGCATGCTCAAAATAAAAAATTGAGGGGACATCACACTGCTGATCTAAAAAAACTTAAAACAATTTTGTGTGTGTGTGTATGCAAAAATGTATGGGGTTTGATAGAGTTAAGTAAGGATTTTGGTGGATGAGAAATAGTTTTGTTTGACTCCTCTAAATTAATGACAAATTTTCTACCTTCTTTCTTCTTTCTCCCTTCCCTCCCTCTCCCGCTGCTTCCTCTTTTTGCCTCCATGCCCCCTTCTTCTTTTAAGGTTTAGTGAAAAGTATCTGATTAAACCCTGAATTTTCATTCCTGATTTATTTAATCCAGTGCATTCATTTGTATGCTATCCATGTGTCTGGGCTAAGCTAACAATTGATTTATAGGTGAAGCTAAAGTTTTTTCAATGTGACTTTTTTTTAAATCCTATTTGAATAGCCATTGTGTAATATCCTGTTAACTTCTAACTGCAGCCAGTCGGATGATGATTCTGGGTCAGCATCAGCTTCTGGATCTGGTTCAAGTTCTGGAAGCAGTAGTGATGGAAGTAGCAGTCAATCAGGTAGCAGTGACTCTGAGTCTGGTTCAGAGTCTGACACATCTAGAGAGAAGAAACAAGTTCAAGCTAAACCACCACCAAAAGTTGATGGATCTGAGGTAAAACAAAACATAAATTAACCCTTTGTGGGGAAAAACCACTCTGTACAGAGTAGTTACAAGAGCAATTTTGATTTAAACAAACAAAACCCTCATATTTTTAGTTAGAATGTTGAGTTGATTTGGTTAATGAAGTCACATATTTAGCTCTCATAACAAACAAGACTGCTAAGTTCTACAGTTAGATAATTACCTAAATTTTATCATGCAGAAGCACCTATTAAATTATTGCATGTTTTTGAAGACAAAGCCACACATAATGTTGCTATTTCTAAATTTTTTTCAAGTTGTGTCTCTAATGCTTAGTTTCTTCATATCAATAAATGATTGTATAACAATTTCAGGCTTAGGTATGTCTTGTCTTCTGTCTGGGAAAGAAGTCTGTCAAATTTAGGGAAAAAAAAGTGGTGTCTAGAAATCTCTTCAATGCAATGGATGAAAGTTACCTGAGCTCTCCTTTGTTTTTCTATGTAATATGGCCTTAATTTGGATGATATCATATACATGAGGGTAAAAAAATATTTCCTACTGTAAGATTCAAAGGCTGTGAAGGATTTTTTTTGTGGTTTTTTTTGTTGTTGTTCATGTTCATGCTTTTGATACTGTCTCTCACAGTATCCTTCTGGACAAAATGTTCAGCATACTTGCTAGATAAGTCCATAAAATGATGGGTGAATAATTGGCTGATGGGTTGTACTCAAAGAGTTGTAGTAAACGGGGTTACATCAGGCTGGAGACCAGTCATTAGTAGAGTTCTCCAGGACTCAATATTAGGCCCATTTCTCTTCATTGTTTTTATGAATGATCTGGGCACAGGAATTGAATGGACATTAAGTAAGTTTGCCAACAATACTAGACGAGGAGGAACTGTTGACTTCCTTGAGGGGAGAGAGGCCTTACAGAGAGGTCTGGATAGACTAGAAAACTGGACAATCATCAACTGTATGAAATTTAACAAGACCCAATGCCTGATTCTGCACCTGGGATGGAGTGATCCTGGGTATACATACAAATTAGGGGAGAAGCAGCTGGAGAGCAGAACTGCGGAAAGAGATCTGGGGGTTTGGGTTGATGGCAAGTTGAATACGAGTCAACAGTGTGCCCTGGTAGCCAAAAGGGTCAACTGTATCCTGGGGTGCATCAAGTACAGCATTATCAGCCAGTCAAGGGAGGTGATTGTCCAACTCTACGTTGCACTGGTGCAGCCCCACCTCAAGTACTATGTGCAGTTTTGGGTGCCCCAATATATGAAGGATATCAAACTATTAGAATCACAGAATATTGAGTTGAAAGGGGCCCACAAGGATCATCAAGTCCAACTCTTAAGTGAATGGCCCATATGGGGATTGAACCTGCAACCTTGATGTTATTAGCACCATGCTCCAACCGAGTGTCCAAAGTACTGTGAACAAGATGGTAAAAGGTCTCGAGGGCAAGACTTAAAAAGAGTGGCTGAGGTCACTTGGCTTGTTCAGTTTGGAGAAATGAAGGCTGAGGGGTGACCTCATGGTGGTCCACAACTTTCCCAAGTGGGGTAATGGAGGGGGAGGTGCTGATCTCCTCTCTCTGGTGACCAGCGATAGGTCCAGAAAATGGAATGAAACTGCATTAGGGGAACTTCAGACTGGACAGTAGGAAAAGGTTCTTCACTGAGAGGGTGGCCAGTCGCTGGAACAGGCTCCTTGGGGAAGTGGTCATGGCACCAAATCTGTCAGAGTCCAAGGAGCGTCTGGACGATACTTTTAGTCATATGATTTAGGTAGTCCTGCAAGGGGCAGGAAGTTGGACTCGATGATCCTTATGGGTCCCTTCCAACTCAAGACATTCTATGATTGTGTGTACTTCAGTATTCCCACATGAAGCAAAAATATATCGACAAAGTGGCCTGGAAGGACTTATCTAGATCAGTTTAAAAATTTACTTTAAAAAAAGTTATCCTAATAATAGAGACCTGCCCAACTATTGTTGTACTTACTGTAAAAATTGTGCTGACTATTCTTATATAACATTCCTTTTTACAGAAGTCTCACTATAAAATGCTATCCAATATTATTAATGCATGTGGTATTTTGTAGTGAGTTTTTTATTAATAATAAATTTGAGATTCATCTTAGTAGTGATGCTGTTCAGCTTAAAAAAGGTAAGTATGTGGTAAACTTTAACATTTCAATAGGTTTAAATGACTCTTGTATCTGAATTCCAATTTAGTTTTGGATGTCCAGTCCAAGTATCCTCGCTATGCAGAGATCAACAGTGCTCAAGAAGCAACAACAGCAGAAGGCAGCCTCATCAGACAGTGGTTCAGAGGAGGTGAATAACATATTTTAGTAAATAAAATATAAAAATGCATTTCTCATTACCCCATATGTTAGAATTAAATTATGTAGAGCTAAGTTCTGTTCTATCTGTGTTTAACAAGTCTAGTTGTAGACTATAAAAGTAATATTCAAATACCTGACACGTTTATAAGGAAACATGGGGGGAATATTTAGTTACATGTTTTCAGGTGAGTTATGCCAAAATGATAGCAGTTTAGATTGATATCTTTAGCTAGATATTCTGTGATGCGTGGACCAATTTTTCAAGTCACATTGTATTAACTTTCATTGTATGTCTTCCTTCTGAGCTCTATAAAGACAGTTAAAATACTAAAAGATTTTTCCACTATTGTTTCTATATAAAGGTAGCTGCTGAAGTTTTCAAAAACGCTACATGGAGTAGAAAGCTATGTTTTTGCAACTTTTGTATCAGCTATAAAAGAATGCTCGTCTTTTAAGAACCATACTCCAATTTTAAAGATTTTTAAAACCTAAACCATAGCCTAAAGAAAAGTTGACTTTGTGCAGTATAAATATCTTTTAAGGACACTAGTGACTGTGAATTAGAATTTATTCGAAAGCAGACTTTCATATTTCCTTCATTATTAAAAAATAGTAAGCATTGTAATCGCAAGTCATCATTACTCTGTGTGTCTTTTTTTTGGGCAGATCTAGCTGCTCATCATTAAAACTAAACAAAAGAGTTAATTATATATAGTTAAAATATTGATTTATAGCTGTTGCTAAGTACTCTTTTCCTGAAGGCTCTTTTTCAGGGTAAAAATGATCTAAATTTCATCTCTATGAGATTGGTTTTAGGAAAATAATTTTAAGAGAGTTCATTGATTTATTTATTATTTTTTGTTCAGGAGTGGAGAGAGAAGAAACATACATGCTATTTTAAAATTTTTCTTAGTGGTCTTTAAATGTGAGAGGATATGAAAGGTGAGACAGCTCTCAAAGGGCAAGAGGTTTTATTAAACTTTTGATAGAACCATCATCTTGATTTATTAACTCGCAGTAGTCTAAACTATGACTATACATAGGCATAACAGTTATATTTTAAGACAGTTTTTTTGTAGTGTTTTCTAGAGTTCTGCTGACGTGGTATGTTTGTAGATGGAGAAATATGAAATCAATAGCAATCCTGATCTTATTCAATATCAGTGGGTACACTGAGGGAAGTGAAGAGGATAAGACATGAAGAATATGATTTCAGTTTGAAAGTGGGAGCTGGATTATCATTTAATACTAAAAATACTTCATTCTTTTTTTAGTAATGAATTGTATATATTCTTTTCTTTATCTGCAGGATTCATCGAACAGTGAAGATTCTGCAGATGACTCTTCCATTGAAACCAAGGAGAAAAAACATAGAGAGTAAGATATTTTTCATAATTAATATAATTTTTTGTTATGGCGACATAATGCTTATAATTACCCAGGCTTAATTTCTCTGCATTTGCAATACATAATCTTGAACTTCTCAATTTTGATTAACATTTTTAAGTATTTTAAAATAAATATTCTCAAAGGAACATATATTTGATCTTAGAGGTCTTTTCCAACCTAAATTATTCTATGATATCACTATCATTTCTGAGCAAAAGAGACTGTTTTACCTACAGTGTTATTGGAAAGCATTCATTGACACTTGTTATTTTTAAAGTAGTCTAGTTTATGGCATATTTTTGAGCTGAAGGTCCTCTCTGAAAATTATTGAATAGGGAATTGCTTAATTAGGTTTTCTCAGATAAAATTTGAGTTGGCATCCCATAGTTAATACCAAATTTTTAAACACTTTAGAGGCAACTTTCCCCCCCCACTTATTACAGGTTTGACAGTAATAAATCACCTTGGCTAGTCAATAAAGCTAAGTTGAAATTGATCTGGTTTTAAGCTGTAGATGAAATAGTTTGTGAAAAAGGTTATACTTTCTCATTGGTAGTGACCTGTGTGTATGTGTGTGGGGTGGTGTTTTTCTTTGTGTTTTGTTTTTGATTTTGTGGATTTTGTTTGGTTGTTGTTGGGTTGGGTTGGGGTTTTCTTTAATGAACAGAGTATAGAAATTGAATTGTTTTCTCATTCCTCTTTTCCAGTTAATTGAATCATCTCAATATTCAAGGTTGTCAATATAATATCTTCAAGAAATAGGGGGGGGGGGAGGGAGGAGGAGGCAAAAAAGCCTGCTATGTAAAATAGTATTTCCTTAGTGATAAATTGTCATTCACAGTCTTTTGTTACTTAAGAATGTGATTAAACCTAATAATATACTCTGTTACAGGAAAGATAGTTTAGAAAGTAGTAACCAAATAACCTTATATATCCAGTGCTTCAATTTTGATTTATGCCTATGTTTGCAGTTGTTATCTGACATGCAGAGCTGATTTACATATATATATATATACTTAGTACAGGATCAAAGCCCTATAGAGTATGGTGTTTTATATGTTGTCTATATCCAAATAGATACAGGTTGGGGATTTGCATAGGGGTGGCGGAGTTGTTTGGTTTGGGGTGTGGAGTTTTTTTGTTTTTATTGGAGGGAGGGGTTGTTGTTTGGGTGTTTTTTAATTCACAGCTTACAGAAAAAAATCTTTTAAGGAGACAGATGATTCTATAGTATTTCTAAGACACACAGATGTATTGACCACAATGAAAACATAATTTCTAGAACCACTGCATATTTAATTGAAAGAAATGTCACAGCTCCGATTCTTAGCTTTCCTGATCTGAAATGTAATGAAAAGGTCTTTGAGTAATATTTCACTTTTGAAGGACATTAGTACTGTTTGAGCATCTTGGTCAAAGACCCCTAAACCTGGTAATAGATGGTAGTATAAAGATTAAGTAACCTTTCAAGAGTGCATGCCAGACTTTTTTTCCACCCCCACCCAAGCTACTAAGATTAAATTTCTCTGTACAGAGTCTGAGGTAAGATACTGTTGATCAGTGGGTACATCTTTCCTGTTGCAAAGTAGATCTCAGCTAAGCAGGAGAACAGAGACAGGGCCACAGGAAGTCACAAGTGGCTTACTCATAGTATCTTGCATAGGTGTGAAGCACTGATTTGGAAGCTTGGTGGGGGCTTTTGGGAGCCAGTGCCTCTCAGATTGCCATGGTTGAAGTCTTTCTGTGTGTTTCTCTTTCTGAGTCTGTATTATTTTTTGTTCCTGTGCTGAAGTTGATAATTATTCACATGAAGCACAGGGAACATAGCTATTAGAGAATTTTGGATTCTGCAAAATATAATGTTATGGATTTTATTACTTGAGCATAGGTAAGTTCCAGTAAATATGTATCTTTCCAGCTAAAGTCTTGTTAAAGACATTGGGTTTATTCATGTGAAAATAATTATTAAATCTGTAATTTATACAGAAACCTAGATTTTTGGTTTGATTTGGTTTTTATATCTATCTCTTGATATCAGAAAACTTAATTAAATTCCTTTTGAAGCCACTGGATATATTTACCTGTTATCCATCCATGATAATTTTATGTCATTCCAGCTGAAATTACTATTATATATTTTTATTTCTGTGAAGAATGTTGAAATTAAAGCAGCAAGCCTGTGGTGAATACTTGATTTGAAAAAAAACAACCCCCCCAAAAAACTAATGTGAGTTACTATTTTGTTTTTCAATATGTACAGTGAAGACTGGCAAATGTCTGGGTCAGGGTCAGTATCACGAACTAGTTCTGATTCTGAATCAGAGGAAGATGGAGAGAAAAGCAGTTGTGAAGGTAGTGAATCTGACTATGAGCCAAAAAACAAGGTCAAAAGTCAGAAACCTCCAAGCAGGTAAGAAGTCTTGCATTTTAGATACTCTGGTACTATTTCTAATTCGTAATAAAGTACTGTACTACTATACATGCAAATGAAAACATTAATATTTATTACAGAACTTGAAGACTCTTTTTAATCTACAAAAGATGTTATTATACCAGTGGTTTGTGTTGAATACCTCTTTCCTGTCTGCTCCAACTGAAAGTGGTGTAACTGAGCAGTCATGAAATACATTTATTCCAAAACAAATACAAAAGGCTTGTAGTTGTCCATGTTGTAACCCCACTGTTGTGTTGTATCTTATTGTCTTTAAGAATTGAGCCTAAAAGCGGCAAAAAGATTGCAGGACAGAAAAAGAAGCAGCTTGATTCATCGGATGATGATGACTATGACAAGAGAGGATCTCGTCGCCAGGCAACAGTCAATGTTAGTTACAAAGAAGCTGAAGAAACCAAGACAGATTCTGATGACTTGTTGGAAGTTTGTGGAGAAGATGTCCCACAGCCTGAAGAAGATGAATTTGAAACTATAGAGAAGTTTATGAATAGTCGAATTGGCCGAAAAGGAGGTAATATCAGTGTTCCTAAGATGCTGCACTGCATTGTGGTGCAATGTAAACAGTTATTGATTTCAGCTGTAGGTAACCCACGATGTTTGTGAAGAAGTTTTAAAATACCAGAAAGTAATCTTATTTTGGTTTTCATATTCATAAGGATGTTTCTTTTGTAAGCCTTATAAAATAAAACATGGAAGAGCTTAAGTAACTTAAGTTCTTAAGTAATGCAAAAAGAAAAAATGAAGTGGAATATAGCTCCATATAGCATAAACACATAGCATACTATTACATCACTATTTGTACAGTTTATTGATACTTGATAGGTATAAACTGTATACAGGAGGGTGAAGAAAATGTGGAATGAATAGGAGAGCTAACTTGAATGATGAAGGATGATGTTGGGAAGGCTGAACCATTGAGATTGTGATTTCAGTTATTCATTTTCAATTAGTCCCAATACAGTGCAATCGATGATGAAATATAAAATTTCAGTGATACGCTTGCATGTGCACTTCTAAAAGTGTCATATTTCCAGCAGCTGATGGGATGCAGTGTCCTGCTTGTGTTTCTTTATTTTTCCCCATTGTATTCTTACTCTAGCCCCTTACTCTAATGCACAGTGTCACCACTGTGTTAAAAGCCTTTTGGACTAGGCTTCTTATTTTTTGCATGCCCTTTACTATTGGCATGCTCTGTTGCTATATCTGTCCCCTGCGTCTGGTTAGGTCCACTTCCTTATTTGGCTGTCCTTGCAAAAGTGAGCCTGTTTCTTGCTGCTAGAGTGCTTCAGCTGTAATACTGACTATTTAATTAAAAATTACCCCACATAAGTTTCCAAAGGGGAGGGGGAAGTAGTAAAATGAGTTTAGGGAGAAATAGTTCAAGGACAGCCCATCCCAAAGAGCAAGAAGTCAGGCAAAATTGCCAGTAGGCCTGCATAGATAAACAAGGAGCTCTTGGCAAAACTCAAAACCAAAAAGGAGGTATATGGAAGGTGGAAGCAGGGACTGGTAACCTGTGAGGAATACAGAGACTCTCTCCAAGCATGCAGAGACACAGTTAGGAAAGCCAAAGTTCACTTGGAATTGAATATGGCAAGAATTTTCAAGAGCAGCAAGAAAGGCCTCTATATAGGTGACAAAAGGAAGACTAAGGAAAATATGGACATACCACTGAATGGGGCAAGTCCTGATAACAAAGGACATGGAAAAGGCTGAGGTACTGAATGCCTTCTTCACCTCAGTCTTTACTATCAAGACTGGTCTTCAGGAATCCCTGGTCTTCGAGATCAAGGGGAAAGTCTGGAGCAAGGAATATGTACTCTTGGTGGAAGAGGATCGGGTCAGGGAATACTTAGGCAAACTGGACATACATAAGTCTATGGTTCCTGATGGAATGCACCCACAAGTACTGGGTAAGCTGGCCCTCAGATTTATCCACTGCTAGTGGTCCAGGCAGGCAGTGATGACATTAATGGAAGAAGTACCAGGGTAATTAAAAAGGATTTCAAGGTGCTGAGTCCATTTGTTAATGAGACAGGAACACAGATGGTGTTTGCCTCAGTTCCTGCAGTAGCAGGGATGAATGAGGAGGGGAGTAGGAAAGCCCATGTTATCAATAGGTGGCTAAAAGATTGGTGCCACCAGCGGAATTTTGGTTTTTTTGACTATGGGGCAAATTCTATGGTACCAAGCCTGCTGGAGTCAGATGGGCTACATCTGTCTAACAAGGGCAAAAGGACTCTAGCTTGTAAGTTTGGAGGGCTGATCAGGAGGGCTTTAAACTAGGTTTGAATGGGGAAGGGGTTGAAACCAGGCTCTCCAGGGATAAGCCCAAGGGTAGAAAGCCAGAGTTAGGAGTAAAATCAGCAGCCCAGCTGAAGTGCATGTATACTGATGCACGCAGTATGGGCAACAAACAAGAGGAGCTGGAAGCCACAGTGCAGCAGGAAAACTATGCCATAGTCGCCATCATGGAAACCTGGTGGGATGACTTGCATGACTTGAGTGCTTCCATGGATGGCTACAAACTCTTCAGAATGGATAGACAAGATAGGAGAGGTGGAGGGGTGGCTCTGTATGTCAGAGAGTCTCTTGACTCTATAGAACTTGAAATCAGTAACAATAAGGTTAAGTGCCTGTGGACCAGAATCAGGGGGAAGGCCAACAAGGCTGACATCCTGATGGGAGTCTGTTACAGACCACCCAAACAGGATGATGAAGGGGATGAATTATTCTACAAGCAGCTGGCGGATGTCTCAAAATCTCCAGCAGTTGTTCTTGTGGGCGACTTTAACCTGCCAGATGTCTTCTGGGAGCTCAACACAGCAGAGAAGAGGCAGCCTAGGAGATTCCTAGAATATATAGAGGATAATTTCCTGCTTCAGCTGGTAAATGAGCCTATCAGAGGTGGGGCCCCGCTAGACCTGCTGTTCACCATCATAGAGGGGCTGGTGGGAGATGTGGTCGGAGGCTGTCTGGGGCACAGTGACTATGAAATAATAGAGTTGTCCATACTCAGGAATGCAAGGAGGGTCATCAATAAATCTTCTACCCTGGACTTTGAGAGGGCTGATTTCAGCCTATTCAGAAGACTGGTTCAGAGTGTACCATGGGAAACAGCCCTTGAAAACGAAGGGGTCCAGGAGGGATGGATGTGCTTCAAGAAGGAAGTTTTGACCACGCAGGAGCAGCCTGTCCCAGTGTGCCGAAAGGCAAGCCGGCAGGGAAGATGACCAGCGTGGTTGAACAGGGAGATTCTGAAGGAAATCAGGGAAAAGAAGAGAGCTTACTGACTGTGGAAAAAAGGGCTGGCTACTCATTAAGAGTTTAGGAATATAGTTAAATCATGTAGAAAGAAAATTAGAGAGACAAAGGCACAATTTGTTTGGCTACTTCTGTTAGGGATAACAAAAAGTGTTTCTATAAATACATTAATAACAAAAGGAGGGGCAAGGAAAACCTCCATTCTTTGTTGGACTTGGGGGGGAACATAGTTAACAGAGATGAGGAGAAGGCTGAGGTACTTAACACCTACTTTGGCTCAGTTTTCACCAGTAAAGCAGGTGACCCTCAGGACAACTGGCCTCCTGAGCTGGCAGACAGGGATGGGGAGCTGAATAGCCCCCCTGTAATCCAGGAGGAAGCTGTTAGTGCCCTGCTGAGCCACTTGGATTCTGACAAGTCTATGGGACCAGACGGGATCCATCCCAGGGTGATGAGGGAGCTGGCGGAAGAGCTCGCCAAGCTGCTCTCCATCATCTTCCAACAGTCCTGGATCTCTGGGGAGGTCCCAGATGATTGGAGGTTGGCGAATGTCACCCCAATCCACAAAAAGGGCTGCAAGGAGGACCTGGGAAACTACAGGCCTGTCAGCCTGACCTCAGTGCCTGACAAGGTTATGGAGCAGATCATCCTGAGTGCAATCACACAGCACCTACAGGATGGACAAGGGATCAGACCCAGCCAGCATGGGGTTAATGTGACGTTCAGATCTGTGTAATTTTGATGCAGATTGAACTACAAGTTCGAATCATTCTCTTGAGCAAAATTAAAACTCAAACAAGTTATCTGTAAATACCAAAAACTTTTTTATTAATTGATTGCTAGAGAGATGCGAAAGGAAAAGAGGAAAAATAAGAAAAGTTAGGAAAATGCTTAACATTATTTATAGAAGCAGAGAAAAGATACCACCATCTTCCTGCAGTCAACAGATACTGAAGGAGAACCCTCCCTGCCCTTCCTCTCAGTTACATCGATAAGGCACTCAAGTAGTTTTTTCATGGTGGTATCTTTTCTCTGCTTCTCTAAATAATCTTAAGCATTTTTCCTCTTTTCCTTTCCTTTTTGTAGTTCAATCTGCATCAAAATTACGCAGATCTGAACGTCACAGTTAGGAGGGGCAGGTCCTGTCTGACCAATCTGATCTCCTTTCATGATCAGGTAACCCGCCTGGTGGATGAGGGGAAGGCTGTGGATGTGGTCTATCTAGACTTCAGCAAGGCCTTTGACACTGTCTCCCATAACATACTCCTGGAAAAGCTGACAGCCCCATGGCTTGGACAGGGGCACTCTCTGCTGGGTTAAGAGCTGTCTGGATTGCAGGACCCAGAGAGTGCTGGTGAATGGGGCTGCATCCAGTTGGCAGCCAGTCACTAGTGGTGTTCTCCGTGAGTCAGTGTTGGGCCCAATCCTGTTTAATATCTTTATTGACAATTTAGATGAGAGGATTGAGTCCATCATTAGGAAATTTGCTGATGACACCAAGTTGGGAGGGAGTGTTGACCTGCTGAAAGGCAGGAGGGCTCTGCAGAGGGACCTCGACAGGCTGGAGACATGGGCTGACTCCAACAGGATGAGGTTCAACAAGGCCAAGTGACAGGTCCTGCACTTTGGCCACAACAATTCTATGCAGTGCTACAGACTTGGGAGAGAGTGGCTGGAGAGTAACCAGGTAGAAAGGGACCTGGGAGTTTGGATTGACAGGAAACTGAACATGAGCCAGCAGTGTGCCCAGGTGGCCAAGAAGGCCAATGGCATCCTGGCCTGTATCAGCACTAGTGTGGCCAACAGGTCCAGAGAAGTGATTGTTCCCCTGTACTCAGCACTGGTGAGACCACACCTTGAGTATTGTGTTCACTTCTGGGCCCCTCAGTTCAGGAAAGATATTGAGGTGCTGGAACAGGTCCAGAGGAGAGCAATGAATTGGTGAAGGGACTTAAGCTCAAGTGCTCTGAGGAGAGGCTGAGGGAGCTGGGGTTGTTTAGTCTCGAGAAGAGAAGGCTCATCCCTCTCTACAACTACCTAAAAGGAGGTTGTAGCCAGGTAGGGGTTGATCTCTTCTCCTGGTCAGTCAGCAATAGGACAATAAGGCAAGGGCTTAAGCTCTGCCGGGGGAGGTTTAGGTTAGATATTAAGAAGAAATTTTTTACAAAGAGAGTAATCAGGCACTTAAATGGCCTGACCAGAGAGGTGATGGATTCACCATCCCTGGAGGTTTTTAAGATGAGAGTGGATGTGGCACTTAGTGTCATGGTCTAGTAATGACAGTGGTGTTCGATCAAGGGTTGGACTTGATGATCTCAGAGGTCTCTTCCAACCTAGTTGATTCTATGATTCTATGTCCCTGCAAGGCCAGTCTCAATAATCTTTGATTGATCATGCCAACAGGGAGAATTGCCCGAGGACTGGAGGTGAGCAATTGTCATAGAATCATAGAATGGTTTGGGTTGGAAGGGACCTTTAAAGGTCATCTACTCCAGTCCCCCTGCAATGAGCAGTGACATCTTCAGCTAGATCAGGTTGCTCAAAGCTCCATCCAACCTGACCTTGAATGTTTCCAGGAATAGGGCATCTACAACCTCTCTGGGCAACCTGTTACAGTGTTTCACCACCCTCATCAGAAAAAAATTCTTCCTTATATCTAGTCTTTTAGTTTAAAACCATTACCTCTTGTCATATGGCAATAGACCCTATGCAACTAAGCCCCACACAAGCGTTCACTCACTTTCCCCCATGGGATAGGGGGGAGTATCAGAAGAGTAAAAAAAGTGAGAAAACTCATGGATTGAGATAGGGTAAAGCAAAAGCTGCATATGCAAGCAAAGCAAAACAAGCAATTCATTCACTTCTTTCCGTTGGCAGACCTCTATTCAGCCATCTCCATGAGAGCAGGGCCCCATCATGCATAACACTTACTTGGGAAGACAAACTGCCTCTCCCAGCTTCTTGTGCACCCTCAGCCTATTCACTGGTGGGGTGGAGTGAGAAGCAGAAAATGCCTTGACTTTGTGTAAGCACTGCTCAGCAATAACTAAAACATCTCTGAATTATCAATGCTGTTTCCAGCACAAATCCAAAACATAGCCCCATACTAGCTAATATGAAGAAAATTATTTCTATCCCAGTCAAAACCAGAACATTTTAATAAAAAGTTTGTCTCCGTCTCTTTTATAAGCCCCCTTTAAGTACTGAAAGACCACAATAAGGTGGAGTCTTCTCCATGCTGAACAACCCCAACTCTCAACCTGTCCTCACAGGAGAGATGCTCCAGCCCTCTAATATTCATGGCCCTCTTCTTCACATGCTCCAACAGGTCCATGTATTTCCTATACTAAGGACTCCAGAACTGGATGCATTAATCTAGGTGGGGACTCACCAGCATGGAGTAGAGGGGCAGAATTGCCTCCCTTGACCTGTTGGCCACACTTCTTTTGATGCAGTCCAGAATACAGTTAATTTTTGGGCTCTGAGAGCACATTGCCAACTCATGTCCAGCCTTCCATCCACCAGTACTCCCAAGTCCTCCACAGGGATGCTCTCAATCTCTTCATCCCCCAGCCTATATTGATACCAGAGATTGCTCCAACCCAGATGTGGAACCTTGCACTTGACCTTCTTGAACCTCATGAGGTTCCCATGGGCCCGCTTCTCGAGCTTATCCAGGTCCTTCTAGAATGTCAACCACACCACTCAGCTTGGTGTCATCTGCAAACTTGCTGAATGTGCACTCAGTCCCTCTGTCTATGTTGATGAAAATATTAAACAATACTGGTCCCAAATGGACCCCTGAGGGACACCACTCATCACTGATCTCCATCTGGACATTGAGCCAATTCCTTATCCATGAAATAGACCATCAATTTAGAGAGAAGGATATTGTGGGGGTCCATGTCAAAGGCTTTACAGAAGTCCAGATAGATAACATCACTAGCTCTTCCCTTATCCACTGATGGAGTCACTCCATCATAGAAGGCCACTAGGTTGGTCAGACAGGACTTGCCCTTGGTGAAGCCATGCTGGATGTCTCGGATCACCTTGCTGTCCTCCATGTACCTTAGCATAGCTTCTAGGAGGATCTGTTCCATGTTCTTCCCAGGCACAGAGGTGAGGCTGACAGGGCAGTAGTTCCCAGGGTCTTCCTTTCTACCCTTTTTAAAGATGTGATGCCGTGAGAGACCCCAAAAAACAGACTCCGAGCCAAGTTAGTGTGGGATAAGATAAAAAGGTAGGTTCTTTAATATCTAGGCTTAGGGCTTTTAGGAATACATGATGACATGCCCCCCATGAACACTGATTTCCATGGGTTTTATAATAATGTCCACCCAATCCCCAGTTTACACATCTCTTGGTCTAGCCCCGTCCTGCCCCTGTTCCACCCCCTTAACATTTGAGGCTGGGGTCAGTGGGACCTTCTCTTCATTTTTTTTTCCTCAGCACACGTAGGGCTCTTGGAGGTTTTCCAGTGTTCTTAGACCCAAGGCTGTTCGTTTATGTTTATGTCTTCTTTTGCAGGCCTTCTGATATTCTTTAGCCTTCTACCTTGAAAAGATGTTTAAACACTAAAAGAATTTGAGCTACTGATATGTGGTAGGGGTTAGGATACATAAACAATGAACTTAAGCTGCCAGAAATATTAACACACTACATTTGCTTTTTTACTAAAATTACAAGTACTTCTAAAATCTATAAAAATGAAAAAATCAAAAACCCCAAAGGCATCAATGGGTACAATGTTTCCCTTTTTCCAGTCTCTGTGGACTTCACCTGACTGCCATGGCTTTTCAAATACCATGGAGAGGGTCTTGGCAACTACATCAGCCAATTCCCTCAGGACTCTGGGATGCATCTCATCGGGTCCCATAGACTCATGTATGTTCAGATTCCTCAGGTGGTCTTGAACCTGATCTTTACTTACAGTGGGAGGGACATTGCTCCCTCAGTTCCTGCCTTGACTGAGGCAAAAAAGTCGATGAGTACCTCATCCTTCTAGTCATCTGTTGTTTCCAATTTGCATGTTGGAGTTGTCCAGAGAAGTGATGGAGTTGCCCTCCTTGGAGGTATTCAGAAGCCATTTGGACATGGTCTTGGACAATGGTGACCTTGTTTGAGCATAGAGGTTGGACCAGATGACCTGTAGAAGTCCCATCCAATCTCAACCGTTCTTCAGTTCTGTGAATTCCATTTATGGCATCCATAGTAATAATTGAATAGTAGGCTATTGAAGTCTTAAGGCTGATTAAGCACAATTTCAAATATCTGTTATATTCTCAGAGATGAGAAGGACATAGCAAAGATTACAGCAGGGAGTGTTAGTGGAGCATTCTCTGGGGATCACTAGAAATGCTAAGAAAATTCTCATGAAATGAGATACTGTAGGTTAGATGCAGTGGGTTTTGGTTGCTTTTTTGAATCTTTGAATCATCATAATTCCTCAAATAAAAAGAGTGACATAAGCATTGTAGATATAATTAATCGAGTTGCATCCTCATACAAAAGCATCACAAATTGCTTTCTGCAGTGTTTTTTAATTTATGGCAGTGCACGTTTAATTGAGCCTTGTGGTGTGGTTTCTTTATTAGCCACTGGTGCTGCAACTACCATCTATGCAATTGAGGCAGATGGTGACCCAAATACTGGGTTTGAAAAGTCAAAGGAGCTAGGAGAAATACAGTATCTTATTAAATGGAAAGGCTGGTCACACATCCATAATACATGGGAAACTGAGGAAACACTGAAGCAACAAAATGTTAAAGGAATGAAGAAACTGGACAACTATAAGAAAAAGGATCAGGAAACAAAATGCTGGTGAGTATTTTTATAACTATTCCCATTTTGCATATTTTTTGTAACAATATATATGTTTTTAAGTGCCTGTACAACAGGAAGACAAAGCTTTAAAGTTGAAGCTTCCCTAGCACCTTATGGTCCTGGAAGATTCTGAGCATACCAACTTTTCTTGAGCAAGTGACAATACTCACACATCTTGTAAAATCAGGCCTTTAAGCAAGCAGCCTCTGCACCTAGATTTTAATATGTCTGTTATAAATGAAGTTTTAATAAAATGGTGGTAGGTTTTCTGTTTTTTTTTTAATCTTACCTTTTACTAATTTGTTATTTTCATCAGAGTTCCTCGGGAATTGCTGCAGAGATGAAAAAAATCAGAAATGGCGAAAGCACTCAAAACATTACAGCATTTAGTTTTCTTGGCTCAAACTTTTGTAAAAGCCTCAGAATGAAGAAAGGAAAAAAATCCTTGTTTTAATACTATGTTTTGGTATTCCGGTTTATTAGTATGTTTAATATAATCTATGAATAGTGGTGGAATTTTTAGTGACTCCTACTCATAAGATAGGTTCTTATAGTGAGACATCAGTGCTGTTCTGTGAAAATACCATGTGAAGTACACTACTGTGTTGAGGACAGATATTGTAAATTATCTGCATGACTAGTACAAGCTATAACTGATAGTAATTTCTCTTGATAACCTTCCTCAGTCATCAGCGATGAACAACCTAGGCCAGATGCAACACTTTTATAGCAGGAATTCCAGAGTTGTAGCTTCTTCAAAGAAGCTCTCTAAGCAGCATTCTAATCATGCTTACATTCAGAGCTTTAAAATTGTCAGATTTTCTTAGTTTTAGAACTACACAATGTAGTAAGTGCTGCAAATAAATTCCCGTTTCAGGCTGAAAAATGCTTCTCCAGAAGACGTGGAATATTATAACTGCCAGCAGGAACTTACAGATGATCTACATAAACAGTATCAAATAGTGGAGAGGATAATTGGTATGTGACAAACTTCCACATGGAAAACAGTGTTGAGAATATTGCAAGTTTATTACTTGCATGTTGAATTTATAGTTAAGAAATTTAGGTTATTAATATCCTTAGTAACTTAAGGCAAAACAAAATCTTTGATGAAGAGAAAAATTGTCATATTGTCTTTGCTGTGAAACTAGTTCATGTTGTCTTATCCCCTAAAATGAGTGCTTTCTTAAAATATAGAAGGAAAATATTGATCTGGTATCTCTGATGTGTTTCTGCAGCTCATTCAAATCAGAAATCAGCAGCTGGTTATCCAGATTACTATTGCAAATGGCAAGGTCTGCCTTACTCAGAATGTAGCTGGGAAGATGGTGCTCTCATTGCCAAAAAATTTCAGGTGTGTATTGATGAGTATTTTAGCAGAAACCAATCCAAGACCACTCCATTTAAGGACTGCAAGGTGAGTGTGTAGTTTCAATGGATTTATACAGTTGCAATAATTAAAAAAAAGCTGATATATTTTATGCATCCAAAAATGCATATTATAAAATATTTTTGAATGCTGTCCAAAACAGTAATAGTGATAGCTATATTTATATATGTAGGAAGTATTACTATAAAGAATAACCTTTCTTGTCCCTGCCCATGGTAGGGGGATTGGAACTAGATGATCTTTAAAGTCCCTTCCAACCCAAACCATTCTATGATTCTGTATTGGTTCCCTACTTATTTTATTGCCATTCAAATATGGAATTGTTTAATACTTAAATTTCTTTTAAAAGTGACCTTTGTGAATGAGTTCATGTCACTTCTGTTGTGGAATTTAGATTAGCAAACTAATTTTAGCTTGCAAATGGGTCATTATTGTTATATGGCCTAGATGTGTGTGATGAATAAAGACTAGACTTGGTGGCCAAACAGAATCCTACTGCTACTTTGTTTCTATAAGAAGACATTTTGGTAACTTCACTTAGTAGTCGGACTGATACTCAATTTGCTTTTGACAGATTCTAAAACAGAGGCCAAGGTTTATTGCACTAAAGAAGCAACCATCTTATATTGGAGGACATGAAGGTTTAGAGTTAAGAGATTATCAGTTAAATGGACTGAACTGGCTTGCTCACTCATGGTGCAAGTAAGTAGTCTTAAATTAGTCTTGCTGTTTTTAACTTGAAAGCATTTATAAAATTTGTTTGTTTGTTTGTTTGTTTTTTAGAGGGAATAGTTGTATTCTTGCAGATGAAATGGGTCTGGGTAAAACAATACAAACAATTTCTTTTCTGAACTACCTGTTTCACGAACATCAACTGTATGGGCCTTTCTTGTTAGTCGTGCCACTTTCTACCTTGACATCTTGGCAAAGAGAGATTCAAATTTGGGCTCCTCAGATGAATGCTGTGGTTTACTTAGGAGATATAACTAGCAGAAATACGGTGAGTATTTTTTTGTATCATTGAAAAAGATTAATGGTAAACAAGACTCACTTCATGTTCCTGTCTTATGCTAATCTCCAATATTTTGATTGGGAATGAGCAAATAATTAATTGAAACATTGCATGTAGTTAAAATGCAAATTAAAAGCATACATTTTGATCTGATATGAATGAATGTGAAAAATTTCATTCCTGCTAAATAATAAAAAATATTAAAAATGCAACCTTGCATTTAAAAATAAATTGTCCTTTGTCATGTGATTATTTAAATGCATAAAATAAACATTTAAGACAGACAGACATAATCTTAATTTGTTTCCTGAAAGGAGGAATATAAGTAATCTTATCCATTAAAGTTTAAAAAAACCCCAAAGAACCTCACCCAATCACAACCCAAAACATACACACAAAGAAATCCACAAAAACCCCTAACCAAACAAAACCCAACAAACACCCACCACCCATTTAAGAAAAAAAGCTTCACGTTATGTTCCTTTTCCATTATCAAATTGTTGTATGTCACTTAACATCTATATTGCTATAGTACCAGAAGTCATCCTGATCAGTAAGACCATTTTTCTCTACCTTATAGTTTGCTTGATTCTTCTTGTAGATAAGAACTCATGAATGGATGCATCCACAGACCAAGCGATTAAAATTTAATATACTTCTAACAACTTATGAAATTTTGCTGAAGGATAAGGTAATCACACTTAGTTCTTCAGAGAGATAAAAATAATTTGTAGAATGTAAAATTCCTTTAGAGTTAGCACATATTTGGATTCTGGACCATTAAACGGATGGGCAATATGACAGCTTTACTCTTGGAAGTATGAAGGTCAAGTTGTCTTCAAGCACTTTTAGATTTTATGTATGTGTGGTGAGACTTTGTGCCCCCTCCCCCCCCATCAAGTGGGTAAAACTTACTTTTTTTTTTCAGTTTGCTTGTGCTTCACATTGCTATAGTAATTTCTTTGCATCTCAAAATCTCTACTTTCCTGTTAGATGGTCATCCAGGAACTGAAGAAACAAACCAGTCCCAAGCCCCAAACACCTGTGATTTACAACTCTGAAATCCCATGTTTTTTCTTTGTATTTTTGTGTGCAGTATTACATATATCTACAGGGGCGGTCCCGTGGTGTAATGGAGAGCACTCCGGACTCCGAATCCCAATGTTGTGAGTTCGAGTCTCAGTAGGGACCATTCCCCCTGGCAGTTAAATGCCTCCCTGCCATCCGATC
The DNA here is from genome assembly GCF_047495875.1 of Pithys albifrons albifrons. Lineage (NCBI taxonomy): Eukaryota > Metazoa > Chordata > Aves > Passeriformes > Thamnophilidae > Pithys > Pithys albifrons. Next base: position 1,153,266 of record NC_092483.1, on the reverse strand, counting down.
CCATCAGGTCTCGGATGCTGCAGGGTCAGCCCCGGTTAGTACCGGGTGCTGTAGACAGTCCTGAGGACTTCATTGTCACTGTCCAAGCTCACTCGACCATGACAAGTGGACCTTAGGACTGAAACGGTGGGGCCAGTTCTGTGCATGCTGTGCCTCACCTAAAAAATCCACTGCGCAGGCTGGAAGAGCACACCCACGTGGGGAGAGCCCTTCCCAAATCTGTGTTTGCGAAGTCTGGCCATACATACATACATATATCTATATAACTACTCTCTTTGTGATGGTAGCACATAAAGTTATTGTAAATCCTAACAGCATATGATAATTATAATAAAAAAGTTCTGCTTGTTGACTTTCTATTTCATTTGTTTGTATATGCTGAAGAGAGTCAATAGTGGATTTTTGTGGATTGGGTTTTTTTGGCAATTGAAAATTTATGGATCAGCTTTTTGCTTTCCTCCTCCCCCTAGGTATAAACTTGGTTTATACTTTCTTTTTAATCTTGGGATGCTTGTATAGCCTTTTGTTGAGTCTAGCAAACATAAACCCCATAATTAATACTAAAAACATATAGGTGTCCTTTTTTAATTAAAATAAAAGGAGTGATGGTGTAAAATGTCAAAAATTGCATAATATATTAACTTGTATATCTTCCCCCCTCCCCCCAATTTCTTGAAGTCATTCCTTGGTGGTCTAAATTGGGTATTTATAGGAGTCGATGAAGCTCATCGTTTAAAAAATGATGATTCCCTTCTATACAAGACTTTAATAGACTTTAAGTCTAATCATCGTCTTCTTATTACTGGAACCCCTCTGCAAAACTCCCTCAAAGAGCTTTGGTCTTTGCTGCACTTCATCATGCCAGAAAAGTAAGGAATGTGATGGGGTTTCTTTTGTTTATGTTGGGTTTGGGGTTTTTTTGGGGTGGGAGTGGGGTTGTTGTTTGTTTTTTTTGGTTCATTGGTTTTTGGTGTTTTTTTGTGGTCAAGTTTCTTATGGTCAAATATTGTGGTGATTGGAGAATCAGTAGAGATAAAGAATTGCATTGTGTAATACTGTAAATATTTTTTATAAAATAGATGCACATATTTTTCATGCTGCTCTTGATAAACTGTTTCGGTAGCAGCTGTCATTTTTTTCTGTTTTAGCAGTCTAGAAAAAAAATATGGAATGATGTACGGCTATGAACCTTGAAAACATGCTTCATCTTAATTTAAATGGAAAATCACTTGGATTTACTGTAGGGAAATAGAATGGGGCTGACAATGTCATCTTTTCTTTATTAGTACCATGAATGAAAACAAGATATACCACTGTCTTGGGTTGAGCTGGCTAAATGCCAACTGCCCAATACAGAGTCAAAGCCTTTCCGCCCACCCCCACCCCTTCCCCCGACGAGAAAAGGGAGAAAGGGAAAAAAATAGAAACTCAGAACAGGTTTAAACCCAAACTAATGATATATACTTATACAGATAAGAGAAAATTAAGAGAAACTACAATATAACACACACACAAGTTAGAAATAACAAGAAATAACTCGCCATCGAGAAGAGATTCTATCACTGTAGATCCATAAGCATCCTAAAATACACCCAGCAAGAAACAGAAAGTATAACAACAAAATGTTTCTACTTCCCTGAATTCAAACAAAATGCAAGTAGTGGCACTGGAGAAATTAAAATTCAGTATATTGTTTTGAATTTTCATTCTGCAAAATTTGTTAATTTCCATTCTCCTATTTGCAGACAAAATATTTGGAATTTCTTGTAAGATGCAAATTCGAAACATTTAATAAAACAGAGGGAAGTGGTGAAGAAATACGTATATGTCTGTGCACATATGGTATATTTATGGTCTTTGTGTGTCTGTGTTCATGGTATGTCATTATTTTATCTTTATTCTTTCTATGTTGAAGGTTTTCTTCCTGGGAAGATTTTGAAGAGGAGCACGGCAGAGGCAGAGAGTTTGGTTATGCAAGTCTTCACAAAGAACTTGAACCATTTTTACTCAGAAGAGTTAAAAAAGATGTAGAAAAATCTTTACCTGCTAAGGTTGAACAAATTTTGAGGATGGAAATGAGTGCATTGCAGAAGCAATATTACAAGTAAGTAATGACACTTTTTAATTTCCGCTATTTTAATGACATATCTATATGAAAATTACTGAAGTGTAATAGTTCTCATAATGCAATTTTAACTGATATTTTGAGAGCTTGCATCCTTCATATTTCCACAAATGGTTAGAAATTATTTCCATTGTGCACATTCTATATCATAGGTGGATTTTAACCAGGAATTATAAAGCACTGAGTAAAGGTTCAAAAGGCAGTACCTCAGGCTTTTTGAACATTATGATGGAACTCAAGAAGTGTTGTAACCATTGCTACCTCATTAAACCACCGGATGATAATGAATTCTATAATAAACAGGAGGCCTTACAGGTAATACCTTTTTTTGAAAAAAAATTTTAAGTGATTTTACATCTCTAATATGTATGCAGTAATTTTATAGTGTCCTGGAAATTTATTTGTTCTTATTAAATTATGTTAAGAAAGACCAAGTTCTCTATCAAATGTGCATCCTGGGTTTTAGAGGTAAGTGAAATGATTACCTTTTTCTTTGTTTCTTAACTGAAACTGAATAATAGAGATATCAATACTAAATAAAATATCCTTGGCTTGAATTATGATCAAAAAAAGGGAAATATTTTGAAATATTCTGTGGATTTTCAAACTTAATGAACTTAAGACCTATTTTAAACCCAGATTAGACTAAAGCAGTTAAATAAACAGGTAAATTGAATATAAGTGCAAATGTATATGGCTGGCAGTAGTACATCAACAATCCATGTGATAGCAGAAAGTAATCTGCAGAATCTCTTTAAGCTTTTTTGCAATAAACGTCCAAAGCTTAGTCTGGTTGTTTTGTTGTTATAAATGAAAGCAATTATAGCATCACTACTAAAGATAATCTATGACTGTGTTGTAGGTTTATAGTTTGGCTTTTTGAAAGTTTAACTAATCTTTGTACTAAAACTATTGAGAAATACACCAACAAATAAAAGCACTGTTATAATTTATGCAGTTTATAACACCATAAATGTTTCTAAAGATCAGGGGGTTTTTCTGTAAACTTTAAGTTCATAATTTAAATACTTTCCCAAAACTACTAGACTGAAATCACGAGCTGTCACTGCACAAATTATTTTATATTATAAAATATTTATCTAAGCTAAAGGATGTTTCATTTGCAATTTGGCACACTCTAACTACTTAAATTTATAATTAATCTCATCAGAACTTTTCAGCCATTATTGCTAATAATTGCATACTTGTAGCAATGATTTCCTTGGCTCATCTGAATAAGCTTTGTTAGCTTTAATTATGAATGATACATCCTTCTCATTTCTGCCATAAAGAATAAAAGCACCTAACTTCTAATTTTTTATTCCCCAAAATTCTATTCTGAGCCTCTTCAACTAGAGACACCTAATGTTTTCAACAGTAAATTCAGCATGCACCTGAGTTTCTGTTCTAGTTGTTTCCACTGGTGCTGAGAAGGCTGAACATTGTAACCTACCTAAAGCATGTTGACTTAACAGGATTCCTCTCACTTTTATCTTGCCAGGAAAAACCTGACTGATTAGACATTGTTTAAAAATACTTAGAGGATCAAGTAGCAATGCTTAGGTCTGTTCAAAAGAGAGAAAGTAAAGAGCAAGTAGTATTAAGGTAGTCAGGTAGTCTTTGTTGTTGTTGTTGTTTATTTGGTAGAAGAGAATTTGAGTCTACACTTTAACTGCTCTAACTCGTAGCACAGTATATTTGCTTAACATTTTAATGAAATGTTAATATGCTGTTTTATAAGCTGGAGCTGAGAAATGCATTTATTTGAAAAACATGCTAGTCTTGTTAATTTCCATTAGAGTGCTTAACGCTTTTATGGGTTTTTACGAGGTCAGGACTGACTAAATGCTTATAAAACTTTCATGTTCAGTTAATGAATGTCTAACCATCTGCAGCGTATGTTAGAGTTGAGGTGAACTTATTTTGCGATACACGTTGTCTTGTAGCATTTAATACGTAGCAGTGGGAAACTAATCCTTCTTGACAAGCTACTGATTCGCCTACGAGAACGTGGCAACAGAGTACTGATTTTCTCTCAGATGGTGAGGATGCTAGACATCCTAGCAGATTATTTGAAGTATCGTCAGTTTCCCTTTCAGGTATGAATTTTGCTGGTAGTAGCCAAGAAGCCTTGATCTTTGCCATTTTATTTTTAAAAAAGTGTCCTTTTTGTAGAAAGATTTATTGAAGTTTATAATTTTGTTCAGTAAAAGACTATAAATTGCTATATACTTAATAGTATTTTGAAATTAAACTGATTAGTTGAAAGTGTTACATTACTCTTATTTCCCCCCAATTGTTTTGGCAATTGAGAATTCAAGATGCTCTGACTAGAATATGGTAGGAGTTCCTCTTTAACTGTATTACTAACTATATTATTACTCTTTAGAGACTTGATGGATCAATAAAAGGGGAATTGAGGAAACAAGCATTGGATCATTTTAATGCAGAAGGCTCAGAGGTATGGTATTAGTGGGTGGCTGGGTTTTTTTAATCCGCTCAGCTTTATTTTCTTTCCCCCAGGAAATATAACAAATATTGCACAAAAACTGAAGATAAAGTGAGAGATGTATTATGTTGAAATTCCACTGCTGCTGCAGATAGTCTAAGGTTTACAACTCTTAAACAAGCATAAAAACACAACAAAAAATCCCTTAAAACAAACAAGCAAAAAAAAAGCTAAGAGCAAGTTAAATAAGAAACAGAATTTATGAAAATAATGTTTATAAGTAATATAACTACATAGTTACATTTTTAGATTTTTGTCAGTGCTTTTTATCAAATAAATTTTAATCACTGTTTAGAAACTGAAGAATTTATTTTGTTTGTGTAGGACTTAATCCTTCAATTTTTACAGAAGCACTGAACTTTAACACAAGCTTTTGACATCAAAAACCTACTTAGGCAATGGGCAGAATTGATTTTTGTGTATCCTTGCATAAAGAAAAAAAATCTTGAATAGCTTTAAATCTGACTTCTGTTATCTTCATTTTTTGCCTTTTATTTCCTTGCCCTGGAAGAAACTGAAGAAATAGATTTCTAGCCATTGTTTATGTACCATTTAAGCATGGGGGTTTAAAGATAAACTGGCAGGAGAAATGAACCCAGCTCAAAAAGAGATTACAAGTCAGAGTTACAACTTAATAAAAAGATTAGAATAAATACAATGATACGGATAAAAAACTGGTTTTAACCCACAAAACCCAGATGTATAACATAGCACCCGGATGCACAAACACAGTGGTGTTCGTTAGCCCCTGTGCTGAGCACCATGTGGCCCCCTTGAGTACAAAGTAAAGGAAAACCTGTTGGTGAGGATGATGGTCGCAGTCTGGTCAAGAGTGGCAGTCACAGTCCTGTTGAGGTTCTGGTCCTCCTCTGGATTTGGCAAGTGGTACCAGAAGTCCCAAAACTCAAAGAGTATATATGCCCGGGGTCAGGTGGGAATACCCAGTACCTCCCCAGGGCGAGGAGTTTCATAATGGGTGATTTAACTCTGTGAGTCATGGGATATTTTTGGAATCTTCGATCTAGGCCATTGCAGCTGCCTGTTGTGCCAGTCCCTAATGGCACATGACCCCTCAGGCTGGGTGTGGAGGTGCTAATGGCTCCCTGGAGGGGAGTTATCACACTTGAGTCATGGTGTGAAGACCCTGTCTCACAGGGTTCTCTAACACCCAGCTTGTAGCCCGAGATGTCATGTGTGCCCTGGGCTGCTGCTGCAAATGATCCATTATTAACAGTTCATGAAAAATGATATAGAGGGTGTAGAATACACAGTTTGGGTTACACCCACACAGTAATAAGCTGGTCCTGGCCGCTCTAACTGGAACGTTAGTTTATTTAGGTTTTCAATTATGGAAGCCATTCTATACCTTTGATAATCTTAGATCTTTTGTCCTATACTGACAGGGGTTTTCAGTAATAGAAACATAGCATTTGTCAGTTGCTGTTGGGCTTATGTTTCTGCTGTGGTTGAGGAGGAAGGACTTCATTTCATAACGTAAACTTCAGATGTTTGTTAAATACAGAAATTATTTCTGGTTTAAATTTCTAGTACAGACATAATTGCCTTTTCTTGGAATTTTTGTAGTTGTATTGTACAGTTTTTAAGATTAAATGGGATCCAAATTTCACACAGCATTCAAGAATGAAGGCAAACTATGGAGTTGTGCAGCAATAAAATTACCTGTTTTATTCTCTATTTCTTTCCTAATAATAAACGTCATGCTTTTTTTTTTTTTGCTAATACTGAGCTAAGGTATTCATAGAAATATCTGCAACAACTCCCAAGATTCATTCCTGAGCAGTAATGATTTCTATTACCTTTGGCTGTACTCGAAACTCAAATTTATTTTCTATTTCACTTTATCTTTAGTTTCATATGCTTTTTTTATTGCCTGTCTCATAAGATCCTTCTGTAGTCCCTTGTAGTTGTCCCTGAGTAACTCCCTATCATCTGCAAACTTTTGTCACCTCATTACTCATCTCATTTCCCCTTTGTTTATGAATATGTTGAAGAGCATTGACCCAGGCAAAACACTTCAGTTTGCTTTACAAAAAAAAACCCCAGAGGGACTTGGGTATACATGAGGCTTTAACAACAAGGGGGTTTGTATTTTTGGTCAGTGTTTTGCTTGGGTTTTTTCTCCCCAAGTGGCTTTTTTCATCTTCAAGGATGCCGTTTCCTTTAAACCACAGAGAAGCCGATAACTTCGCAAGAGAAGTTGATATCAGTTTGCTTTATACTTATACCAGATCTGACTGGACTAGAGTTAATTGTCTTCATAGCAGCTTGTATGGTGCCATGTTTTAGATTTGTGATGAAAACAATGCTAATAACACACTAGTGTATTAGCTGTTGCTGAACAGTGTTTACATAGTGTCAAGGCCTTCTCTGTTTCTCACTCTGCCCCTCCAGTGAATAGATTGGGTGGTGCACAAGAGGGTGGGAGGGGACATAACCAGGCAGTTGACCTGAACTAATCTAAAGAGATATTCCATGCCATATAACATCGTGCTCAGCAATAAAAAAGTAGAGAACGGGGTTTAGGGAGGTTAGCCATCTTTTGCCTGGGAATTGGCTGGGAAGGTGGTGAGAGATTGCATTTTCATCCCTTGTTCTGTTTTGTTTTCTTTCTCTCTTTTTTCACTTCTCCTTTACTTATTAAACAATTTTTATCTCGACCCCTAAGTTTCCCTGCTGTTAGTCTTCCTTTCTCCTTCCCCTGTCCCACGGGGGGTGTGGGTGAGAAGTGATTGTGCGGCTGCGTGGTGCTTAGCTGCCTAAAGAAAATACTAGCTGGTCTAAAGAAAACATTGGACCAATACTTGTTGAAGATGAAGGTGATCACCTGATTAATAGGAATGAAGTAAAAGCAGGGGCATTCGATGTGTTTTTAGCCTCAGTCTTTAATAATACTGATAGACCTTGGGCTGCCTGATCCACTGAGTCAGAGGACCATGAGTGTGGGAATAGTGACTTTACATTTGTGGACACTGAAATTGTAAGGGACCAGCTGCATCAGCTGAATGTTCATCAGTCCATGGGGCCTGATGAGATTCATCCCAGAGTACTGAAGGAGCTAGCAGCTGTTACAGCAGGACCTCTCTCAATCATCTACCAAAGGTCTTGGGAGTCTGGGGAGATCCCTGCTGACTGGAAGCTAGCCAGTCTACAAAAGGGCATGAGGGCAGAAGACCCAGGGAATTACAGATGTGTTAGTCTAACCTCAGTACCTAGAAAAATTGAGAAGATTATACTGTGTACTTCTGAAAGGCATTTGAAGAGCAATGCAATTATCAGGCTCAATCAAGATGGGTTCAAAAGGGAAAGTCCTGTTTAACCTTCTACGATAAGGTCACCTGCCTGGTAGATGGAGGGGAGGTGGTAGATGTAGTTTTTCTGGATTTTAGTAAGGCCTTTGATACTGTCCCTCACAGCATTTCGAGAAGTTGTCCAACTGTGGGATGAGCGGGTTCACGGTGCGCTGGGTGAAGAACTGACTGAAGGGCAGAGCTCAAAGGGTTGTAGTTTAATGGGGTTACATCTGGCTGGTGACTCTTTTGAGGGACAAGAGGCCTTGCAGAGGGAGGACTCGAGATAGATTGGAGCATTGGGCAATCATTAATGGCATGATATCTAACAAGAAGAAATGCCAGATTCTGTACCTAGGGCATTGTAATGCTGGACCCAAATATAAATTGGGAGAGGAGTGGCTGGAGATCAGCCCTGCAGAAAAGGATCTGGGGGTGCTGGTTGACAGCAGGCTCAGTATGAGTCAGCAGTGGAACCTGGCAGCCAAAAGGGCAAACTGCATTCTGGGGTACATCAAATACAGCAGGTGATTATCCCACTGTATTCAGTGTTGGTGGTACCTTGAGTGCTGTTTGCAGTTCTATGCCCCACAATTTAAGAAGGATGTGAAGTTCCTTGAATGCATCCTGAGGAGGGCAACAAAGCTGCTGAAAGGGCTGGAAGACGTGTCCTGTGAGGAGCGGCTGAGGACTCTGGCTCTGTCTAGTTTGGGGAAAAGAAGGCTGAGGGGTGACCTCATTGCTCTCTGCAGCTTCCTGAGGAGGGGAAGTGGAGAGGGAGGTGCTGAGCACTTCTCCCTTGTATCCAGTGACAGGAAGCATGGGAATGGTTCAAAATTGTCCCAGGGGAGCTTCAGACTTTACATTAGGAAGCATTTCTTTATGGAGAGAGTGGTCAAACCCTGGAACAGGCTTTCTAGAGAGGTGATCAATGCCCCAAGTCTGTCAGCGTTTAAGAGACATTTGGACAATGGCCTTAATAAGATGCTTTAACTTTTGGTCAGTCCTGAATGGGTCAGGCAGTTGGACTAGATGATCATTGTAGTTCCCTTCCAACTGAAATAGTCTATAGTATTCTAATAGCAATATACTGGCTCTAACCATGACAAACAACTTTTTGTATTACAAGTCTAATATATGTTTCTGATATACTTAAAGAAGTATATGAGTTCACAGTCTTCTCCACAGAACATATAAAGACATGTCATATTGGTTCTTTAAGGGATATTATAGCTAATATATAAAAAGCTATTTCTTATTTTATAATTTCAGGACTTCTGCTTTTTGCTGTCTACCAGAGCTGGAGGATTAGGTATAAACTTGGCATCTGCTGACACTGTAGTTATATTTGATTCTGATTGGAATCCACAGAATGATCTGCAGGCACAGGCTAGAGCTCATAGGATTGGACAGAAGAAACAGGTATGCACACTTGTCTTTTAAGCTTCAAACCTGAAGGAGGGTTTCATTATGTTAGCCATAAGCTGTCTGTCTGGGCCATCACAGTCCTCATGTACTTTGAGAATAACTAATACTTGCCAAAAATGTCTAAAAATGTTAATATTCCTAACTTGCCTTTTAATTTTGTTTTAAAACTTCCTATACAGAGAGATTGCACAGCAGCTGTAGTCTATGGATGGGGAGGGAGAGGATTTGTGGACTTGTCCCATGTTCATTGGCATCGTGTCATTCTAGAAAGTAACTGCTGTACTTCAGGCGCATCCATTTTACTTTGTTTAATATTATGTAATTCTCTTTGGGTTTCTTTCTTGCAGAAGACATCAAGTAGTAATCAGACATAACACATTTCCTTGTGGCCATGCTTGTGCTTAATCATAGAAGTTTAAAGAGGAGAGATCTAAGAATTTCTTTCTTTTTTTTGATAATTTCTATAGAGACTGTGATAACATGATTAACGGGTTTCATATATGCAATACTAGTTCAATAAAATTTAGAAGATTTGTAATATTTCTCCCTGTTGCTCAAGGGTTTTTTGTTAACTTCATCTGAGTATTTTTTCATGTGTAATTTGTGAACAGGTAAATAAAGCCTTTTTTATAATATGCATAGGTTAATATTTATCGACTAGTCACAAAAGGATCAGTAGAAGAAGATATTCTTGAAAGAGCCAAGAAAAAGATGGTGTTAGATCACTTAGTAATTCAGAGAATGGATACTACAGGGAAAACCGTACTACATACAGGCTCTACTCCCTCCAGGTATATTTGTTTATTCTTTCATATTACTTTATGCTTAAGTATACCTGACTATTTGAGTAAAAATGCAAGTCATTTCACTTGGTTAATAAAAGGCAAAAAAAGATGTGGTTAGCAGTTATGTAAGTAAAGACTGCAAAGTATATCGTCTTTGTAATTGTTTTTTTAACATATTAAATATAGTTTTTATTTAAGACAAAAGGAATTTTGACTCATGATTATAGTAATTTGAAACAATTCACTAAGATAAAGTGTTTACCTGAAACTTTCTGTATTTCAGCTCAACACCTTTTAATAAGGAAGAGTTGTCAGCAATTTTGAAGTTTGGTGCTGAGGAACTTTTTAAAGAACCTGAAGGCGAAGAAGAGGAGCCTCAGGTAAGTGGAACAGTGCATCTACTCTTCATGGTCAGAGAAACATATGAATTGTTTTGTTGTAAAGAGAAACTTCTGTTTCAGGAAATGGATATAGATGAAATTCTGAAGAGGGCTGAAACTCGAGAAAATGAACCAGGCCCACTGACTGTAGGAGATGAATTGCTTTCACAGTTCAAGGTATTTCTCTGTTCCTTTCCTCTTTCCTTAATTATACTTTCTCTTATAAATGCTATTTTTTGTTCTTCTTTACCTATTCATCTTTTCTTCATTCTTATATCATTCACACATCCTGCAATGGGTGAATAACTGGCTCATGGGTTGGGCGCAAAGGGTTATAGTAAATGGGGTTGCATCAGGCTGGCCACCTGTCACTAGTGGGGTTCCACAGGGCTCCTTCTTAGGGCCAGTGCTCTTCAACATCTTCATAAATGACTTGGATGCAGGACTTGAAGGGATACTAAATAAGTTTGCAGTTGATACAAAACTGGGAGGAGCTGTTGACTCCTTCAAGAGCAGAGAGACCTGGACAAATTAGAAGACTGGGCAATTGTCCCTTTGGGGTTCCTTCTGCCTCGGTGGTGCTGTCTGTTGAAGGGATGCAATCTGCAACGGTATGGATGATTCTCCTAGTCTTGGAGTTTATTCCATTCCCTAGGAGAAAATGTGCTCCCTGCTTTCCCTGGCCACATGGTCCCTGAGAGCCCCTGAGAAGGACACACAGAGACCACTGAAAAGGGAGGAGAAGAAGAGGAAGTTTATTGCTGGTCAGGGGTTTATATAAGCCTTGGAGGGATTCAAAACCCACCAATAGAAAACAAGAGGGGGTTTGGCTCTGGGCCAATGGGAGTAAAAGGACTTACATTCAATAGGAGAGGGGTTCATGTAGCATGCATGTTGCAACCTTCCTCCAGAGCCCTGAGATAACAGGGTATTCTGTGAAGGAGAAGCAGTGACTTTGCAAAAAGACATTTTAACAAGCATTTTGTACATCCAAACAACATTAAAAACATCAGTTGTTAAAGCATTATCAGTGGCTTGTTGATCTTCTTCACAAATCCATTTCTGGCAGGACTTTCTCCATTCCAAATATTATAAACCAATTCCTACAGGCAATCACCAACCATATGAAGCTTAACAAGGGCAAGTGCCAGATTCTGCACCTGGGATGGGGCAACCTTGGATGTACAGACAGACTGGGGAGCAGCACTGCGGAAAGGGACCTGGGGATCCTGACCATTGGCAAGTTGAATATGAGTCAACAGTGCCCTGGCAGCCAGGAGGGTCAACCATGTCCTGGGGGGCATCAGGCAAAGCATCGCCAGCCAGTCAAGGGAGGGGATTGTCCTGCTCTACTCTGCACTGATGCAGCCTCACCTCAAGTACTGCGTGCAGTTTTGGGCATCACAATATAAGAAACCTATAGAGCTATTAGAGAGTGTCCAAGGGAGATCTACGAAGATGGTGAAGGGCCTTGAGGGGAAGCCATATGAGGAGTGGCTGAGATCACTTGGTCTGTTCAGCCTGGAGAAGAGGAGACTCAGGGGAAACCTCATTGGAGTCTAAAACTTCCTTGTGAGGGGAAGAGGAGGGGCAGGCACTGGTCTCTGTGGTGACCAATGACAGGACCCAAGGGAATGGCCTGAAGTTGTGTCAGGGGAGGTTTAAGTTGGATATTAGAAAAAGGTTCTTCACCCAGAGGGTGGTTGGGCACTTGAACAGGCTTCCCAGGGCAGTGGTCACAGCACCAAGCCTGCCAGAGTTCAAGAAGCCTTTGGACGATACTCTCAGGCACATGGTGTGATTCTTGGGAATGGTCCTGTGCAGGGCTAAGGGTTGGACTTGATGATCCTTGTGGGTCTTTTCCAACTCAGCATATTCTGTGGTTCTGTGAAATGGGTGAAACAGTAAGTCAACTCTTTGACATGCAATATCTATTCACCTATACAGGGTAATTAATGCCAGTGTAAACATATAAAAATACATAACATATTTTGCTAACAAAATAAGAAAGATATTTACAAATACATTAGTCCTTGATTTAATTATTAGAATACTGGAGAGGGCTGTTTCTCATTTAATGCTTTATGCTTTTAGGCATCTGTAGTACTTCTGAAAACAAAGAATGAAATTTGGATTTCTTAGTTGATGACTTTTAGAAATTCCTTTCAGCCCCCATGTAAACATGAATGCCAGATATGCTTAACTGGGTAATACTTAAAATATTGAGTGAGTCCAATTGTGTGCGGTAAGGGTTTTTTGTTTCTTGGGGGCGGGGGGTTGTTTGGTTTTGTAGATTTTTTGTTGTTTAGATTTGGTGTGGTTTTGCTTAGTTTTGTTTAAGTCGAGGCAGGACTTCTTTAGATCAGTAGAGTACTAAATTATTTTCATGCTAATCATTCATTAGCACTATATTGTGATTTCTGCAGTTTATTAATGTTTGGTTACTTCTACATTATTATACTTTCATATTAACTCAGACATATAGTTAGATCTGCTTTCTGCTTTGAAGGAAATTGAACAATCACAGCTATCAGGGATGCATTTCATAGTGTTTTTCATATTACTCAACTTGTAAAAGAAGAAAAATATTCTCATCTTTATATTCAGCCATGTTGCATGAGGTGTGTGTTTTTCATATATGAAAATACTTTCATTAGAGACAGTACTTCATGAAGCATTTTATATGTGTACATTTTGTGTATACACAAATAAATTAAATATGCCATTCTAAACTAAATTTTCCTAATATATTAATTACTGACTGTTTAAATAAAATCATGTATCGATTTGGTGAAAATACTTATGTTCCAATATATAAGGTGGCTAACTTTTCCAATATGGATGAAGATGACATTGAGTTGGAACCAGAAAAAAATTTAAGAAACTGGGAAGAAATCATTCCAGAAGTCCAGCGGCGACGAATAGAAGAAGAGGAAAGACAAAAAGAGCTTGAAGAAATATATATGCTCCCAAGGATGAGAAACTGTGCAAAACAGGTATCTCTGGGTTTTGACCAACTAACTTTGATTTTGTTGTTGTTCTTTGTTGTTTTATTACTGTTGTTTTGGCTTGTACTTTTGAGTTGGGTGGTTTTCACACATGGCACCCACACACACACTCTTCCCCTCGTTTTTGACAGGCTAGATAACATTAATAAAATGTTTTAGTCATATAGCTTTGAACTACTTAATCTGAAATTCCAGATCAGCTTTAATGGAAATGAAGGGAAATGCAGTAGGAGGAGAAGATATTCTGGATCCGATAGTGACTCAATCTCAGAAAGAAAACGACCAAAAAAACGTGGAAGACCACGAACTATTCCTCGAGAAAACATTAAAGGATTTAGTGATGCAGAGATTAGGCGGTAAGATGTGGGAGGACATGCATGTTTAAAGGGACAAAACATTTTTTTGTCATTATAGACTTTGAAAATATGGAAAACAGTCTATTTTTCATTAATTTAGTTAAAAACTTTTATTCTAGGCATTTAAGGCTTTACTCTGTGTAGTTTGGGGTGCTGATGTAAGGAACTGTTATGTCCAGAATTTGAACCTATTTTGGTGAGGAATAGCATTGGGTTCAAAAAATGTTCTACAGAAGGTTCAATGAGTTTTGTTTTGTTAAATTTCTTGCCATTGTAATTGTATTAATGTTATATGATGCTTTTTAAAGCTAAAAATAAACCAAAATCCATTTTGATAAGTTGTGGTTTACACAATTTACTATAAATCCATGTTTGATTTTTATGATTAGACACATCACATTGCTGAATTCTTCATCTTGTGAAACTAATTAGTATTTTTGAAATTAATTGTATCTTTTATTGTTTTCTTTATATCAGTTATTAAACCAAATAGAACTCTGACTTTAAATGTGGGTTGTCTTCGTATACTAAGCCAGCCTAGTCTCTCTAGTTCTTATTTTCTTTGCATTGTCCACATAGCCTTGTACTAAGACTTTACAAATACATTTTTAGAACCAATGTAGTTAAGCATACATTTTTTAACTGAAAAATTATTTTATGTTACTAGGTTTATCAAGAGTTACAAGAAATTTGGTGGCCCACTTGAAAGGTAAATTAATTTGCTTATATTTGTATAGCAACTTGGTACCTTGTTTCCATTAAAATTAGAACAGTACACCAAGAAACCTTAGCTGAAGAGAAAATAGTGTGCCTAATCTTTTGCCTGTACTATAACATGAATTTAAATTAATTTTCTTCCCTTTCATCATATATGATATGTATGTAGACAGCCAGTTTGACAAATCTTTAAATTTTGCAAGACTACTTGCTTTTTCTTTATACTTTACCTACTGTCCTGTTTAATCTGCATTAGTGACAATCGTTCAGTTTTTTTGTTTGATAATTTTACACAGCATAGCAAGTGTGAGTGAATGATAACTTACATGATCACTTCTCTAGTTTCAAAATCTGAAGAAGTTATTTATAATACTAAAGTTTTAGAGCTGTAAAAACATTTGTTTTCTTCCAGGTTAGATGCTATAGCTAGAGATGCTGAGCTAGTTGATAAATCTGAGATGGACCTTAGACGTCTGGGAGAACTTGTACATAATGGATGCATTAAGGCTTTAAAGGACAATTCCTTTGGACAAGAAAGAGCAGGTAAAGTGTGTTTCGGGGTGGGGGAGAGGAATAAAAAGTATCAAGAGATCTGAATGATTCTTGTCCTCTGATTATAGCAAAACAATTGTGTTAGGGGAAAACACTAACAAAATGTTAGCATGCTAGGTGATTTAGGAAAAAGAATTTTAGTAAGAAGACTTTTTTGTTTTTCTTCCCCCTTTCCCTGAGTGAGTTGTCACAGTAGAATACAGTATATTTTTGCTTTGCCATGAAATTTAAAATTAATATGCTGCTATTAACTGGAAGACTTTGAGATTCTGGAGTTTCATTAAAGCATTTGGTTAAGAAAAATTAATTTTTTATAATTGAATGTCTGCTGCTATACCATCAAACTTTCTTTTTTCTCTGTTTGTCTCTACGATACATGTAAAGGCTAAATATTTTAATAATTTGATCCTTTATTTTAAGGAGGTAGATTTGGGAAAGTTAAAGGCCCAACATTCCGAATATCAGGAGTGCAGGTGAATGCAAAACTAGTCATTTCTCATGAAGAAGAGTTGGCACCATTGCATAAATCCATTCCTGCTGATCCAGAAGAAAGGAAAAGGTATGTTTTTTTCTTCCTAAAGGAATCCATAATGTAGAAAGTTATTCAAGGCTTTTATGCATATATTTAAGCAATCCAGACTCAAAGTACACTGCTTATTCAGTTAGCAGTTACACTTCAATAATATTTTAAGCTTATCTTCATGGTTAGCCAGTTCTGACTCAGTCCATGGCCACAGATAGATGTCTGGTTTTTATTTCTTGATCTGCTTTAAAACATGTTTTGGTACTGATTTGAATAAATATTTGATAGAAATTGTAAGAAAGTTATCTGAATTACTTACTAAATATACCAGGATCTTAGCGCTGTGTAGCATGTTCTCCTATCCCTTACTAAGATTGAGAAGTTTGCTTATCTATATTTCTAATTTATTTCTACTAGATATGTCATCCCGTGCCACACCAAGGCAGCTCATTTTGATATAGATTGGGGTAAGGAAGATGATTCCAATCTGTTAGTAGGTATCTATGAATATGGCTATGGCAGCTGGGAAATGATAAAAATGGATCCTGATCTCAGTTTGACACAGAAGGTATGTCATCTACAAAATTTCATCAAGGACTTTTTTTATTTAGGTGATAATGCTAATATGAACAGTTACTAAAAGAGCTTATTTTATGATAACTGAAATTGTGCAGAAGTTAGGTCAGTTGTACTCCTTTGTGTCCTTTTGGTAAATTATTAGATTTTAAGATTTTGAGAATTCAGTTGAAGTATATCTTCTTAGAGTCTGCTATGTTTCTGTATTTCTATGTATTTGTATCTCTGTCACTTGCATTCTCTCTTCCATCTTTTGCTTCCCTAGTTTAAATGCTCTAGTTGTGTTAATTTTAATTA
Source organism: Pithys albifrons albifrons (assembly GCF_047495875.1). Classification (NCBI taxonomy): domain Eukaryota; kingdom Metazoa; phylum Chordata; class Aves; order Passeriformes; family Thamnophilidae; genus Pithys; species Pithys albifrons. The sequence continues at coordinate 1,136,702 of NC_092483.1, read as the reverse complement.
GTTACAGACCTTTGGAAAAAGGAGGCAGCTCAGGAAGAGTACAAGGATGTCATTAGGTCATGTAGAAAGAAAATTACAAAGACAAAAGCTTAACTAGAATTCAATTTGACCACTGCTGTGAAAGATAATAAAAAGTGTTTTTATAAATACATTAACAAAAAATGGAGGGCCAAGCAAAATCTCCATTCTTTATTGGATCCCTAGGGAAATATGAGGAAAAAGCTGAGGTACTTAAGACCTTCTTTGCCTCAGTCTTTAACGGTAAGATCACTTATCCCCAGGACAACCAGCCCCCTGAGCTGGTAGACAGGGACAGGGAGCAGAATAGAATCCCTGCAATCCAAGAGGAAGTAGTTAGTGACCTGCTGTGCCACTTAGACACTCACAAGTCTATGGAACCAGATAGGATTCATTCAAGGGTACTGAGGGAGCCAGCAGAAGAGCTTGGTAAGCTGCTCTCCATCATTTATCATCAGTCCTGGCTAACCAGGGAGGTCCCATATGACTGGAGGTTGGCCAGTGTGACACCCATCCACAAGAAGGCTGGAAGGAGCATCCAGGGTCAGCCTGACCTCAGTGCCCTGCAAGGTTATGGAGCAGATCATCTTGAGTGCGATCACATGGAACATACAGAACAACCAAGGGATTAGACCCAGCCAGCATGGGTTTAGAAAGTGCAGGTCCTGCCTGACCAACCTGATCTCCTTTTATGACCAGGTGACCCACCTAGTGGCTTAGGGGAAGGCTGTGGATATAGTCTATCTGGACTTCAGCAAAGCCTTTGACACCATCTCCCATAACATACTCCTGGAAAAGCTGGCAGCTCGTGGCTTGGACAGGTGCACTCTCTGCTGCGTTAAGCTCTGGCTGGATGGCAGGGCCCAGAGTGTGCTGGTGAACGGTGCTACATCCATTTAGCGGATTGTCACTACTGGAGTCTCTCAGGGGTCAGTATTGGGCCCAATCCTGTTTAGAATCGTTATTGATGATATGGACAAGGGGATCAAGCATATCCGCATTAAATTTGCAGATGACACTCAGTTGTGTGAGAGTGCTGTTCTGCTGAAGGGTAGGAATGCTCTGCAGAGGGATCTGATCAGGCTGAATCAATGGGCCAAGACCAATTGTATGAGGTTCAACAAGGCCAGCTACTGGGTCCTGCACTTGTGTCCCAACAACCCCATGCAATGCTACAAGCTTAGGGAAGAGTGGCTGGAAAGCAGCCCAGCAGAAAAGGACCTGAGGGTGCTGGTCGACAGCCAGCTGAACATGAGCCAGCAGTGTGCCAAGGGGGCCAAGGTGGCCAATGGCATCCTGGATTGTATCAGAAATAGTGTGGTCAGCAGCACCAGGGAACTCATTGTCCCGTTATACTCGGCACTGGTGAGACCAAACCGTGAGAACTGTGTTCAGTTTCGGGCCCCTCACTGCAAGAAAGACATTGAGGTGCTGGAGCGAGTCCAGAAAAGGGCAACAAAGCTGGTGAAGGGTCTAGAGCGTAAGTCATATGAGAATCAGCTGAGGGAGTTGGGGTTGTTTAAGCTGAAGAAAAGGAGGCTCAGGAGAGACCTTATTGCTCTTTACAGCTACCTGAAAGGTGGTTGTAGCACGGTGGGCATTGGCCTCTTCCCAGGCAACTAACAACAGGCCAAGCACCTCAAGCTGTGCCAGAGGAGATTCAGGTTGGACATCAGGAGAAATTTCTTCACAGAAAGGATTGTTAAGCTTTGGAACATACTGCTCAGGGAGGTGGTGGAGTCACCATCCCTGGTGGTGTTCAAGAAATGACTGAACATGGCACTTAGTGCCATGGTCTAGTTGACAAGGTGGTAATCAGTCAGTGGTTGTACTCAATGATCTGAGAGGTCTTTTCCAACCTAAATGATTCTGTGATTCTGTATTTTTATTCTTCATCTTTTGAAAGGAAATTGGTTTGGGGATTTTGGTTTGGTTTTCCTATCCCTGTTTCCTTTGTTTGAAACTCTTTCATTTACAACATGAGAATTGCTGTATTTATCAGGTTAGAAGTAGTGCAATGGCTGCCTAGAAGTAGTGAGAAATATTTAGGGAAAGACTGGAGTGAAGCAAATTCAGCGATACTGCCAACAACCTGTAGCTTTGGGATTTGAGGAACCAGGGTTGTATATAAATCTGTTTAATGATATCCTGCCCCTGCCTTCCATTAATTTGCTTGTTTTATGAAACCATTCATTTATATTTTTGGCTTCTGACATGTCCTGTGGTAACAAGTTAATGCATTTAGAAGCACAAGGCAGAACTAGGAGATCTGTGGATGACAGTAGTACAGGAGCTCTGAATTTTTTAGATAAACTATGAGAGTGGAAACAGAAATCTGAGGATAGTTTCTTCAGTTTACTGTAAACTTTGTGAGACTATTTTCAAGACTACATTAATTGTGTGTTTGAGGAAAAATAAAATGTTTGAGTTCTCCATTCCTTGAAGCATGCCTGCATATTGGTCAGGTATACTTGATTTGTTTTTACCTATTTTTTTAATTCAGCTTTTTCTGTTCCCAGTGTTCCAGACTAGCAATTTCCTAATTTGATAATGTGTACTTGTAGCTGATGCTACCATTGCTCTCCTCAGATTTTACCTGATGATCCAGATAAGAAACCCCAGGCCAAGCAGTTGCAGACCCGTGCAGATTACCTCATTAAATTACTGAATAAAGACCTTGCAAGAAAAGAAGTGCAAAGATTTACTGGTGCAGTAAGTTCAGCTTAATATTCAGTAGTGAGATATCATAGAATGTCTATGGGAATGTCAGCAGATACTTGTTTTATTCTTAGTTCCACTCTCCTTTGCTTTGTGTAATTTTTCTCTGTATTGGTAATAGTATTATATGAGACTAACTCAAGGAATGTATTGCAAGTTTAATATTGTTTTTTTCTCCCTTATTTGTATATATTCCCTACTGTTTCATTAGGCTCAGTCTCCAGTCCTAAGAAAAGTGGTGGTCATTAGTGGCAATAAATAAAATGAATGATTTCTTTAACATAAAAACCAAAACCTTTTTCTACAACTGTGGTGCAGACACTTGTCAGTTGACATAATAAAGGTACTAATTTGCATTCAGGGCAATTCAAAGAGGAAGAAAACAAGAAGTAAGAAGAATAAAGGACCAAAGGCTGCAAAAATTAAAGAAGAAATAAAAAGTGACTCCTCATCAGAAAAATCTGATGAAGATGATGAGTATAATGAGGTAAACATCATTCATATAAAGACTTGAGCATTGTATGTTGTAGAAATGCAATTTTAATTTTAATATAATATTTGAATATAAAACTAATGTTTCTGACTAATCCATTATTACTGCTTAAAATGATTTCTTCAGGTAGCAACTTTTGTTCAGGCTCAGGAAAAAAATCAAGCTTGATTAGAAAGTACAGCATGAATAAACAATGTTTTGAAATATACAAGAGAATGCTTCTTTGTATGTCAAGGCTTTCATTATCACAGAATCACAGAAAGGATAAGGTAGGAAAGGACCACTGGATCTAGTCCAACCCCCCAGCTCAAGCAGAGTCCCTTAGAGCATGTTACTCAGGATCCTGTCCAGATGGCTTTTGAATATCTCCAGAGAAGGAGACTCTACACCATCTCTGGACAGCCTGTTCCAGTCACCCTCACAGTAAAGAAGTTCTTCCTGATGTTCAGGTGGAACTTCCTGTGTTCCAGTTTCTGCCCATTGCCTCTTTTCCTGTTGCTTGGCACCATCCTCTTGACACCCTCCCTTCAGATACTTATATACATTGATAAGGTCCCCTCTCAGTTGTCTCTCCTCCAAGCTAATCAGGGCCAGTTCCCTCAGCCTTTCCTCATGTGTAAGATAGTACAGTCCCTTAATCATCTTTGTAGCCTTCTGCTGGACTCGTTTCAGGAGCTCCATGTCTCTCTTGTACTGTTGCCCAGAACTGGACATAGCACTCCAGATGTGGCTTCACCAGGGCTGAGTAGAGGGGCAGAATCACGTTCCTCAACCTGCTGGCAATGCTCTTCCTAATGCACCCCAGGATACCATTGGCCTTCTTGGCCACAAGGGCACACTGCTGGCTCATGGAGAATTCGTTGTCCACCAGGACCCCCAGGTCCTTCTCTACAGAGCTGCTTTCCAGCAGGTCGGCCCCCAGCCTGTACTGGTGCATGGGGTTATACCTTCTCCGGGCCACGCTGCACCTAATTTTGTGACTTTCAAGGTAGCTGAAAGGACACTAGATTCTTTGGAACATCTCTGAAAAAGAGAAAGTTGAAACTCTGTTCCCTTCTCCTGTGATTGTGACTGTTTAATTTGTGGTCAGTCGAAAGTTACTGGAACAAAACTAACCAGAACAGGTCTTCTATCATCACAATGCCCTGAAAAATCAGCTCAGTCTTGTGATGCCTACTTCCTCATTGGTTTTAGCTCTTTGGAGCTTAACTACCTTTTACGGGGCAGATTTCTTAGGTAATACAAAAGTTGAATGGATTTTATCTCTCACACACCCCCATTACTCCTGCCCAATAAAGACTTGTTTTGTGTCACATCAAGCAAATGAGTGAGTAGTCCTCGTTTTGCAACTGCATCCAGCTCCATTTGATAGGTGTTAAACCTATGTCTAAAGAAATTGCATACAGAAAAAAAGTGCATTTTAATCTGATGGTTACAAAGTTTTTATAGTTAGGAACTCAATTTGATGTGACATATATGCTTGTGTATTGCAGGATAAGATTGTTTCAGTGAAACGACCACATAAAAAAATAAAAGCAAAAGAAGAAAATGAAGAAAAGCCTGAGCCAGATATTGGTATAAAGAAGGAAGCTGAAGAAAAAAGAGAGACAAGAGAAAAAGAAAATAAGAGGAATCTGAACAGGGAAAAAAAAGAAAAAGAGGATAAGAAAGAATTAAAAAGTATTAAAGAAAAGAGGGAAAACAAAGTAAGAGAATCCATGCAAAAAGAAAAAGAAGTAAAGGAAGAAAAGGTAACTAGGTTTATTTTTTTCTTATATAGCACTAGAAAAGGCCGCCAGGTTTTTGTGAATGATTTTGAGTTGAAAAGATATTTTGGATCATTTACTTTGCAGTTGTCATTTCATTGACATGCATCATGTGAAGTTTTATTTTTACCACTTGTGACTACAAGGACAGGCAAATGAAATGGGAAATTACCTTTTTAAAGATCCATAGCTTAGTGGGACTGAGAGTGCGAGTGGTGCAAAGAAACTTGTCTATTCTCCTTCTCCATCCCTCGGAGAGAGAAAATAAAAGGTACTGTCACTGAATGTCAGATTTTTTTCTATTTTTTTATTGTTATTATTGAATAGAATGCAGTAATTACAGTGATTGCCTAATTACAGTATAATTCCAGACCAAAACCTAGGTTTGCTTATCAGATAAATTTTCATGTTTTGTTCTAAGGCAAATGACATCAAGTCTGAAAATAAAGAGAAAAATAAAAAAGTTTCATTGTTGGATATTCCAGTTCATATTACTACAACTAGTGAACCAATTCCAATATCAGATGAATCTGAAGAACTGGATCAGAAGACATTCAGTGTGGTAAGTCCCTTGTGGATAACTTAGTGTTTACACTTGATATTCTAAATTAGCACAATTTCTGATGTTTTTGATTCTGCTATTAGGCATTATAATACAGATATCTATTGCCAGTGAAATCTTAGATCAGTGAAGGTTTATTGACACTATACTAAATTCAGTTTTGTTCTCAGGACAGCAATTTTATTTTATTGCATTTATACAGTATAGTGAAGAGCATTTGTCTACTTGTCTGTGTACTGGATAGTTTTAAAATACAGACTGTAAAGATCCATCCTCAAGAATAATTCCTGGATACTGGTTCTTAAAGGACAAAATTGAATGAATTTTAATGCAGCTGCTGTAGTCTCTGACTTTGCTTTATCAAATACCCCTTTGTTCATTGTAAGCTAACAAGAGAATTTAAGTTTCAAAGTTGCTCTTGAAGTAGTACAAACTTCCTGCATTAGACAGAGGAAGGAACAAATCCTAAAGTCCTTAGATATATCTTGCCAGAGTAATATCTCTGATATGAAAAGAATTTCAGTTATATCACTACTTTTGACGGCAACAGGATCAATATTGGAAGAAAAAAGGGAGGTATGTAACATTTTATATGTCAATTGGGGCCTTTGGAAAGATGCTAAGGAGTTACTTTGAGCAGCTACTTTTCTGCTGTGAAAGTTCTATCATTCAGCTCTCAACAGTTGTTACTGCTAGATAGGTTTACTGGGTCTACTGTGGTGCTGTCTATGAGAAGCAAATTATCTTGTTTTTTCATTGGTATGGTACTGACCAGTTTATGTGGGAGTTGTTGTTTTGTGTTTTGTTTTTTTATCTGAATGATGTTATAAGTGACTCATCCATAATTTCCAGGCTATCTTGTGAGTGGCTAGGTGACTGAAAATCACACAGTTCCCATGTACAATTGCTCTTCTCTGTTCACATCTACACTTAAGCGGTGTACTTTGTAAATTGTCTTTTTAAAGGTTGCTTGAAGCTGTGGTTAGTGAAATAGGTAATGTAGCTGCTTAATTACTTAATGGCATGAACTGATAATGGAACAGCTTCACTGATTTTTGAGTTGTCCCTAGATGTTGCCACAGTGATGGTGATGTTCTCCAAAATCCCTCATATTTTTGATTCTGGATATACAGACTTGACTCTCTTCCTAAGTGGGAGTAATTCTACATTGGGTTTGCATATAGAACATTTTTTTGGCCAGGCCCTCTGTTCTGGAAGGTATATCCATCATTATGCCATAATCAGATGAAATCTAATAAGCATGTTTATCTTTTAAAATGGAAGTTACTGCTGTGGGTTGTTGAGGCTAACTCATTTGACTTCTTGTCTACCTTGTGACAGGTAAAAATATGCATTTCATCTGTCTACCTTGCCATTGTGATTGAATGGTATTTCCAAGCAAGTGTCTATAATTTAAAACATGCTAACTGGTTTATCTGTATTTACTATTAACGTTTGAATTAGTGTGAAAATTCAAGAATACACATAGGAAAAATATCAGTACATATGTGTTTCATCACTGTTACTAATTTAGGCACACCTAAACTAGATTTATCCTAGTATCTTCATAGCACTCAGGCTTAAAAACTGCTCAAAGGAATGCTGATCCTCTGTTGAATGCCAAGTTTAATTGTTGCAGAAAGTATCTACTTAAAATATGTTAAACAATCTCATACTTAATCTTGACACTGACTTTATATACCTTTCAAGACTCTAAAAAGTAAAATAAGTCATCCTTGTCTTGGTTTAAAGACAAATATTGGGAGGCAGGAACTCCAATAAGATGAACTCTCTCCCTTTTTATAGAGGGGGAAAAAAAATGCGAGGAGGTTATAATTAAAAAATAACAGTTTGCTAAAAAGAAATAGCAGTAACTACAAAGATACAGAGCAAATGGTTTACTCACAAAGAGGGGAATCCACCACCCTCGTGGCCCCCCAGGAATAAAGGGGAAACAAAATTACATAGGTTTTTTTTCCCCACCAATCACCTCCTTCAGGTATTAACTGCAGCGGTGGTACCAGTTCAAAGTCTCTGTTCCCTGTCTTTGGAGCAGCGGGGGGTGCAGCTGTCCAGCGATGGGCGAGCAGTGAGCAAAGCAGGGTAGCTCCTGCCTGGCTCATTTGTACCTTGGAGCTGTCCGCTTCAGCACCGCAACTCTGCACTAGCACTCTGGAGGAGAAATGGGAGGAGGAGAATTGGCAGGTGGCAGAAGGGGACAAATTTCGACATGGGGTTTTTGGGTACAGTCCATACCACTTCGACAGCCAAGGCAAGATGGAGCACTTCCGGTTCCTGATGCGGCTTTTCTGCTGGCCTGGCCTGGCAGGGATGGCTTCTGGCCGCAGCTGAGACCCGGGAAACAACTTTTACCTGCGGCAAAACCCTCCCTCCTCTCCAACTCCCCATGCCGGGAGGGCAGATTGGCCCCCATCAGATGATGTAATGATATGAATATTCATTGCTATAACTCTCTTCCCTGGCTTGTAACCATAACAGTCCTATATACTTGTGCTGAAAGTTAAACTCGTGATTGGAAAACCTAGTTATAATAATTCCTTTCTCTCAGAAAATCTTTAATATTTCTTACATAAAATTGAATGCTTTCATATAGGAGTAAATTTTCATCTGGCTTAAAAAATCTACTTTTTCCATATGAAACCTTGTAGTAAAACTAAAAGAGCTGTGAGCAAAGATTTGTTTTTCATTTGGCTTACAACAGTAATGTCTTTGCATATGTAAGGATGTCATGTTTTAAAATTTTTATTATCTTTATATTTTTGAATAATTTATTCCTTTTTTACGTTTTATAGTGCAAAGAAAGAATGAGACCTGTCAAAGCAGCTCTGAAACAATTGGATAGACCAGAGAAAGGCCTTTCTGAAAGGGAACAGCTGGAGCATACTAGACAGTGCCTAATCAAAATTGGGGACCACATTACTGAATGTCTAAAGGAGTACACAAATCCTGAACAAATTAAACAGTGGAGAAAGTAAGTTATTCTGCATAATTTTTCTTGAAAATGGGAAATCCATAATAGCTTCTATTAAGCAGCATAGTTTTTAATTATTTCTCTTATTTCTTATTCTCCCTTTCTTTTATTTTTCTGCTGTATTAAATAAGGACTTATAAAAATATGATTATAAATGGTTCCAACTTTTATTGGATTCAGTTTTTTATACTTGCATAGCAATGCATTTTGTTGAGTAGATGTAGTCATATTACTTTTTAAAACCAAAAGCAAACAGAAAATAACTGTATTTAGAATATATTTAATGTCTGGTGGAAAAGAGTTCTTATCATTAAAGAATCTGACTTTTTCAACTTTGAAGTTTGTTTTGGTTTTTTATTCATGCTAAAAATAGACCATTATAAATTTGTGTGTTTGATTTTGAGTTGCAGAATCCTTTATTCTTTTTAAAAATATACTCTAAATTTAAATCAGATATTAACTGACTTGATAAAAAACATTTATCATAACATACTCCGAAATTTATTTCAAAATGAAAGAAGAGTTTTAAGTGTTCTTATGCATCTGTGTGGTGATAACATTGGGAAAAATAAGAAAAATGTTGCTTTATAAACTTGCTATATTTTGTTGTTAAGTTCTTTATTCATTTTGAGTTAGATCTATCATAATGTGTACTTTATTCCTTTATGGTTGCAAATATGGTTGCACTTCTATGTATGACACTCCTCACTCAAGTGATTAATTTTCTTGCAGACTGTTGTTAACATAGAATATTTCTGCTGTTTGTACTTGTTTTATTTTAAAATATTGAGGTGAACTGAAATACAAAAACAATATCCATGTCTTAAAGACATTATGTTTCTTTAAGTGGAAATTCATAGTAGGATCACAGAATCATAGAATTCTTAAGGTTGGAAAAGACCTCGTTGAGTCCAACCATTAACCTAACATTGTCATGTTCCCCACTAAACCGTGTCTCCAAGTACCACATCCACACGTTTTTTGAAAGCTCTGAGGGCAAGTGATTCCACAACTTTCCTGAGCAGCTTGTTTCAATGCCTGACCACCCTTTCAGTGAAGAATGAGTATAGGAGAGCTACTATAATGTTAATTCTTAATAATGCTACAGTACCATACATAAATTATTAAAATATTTCATCTGTCTTTAATAAGACATAGAATTTAGTAAAGGTATTCATGCTATATTTCTTATACAGATGTCATCAGGAACACCATTGGGTGGCTGTGTCTACTTTTGCAAACCTCTAGGCCAAAACTATAATGTTTAAATCATCACAGTAAAAGAGCAGATAGATGCTTCTTGCGCATACACACTTGCCATGTTTCTAAACTAAACACTAGTTAGATCAGTCCATAGTCTTTTAAGTATTTCACCTGTAAACTGCTAAAAGAATTCTCAGCTAGGTTTTGTCTTCATGATACCAAAAGCACTGTTTTATTTTACTTTCTTCTTTCATAGCATAGATTGGGATCAAAGATTTTGGCATACTGTTTCCATCCTCTTTCAGATTTCTTGTTTGGTTTTAAAAGCTTTGACCAGGCTTTGGAATTCTGTGGAAACATCCTGTCCCTGATATCTGTAGGAAATTAGACACATAGATCAAATTTCTTATATTGCAAGAAATTTCAAGTTTGGAAGAATCTTTACTGAGTAGTAAATATTCAAGTTTTCTGACATATTTCAAACAATCTTTCAAAAGACTTGCACAACGAATTGAAAACTACATTTTTATGCAATTGCACAAATCTTCCTATTAACAGAATTGCCATTAATATTATTTTTCATGCACTTTGCATTCTGCAGTCTTTGTGATAAATACTGCAAAATTACAAATTATTAAATTAATTAATTTCTGTAAAGTTTTAAATACAGCTAAGTAATGATTGCTATGCAGTCAGGTAATATTCTGTGTAACAGACTTTACAATGATTTCAGTTTCCTGAAGTACCGTTGAAATAATTTCATTTAAGTTCATGTTCTGTTGTATGACTGTAGTGAGTTGACCCTGGCTAGACACCAGGTACTCCCTAAAGCCATTCTGTTACTCCCCTTCCCAGACGGACAGGGTAGAGAGAATAATGAAGGGTTCATGAATTGAGATAAGGACTAGAAGAGATCACTAATCAATTACTGTCACGGGCAAAACAGACTTGAGATGGGAATATTAATTAAATTTATTACTGACAAAATCAGAGCAGGATAATGAGAAGTAAAACAAATTTTAAAACACCATCCCCCCACCCCTCCCTTCTTACCAAGTTCTACTTCCTTCTCCCCCAGTGGCACAGGGAGATGGGGAATGGGGATTCCGGTCAGTTCATCACAAGTTCTTTCTGTTGCTGCTCAGAGAGAGGAGTCCTTCCCCCACTCCACTGTGGGGTTCCTCCCACAGGAGACAGTTCTTCATGAACTTCTCCAGAGTGAGTCCATACCACAGGCAACAGTTCTCCACAAACTGCTCCAATATGGGTCACTTTTCCACGAGGTGCAGTACTTCAGGCACAGGCTGCTCCACAGGGTCTCAAGTCCTACCAGGAAAACCTGCTCCAGTGTGGGCTCCTCTCTCCATGGGTCAGCAGGTCCCTGCCAGGAACCTGCTCCAGCATGGGCCTCCCATGGGACCATAGCCTCCTTCAGACATCCACCTGCTCTGGCATGGGTCTCCTCCATGGGCTGCAGGTGGATCTCTGCACCCCCGTGGTCCTTCATGGGATGCAAGGGGACAGGCTGCTCCACCATGGTCTGCACCATGGTCTGCAGGGGAACCTCAGCTCCAGTGCCTGGAGCACCTCCTCCCCCTCCTTCTCCACTTGCCTTGGTGTCTGCAGAGTTGTTCACATGTTCCCACTCTGCTCTTATCTGACTGCCATTTCATCTGTGCAACAACTCTTTTTCCTTCTTAAATATGTTATCACAGAGACATTACTATCATTCCTGATTGGCTCGACCTTGGCCAGTGGCAGGTCCGTCCTAGAGCTCGCTGGCATTGGCTCTACTGGACGTGAGATAAGCTTTTGGCAGCTTCTCACAGAAGTCACCCTTGTTGCCCCCCTGCTACCAAAACCCAGCCACGCAAACCAAATACAATGACACAATAGAAACTAATATATGGAAGAATTATAACCTCTCTTTCCTTTTTCTTCAGAAACTTGTGGATTTTTGTCTCTAAGTTTACAGAATTTGATGCCAGAAAGCTACACAAGCTGTATAAACACGCAATCAAAAAACGCCAAGAATCTCAGGTAATATTTTCAGACTCTCTAAATATGCAAATATATATTCTAAGTTTTATAATTATTATTAAGTATCAGTTGTGTACATTCAATACACTTTAAATGTATTTTACTGTTCATAGTAAACTAGTCTGTTTTCTTAGGATATTTTCCGAAGAATTCAGATGCAACTCTGGGATTTATCAATTACTATTTTTATACTTGTCTCTTTTAGCAGCACAGTGACCAGAATATTAGCAACAACATGAATACACATGTAATTAGAAATCCAGGTAAGAAATCTTGAGCATATTATTGCGCTGGATATCTTAAATGATGGTATGTAAAATGAAATAAAACTGTCTACTAGAACTCCCATACTGGTAGATATTATAGAGATAGGCTGACTTAGCATAACTTCACTAGTTTGCTGATGAAATTCAACTGAGCATGGACTGAATTTTGCACTTACTGATTTTAGTAGCAAGTTATTTGGCCATTCTTTTAAAGTAAATAAATTAATTAAAAAGCCCACGCTTTTTTGTATTTAATTTTGAGGAGGGAGAGAGGCCAACTCAACACTTGTAAACTTCTTGGGAGCTCTATAGCTGTTCGTAGCAGTTGAAATGTCACCTATGTTGGGAATTAAAACTGTTGACATTTTGGTCTGTGTTTTTGCCATTGCCACCTGTGAAAAGATTTATGCTTTTCCTGCCAAGTTCTAAGGAACAAAAGCTGATACAGTGAAAGCTTCGTCCTTGAAGACAGACTTTGCATAAACTAAAGTTACTTGAGTCTCTCCTATTGGTTGGACAGCCTTGGGAGGAGAGCTGATGGGGGTGGGGAGCAAGGAGGAAGAGAAAGAAAAAGAGAGAGAAAGTGAGCAGCAGGGTCTGTGACCTCTTTCTAGGGGGGGGAGTGGCCTCACCTCCCTAGGCAGACATCTCCAGTAGACTCAATAAAAAGGTGAGAGGGCTCGTGCTCTTGGCGTTGGTGGTTCTTTCCCCAGAAAGACAGCATGGACGCCTGCTGTCTGCCAATGCTTAGAAGATGTAGCCCCTGCCTTCGGGGGAGTGTTCTGGGTTGGTAAGACAACCTTACGTGAGTAACTCTGGTGACTGGGGTGCTTACATGTTTGGGCTTAGTGCTTTAGTGTCCCTCCTTCTCTCTCCCTTCTCTTTGGGTTCCTGCTATTTGGTCACTCCTGTTAATAAAGATACTGTTTTTCTGAACTCTCTATGGTGCTCAGCCTCACTTTTCCAGCAACTGTAGAACCCACCCTGTCACATACCATAAGAAAGATATTTTTAAAAAGTTATTTTAAAAAAATTTATACTGCATAAGACTTCCTTATAACCTCTGCTTTATTAAACAGATGTTGAAAGGCTGAAGGAGAATACAAACCATGATGACAGTAGCAGAGACAGTTCTTCTGATAGATATTTGTCACAGTACCATGATCATCATAAGGACAGGTATCAGGGAGATGCTTATAAGAAAAGTGATTCAAGGAAAAGGTCCTATTCAGGCTTCAGCAATGGGAAAGACCACAGAGACTGGGATCACTATAAACAAGACAGCAGGTAAATTGCTCTGTTAAGAATTCCCTTCCTGGTTTCGCAGTATGCTTGTAGTAACCAACAAAGAATCTTTTCTAAGTAATGCAGAATTGCAAAGACATTTCTCTTATGCAGTTCTATTGAATTGACATAATTGTAGTTCTTACTATGTGTTCAGTAATAAGTAAATTTTTTCAGATACTATAGTGATAGTAAACATAGAAAGCTGGATGGCCACAGGAGCAGAGATCACAGGTCAAACCTGGAAGGAAGTTTAAAAGACAGTCGGTCTCATTCAGATCACCGTTCCCATTCAGACTACAGGATACATTCAAATCACCGTTTCACTTCAGAGTACAGCCATCATAAATCTTCCAGAGATTATAGGTACCACTCAGACTGGCAAATGGACCACAGAGCATCTGGTAGTGGCCCAAGGTCACCATTAGATCAGAGGTCACCTTATGGTTCAAGATCTCCTATAGGACACAGATCTCCATTTGAACACTCATCAGATCACAAAAGTACACCTGAACATACATGGAGTAGCTGGAAAACATAACAAAGACTGACATTTTCTGAACCTTCTTTTAGCCATATACAGTAAACTAACATAGTAATTGCCTTATGTGACTTGAAAGATATGGACTGGATATTCTGTCACTAGCAGTATTGTTACTTTCCAGGATGCAAGGTCTATTATCCCAACAATAGAAAAATATTTTTGTATTTAAAATTTATACTGCACTGTGCTGCAAATGTTGTGGCAGGTGGGGGATTTCCCCCCCCCCTCTTTAAGAAATGGAAAATGTTTACTTTTACGGGGACCTCAACACTGCCCCATTCAGACTGGATCTCATAAAATTGTTTTTAGGGTGAACATAGTTTAAATTATGTTTGCAAATGAATTTTTAAACACTGACCTGTGATCATGTTTCAGGGAGAAATGAGGAGTTTGTTTTGCTTTCTTAATAAAGAATCCTCAAGGATACTCGTTCATTTTTCAAAGGTATTTATTTACATTGTACACTGCAACCACCTTGCTGCTTTTCATCACAAGCTTGAATATTTAAGTTCTGTACCTATAACTGTAAAATAGCCAGGATTTCTCCTGTTTGTGATCAGTTATAATAATGCCTTTTTCCAAAATAAAATAAATGGCTGAAATTTTTTTCAAACTAATTAAATGAGATTTTTATTGCTTGTTCCTTTCCCCACCTACTCAGTCCTTCTTGTCACAGTCAGTACACTAATACTTTTTAATAAAATATCTTTATGAAATCACTGTTCAGAATGCAAAAATGGGACAGGAACCTTTTTATTCCATTTAGTGCCTCCTTTTTATTGGATACTTCAGATACATGTTTTAAATTTGTTTTTCTATTAAACTGTCAATATTGTGATTTGTTGTAATGAAATGTTGGGAAATATTCAGCTAAACTGTGATCTGGAAAGTTTTTTCAGTCCATAGGTTTTAAAGAGGGAGTGTTCAATATCTGAACACTTTTGAATCCAAATCAGACAAAATTTATTGGAAATTTGTTTTCCCTCTTGAAATGGACAATAATGTCAAATGTGCTATGCAGCCAGTCAATATTTTAGATTTGAATGGCTTTCTATGACTAGAATTATTACAATACACACTGAATGTACATAGATAACTTCTGTCTGACAAATTAAATTTAAAATTAAATTTGAGCTCATGTTTTCTGCTGGTGTTTTTCTACAGTATGCATCTTTCTTATTTAACCATAAAAATATTAAACTCTAAGTACTAAATATACAACATAATTAGGGAAGACAAATGTCTACCCTGGCATCATGTGGTTGGAACTAATGTTGCTCCAATTTTAATTCATCTTGCAATGTATTGAACATTTCTTTCTAGTTAACCAGGGTTAGATCAAAGTGTTAATATTAAACCAAGAGCTGTTGAGAGTACCTGTCTGTTATGATCTTGCTCTAGGCACGGCTGCTGCACATTCTAAGTAGTCAAGTACATTTAAGCTAATTTAATGTAGGCTGCAACTCAGATAATTAATGCTTCTTCATTTCTTGGCTGTCATCTTCCCAGGATTGGGAGGATTTTGAACTCTGCTTTTGAGCTTAATCACTGAAGCAGTGTTTAGCTAGTGGTGGCTAGTTAGGTTGTGCATGTGTGCTATGCATCTTCTAGTGGTGAAATTCTAGAAGTTGGAGCGTCCACATCCACTGCCTAGATCTTATAGTTTGGATAGTGAGCTGGAATCTTGGATTCACTATAACACATCAATAGAGCTGTCCCATTAAGTCTGCTTTACTATCAGTATAGCTAGACAAAACATGGTGGCTTTGGTTAGAATCTTCACTAATTAGTATATTTAGGTTGTGTTAACTTTAATCATGTTATAGCTGTTCAAGACGTAACTGAACGCAGAGGGGAATGAAGTTTGATGTTAGAGGTGTTCTTCATGGTGATGCCTGAAAAGTCTGTAAAGCTTTCTGTGTGCAGCTCCCAGTCTGGATTTTCAAGGGGTATGTCCTTCAGGTCTGGTCTGCTGGCGTAGAGCTCCTCTAGAGTTTGTAAACAATCATGCTCACGCACACTGTCAGTTAATGTTGAGGACAGAAACATGGCAGGATTTACACTGGATGTTGTTTTCAGGGTAACATCATCCTGCTCTAACAACACAACTTGGTTCTTGAGCATTCTGCTGGGGGATAACCAGTGACCCTCCTTTTGCTCGAGCACCGCCTGAACTGCATGGGGTACATACACAATAATGCATTGTCCCAGGGTGAGTTTTCGAGCTTCTTGGATCAGGATGACGGTCGCTGCCACGGCTCGCAAACATCCCAGCCACCCTTGGCTGACATTGTCTAGCTGTTTGGAGAAGTAAGCCACAGCCCTACGCAGGCTTCCTAAGGTCTGTGACAGTAGCCCCAGGGCAACATTCTGTTGCTCATGTGTGAACAGTTCAAAAGGTTTGGTTAGGTCTGGCAGTCCCAGTGCTGGAGCTGACATTAAGGATTGTTTCAGCTGTTTAAATGCGGCTCTAGTTTCGTCTGTCCATTCCACAACTCCTCCCTTGGCTGCTTTCAGTGCTCCATATAGGGCTTTGACTAATAATCCATAATTAGCCACCCAAAGTCTGCACCATCCCGCCGTGCCCAGGAAAGCCTGCATCTCTCGGACGGTGTGGGGCTCTGGGAGATGGCAGATGGCTTTTCTGTCTGTGCTGAGCTGTCAATGTCCCTTATATATTTCGAGCCCCAAGTAGATGACTATTTCCATTGCAATTAGTGCTTTCTCTTTTGAGACTTTATATCCACATAGACCCAAAAAGTTTAAAAGACTTACAGTGAGTTTGATGCATTGGTCCCGGCTTTTTAGCTGCCAGCATAATATCGTCCACATACTGTAGGAGGACTCCTTCTGGCTGCTGTCTTCACTCCTCTAGTTTTTTTGCCAGTTGATTTCCAAACAGCGTCGGGCTGTTTTTATAGCCTTGGAGTAAAATTGATCAGGTGAGTTGAGTTTTTCTTCCTGTTTCAAAGTTCTACCATTCAAAAGCAAAGAGCTCTTGGCTATCTTTATGCGCAGGAATGCATAAGGCATCTTTGAGATCAAGCACAGTAAACCACCCTAAATCATCAGTTAATGTGGTGAGCAGGGTATATGGGTTGGCCGCTACGGGGTGTATATCCTCTGTTATTTTGTTAATTGCCCTTAAATCTTGCACTAAACGATAGCTTTTGCCATTAACCTTTTTCACTGGTAGGATAGGGGTATTATATTTGGATTCACATTCTACCAATAACTTGAATTTGAGAAACTTTTCAATTAGAGGTGCTAATCCTTTCAAGCTCTCTAGACTCAAAGGGTATTGTTTTTGTCTTACCAGTGTTGCTCCTGGCTTGAGAGTGATGCTTACTGGTTCTGCTTGCTTGGATCTCCCAGGGTAATCACTGGCCCATACTAAGGGGATGACAGCATTCTCTGCCTCTGTTGGAATCTCCTTATGATTTTCCTGTATGAAAAAGGCAGCTGCCTCGATATATTTAGTATCAGGAATTATGACTTATTTCCCCCCCTTTGCAAAAGTTAATTTCAGCTTCTAATTTCTCTAACAAATCTCTACCTAGTAAAGGCTTGGGAGAGTTTGGCATATAAAGAAATTGATGAGTTACCCAGTGCTTGCCTAATTTAAACTTCAAAGATTTAAAGAAAGGCCTGGTTTCACTTACCCCTGTAGCACCAACCACAGTTATGGTATCATGACTCAGTTTCCCTTCCAAGGTGTTTAACACAGAATAAGCTGCGCCTGTATCAACCAAGAATTCAACTTCTTCTTCCCCCAGCTTAGCTATAACCAGAGGTTCTGCTGGGGTAGTACCCTCCGGTTGACTTCATGCATTCTGACCCACAGTCAGGTGAGGGACTGGAGAGGAAGAGGAGGGTTTTCGTTCTTTCTCAGATCTGGGCAATCTCTTCTCCAGTGCCCCTTCTTTTTGCAGTAAGAACACCGATCATTTTGGCAATGACATTTACAACCCTTGTGTTGGACATTGTGTTTACAAGGTTCCTGGCAGTTACAGTGTCTGTGACTGTTGATGCCGTGAATGACCCTTCTCCCAAAAACAGGACTTCAAGCCACGTTAGTGTAGGGTAAGATAAAAAGTAAAGGTCCTTTAATAACACAGGGCCTACAGCCCACAGGAATACAGGATGACATGCATGTGTCTCAGTTCTTGTTTCCATGGCTTTTATAATAAGATCCCTCCAATCATTGCTTTACACATTTCTCAGTCCAGCCCCAGTCCCATCCCTGGACCAACCCCTGGAATTGGGTCTGGGGTTGTCAAGACCCTCTGTCTTCATCAACTCTTCTTCCTCAGGCACACAAAGATCTCTTGGAGCTCATCCAGTTCTGGCTTTTGGGTCTCTCTGACCTATGTTTATGTTTCATTCTGTGGGCCTTCTGATATCCTTCAGCTCTTTACCTTGGAAAGGAGTCTAAACAAGATTAATTAACTAAAGGAATTTGAGCTCCCTGTTCTGGGACAGGGGTAGTGATAGAAAGCATTAAACTTAAACTGTTAGAAATATTAACCCTCTAAAAATCTACAACTACTGTGTTCCTAAAATCTACAAAATGTGAAAATCAGAACAAAAACCCCTTTGGCATCACTGTCATCTTCTTCCTCCAGCTCCAGTGCATTTGTTTTACTCTTTTGTTCTCTATTCTGATATACCACCCAAGCTATATCCAGTAATTCACCAATATCCTTTTTATCTCCTGCTTTTTGCAGCTTCCTCCTTATATCATCTGCAGACTGAGCTATGAACAGATTAACTAGATTCTTTTTCCCCATTTCTGATTCTGAGTCTTATCTCTGTATATTTTCTTATGACATCTTTCAGCCTATTCAAGAAATCAGAGACTCATTCTTGTCTTGTTTTACCTCATACATCTTAGCCCAGTTCACTGCTTTTGGAATCTCATGTCTGAAACCATAAACCACATACTCCTGGTAATGTTTCAGTGCTTCCCTCTGTGGTGGGACATTGGGATCCCATTTCAGATCCTCTGGGGGGAATATTTCCATAACTTCCCCTGTAATTTGCCCAGCTGCTCTCAGCAGCTGAATTCCAGCTCTCGCTGCTCTCTTGACCATTTCTTTCTCTGTACTATCTAGTAATGTATCCATGAGGACCTCTAAGTCATACCAGTCAGGATCTTGTGTCTTTATTGCTCTTTCTACATACTTAGCAACTTTATCTGGGTTATCTCTATGCGACCCCACTGAAGTTTTCCACTGCTGCAGCTCCACCAGAGAGAAAGGGATCTTTATATACACAGGACCTTGGTTTCCCATAGCCTGCCTCAAAGGAGCTTCTACAACAGGTTTTTCCTTTCCTTATCCTTCTAGCTACGGGATCTGGGTCTGATAATGCTTCCAGCATACTCTTCCCCTTTTTCTTAGTGGTTCCTACAGAAGCTTTCACTTTCTGTGGTACTATGGGAGCTTCCTCCTCCCCTGTGCTATCTGATTCATCACCTGAAGGCTCTGATTCACTGCTCTTGCTTTTGAATCCTTTGCCTGTGGAGTCAAAGAGGGGAAGACCCCCCCTTCTCTGTGTTCCTGTTCCCTGTTGATATGGACTTGAAGTGGACAATGCCCCTGCTGCCCCCCCGCTCCTGCTCGGAAGCTCTGCATACCAAGGCGGAGCGGTTGGGACAACCACGCCCCCAGTGTACCCAGCCCAGTACAGATATGGGCCATAAGGAATGGGAGGCATTAGGGGAAAGGAGGTAGGTCTGGCCCTGCCTCTAAAGGTGGGACCAAACATTCCCACGTTGTATTTGGCGGGTCTCTCCATTTTAGGTGCCGCCCTGGCCCCTCCCATGGCTCCTCCCCTCACTCCATTGTCCGCACTGAAATCTATTAGGTCCGCAGCTTTTGCATCTCCGTGTACACCTGCTCCCGGAGGGTCAGTCACAGCTCCCCCTGTTGCTATGAGATCATCCCCGGCAGTTTGAATTATCTGTGTGCCTGCCTGCTGCCCAGCCCTGGCTGTTTCTATAGCTCCTGTTGCTCCGGCAACTGCGCCTGCCTGATCGATAGCTCCGGTTCCCCCTGCTGCGCCTGGCTGCAGTGTTGCAGCCCTGCTTCTGGTCGCTTGCAGAGCGTCAGCTCCGCCTCCAACTGCCTGCCCGGTCGGCATCGCTAGCCCCTCCGGTCCTGGCCCGGGGCCTGGTGCCCCACCCGCTCCAGCAGCCGCTGCTGCCACTGCCATTCCTGAGCTGGGTGCTGGCCTGCTCCCATCCTGGGACCAGAAACTCCAACTGCTCCAGCCCTTAAATTTGGAGCCATCAGAAGATCCCAATCCTCATCCCTAGGGATGTAAGTCTGGCTAATGTCTCATCTCTCAGATTTTTCACACTGTTTTCTCTTTGCCTTTCCCAGAGCTAAGCACAGAATCCCCTGCCTCCCCAGCCATGGACTTATCCTTCTCATACTCTCTCATCCATTCTGGATGGGATAAAAAGCCAAAAACAACTCAGCATACACCACTTCATTCCATCTTTCCTCTCTGTGCAGAATTGAAATGAGCTGTAACACATCCTCTGGCACAAAAGACCCAAAGTTCGGTCAAACCTTTTCCCCGCGCATAAAATGTAGTGGCCACATAGTAAGACAGAGCCTACACAGTTCATGGTTTTTAAAGGATGTTTCAGAACCCGTATGATGATTCCAGTGATGTAAAACCAAAGCCAAAGAGGAACCTTTAGGAATCTCTTCTTTTGAACTTTGAATGCAGCCCATAGTGACTACAACAGGCAAAACAAGACTTGGGGTGCACAGACAAATTCATTCTAGTAGCACCACCAGTGCCTCAGGCTAAGCCAGACAGCTTTGACTCTGGAGGTACAAGGGGCGTCCCCCTTGTGGTTGGCTGTTTTCAGCCAGCCAAACTCCTGGGATTCTGCTTGCTGCTTTGCCCTTCCCAAGGCTCCAAGGGACTAATCCTTTCCTCCCCAGGTGAAATCCCTCGCCCTCCCCAGGCCAAGAAACTGGCTAGGCCTAATGCCAGTTCTCCCTCCTGGCCCTCTGTATTCCTAACAGGGTAAACCCCCACTTTCCGTAGCCAACTGCTACAGAAACCCAAAGCAACTGTCCGATTATCTCACCTGTGTGGTTCGGACCAATAATTGACGTGGATTGAGATCCTGTAGTTCCACCTTTTGGGCACCAAACTTATGCCTGAAAAGTCTGTAAAAAAAGACTCCAAGCCAAATTTTGGTAGGAGATAAGATAAGAGGGTAGTGGCTTTAATGAGCACCCAGGCTTACCCAGGTATACATCAAAGCGTGCGTGCGGGCAAGCTCTAATTTCCATGGCTTTTATAATATGATCCATCCAATCATTATTTTACACATCTCCAGTTCAACCTTTTTCCTGCCCCAGTCCCACCCCTGTTCCACCCCCTCAGGATTTGAGTCTGGGGTTGGTGAGACCTCCTCTTCATCAGTCCTCCTCTTCCTCGGGCTTCTGGAGTTCTTCCAATGTTCTGACATCTGGGTCACACTGCCCCGTGTTTATGTCTCCTTTTGATATCCTTCAACCTTCTACCTTGGAAAAAAGACTAAACAGCTAAGGAATTTGAGCTCTCTGTTCTAGGACAGGGGGTAGCAATAGAAAGACATTAAACTCAAGCTGCTAGAAATATTAACACACTAGATCTACTTTACTACAGCTACTGTGTTCCTAAAATCTATAAAATGTGAAAATCAAAAATCCTTCCTGCATCAATGGCTTATGAGACTGACTGTTATGGGATTCTCCTAAATAGTAAGATATGCACCAAATCCTCTGCAAATAAACCATTTATAATTAATTTTCCTTGCATGTAGATGTTGTGGTTGGACCTTGGTTGGATACCAGATGGCCACCAAAGCTGCTCTATCACTCCCTCTCCTCAACTGGACAGGGAAGAGAAAATATAACAAAAGGCTCATGGGTTGAGATAAGGTGTCTTGGGTTGAGCTGGCAAAATACCAACGGCCCAATACAGAGTGAAAGCCTCCCTCTCCTCCCACGGAGAAAAGGGAGAAAGGAAAAAAACTGGAAACTCAAACTAGGTTTATACTTAAACTAATTATATATATTTATACAGAAAAGAGAAAATTAAAAGAAAACTACAATATAATACACACTTACACAAGTTAAATATAACAATTTTCTACCTCCCACCGAAAACAGATTCCATTACTCTAGATTCGTAAAGCACTCTAAAAGACACTCAGCAAGGCAAAAGAGAGAGAATAACAATAAAATGTTTCTACTTCCCTGAACTAAAATAAAATGCGAAGTAGCAGTGGGCAGCAGCCAAGGCCCAGCACAGCACCACAGCAGCAGGACATCCTCTCAGGACTGTAGCCATGATGGGACTGAGAAAATACCTCCTACTCCAGCTTTTGTAGTTTGAGATTATGTCGGAATATGGTACGGAATATTACTGGCCAGTAGTAGTCATCTGTCAGCTAGCCCAGCCCAGCTCAAGTCAGCTGATAGTCTCAGGCCTACTCTGAAATCTAAAGCCTAAATTTAGGCTAAACCCATAACATAAGGACAGGGAGAGATCAGTCACCGATTGCCATCACAGGCAAAACAGACTCGACCTGGAGAAATTAACTGAATTTACTACGAATCAGATCAGAATAGGATAATGAGAAGTAAAACCAAACCTTAAAAACACCTTCCCCCCACCCCCCCATTCTTCCTGGGCTTAGCTTTTCTGTACCTCCTTCCCCTGGGATATGGGGAATGGGGGTTGTGGTCAGTTCATCACATTGTCTCTGCTGCCCCTTTCTCCTCAGGGGAAGGACTCCTCACACTCTTCCCCTGCTCCAGCATGAGGTCCCTCCCATGGGAGACAGTCCTCCACAAACTTCTTCAATATGAGTTCTTCCCACAGGCTACAGTTCTTCACGAACTGCTCAAGTGTGGGTCCCTTCCATGGTATGCAGTCCTTCAGGAACAAACTGCTCCAGTGTGATTGCCCCATGGGGTCAGAAGTCCTACCAGCAAACCTGCTCCAGTGTGGGCTCCTCTCCACAGGTCCTACCAGGAGCCTGCTTCAGCGCAGGCTTCCCACAGGGTCGCAGTTTCCTTTGGGCATCCACCTACTCTGGTGTGGGGGTCCTCCACAGGCTGCAGGTGGATCTCTGCTTCCTCATGGACCTCCATGGGCTGCAGGGGGACAGCCTGCTTCACCATGGTCTTCACCACAGGTTGCAGGGGAATATCTGCTCCAGCAGTTGGAGCATCTCCTCCCCCTCCTTCTTCATTGACCTTGGGATCTCCATAATTATTTCTCTTGCATATTCTCACTCCTCTCTTCTCTGGCTGCAATTGCTTCTATGCAATAACTTTTTTTCCTTCTTAAGTATATTATCACAGAGGTGTTACTACTGTTGCTTATCAGCTGGTCCTTGACCAGTGGCAGGTTCATCTTGGAGCTGGCTGGCATTGGCTCTGTTGGACATAGGGTAAGCTTCTAGCAGCTTCTCACAGAAGCCACCCTCTATAGCCACCCTGCTGCCAAAACCTTGCCATTCAAATCCAATCTTTCCTTTTTTCTTTTATAATGGTAAGTCATTGAAGAGTGTGTCCAGTTCTGAAGTATCCATTTGACAAGGAATCTCTTGTTTCAGATCTTAGTGTTGTTCTCTGCACGAGGTTTTAGGAAGTAAGAATTCTGGCGGCTCCAAGAGAACTCATGCTGCTGATAGAGATTTAGTTGTTTCATCTATCGTGCATAGAATCGTAGAATCATTTAGGTTGGAAAAGACCCTTAAGATCATCAAGTCCAACTGTTAACATAACACTGCCAAGTCCACCATTAAACCATGTCTCAGTGCCACATCTACATGACTTTTAAATACCTCTAGGGAATGTGACAAACACTTTCCTGGGCAGCGTCTTCCAATGCTTGACCACTCTTTCAGTGAAAAAAAATTCCTAATATCCAATCTAAACCTCTCCTGGTACAACTTTAGGCCTTTTCCTCTCATCGTATAGCTTGTTACTTGGGAAAAGAGATTGACCCCCACCTTGCTATAACCTCATTTCAGGTAGTTGTAGAGAGCAATAAGGTCCCCCCTGAGCCTCCTTTGCTCCAGGCTAAACAACCCCAGCTCCCTTAGCCGCTCCTCATAAGACTTGTGCGCTAGACCCTTCACCAGCTTCGTTGCTCTTTGAATATCAAAGACTAAGGCTTCCATCTCAATCCTGTTAAATATTTCTAATCTGCCATCCCCAGTACTACCTAAAAAGAGTAGGTTGTGGTCTGTCTGCAAAAGCACATTAAAAAAATGCATTGCTGCTTTAAGAACAGATAAATGTAGTCTCTGACTGGTTACCTTTGGCTCATCTGCTCTTCTGTTGGAATCACCATTTACCTGTTCAGTCACTTGATGTTTTCCCCATTTTGATCTTCAGTGTGGATGCCCTGGTATTCAAGCTACTCTTAAAGAGCCTCTGGTTTCTGAGACTCTCAGTACTGTCAAGGAAGTATAGGACTTGCAGATGATTTGAGTGCCAATGACCTGCAATCAAGTGAGGACATGGTGGCCTGGGTTGGCAAGCAAAAGGTTCAGGGTGATGTGGACAAAAGACACTTCGGCACCAACAAAAAGGGCAGAAGGGGACTGACTTTAGGTATACATGCACAAATAAAGACATGAGGAGAGCACAGCATGATGGGGGAAGCTCACACCCTTTGCAAAAGTCAGCATGATAGTGTGTAGCGATATTTGTTGTGGCGGACAAAAAAGGGCACGGGTCACAGGTGTCACACACATGATAGTTGATTATATTACAGCAAAAAGAACATGAAGAAGGAAAAAAGAAAGAAAAAAGAAGCCTCTCTCTCTAACTACAAGTTACACAATATGTATTCTGAATCCCACCCATAGTCAATTTTCATAGGTTCATAGGTGTTTATCTGTGTAGGGTTGAACTGGCAAAATGCCAACTGCCCAACACAGAGTCAGTCTCTTTCCCCCCCACACTGAGAAAAGGGAGAAAGGAAAAAAAACCTCTGGAAACTAGGTTTAAACTTAAACTAACTATATATATTTATACAGCAATGAGAAAATTAAAAGAAACTACAAAATAACACACACACAAGTTAGATATAACAACATTTTACTTCCCACCAAAAACAGATTCCATCACTCTAGACCTATAAGCACCCCAAAAGACACCCAGCAAGAAACAGAAAGTATAACAACAAAATGTTTCTACTTCCCTGATCTCAAACAAAATGCAAGTAGCAGCAGCAGCAGCAGGGCCCAAGACAGCAGTTGAGTGTCTTGCCTCTACTTCAGCCATGATGGAACTGAGTGAACACCTCCTACTCCTGTATTCATATCTCAGGTTTGCGTCATCTGGTATGAAATATTTCTTTGGTCATTTAGGTCAGGGGATACCTGTCTCTCCTAATCTACGTAGATTCTCTGAGCCTGCTAATTTGAGGCCCAGCTAAAACTTCCACATCTATAAACTTTATTACAGCTTCTAATTGGATGTTACTCACTGTCCAGATGTACTTTTGTTTCATGAGAAATTTGTCTACACACATTCCATTCCCATGCTTGCTTCTCTCAAATCCCTTCTTATCTCACTTTGTTTTAGTTATCTTGCTAGTTTTCTCACAGTTTTTAATTATCCTTTGCTGTTCCCATCTGTACAAGGAGGTACCAGTCTGCTAAGGCCTGGGGCTGCCTGCAGCCTCAAAACCTTCATAATTCAAAAAACCTTTATAATCCTCACAATAGCAGGCCACTCTTAAGTGTCTGTACATTAATGGATGTAGCATAGGAAACAAGCGGGAAGAACTGAAGGCCTGTATGCACTTGCAGGTGTATAATCTCATTGGGATCGCAGAGAGATGGTGGGATGGCTCACAGGACTGGAGTGCTGCAATGACTGGATGTTAGCTCTTCAGGAAGGATAGACTGGGAAGGCAGGCAGTAAGAGTTGTCAGGGAGGAGCAGGGTTGCCTGAGGCTCTGCCTAAGGATAGATGACAAGAGCTTTTGGATCAGGATTAGCGGACAGACCAACATGCGTAACATTGGGGTGAGTATCGGCTATAGACTGCCTGATCAGGAAGTAGTAGTAGATGAGGCCTTCTTCAGAGAAAGGGATGAAGCCTTATGTTTGCAAACTTTTGATATCTTCTGGAAGGGCAACACAGCAGATCACAAGCAATCAATGTTCCTGGAGTGCACTGATAATGATTTACTAATTTTAGGGGATTACCATTATCTTCTAGCTATATTTAGTTAACTTTATTAGCATTACCCACTATGGATTTAGGCATTTCAGAGCAGATACAAAGACAACATATGCTTGTTTAAGATGCAAAATAAAAAAACCCTCTATTTTGGTACATTGTTTACTAGTAATTTCTACAAAATTACTTGTCTCCTTTCATACTGTTGTTTTTATTAATACCAATAAAATTCAATGTTAAATTAATTAATAAACATTGTTATAGTTTGAGTAGGATGATTTTTTGATTTTCAGTTTCTGTAGTGATCCTAGTGGGAAGACCTCAGAGAGTCAGTGATCCACATAACTGTTAACCTGAGTAGGCCTATGTCTGTGCTGTGTAGTGCTGCATGTACAGCTTGATCTTCAGGCCTGTGTTGTGCTGCACATATCCCTTGACTGCAGGATAACCAGTGCCTTGCAACAGAGGAGCCTGTAGGCAGCTCCCACTTGGTACTAGGCCTTGCCTTATCTAAAGCTGCAGCAACATTATTTTGTTGGGCAGTAGAAATAATGAGTAGTTTTCATGTAAGAAAATCCAGTAAGAACTTAAAGGAACAAAACAGGGAACTTTTGCATGGATTGGATCTGCACAGTGCACTGTACCCTGATCAGAGGTCCATTTGATGCTGTACAACTTTGAATTCCCAGCATCTGAAGATATGTAAAATTATCTATACTGTCTTCTCTTTTATAGTGTTAGCTCTAATGAATAGCATTTTAAATGATACTTAACAGAGTCTGTGTGCCTTTCTTACTGGGATCATAACGAACCAGCACCTCCTGGTGCAAAACAGTTTCTCCTAACAAAAGCATCTTAAATTATGTTGTTAGAAAGCTTCAACTATAGTTGCAGTGACATAAGCAGGATCAGCTCCAGCTGAGAGAAAATTTGGTTTGGCACAAAGGTACATTGTGACTAAGGTTTTTCAAATCCATCTGCCACATGAATGTCATGCCACACTACTGTCTCTACAGGAAGATGTGCCAAAAAGGCCAATTCTTTGAGTCTTGCAGTGGCAGTGATGCCAAGAAAATTGTGTGATGGATTGATAGAGCATACTTGTGACTGATTGTACATAAGAATGGGAGAAGATGGGAGATGTGGGTCTCAGGTGGTTCAGTGGATGATGTTTCAACCTTTGGCTCTTCCTACCTTCAATTTAAACATTTTCATTTACATTGCAAATTTTGCAGAATCCCAAGAGAAATTAAATTACCTGACATAGTAATTTATGGTACATCAATTTCATGCAACAAGGAGAAGCCATTTGTTATCACCTCTTGAAAGAATTTGTCAGCTTTCATTGGGAACAAAAGATTAGTTAGCAATTAGGGCAAAATCTGACTAGTTATTTTCCAACACCTGAAAACAAACACCTTTCTTCCTGGACTTCCTGACAGCTGCCAAACAATCCAGTTCAGTCACTTTGCTGACTACAATGTACTGCTGAAAGACAGGGCAGGGAGCGTGATTAGGCTAACGAGAACAACTGCTCTTTAGAAAGTATTTTTCCTTTTTTTTTAAGTGCTTGATAATTACATGTCTTAGTTTTGAGGGGAAGAACCAAAATGTTTACCCACAAATGGGGAAGGGAATTCCTCCCCAATAATCACATCACCCTTTATCAAATTTAAGAAAGGGAACTTTAATCAGAAAATGGATATAAGAAGGATAACTGTTCTTAACTGATATATATATATATATATGTAGGTATAGATATAACTGTAAACAGACTAGAGCAAACTGCTTCCCCAACACCACAAGAAAAAAAAACAACCCCCCCAAACCAGCAGGTTTCCTCCTGGAGAAAAGTTATACTTATGGGCAGTATCTGTGTCACAGCCCAGCTGGCTGCAGGGTGAGCTCCCAGTCCCTCTCCAGCGAGACAGACGAGCGGTGAGCACTCAGATGAATTCTGTCTCTCCCTCTGTGTCCCTCGTCCCAAACGAAGAAGGAAAGCTGGAAGCGGAGAACCGCTGCATGTCCTGGAAAGCAGCTGCTACTTCTCTCTCCCAGGTCACTGCCCCAGCCGGTGCGGGCAGGCCGCGACGCTGCAAGTGGTGGTGAGACTGGAGCAGAGACCGGGACCCCAAAATGCAGAAACCAGGAGAACAGCCGTGGCAATGAGAAAAGAACCAGCTCACCAAGAAGCAGCAGCAGCAGCGAGGAGCAGGAGAAAACGTCTTCCCTCCTCAGCAGCACACACACCCCGCTCCTGCGTTCAGCCAAGCTAAAAAAAATGGAAAAAAACATCCCCAAAACCAAAAGATACAGCCTGCCCCCCACCCAACCGATCAAGAAGAAGACAGTAGCAGTTAACTACTTCTTTTTGTTAACTAATGGCATGGGCAGTTAGTGGCAGGGGAGAGAATTTACATAATAATTCCAAACTACAACATTACATTATTGGTTCCCAATCTTGAAAACAGTTAAGCAGATGAATAAACATATTGTGAAGAGCAATGAAATGGAACATGCTTTGATAATGATTTAGGAGTGGTTTGTTTACAATTATAGTGAAATAACCGTTTCATGGGAAGAATGATTTTGCTTCTCTCAATTTTCATGTAGAGCATTTTGCCTCATTTGAAAAAACAGCTTAAGAAAGCTATAGATAAAGTGGTTTTGATTTAGAAGTTCCAAGCACACACTGTATGGATCTAATAGACTGTCAAAAGCAAGGAAATTCAGGTGGAAGGCTGCCAATACGTATTTAATTTGCTCTGTTTCATATACTCAAAGTTTCTCAGAAGGAAGGTTTTAATATAAAAGCTACTAAGTGTACCTGCAGATATTAGGAAGAAATTCTTTACTGTGGGGATGGTAGGGTAAAACAGGATGCCCAGCGGTTGTGGACTCCCCATTCCTGGAAGTGTTCAAGACTAGGCTGGATAGGGCTCTGAGTAACCTGGTCTAGTGGTAGGTGTCCCTGCCCATGGCAGGGGAGTTGGAACTAGATGATCTTAAGGTCTCTTCCAACCCAAACCATTCTAAGATTCTAAGAAGGATGTGGATGAGGTGCTCCAGGCGCCAGAGCAGAGATTCCCGTGCAGACTATGGTGAGGTAGGTTGTCCCCCTGCAAACCATGGTGGAGTGTTCCTGCGGGGTTCCTTCTGCGTCTGTGGGGCTGTCTGTTGTAGGGATGCAATCTGCAACGGTATGGATGATTCTCCTGGTCCTGGAGTTTATTCCATGCCCTAGGAGAAAATGTGCTCCCCGCTTTCCCTGACTACGTGGTCTCCTGAGAGCCCCGAAGAAGGACACACAGAGACTGCTGGAGAGGGAGGAGAAGAGAATGTTTATTGCTGGTCAGGGGTTTATATGGGCCTTGGAGAGATTCAAAACCCACCAATAGAAAACAAGAGGGGGTTTGGCTCTGGGCCAGTGGGAGTAAGGGGATTTACATTCAATAGGAGAGGGGTTCAGGTAGCATGCATGTCACAACCTTCCTCCAGAGCCCTGAGATAACAGGGTATTCTGTGAAGGAGAAGCAGCGACTTTGCAAAAAGACATTTTAACAAACATTTTGTACAATTAAACAATATTAAAAACATCAGTTGTCAAAGCATTATCAGTGGCTTGTTGATATTGTTCACAAATCCACTGCTGGCAGGTTTTCCCTTATACCCAGCTGGGCTGTGGACTGACGGTGAGAAGAGCGCAGGCACAGCAGTCATCAAAAGGCTTGATCAGAAGGCTCACATCTTAAGAGTTTATTCAAGATAGGTTAACAGACAGTTCTCATAGCTCATAGTAGAAGTAGATAGTTCCTATTACATCACTTCACATCCTAGTAGATCTAGATCTGACTGACTCTCATGCAGTAATATCCACACCTTTTATGCACTCTCACATCCAACATGCTAACACATAATTGGTTAACCAATTCACCTTGCATACACCACAGCCTCTCATTGGTCTCTTAGCCACCACACATACTCCAGGTAGCTCTGTTCTCTTTAAGGTAGAACTCCAAACAGCTTTCCTTAAGGGATGCACTTACACTCACCGCTACAATTCCCCCTCTCTGTAATTGTGTTACAAAAGAGGTTACTGTAATCTTCTACAGGGCCCTTGTAGAAGACTACCTGCACCTGATTTTAATGTCACCACAATTATCTGAAAAGACTCCTAAAGTAAAAAATGTTGATATTTTGAGCTCCCCAGGTTTCAGCGCAAGAGTCAAGACGTAACCTCCATAGGAGTATCATCAGTGCTCTGATTTATTGTTTACATTACACACACACACATATCACATATTTTCTGAGTCCACGAATAGTACAGGAACATCATTGGTCAATGGCTAGGGCGTGCTACTAGTTGGATTGGTACTTTTCTCAAAGCTATGCCCTTCTGTATCAATGTGTTTACCTGCTTCTCCCAGCAGCTTCCTCATTCTTTCTATTGTTTACTGCTCTTCTTGAAGCAAGCTCAAGGATACAGGAGCCTCGTTTCCCTCTCCATGGCCTGGGCTGTGCACATAGGCTTCCAATAACACACTATGGCCTGTGTTATTGAAATATTCCTCAATAAATCCCCTTTTTTCTTTTTGCACAGCCCAGGCCTGGTTGACTGACTTTACCACTAGCCGTTTTATACAACCTAAGGCACAGCTAAGCACAAGCAAGCAGATTAAAATAGTAGCTAAACACACAACACCTTGCTTAAATAACTTTTGTAGCTACTTGGTAATACACAATGACTTAAACCAATTACTGAAGGGAGAAGTTGAAACTGTTAATTGCTAAAAACTTTCTTGCAGTTGTTTGTTTTTTAGCCATCTTAAATCTGCACAAAAAGACACTGAATGATTTGACAAATTTATGCAGCACATTTATTCGATTTTTCAAAACTAAGGACTTGAGTTAAAAGCTGTGCTGAAAGCAAAGAAAATCAAAAGCAACTTTAATTTGCAATAATGCATACTTAATACTTATCTAAATCAGTGGTAAGATAGGGCATTTAAATTCTTCAGGTAGTTCTTTGGCTTTTTAAAGATGCATTCATCAGTCATTACAAACATCAGAGAATACACACACACACACACACACACACACACACACACTGTCATTCTGACAATTTTCTCTTTTTGTAATTGTGCCATAAAATATAGCAACAATAGCTTTCTGCAGGGCTCTTGCAGAAGACCAGTTGCACTTGGTGTTAACTACAGCACAATTGTCACAATTACAAAAAATCTCCAATTTAGTTTTCACCATAGATAAAAACGTTTTAGTTATAGTCATCTATAGTCCATTTTGAAGCAATTTGTTTAGCTATTTTTATTTATTATTCACTCATTCACTCTGTCATTTACTTTTACTGTCACTTTTCTTCCCCTTTTTATTTTTTAGAACCAGTAACTTAAATGCTGCTCTATTTGCAATGTAGCAAGCTTAACTTTAAATAGGAAAAGTACTAGTTAACAATATAGTTAAAGCTATAAATGTAACTTTAATGACTTAAACTTTTACTAAATTACCATGACTTTGCCAACTTAAATAACATTTTAACTTTTAACTTATTTTGCTTAACATTATTATCTATAACAAATGAAAAAATATTTTTTGCCGGCATTGTCAGTGATGCATCAAGAAAAACTTAAAAATTTTAACATAAATATAACAACACTACACAACATTACTATTATAAACTGGTTATGTTGCACTGAGTTTTACATTCATAGAAACAGATTTCAACACTTTTAAGTCTTGCAATTCTAGTGTTATTTATGGTAAATATTCATTCTTGTATTTAAAAGAACATAACTAATTTAACGCTTTATAACTAAAACCATTATTTGTTTTAATTTACTTGGGCATTTTAAAAGGAGCTATTTTATCTTGAAAATGCCTAAAACTAACAGATGGAAACACTAAGCACCACCAGGTGTTATGAATCTTGAATCTGAGGGATCAAACTTAAAGCTTTAATTAGTCACTTTAAAGTTCTGTCATCTGATCTTGATTCAGTCAGAGGAAACTGGTTGTTCTTATCCAACGTTGACTTTAACCTGTGGAGACAAAAATAGAAACTTTTTCCTAGATTATTAAATGCTTACAACACTTTATAACCATTTAATAAACACTGAAATAACAAGGGAATTAGTTTAACAAATCTCTTTTAGGCTTTTGTGTTGCTGTTTGAATTGCTGGAGAAAGATGCTGCATTTTGTTTTGCATGCTGTATTGCAGAACTGAGATCGCAGGGCGTGAGGTGCTTGTGTCCCGTTGTTTCAAAGGCACACTCTGCTGATGTGTGTTAAGGTCTGTTTAGGCTGCTTGTTTTCTGGTTAACTGACAGGCTTTCAGTTCGTCAGGGGTATGCTGGAACCACAATTCCCAAGGTTCTTTGCGTGAATACTACATTTTCCATAAGCCGTTGCAAGGAGCTGATGACTTAATGCAAGGCTTTGCCTGTCCAACTACAATAACCACAATGCCTTGCGAGACTTGCGCATGACAGAAAGCTCGGTGACGCATAAGAGGGAACTCACCCCCCCTCCCCATTGGAGGGGAGGCTGGCCCTTCCCATCTCGGAGAAGGAAGTGCCATTTTTAAATTACTTAGGAAAATTCTCTTGCATCAGAAAGTTGGAATACAACTGGAAACAAGGTTTTGCAGCCTCCACAGATGAAAACAAAGCAAAACAGAGTTAAGAGAGCAGTTTTTGGCAACTTACGGCTTTTTCCAGGCTGAAGAGAACGTGTGGAGCTCAGAGACGATACAGAACAAAGCCCACGTGGCACGATCGGGGCTATACTGTTCTTTGCAAGTACAGATTCGTGTCCCATGTCCTGTTCTGTGCTGTCTTTCTTTCTTGCGCTGACTCTGGGATTGTGTGCAATGCAGCGAGGGGCGGCGGGAGGGGAAAAGCGGCGATCCCAAGGCAGTGAAAAAAAAAACCAGCAGCGGGCGGGAGCGGCGTGTGGCGGTCGGGCAGCAGTCCCCAAAAGCGGCGAGAGCTGGAGCCACAGCGGTGGTGGCCAGGGCTGAGGGGGTAAAGGGGTGGCAGCAGCTTCCCACAGAGACTGGAGCCGGACCCGCAACGCCAGCTCCGGGCCAGCGAGAACCAGCGGCAGGAGCAAGGGGAAAGCCAGCAGTTGTGCGCGACTTCTAAAGGTGTCCCCGCCAGGGTGGCTTGCAGCGGGGGGCTGCGGCGACGGGAGAAGGAGCCGATCACGGCTAGTACGGAAAACCGCACCAGTCCTTTCGGTTTTTACATTTCACCACGCGTCCCTTACAAGTTTCCTCTTATTTCTGAGTTCATACCAGAGGTTTTTTCTCATGGCTTCCCACATAAATAACGTGGGTGGGCTTTGGAAAACGTCTTGCTCTGTAGCCCATACAACGAGCTTTTTAAACAATTTTTCGCTGACTGCCTCACTTCGCTCAGCCAGTATACCCAGCAAAAGCCATATCGCAGCAGCTGTCTCGGCTTCCATCTGTTCAATAAGCCAAGACCCTTGGTAGGAGGGAGAGAGCGACTCTTGCTTTTGCTTACCGCGGCCTGTGCACTTTGCTCCGCCGGCAGCCACTCCTACCCCGCCTCCTCAACGTGAACGACCAGCGCAGTTCCACCGGCACCGATCTCAGCTACCTGGTCCAGTCTCCGATATCAACCTGTGTGGATAATTTATCGCCACTTCTTTGCCCGCAAACTCCACCAAGTAAAGTAAGAAATGTCGATATTTTGAGCTCCCCAGGTTTCGGCGCGAGAGTCAAGACGTAACCTCCATAGGAGTATCGTCAGTGCTCTCGCGCCGAAACCTGGGGAGCTCAAAATATCGACATTTCTTACTTTAGACTCCTTCAGTTATAACCCATCTCTAGTTCATCCTTAAAGTTCTTTGTTCAGCTACCTTCATTCATCATTCATTCATCACTCACCGCTCTTCCACTCACTTTTTCCACTTTTTCTGGTTTTTTTCTTTTTTTTTGTATTTTTATAACATTTTAACACCTTTTTCTTCTTCTCTTTCTGTTTTTTCACTTTTTTCAACACTTTTTTTTTCTTATTTTTATAACATCTTTTAACACTTTTTCTCTTCTTTTCTTTCTTTTTTTTTCACTTTTTTTTACCACATGCACTAGTAACAAAAATGTTAGTTGCATTAAACCATATCTTAGCTGCATTAAACCATAGCAAACTTAACATCATCTTCTAGCAGTATGTTACCCCATGCTATAAATGTTGTATTACTCTATATCCATTTAACATCTTAACACCTTAATTTTCTGCATTCTTGACTTTCTTAGCACACCAAACCATACTATGACTGTTTCAAGTTAACACCAGTCTTTTTGCATTACCAGATGTTCACTTGCAAGAGCAAACCCAAACCACATAAGCTGAACTATTATTTGTTATTCCCAGCACTGCAACAGTTCTTGTCCACTGTTGATCTTGACCTGTGGAGACAAAAAACCCAGAAACCTTTTTCAAGTTATTAACTGTTCACATATAATATTAACTGACCACACTGCTTTTCACCATTTTAGCAAAAGTCCAGTTCACTACTCTAGGTCTCTTTGCTGCTCTCTCTTCTCTTTTGATGTTTTGTCTTCTCTAAAATGTGTTTTGCTGCTCTCCTCTTCTTCTCTGTTGTTTTCTTCTTCTCTGAGAGGTGCTTCTGCTGCACTCCTGCTCTCTGCAACTGACTCCAAGGCTTCTGTCCCAAGGTTCAAGGTGTCTGCCTTTAGCTGCACTGCAAGCAGGCTTCAGCTGGTGTGCATCACTGTCAAACTCGTTTCAGCTGCTTGCCTTGTTGTCATGATGATGACCTTGGAGCCAACCAGGCATTGTGTTGACTACAATTCCCGGCAGTACCTTCGCAACTGATGGACTTCAATGCCCAGCATTCCTTGCAGTAGCCAACACTCATGACATGGAGAGACCTCCCTGGGGGTTTTAGTCTTGCCCCCCGGAGGGTTGGTCCCTCCCTTCTCTGTGGGGTTTGGCGCCATCTTGAAACACGCAGTTGAAATTCCTTATCTTAAGCAAAGTTATCAACATGCAGCCAATAAGCTGTTACACAGTCTCTCAGAGCAACAATTGACCCAAACTCAAACTTAAGGCAGCATTTCTCGGTAAGAAAGCTTCTCCACAGTCTTAGCAGGCAACATGTTTCTATGTCGGCAATAAATCTACCTCTCTTCTCCTGCTTCTGTTTTTCTTAGCTAGCTGGTACTTTTCTTATCAGTTCAGCTTGTCAGAGTCCTTGTACTAATTAGTATCAGTCCCATTACCAGCGCCTTGATTTACTCTGCAGAACAGAAAACCTCCAAGTTAACCCTTACAGCATGAGATTTCTTAAGTCAACAGTTTCTTAGCTTTTCTACCCTTACAACATGCAGTAACAGTCCTTTCTTTTGATCCACCTTATCTCTGCCTTCTCTTTCTTGCTTCTTAAGTTCATTTACCATCCTCAATCATTCTGAATTGCACACTTCTGTGTGCTGTGTCTTCATGATCTTAAAGAGATAATTACCCCCTTCACTTTAAGCATTATCACGCTCTTCTCCAGAGATCTACTATCTCGAGGTTATCTCTTGGGATTACTCTAGTGGCTCACCTGAAAAAACTCCAGGTGTTCTTGCGTCAACGTCTTTACCGCTATCCCCACACCAGCGGTCTTTTCCGAGATGCCATCACAGCTGCAATAGCCATCCTGGCGAATATATTTTAGATTCTGTTCTCAGAACGGCTTTTCCGTGACCTTGACCACGGCGAAAACTCTGCTACACTAAGGGATACCGTCGTCTGTTACCTTCAGGAGGTCACCTCCATCATCAATCACCCACGGCTCATCGACACCTCGGCATGTCCGCACATCCGGGGAAACGTTGGGTCTGCACGTTCGGGGTCACCAGATATAGGGGGAGCCCCCTACACTGAGCTGGGTTGTGGACTGACGGTCAGAAGAGCTCAGGCACAGCAGTCATCAGAAGGCTTGATCAGAAGGCTCACATCTTAGAGAGTTTATTCAAGATAGGTTAACAGACAGTTCTCATAGCTCATAGTAGAAGTTCCTATAGTTCCTATTACATCACCTCACATCCTAGTAGATCTAGATCTGACTCACTCTCACATCCTAGTAAATCTCTCTCTCACGCAGTAATGTCCACACCTTTTATGCACTCTCACATCTAACAAGCCACCACGTAATTGGTTAACAAATTCACCTTGCATACACCACAGCCTCTCATTGGTCTCTTAGCCACCACACATACTCCAGGTAGCTCTGTTCTCTTTAAGGTAGAACTCCAAACAGCTTTCCTTAAGGGATGCACTTGCACTCACCCCTACATTTCTCCATTCCAGATATTGTATACCAATTCCTACAGTGGAGCAGATATTCACCCACAGACCATGGAGGACCCCCCATGGTGGAAGAGTCTGTTCCTGAAAGACCTCACTCACCATGCTTTGGTTCACATCTTGAACTGCATGAAATGGCTCCTTTCA
The DNA here is from genome assembly GCF_047495875.1 of Pithys albifrons albifrons. NCBI lineage: Eukaryota > Metazoa > Chordata > Aves > Passeriformes > Thamnophilidae > Pithys > Pithys albifrons. The sequence continues at coordinate 1,100,082 of NC_092483.1, read as the reverse complement.
GATAAAACTAAATCAGAAGGAGGAGTCCATAAGAGCATATAATACACTCAAATGGTTGATGAGCATTTGGTCTATTTGAACTTATCCAAAGCAAAATCCTCCAAAAATTGCAGGGGTGGGCACTAGATCATCAGAACCAAAGATTTCACTCTACATTTCTGCTTCCGTTGGGCCACATAGGAGTAATATCCTAATACTTTTTTGAACATAAGTCAATTATTTGTTTCATGTTTCATAATTGTGAAATTAGACATTTTGCCATGGAATCTAAACCCAGAAGTAGAAAGTGTTTCCATTTGCAAGGCTGCGTTTTTTTCTTCTTTTTATAAACAGTTACATCAAGACTATCAGGTTTTCTAAATAGATCATCAATAACAAAATTACAGCAAATAGAGAAAGAAATAGAGGAAGCTAAACAATAATCCACAAATTTACAAGGGTTAGATGAATCTCTGCTGACAAAGAAGAAAATTTTACCTTGTTTGTCAGCGAACATGCATGTCTACTTGTAGAAAGCTTTCAAAGATTCAAAATGTGGTGTGTCATCACTGAAGGATTTCATATGTATTGACTGAGGCGTTTAAAATAGTTGGGGAGGGGGAGAAGATTGTCATAGATGTACCTGAAATTATTTTTCACCTGAGGCATATCTACATCTGATTTCCCATTGAGAATATTTATTCCTCCCTTTACTGTATATAAAAGCAAACTTATTTGTAAGATGAAGCAAAACTTGGGAATTGTAATAAGTACATAAAACCCCCACACCTTCAAATACTCACAAGCATGAGTTGTGCAAGTCACAATTTAATTATCATGGAATTTTATAAAGGATTTACATTTTAAAAATGTACATAACATTATTTATTAACTTGCCTTAGCCACCAGAAGGGTTGGCCACTCCTGAGCTAGCTCACATGCCCTTAAAAAAGACAGGTATGGAAAAGCTGGTTAGTACTTCTGGGAAAGAATAGCTCCCAAATCAAGCCTATGGGATTCTGTTGTGGCTTAACCACAGCCAGTAGCCAAGCCCCACAAAGCCACTTGCTAACTCCCCCATCAGTGGGATTGGGGAGAGAATCAGAAGGGTAAAAGCTAGAAAACTCGTGGGTTGAGATAAAGACAGTTTAATAGGGAAAGCAAAAGCTTAATTAATTACTTGGAAGCAGGACTGGAAGGGATGCTAAGCAAGTTCACAGATGATACAAAACTGGGAGGAGTCGTTTACTCCCTTGAAGGCAGGCAGGCCCTGCAGAGAGACATTTATAAATTAGAGGACTAGGCAATCACCAACAGTATGAAGTTCAACAAGAGGAAGTGCCAGATTCAGCACCTGGGATGAACCAACCCTGGATGTTCATACAGACTGGGGAATGAGATGCTGGAAAGCAACGCCATGGAAAGAGACCTGGGAATCCTGGCTGATGGCAAGTTGAATATGAGTCAGCAGTGCCCTGGCAGGCAGGAGGGCAAACCATGTCCTGGGGGGCATCAGGTAAAGCACTGCCAGCCAGTCAAGGGAGGTGATTGTCCCGCTCTACTCTGCACTGGTGTGGCCTCACCTTTACTATTATGTAGTTTTGGTAACCGCAGTATAAGAAAGATATTAAGCTACGTTATAGGTTTAAAATTGTCTCTTGGAATTTTACCATACCACCAGTAGGTGTTATGCACTGATAACGGCACTGTGATCTGCCGGCGCAACCTGTGCCGGCACCTGCTGGAGAGGGGTTGAGGGCGGGGCCAAGCTTTAAAGTGTTTGCCACTGTCACGACACCTGAACTACACAGACACAGTTCTCAACTGAGCCTTTTTAGGGCCTTCAGAGACTCTGACCTCTATCGTTAAATAAAGCACTTGACTGCATCTAGTTTTATGGGTTTTTCTGGCAGTTTATTTCTTGGTCCTCTTCGTCATGAGTTACAGTTACCAGGTAGTCATGGAAAAAAGGGAAGAAGAATTAACCATGTTTACATCAACACATTTTTAACTATTCCTGTGCAGGAATATACAAGTTACAGGAGGGACTATATGCAGAACTAATTTTTCACACAGTTACACAGAATCTTAAAACCTACACACACCATGCAAACTATCTAACATCAGACAGCTATAGCAATTATTAAGTAATATATATTTCCCAAAAATTGCTAGATCTTAACAGTCTTTATGCAACTTATTTTAACTTTATAAAGAGCTCTTTTGATGTTACTCCATGGAGTTTCTGCAGGCTTCATTTCCAGCTCCTGTGTGGGCCCAAGGTCTCCAAACAGATTCCATTCTGATCTCAGAAGCTGGCACCTGCAAATCCGTCCTTGGTTCGCTAGCTTGAAAAGGCATATGTTCCCCAACATGCCACTGCGAGATCAGGGGAGCAGGGGGAATGAAATCACAGCAAGCCCCATGGGAAATGGAGGGCTATAAAGAATGCTGGTGTCATGTTGCCTAAAATCGAGGAAAAACTTTTTGAGACAGTATTAGTATAGGTAAAATAGAGAGCAGTTCTTTACTGAAAAGCTTTTCAGGTGCATGGAGTATATAGATACATCCTCAGTATAGGGGTCTTACAAATTTATGAGACTACTTAATTACCATAACTAATGATTACATCCAACCCAAGAACCCCTCACGCCTCGTACCACTCTGGTGCCACTCCCAGAACTGCCCTGTTGGAACATCTCCAAGGGTCCTGGATCTTCTATCTTATTTTGACTACAGTATGCCTTGCTATTCTAGTCCTGATACATGTGTCTCAAACATGATGTTCCGGCTGCTCTCTTGAGACAGAAATTCAGGAATGTGGTATAAAGTTAGAAAGTGTTAGCTGCTACCTCAAATGTGAGAAGCTATACATCTATATAAAAACCTACAAATGTATAAAATCCTAAGGCATCAATGTAAGCTGCCTCTTTGTTCCCTGCTCAGCTCTGGACTCAGAGCTGCCACCTCCCCTTCCCTGCCAGCCACCCCTGCCATACCACCAGAGCTCGATCCAGCCCCTGGGAGCTGGAGACCATCGCTGCAACAGCCGCGTTAGATCAAGGGCTTGTTCCATCGCAGCCCCACACCATGGGTGCCCTCTGCCTGCGCCTGCCACTGTTGCCACTGTCGCCATTTTGTCGCCACTATCGCATGGTGGCCACCATTACAGTCGCTGCCACTGAGAAAACCTGCCAGTGTCACCTTCTGGAAAACACATTTACTAGTTCAGCAACACATCAGTGGACAAAGAGACTTTTCTGGGTGATAATCTCTCTCTCTGTTCTTGTGTGTTCCTAGGGGTTTTTTGGTTTTGCCTTCTGGTTTTTCAGTAAACTTGTTTTTCTGTTTATACACTTTTCCTCATGACTATCTGTTATAGTTTTAAACTTTCTGCTAGGGAGAGATAATCATCAAGGTCCAATTGCTTTTCTAGCTTGGATCTGTCCTATTGAAGGGCTGATGGCTTTCTCTGCAGAGGTAGAATGCTTTTGTTTGTTCTGCCATGCCCTAGAGCGGTGTGGGGGGAGCATGTGCAGTGGGTTTGGACTTGGGGGAATTTGCTCACTTCCCTGGCCCAGAGAGTGGTGTGGAGAGGTTCTTGGCATTAATCTTTTCCAGTTACACATGCCTCTTCTCCATGGACACCCCCTTGTAGCAGGGGAGAAGCTTGCATGCCCTCATGAGGTTGTGAGATATGCTGGCAGTGGTATATGCCTCTGGTAGGGTCTCCCATGCCAGACAGGTCTCAACTGAAGGACCAGAAAAGTGTGTCCATGGGCAGGATGGGCTTGCCAGCCTTCCAGGAACCATCCTAGGAGAAGGACAACTCTAACTCCAAACCCAGGCAGATGGAGCTCACTTAGCCCTGTAAGGATATCCATCTAAGAGAAGAATACTCTAGCCAAACCTACGTCCTGAGGACTTTGCTGTCACTGTCCAAGCTCGCTAGGCCGTGGCAGTTGAACCTCAGGAGTAAAGGGTGGGGTCAGTTCTGCGCACGCTGTGCCTCACCTAAAAAATCCATTGCAAAGGCTCGAAGGGTTCACTCACATTGCAAAGCCCTGTAGCGACAGGTGAGGGTTGAAACAGCAGGTAATAAGATGCACTGGAAGCTGCAGGCCCAACCCTGCATGCAGGCGTTTCAGGACATTGGTTGCTCGAGACTGACTCCGGAGATGACAGTCTGGTTCAGCAGCATCCTGAATGACCAAGAAGCCTTTTTTAAGGAGAGCACTGCTTGCTCCACATGGAGAGGGGCCTAGAAAAGGGGGCCTAACCAAAGCTCATCTCCACTCCCCAGCCAGTTGGCTAACCGTGGCCAATGGGCATCTTCTGATGCGGTCAAACAAAAACAAAGAGACAAAGGCATACACCTGCCCTCAAAGGTGTGTTCAAATTGACACTCACATGTTGAAACATCAGAACCATGCTTGATACTGTGTATAGTGGGCGTCCTGAGCGTCGTTCTGCTCTAATTGCCCATGAACTGTCACGACTCAACATCGACATTGCTGGTCTCAGTGAAGTTCGTCTTCATGAGGAAGGCAGCCTTAAAGAACATGGTGTCGGCTACACACTCTACTGGTCAGGCAAACCCAAAACTGAAAGACACCTTTCAGGAGTTGGCTTCAGGATTAAAAACTCCATTGCCCCCAAACTTGAAAATATGCTGATAGGTCAGTCCAATCACATTATCTCCTTATGCCTCCCACTACACAACAAGCAACATGTTGTTCTTTTTAGCGTATATGCCCCAAGTCTCCAAGCTGCCCCGACAGAAAAAGACAAATTTTACACTGACCTGCGCTGAGACGGTCAATAACAGACTTTATTCGGAGGGAAGAATAAAAACATTTTATTGTACAGCTTCTTGCTTAATATAGGGTTCTACAATTCAGGGGCAGGCAACATGCAAAATAGTTCTTAACTAAGGAATTTGCAGTTTGTTTATCTGTCAACAGCAGAGGCCTAAAGCCAATCCATTATTCATGAAACAAGGGGGAGAAGAACAAAGAGTAATGCAACATAGGTTTTCCAGTCTCGATCCCGGATACCGAGCAAGGTTTACATATACAATCTACATTTCTTTTAAATGCAAGGGACAGCAGACAAGCAATATCTGCAGATGTTTATTCCAACTCTGTTACTGGCATCGCTTTTAAGTTCTGCTGATTTTCCCAGACAATCTTTTCCCTGCTGAGACAATTTGTGACTCCACACTGCGCCGCCTCACCCAGAAGGTTCCTACAGATGATAAGATCATAATCCTTGGTGACTTAAACGCCAGAGTAGGTAAGAACTCTGAAGCCTGGAAAGGAGTCCTGGGCAAGCATGGCGTTGGAAACTGCAACGACAACGGACGCCTCCTGCTAGAGTTTTGTGCAGAACAGCAGCTTACCATCACCAACACTATCTTTCAGCAGAAAGACAGCCTGAAGACAATCTGGATGCATCCTCGATCCAAGCACTGGCACCTCATTGACTATGTCTTAGTGCAACAGAGAAATGTTCGCAATGTCCATCATACCCAAGTGATGCCTAGCACAGAATGTCAAACAAACCACAGCCTTGTGCGTTGCAAACTTGACTTCCACTTTAAGCCCAAACCTAAGAGGGATGGCATTCCAAGGAGGAGGCTCAAAGTTAACAATCTTCAAACAGCTACAGTGAGAGACAGTGTTTTGGTTTGAATACTTTGGCAAAATGCCAAGTATAAACCAAAGGACAAAGCTTTCTCCCCATCCTGCTGAGAAAACGTAGAAAAATACTTCCGGACACTTGAACGTAGCTAGTTATATATTTATACAGAAAAGAGAAAATTAAAAAACAACTGCAACATAACACACACCTACACAAGTTAGATATGGCAAATAATTCTTTCACCTCCCCGCTCAACAGAAAACTGAATCCTTCTGAACACAAATCCCACCATGCTAGCTACAAAAGCACCCAAGAGACCTCAATGTCCTGATGGACAGAACCAAGTAGAGAAAATTAAAATAAACATTTTACCTTCCTGTAGATAACATAGCGGTGAGGTGGTACTGAGCCTAATCAGCAGAGCAGCACAGAGCACATCCACTTAGCACCGCAGCCATCAGGAACTCCTCCTACTCTACTGTATTTATATTTGAGATGATGTCGGAATACCATTGGCCAGTAGAAGTCACCTGTCAACTGGCCTGACGCAGCTCAAGTCAGCTGATAATCTAAGGCCTACTCTGAAAACTAAAGCCTAAATTTAGGCCTGGCTAAACCTGTAACAAACAGCTTCCAGGTAAAACTTCAAACTAGACTTGAAAATCATCCCATAGATCCCTCTCCTGAAGCGTTTTGTCAGCATATTAAAAATAGCATCCTACAGTCCTCTGAAGAATCCTTAGGGTTCCCCTCCAAGAAAAACAAGACTGGTTTGATGAAAACCATCAAGAGATCCAGGAATTGTTGAAGAAGAAGAGAACTGCTCACCAAGCACACCTCGCTCAGCCATCTTGCTGTGTAAGAAAAGCAGCCTTTCGTCTTGCATGCAGGAAGCTCCAACAGAAACTTTGAGACATCCAGAACAAATGGTGGCTCAACTGTGGGGTGATAGCCCTGATAAACCTTGATTGGTTGAGGGAAATGCCTCAGCCCCCTGGAGGGATGCTCCTAGCAGAGGCAAACTGATAAGTGGTGGGTGTTACCAAAGAATGGAATGTTATTAAATTAGCATGGCCTTTCTTTGCCACACCCTGTCCCTGCAGACTCAAGGAGCCCACCCCCCTCAGGCATCTGTATCACCTCCCAGAACATTTGACTATAGTCACACGAAACCACCTGAAGGAAAAAAAGGTATAAAAAGAAATGCAGTTTTAACTGCAGGAGAGAGGGGGAAATGCCATGTCTCTGCGAGGGTAATTGCTGGCAGCCTGTCCTGCCTCCTTCTCTTGGAACAATGTAAGGGTGAGGAAACCATGTGTTTCTATACTTTATACTTTACTTTCTTAACTTTACTTTCTTACAAAGCTTATTCCTTTATATATTCTATCTTACATCTTATGCTAACAGCTACTTTGATTCTTACTCCATAAGCACCTCCTTTACTAACTGTGCTTTGCTACCTTAATACTAATAACAGTAACTTGCTTTACACTTTACACGTGTGTTAATAAGAAGCAGCTCTGCTCTTTCCTTTTGTTTTATGTTACAGAGAGAGTGGTGTGCAAGCTATTTTATTGCCCTTTGTTATTGAAAGAGTGTCTAGATAAGTGTTTCAGGTGGCTGTGCTTCGGGTTAGTAGTTTTTTTGTTGCTAGTTTTTGTCTGTCGTGAAAATAGGATACATTGCTGTATTGAAACTTGAGTTTGATATGCTTGTCTCTGTAAAATGTGTTTTGTGCTGGTTTCTTTTGGGGTCTTTTATTATCAATTAAATACAATCTTGCAACTAAACGTTATCACTGGCAAAGCGGAACCCACAATAACTGTCACATACTTGTATTAATAAATGTTATTTCAGGAGCTGTTGTGGGGAAAGTTCTTTTCTAGCTATTAAGTGTTGTCTCATATCAGAGGTTAGAAAACCTTCCAGCCTGTGTTCTGTCCAGCAGTTCGGCAGGCAGTGCTGGGTTCATAAGGCTCTAATTTTTCTGGAAGTGCTTATTTAGCTGATGAGTTCTCTCTGGCTTAAGTGTGGCTTCATATCAGAGGTCAGAAACCCTTCCAACCTGTGTGCTGTCCGTAGTTGCTGTCCATAGTCAACAGGCAATGTTGGGGACATAAGGATCTGATTGTCTGGAAGCGCTTATTGCTAATAATTTCTTATTAATACAGTTAAGACTAGAAATCTTTGCATTTCTGTCTCCCTCCTCCCTTTCACGTGACACTCAACCTAGGAGAAAAGACTCAACTATGCGCAGATTTGGGTGTCCAAAGAGGATTCCATGAGGCCCTGAAAGCAGTGTACGGACCCACACACCAGGTTCAAAGCCCCCTACTCAGTGCAGATGGTCAAATGCTTCTAACAGATAAAACCTCCATCCTGAACCGATGGTCTGAGCACTTTCAGACTCTCTTCAGTGCCAACCATGTAGTACAAGGCTCGGCAATTCAGCACATTACACAACAACCAGTGAAAAATTAATTGGATGCAGCCCCTACTATGGGAGAGACACTCAAGGCCATACAGCAGGTGAAAACTGGCAAGGCAGCTGGGGTTGATGGAATTCCACCCCAAGTCTGGAAGCATGGATGTCAAGCACTCCATGCTAAATTTCACGAGCTTGTTGTGTGTTGGTGGGAACAAGGCAAACTACCACCAGATCTCCGTGACGCAGTCATCATCACCCTGTACAAGAAGAAAGGAGAAAAATCAGACTGCTCAAATTACCGAGGTATTACTTTGCTTTCCATTGCTGGTAAAATCCTTGCAAGAATATTTCTGAACAGGTTAGTGCCTGCTATCGCAGAAGAACTTCTACCTGAAAGCCAGTGTGGTTTCAGAGCCAATAGGGGCACCACAGACATGGTATTTGTTCTCAGACAATTGCAAGAGAAGTGTAGGGAACAGAACACAGGACTCTGTGTAACTTTTGTTGACCTCACCAAAGCTTTTGACACTGTGAGCAGAAAAGGCCTGTGGCACATCTTGGAACATTTAGGATGCCCCCCGAAGTTCCTCAAAATGATCATCCTGCTACATGAGAATCAGCATGGAGAAGTCAGATACAGCGATGCACTCTCTGAGCCCTTTCCAATAACCAGTGGTGTGAAACAAGGTTGCGTTCTTGCACCAACTCTATTCACAATTTTCTTCAGCATGATGCTCCAAAGAGCTACGGCAGACCTCGATGAAGAAAATGCCATCTACATCCGATATCGTACCCATGGAAGCCTATTCAACCTAAGGTGACTGAAGGCCCACACTAAGACCCTAAATCACCTTGTCCGTGAGCTGCTTTTTGCTGATGATGCCACCCTTGTTGCTCACACAGAAGCAGCTTTGCAGCGACTAACATCCTGCTTTGCAGAGGCTGCTGAGCTTTTTGGGCTGGAAGTCAGCTTGAAGAAGACAGAAGTTCTCTACCAACCTGTACCTCAGGAAGTCTTCCATTATTCCCCGCATCACCATAGGCAATTCAGAGCTTAAGTCACTCCAGCAGTTCACCTATCTGGGAAGTATCATCTCCTCAGACAGTAAGATTGGCAAAGAGATAGACAACAAGTTAGCAAAGGCATACAGAGCCTTCGGAAAACTCCATCAAAGAGTCTGACACAATAAACACCCGAAGAAAAGTGCAAAGATCAGTGTCTACAGAGCCATTGTACTGTCTACTCTTTTATATGGGTCATCTACCACCACCACCTGCAACTCCCTGAACACTTACATCAGTGCTGCCTCCGTTCAATCCTAAACATCCACTGGACTGATTATGTGCCTAATGTGTCTGTTCTTGAACAGGCAGGGCTCACCAGTATCGAGGCCATGCTGATGAAAATGCAGCTTTGCTGGGCAGGGCACATCTCCAGGATGGAGGATCACCGCCTCCCTAAGATTGTGCTCTATGGTGAACTCGCCATCGTCTGCCTCAAGAAAGGAGTACCAAAGAGGAGATACAAGGACTCCCTGAAACAATACCTCAGCCTTGGCCATATTGACTTCCACCAATGGTCCACTCTGGCCTCCAATCGGGATTCATGGAGACACATCATTCATGACCCTGCTGCTTCCTTTGAGAACGCATACAGAATCAGTCTCAAGGGGAAAAGACAAAGCAGAAAGAACCGTTCCTCGCCAATGTCACCTAAGGAGACTTTCTGCTGTGCCTTTTGCAGCCAGACTTGCCTATCCTGCATCGACCTTTTTAGCCACCAGCACGTTTGATGCAAGCATGTGTAGAGCCCTTCTGTCTTTGATTGAGCTGGCAAAATGCTAACTGCTTAATACAGAGTCAAAGAGCTTCTCTCTCCCTCTCGCCGAGAAAAGGGAGAAAGGAAAAAACCTGGAAATTCAGAACAGGTTGAAACTCAAACTAATTTTATATATATTTATACAGAAAAGAGAAAATTAAAAGAAAATGACAATCTAATACACACTTACACAAGTTAGAAATAACAACGATTTTCTACCTTCTACCTAAAACAGATTCTATCACTCTAGATCTAATAAAGCATCTCAAAACACACTCAGCAAGGCAAAAGAGAGAAAATAACAATAAAATGTTTCTACTTTCCTGAACTAAAACAAAATACGATGCAGGAGCAAGGCCCAGGACAGCAGGACAGCTGCAACATGTCCTGTCTCCACTGCAGACATGATGGAACTGAGAAACTCCTCCTATCTATCTCAGGTTTGCGTCATCTGGTATGAAACATTTCTTTGGTTGCTTAAGTCAGGTGATACCTGTCTCTCCTAATTTATGTAGATTCTTTGAGCCTGCTGATTTGAGGCTTAGCTAAAACTACTACACCTTCCCAAATCTTCTTTCACAAAGCCTAGCCATGATGACAGATGCCTCCCATCCTATCGACTTTGGCGCTCAGCTGCTGCCTTGCTGGGTCTTGCAGCAGCTCCAGGAGGGTTCCAGCTCACCCTGCAACCCCACACATCCAGTTCTGTCTTCAGTGCGGACTGCCATCACCACTGGAGCTCACGCTGTACTCATCAGGTAAAGTAAACAATTTTCGGCGGAGAGAAAGGACTTCACCAACAAGCTTATGAAGTTTATAGTGAAGCCATTTTATTACACAAAGCACACAGTTTATATAGGGTTAGGACTACAGCTTATTGGCTAAAAGAATTAACACACCACCACGCCAGATACTTCAATTGGTTAAAGCCTATCTCTCACAAGTCCCATGTTTATATTATTTCATCCTGGCTGTTTTCATGCACCTGCAGAGTCCTGTGAATTCCTACTATGTGAATTCTTGGGGAGTAAACCACCTCCCTATCAGCCAGCAGCAGGTGAGCTCCTTGCTGCTTCTGGCTGATAGCTAAGTCTCCCAGGGTTTTTCTATAGATCAGAATTGCTCACTTTTGATTTTACTGTAACAACAATCAGGGGCCAGCACCATCCGCGGAGGAGCTCCCAACCCTCTCCCTCACTCCGTGAAATGGTGAGAGGGTCCTTGCACTGCCCATGGGAAGGTTTCAGACCACCTCTGCCACCATCGTGGCCACCACCATGGTCACATGGGCCTTGGAACTTAGCACCATGCTCTCAGCTGCCCCTTTGCCTCCAGAAGGGTGCAGACACTCCCTGCTGGCTGCAAGTGAGTCACTGCAGTTTCTGCCTCACCAGAACCAGTCAGCGCCCCTTGGCAACCTCGAGTGAGTCAATGGTGCCTTTGCCTCCTGAAGCATGTCAGCGCCCCCTGCTGGCTGTGGCTATAACTGCACTGAAAGGGAAAGTAATTCTTAGCTGCGTAAAAGCTTCAGTTATTGTTGTTTGTTCTGTTTTGTTCTATATATTTTTGGTAAAGAACTGTTATTCCTTTCTCTACATTTTTGCATGAAAGCCTCTTAATTTTGAAGTTATAATAATTTGGAGGGAGTGGTCTTCTTTCTATTCCAGGAAGGTTCCCTCCTTCCTTGGCAGACATTTGTGTTTTTAAACCAAGACAATATCATTTGGGTTTTTTTTCAAATTTATATTAAGTCCAGGAAAATTCGTGTGTCTTTTCCATCTAAAGTCCCTCTTCCTTGGCAACATTGTCTTAAAACCAAGACAAGCTATTAGAGAGTGTCCAAAGGAGGGCAATGAAGATGGTGAAGGGCCTTGAGGGGAAGCCATATGAGGAGTGGCTGAGGTCACTTGGTCTGTTCAGCCTGGAGAAGAGGAGACTCAGGGGAAACCTCACTGGAGTCTAAAACTTCCTTGTGAGGGGAAGAGGAGGGGCAGGCACTGATCTCTATGGTGACCAATGACAGTACCCAAGGGAATGGCCTGAAGTTGTGTCAGGGGAGGTTTAAGTTGGATATTAGAAAAAGGTTCTTCACCCAGAGGGTGGTTGGGCACTGGAACAGGCTCCCCAGGGCAGTGGTCACAGCACCAAGCCTGCCAGAGTTCAAGTAGTATTTGTATGATACTCTCAGGCATATGGCGTGATTCTTGAGAATGGTCCTGTGCAGGGCTAAGGGTTGGACTTGTGGGTCCCTTCCAACTCAGCATATTCTGTGATTCTGTGAAGGAAAGCAAACCAAGGAATTCATTCACTGCTTCACATGGGAAGGCAGGTGTTCAGCCATCTCCAGAAGAGCAGGGCCCCATCACATGTAATGGTTACTTGGAAAGACAAATTACATCACTCCAAATGTCACCCTTTTCCTCCTTTCTCCCACTTTATATGCTGAGCATAATATCATATGGTATGGAATATCCCTTTGGTCATTTGGGGTCACCAGTCCCGACTGTGTCTCCTCCCAGTTTCCCATGCATCCCCAGCTTCCTTGCCAGTGTGGCAGTACAAGAAGCCAAAAACGCCTTGGCTGTGTGTAAGCCCTGCTCAGGAATAGCCAAAACATCCCTGTGATATCAACCCTGTGTTCAGCACAAATCCCAAAGGTATCCCCACACCCCCCAGCCACTGTGAAGAAAATTAACTCTACCCCAGCCAAAACCAGCAGAGTCATAAAAGAGAGAGAAAACTAAATTATTTTTATCAGATATAGGTGTAACCTAGATAGTGAGCTATTTATAATGAAGATGTTATAGGCATTTGCAATTATTTAATTTACAAACTGGCTTTAAAAAACACTTAAATCATATGCTGGACCTACTGTTTAGGAACTGCAGTACTATGAAGCACAGCATGAAGACATGTGGGCTGTGCTGCTGTCCTTTCAACCTGACTTTTGAACCCTGAGATAATCTGAAGCAAAAAAAAAAAACCACAAAGAGGCAGAACAGGGCTTTGTAGTCGAATAGAATAGAATAAAATAGATTAGAAACATAATATTTCAGTTGTAAGGGACCAAAAATTATATTCAATAGGAAATTGTGGTGGATTTACCCAGTCAATGGGCAAAAACCTACACATTTTGCTCAATTCTTTCTCCCATGAGATGGAGAAAACAGAAAGGAGGTGAGAAGACATATGGATCAAGATAATGACAATTTAATAGAGAAAGCAAAAAATGTGCATGCAAACAAAGCAAGAAAAATTCATGGATCAATATAAAGACAGTTATAATTAAAGAAAAAAAAGCTATTGATGCTAAGGACTTGACACGTCCCACCGGAAGACTGATGCCCAGCTACTTTGGAAAAACTACCCACACATTTAATGGCTGAGCAAGATGTCATATGACATGGAATATCCCTTTGGTCAGTTTGAATCAGCTGCCCCAGATATGTCCCCTCCCAACCTCTTGCCCACCCCTTGGAGCAAGAAACAGAGAAGGCCATTGGTGTGTTATTAGTACTGTTTTAGCCACAAATCCAAAACAAAGCACCATATGGACTGCTACAAAGAAAATTGACTCCATCCCATTCAGACCCAGTGTGGTGGGTCTGGCTGAGCCGGAATTTATTTCCCCATAGTAGCCCACAGTAGACACAGTGCTGTGCTCTGCATTTGTAGCTAGAGGAGTGTTGAGAACACACCCATGTTTTGGCTACTGCTGAGCACAGCACTGTAACATTCCTTCTTCAATTGAGGGTGAGATCCTGGGAGGGGACACAAGTAGGCCAGCTGACCCACACTGTCCAAGGGGATATTCCATACCATATGACATCAACCCAGATATAAAAGCTGAGGCAAGGAGCAGGAACGGCAGGCATTCGTCTCTGATGGCTGCCTGCTGACAACCGGTACGTGTGCTAGAGCTCTGCTTCTCAGAGGAGTGGCTGACCATCGCTGCTTATGGGAAGTAGAGATTAACTGCTGGCTTCTACTTTGTGCGTGCGCTCGGTGCTGTTGTTTTTCTTTTGCATAAACTGCCTTATCGCAATCCATGATTTGTGTGGGTTTGTTCTTCCACCCCTCTCCAGCTGGGAAGGGGAGTGACAGAGCAGCTGGGTGGGCAATTGGTGTTCAGCCAAGATGAACCCACCACACCCAGTACATGAATGTTTACAGGTAACAGAGAATGCCACTCAATGCCATTTTTCTTAACACAGGAGTCTATGAAGTTATTTCAGAAATGAGACCCAGTGTTTGATGCAGTTCTTTCTGGGGTACTGTGTTACCAAAGAACTAGTCTTTCAAGACTCAGGATGGTATTCTGGGTGGTAGCATGGTTTAAAGGGTATGTTTCCAGCTGCCCAGTAATCATTTCCACCATGGTAAGCACATAGTCCTTGACTTGGCAGGCTCATGACAGGGGCCCAGTATAGTATATCTGCCATTTATCCCCACCACTGCCCTCTATTCTAAGGAAACCTTGTGTGGCTCACATGATTGCAGCACATGTTTCACATTCCTGGGTGGATCTATAAGATGGTGTCAATGGTCAAGTCCACCCCTTAACCATGAGCCTATCTGTATATTGCATCTGTCCCTAGATGTACCAATGTTTCATAGGCCTATTAACTAACACTTACATTCCTAGTCCAGGTTCACCCGAGCCACTTCAGTTCTGGCAACATGGTCTACCTGATCATTGTTTTGATGTTCTTCTGTAGTATGTTGTGGTGAAATGAAGCATGGACCCCTCCTGTGTGTGGCAAGCATCACTTTAATGCTAGTCATCCAGGGTTATATAGAAGGCACACAAAACAATCAAACAGCAATTTGCTGGAGGCTTCTCTCATAAAAGAATCTCCAATTCATGCAATGATACCTACTACATACTGAGAATCACAGACAATATTTAAAGCTTGGTCACTAAAAAGCTCAAAGGCTTTGATGGCAGCAGAAAGCTCAACAATCTGAGTCAAGGCTGAAATTATAATTACTGCTGACTGCCAAGAAGGGCAATCATTAGGCTTCCACACTACAGTACCTTTTCCAGTTTTACCTGAACCATCAATAAAAGCAGTGATGGCATTGAGTATTGGAGTCCTGGAACAGAGGGCTTGTGGCTGAAAAGGTAAATCAGACAGCGATTGCAATAGTCTGTGTCGTGGAAGCTGAAAAACAAGGTCTCCTAAAAAATCAACAAAAGCAGTCTGCAAAGATAGAGATTGCAAAAGAAAGCCGTGAAAACATCCTTCTTGAAAGGCAAATAAATTACATCTGGATCCAAGCCAAGTAAAATCTGGCATTGCTGGTGAGCTTTATGCACTAAAGAAGTTAGCATATCCACAGTTGTAGTTAGTGTTTTTGGAAATACATGTGACAAAAAGGCCCATTCTAAAATTGCGACTTATTTGTTTTCTGTAATCCACTGTCCTATTAGAGCATAGGGTTGAAAAGAACTATGAATCACAAACAAAGCAACCAGCACATTCAGGCAATGCCATCCTGCAAAGGCAGTGTGTATTTTATGGATGACCCGTTGCAGTGCCTGCTGGCTTATTTCAGTGAGTTGATGTGTTGATGATGAATCAGGACCACCCTTCAGCAGATCAAAGAGAGGGGATAATTCTTCAGTAGTGATATTGAGCATTGGCCAAATCCAATTAATGGTTCCTGACAATTTCTGTAAATCATTGAGACTTTGGACATCAGCCTATAATTTTATAGAAGAGGGGAATACTGTAGCTTCAAAAACATTCCAGCCTAAATATTTCCATGGGGCTTCCCTTTGTACCTTTTCGGGCACAATCTATAACCCATAAATTTGAAGTGATTTTTGTACCACTGTAAAAATCTGCTCAACTGTTACTAAATTGGATGCTGCTATTAAGATATCATCCATGTAATGATATATGTGAGCTTTTGGGAATTGCTGTCTTGCTGATTGCAAGGCAGGATCAACTACCAATTGACAAATTGTGGGGCTATTCATCATGCCTTGAGGTAAAACAACCTACTGGTATCATTGCATAGGAGCGCTGTGGTTAACACTAGGGACAGAAAAAGCAAATATTTCACTGTCTTTCTCATGCGGCAGGATGGTGACAAAACAATCTTTTAAGTCGAGAATGATCATGTCCCAGGAGTCAAGGATAAGTGTTGGATTAGGAATCCCTTGCTGCAAGGCTCCCATGGGTTGAAGAACAGCATTTACTGCTCTTAAGTCTTGTAATAATCTCCATTTTCCTGACTTTTTTGGAATTACAAATATAGGTGGGTTCCAGGGACTGGTGGATGTGAAAATATGTCCTGCCTCTAATTCTTCTTGTAATAATTTCTGTGCCCATTCCAGCCACTCTCCTTTTAAAGGCCACTGATCTACCCAAACTGCAGCGTCTGTTTTCCAGGCCAATTTGAGCCATGGCTGATGCACAGTGGCCTCTAAAAAAATCCTGTTTTGAACTCAGTTGTGTGATTAAATGTAAATTCCACTGTTTATGTATGCCTCTCCCCCATAAAGTACATGGAATGAACAGAACATATGGGCGGAGCATTACACATTGTCCGTCTGATCCTACAACAGACAAAACTGCCTTACTTTGCTGCGGAACCTGCATGCCACTGACTCCTGTAACTGTTGCTTGGGGAGTTTCAAGCTCCCAATCAGCAGGCCAATCTTTAACATTAATGATGGAAACACCTGCCCCAGTGTCCACTAAACAAGTGAAGTACCTGTTTTCTTTTTGCAATTTCAGCAATGGCTAGCCATTTGAAATTAAAGCTGACCAATAGATTTGTGGAATATCAGTATTTCTAACCCCCCCCCCGTTCTCTCTGTCTGCTGTTCTTTTGTTGTTTCACATATGGTAATAACAATAACTGTGCTTTTTTTTTCCCTTTTGGTATGTAACACTGTGAATGCAGAGTCCAGAACATTATTCTGATTTCACCTTTGTACTCAGAATCTATAAGCCCAGGAATGATAAAAAAGGCACTTTTTCTAGCAGATGATCAGCCTAAAATAAGACCACACATGTTATCAGGGAAAGAGCCATAGACACCCATGCCTGCTATAACAATGGCATCATCCCTTATATTTTTTCCTGTGGCAAGGCCCAAACTCAGCCCAGCGCTTCCTGAGGCGGCAGGTTGGAGGTTGCATATACCTTGTGTGCCTGAGAGCTGCAAGATGTAAAGTCCCGTGTTTTGTTTTGATTCTCATTTGTTTGGACTCTGTTTTGTTTTGGGTCACCAAAACGCACCTCTCCAACAAAATCAGCCAGAAACAGATTGCGAATAAAGAAACTGGAAATCTGTGGCAATCAGCAGCAGAAACAGCACAGCGGAGTCATTTCCAGTTAAGAATTGAGTGCAGTGACTGCCACACTTATGCAAAACCCAAAGATAACCAACTCCAGCACATCAGCACGTGAAACAAAGCCGTCCAGGAAAAGAAGCCAGCAGAAAAAGAAACAACACAGCCTCTCCCAACACCAGAATGCAGCAAACCCAGCAAGTGGGGCCAAGGCCACCCCCCCAGGCATGGGGCTGCAGCGGCAGCCTAGCGGAGCCAAGTGGCTCACCAGCCCCAAGCACCGCAAACAGCTGAGGGGAAAAGAGGGGGGGAACAAGGCAAGGGGGGGCAACATCATTATTTTCTAATTGCTATACAAAGTATTGTGCGGGCGTTAGAATGGTTTTCATCACTGTTTGCAATATACCCTCTATGGTAGGTGCAGACACTGCTAAAGCTTTTGCTGTGTTAAAGGAGGATATAAATCTGGTTCTTTCTCAGGATTAACAGAACCTGGATCAAAGGGGTCATCAGGCTCATCTCTCACTCTCAACAGGCCTTCAATCACATTAGCACCTCCAGGCACTTTACCCTTAACAGGCAGAGGTTCAGCTGACTCTTGTAAAATAGCCTCTGCTGGTTCCAAGGTGTTGTAGTTTTGGATGTTAAAGAAATTCTCTCCCTTCCACTACAGAATTCAAAAGCTAAATGCTCAACCCTCCATGCCACTGGTTAACAAAGAAGTAGTCGACTACTTTGAATTCCGACTTGATTGCTTTCAGTTAGGGCTGGGGGGGAGGGGGAAGAAAACCCTCACTGTTTCCGGACTGGTGAAGGTATGGCGGGGGAGCTGTGTTGATCTGGTCTTTGGGCCATCGGCAGCCCTCACAGAACTCTGTTGCTCTGTGCTGCTCGTCGGAGAGAGGAGGGGAGCATTCCATCTGCAAGGGAGACTCGCTGGGTCACTTCACTGCCAGCTGAGGCGCGATGGTGACCCGAGAGAGGAGGAGAGCTTTTCCATCTTCAAGGGAAACTTTGTGTTATCTGCCAGACAGCTCTACCCTATTCTCTTCTTTGGCCTCCGTCTCTCCACATGGGTGATTCAGAGAAGTTGGCGACCTGCTGACTGCCTTTTGTCTTTGCCTTGCCGGAGAGAAGCTGGGTCGCTTTGCTGCCAACTGAGGCACAGTAGCGACCCCTGCTGTCTGCAAATATAGTTGCACCAGAGAAGGAGCAGAGACACAAACTCAGTTTCATCTAAAGGGTTTTGTTTTGTTTTGTTTTGTTTTGTTTTCCCTTTGTGGGTACAGGGTAGTTGTTTGGTTTTGTCCTAGTTTTGGTTATATACATATATATATAGTGATTGAGAACAGTTATCCTTCTTATATCCAATTTCTAATTAAAGTTCCTTTTTCTTGAATTTAATAAGGAGTGATATGGTTATTGAGGAGGAGCCCTCTCCTCTAGTTTTAGTAAACATTTTTTTTGTTTCCCTCAAACTAAGACACAAGGCATTTAAAGTGGTATGCACAGCCTTCCGAGTAATAATAATATCATCAGAAACATCCAAACCTAAATCTTTTTTTTTTGCAGCTCCTCCCCTAATTTTGCCCACATTGCACTCTCATAAGAACCATACTTAGGAAAGCATGTACAATGATCTCTAACCCACATGAGCAATTTTACTACTCGCACTGCCTTAACATTACATCCCTGTTCCTTTAAAATGCGTTGTAAAATTTCTGCATACAGCTGATGTTCTTTTGCAGCAGTTTGACCCATAATTACTGCAATTTCTCACCTCTTTCATGAAGACGGGGTGTCATGTGAAAAGGAGGGGCAGAAATGCAAAGATTTCTTGTCTCACTTGTATTAATATAAAGTTATTAGCCATAAGCTTCCCCCTTCCCCAGAACAATCAAAGCCTTATGAACTCAGCACTGCCTTCCTGACACTGGGCAGAAAAGTCTGGACGGGTTGTCGACACTCTGCTATGAGACCACACTTAATAGCAAGAAAAGAACTTTCTCTGTAGCAGCTCCCAAAATAACTTTTATTAATACAAGTATGTGACAGTTATTGTGGGGTTCGCGTTGCTGGTGATAACGTTTAGCTGCATGATTGTATTTAATTGATGGCAAAAAACTCCAAAAGAAACCAGCACAAAACACGCTCTACAGACAAGCACACCAAACTTAAGTTTCAATACAGAACTCAAGCAGTTTATCCCCTACGATAGACTTAACTAACAACAGAAAACTACTAACCAGAAACACAACCACCTAAAACCACCTAAAACAGATCTAGAACCCCCCTTGGTAACACAGAGCAACAAAATGAACTGCACACAACCTTCTGTGTAACACAAAGCAAAAGGAAAGAATATAACTGTTTCCCATTAACACACATGTTAAAAAGAACTACACACCTTAAAGGAACACAACAATGACTATAAAGTAAGATATATACCAAGTAAGTTATGAGATATAAGGCAAGGTATAATAGTTATTAAAGTGGTAAAATACAGTTACTATGTAAGGTGCCTATATATAGTAAAGATATAGCCAAGTGAAATTAGTATCAAAGTAGCTGTGAGGTAAAAGTGAAAGCATATTATAAGGGTATAAGGTACTTTATAAGGTATAACATAACAGGAATAGTATAAGATATAGGACAGAATGTATAAAGTAATAGGCATTGTAAGAGAGTAAAGTATAAGATATAAAATATAAAGTATAGAGAGTACATGGTTTTCTCACCCCTACACTGTCTGAAGAAGTTGGAGGAGACAGGGCAGCTGCTCTCAGCTACCCCCCACAGAGACAATGGCATTTGCTCATGCCCAATCTCTTTTATACCTTTTTTCTTAGGTAGTTTGAGTGACTAGTCAGTAATTGGTTTTGGGGTGATAGACAGATGACATAGGCCTGAGGCCTGTCTCCCTGTGTTCCCAGAAGATGTGACAAAGGGCGGCCATGTCATCTCCACAACACTCCACCCTTTGTTAATCTTATCAGTCTGGCTTTAGCACTTTTGGAAAGCCACTGGGGTTTATTTGTCCTCTGACAATGGTTCTGGGAGCACCCCTCCAGGGGGCTGAGGCATTTCCCTCAACTCATCAGCTTATCAGGGCTGTCACCTCACACGGGGGATGATCCCGTAACAGGATGATGCGCACAATGACTGACCCAGTTTGATTGCTGCTTCCATCTCAGAGCACTTTATGTAATGAGAAGTCCCTGTTCAGTCACCATTTGTGGTGGAGCTAAACTGTCTTGGTTTTGTCTTGGCCTCTAGCTCGAGCCTCCCCCACTTCCCCTCTCCTTTTCCCCCTGCTCCGCGAAGCAGGGAAAAGGAAAGGAAAAAAAATGAAAGAAGCTGAGCCAAGTCAGTATATATATATATGTATATATGTATGTGCATATTCTCTAAATACCTACAATTATATGTATACAATTTGCACCCACAATAGGGAAAAGGGAAAGGGGAGGAGAAAAGGGAAGGGGAAAACAGGGGTAACAAGAAGAGACAGAACAGAAAAACAATGGGTACAGAATAACACTCCCGCCCACCCACCGAGTAAACCAGTACAATAGAATCTCACTACTACTCTTAGAAGAAAACTAGCTTTTCCCTCTCATGTGGAGGGGGGGGTCTCATGTGGGAATCTAAAATCCAGCTTACTGCAAAAAGAGCTAGAAATCTTAAACAGCAAGCCTTGGTCAACAAAGGCTGAGAGAAATTCCATCACCAAGAACACAAGAGGCTTGGTAATGCTCAACTTGAAGATAAGCTGTCTCCTACCTTAACATAAGAAAAGAGTCTAGAATGAATGTTATCAGACTGTGTTGTAATCCCCTGCTGTCTTCCCTCCATAAATTCCTGAAATTACCATAACCCTTCCTACCTATTAGCATGTGTCTCCCTGAAACCTTAAAAAGTGGTCAAGTGTTCAATAAAGTATTCCAGTTTTGTTCCCCATGCTGGGATCGTGTAGTTTTTGACCGTCTCAAATGGCGCACAACGGTGAGGCTTGAAGTCTCGGCTCCCAATATTTGGAAGCTAGCCGTCCAGAGCCCGTTGGCAGTAGCAGGAGAAGCGGTGCCTCCGCTCCGGGGACGGTGCGTGGTCGAACTTCGAAAGGGTTCCGGAACTAAGTCCCTGCAAGGATTTGCGCAGGTGAGCGACCACGAACGGAAGCTTAAAAGAGCTTCAGGGATAATAAGAAAAATGGGGGGAAATCTATCTTCAGAGCAGAAACATGTATACTCGATCATGAAAAGCCTGCTTAACCTACACGGCTCAAATATTGATGAACAATCTTTACAGAACTTACTGCTCTGGGCGCAGGCTAACGTGCCTGATTTAAATTCAACGAACAGTTTTGATGATGCTAAGTGGGATAATATTGGCGCTCTCCTTTGGGAAGCGGCCACTATGGGCGATGACAAAGCTGCAAAGGTCTTACACCCTTGGCGTGTTGTTTTTGAAACTGTAAAAGCCCATACTGCTAAAAAATCGCAGCTCCCTGAAACCAGCGACACAGATGCGGAAACACCAGGTGCTCGCACACCTCCGCCTGTTGCTGAGGAGGAGAAGCCCATTTTCCCAGCCATGCAGCCACTTAGCGAATCGTTGCCTGCCTCGCAGCAGTGGGGACAGAATACCAGCAATAAGCTGGACCGCCCAGCGCTACTGCCACCGCCTCGCACTGAAACGAACCCTTGCTATTCAGCTGCCAGAGGAAGCCTCGCTGCCGCAGTGGGTCCTAACCCCAATGAAAATCCCTGGGACCCTGGTCCACGTAACCTGACTGAGGACCCAATATTGTACCCTCCAAACCCCATGCTCAGGCAAGAGTGCCTAAGGCAAGATGCTCCAGCTGTCCAAAATTCTGGTGTATTAAGAGCCTTCCCAGTGTTTATGCATCCAAGACAGCCTGCATATTGGGAACCAGTCCCTTACCCACTGATAAAAGACTTAAGAAAGTCAGCAATTGATTATAGCTTGTCGGCATCCTTTACTATGGGAGTTTTGGACAATTTGTTTAATAGCTTTGTTCTGACTCCTCATGACTGCTCCTCAATTGCAAGAATGACTCTGAGCACAGTGCAATTTGCCTTGTTTGAAGATGAGTGGAGGAGCCTTGCAAAAAAGGCAGCAAAAGCAGCCAGCAGGAGCGATCCCCGCCCGCTGTTCGCACAGCGAGCCTGTAAAGCACCATGCGCAAACTGCTCCTTTCAGCGCGGGACAGCCCAACCCCACGTCAGCCAGAGTTGTAGCCCTAAAGCCAGCCCCGAGCGAAAGAACGCCTGCCATCTCCTTCTCACTAACTCGTAACCAGCCAAAGACACTCAAAGTAGCACAAAAACCGCAAAAGCAGAAGCAAAAACTTCCAAAAACACCTGAGCGCCCTCCCCGCAGAGTTTCCGATAAGCACTAGGACCCTGAAAGTGCCGCAGCTCCTGAATGAGCCGGAAATCAACACCCAACCCCCGCCGACAGCCGCAGTGCCGACATGGTACCGGAACACAAAAAACTGACCAAAAAAAGAGAAAAAATAACTTTCTGTCTCACTAACTAAAAAGTTTTTAGTGTTTATCTGTTTAAAACACTGTTTATGCTTTTTTCTCCTGTTTATTTGTTTTATTTTAATAAGTACCTCAAACCTAATGCCTAAGCTTAAAAATCACTGATGCAAATAATAACCAAAGTTTTTATCTCCTTAGCAATTAATCTAAGAAGAAAAACCGAGACAAAACTGCAAACCTTCTTTTCTAATTCCCCAAAATTAATTCTTTTTCTAAGCGTAATGCTGTTTGTTTTTCTTTCTTAATTTAATGTTCATTGCATTACCAAAGTAGTAGTAAGTTTGTTTAAATTGTGTTTTTAAATGTATAAATGCAAACCCTATCATCTATCTCTATTAAGTATATTTGTGCCATTTTCATATAGTTTTCCTAAGTTTTAACTCATAAAATCTTGTTTCCTTTGTCTTCCCTAACAGCCACATGGTAAGGGAGAAGGGAAGTTTCCAAAATCCCTTTTTAGCCTCAAAGAGACAGTGATAAAATCAACACCTTAATCTGTCTCTTCTGTGTTTAAAGAAGCCACAAGCTTCTGCCACTCTGTTTCTCTTGTAATCTTGCATACTAATTCAGCAAAGCTCAAGTTAATTTTTAGTAAAAGTATCACAGTTGCTTTGTTTCACAAATCCTTTTTGATTTCTACATAACTGAAAAATGTTTTTTCTACTTGCTTAAACAAAAATTTTTCTCAGTAAGTCTTTATACTAATTATCCTTTAACATCTAGTAATGTCTCCAGTTGTTTAACAGCAAGCTTCTACATGAAGTGTAAAATACTTAAGCAAAAACTTTCAGCTTTGCATTCTTTACTACAACCTCTTATAACAGGATTTGTTAAAAAAAAAAAATGCATTTTTAAAACTAGCAGCACAAAGTAGTTTCCTTCAATTCCTAAATGTCTTTTTGTTCTGTTTTGTTCCTTTTTTCTAAATCTAATGTCCATTTTTTCCTTTTTCAATTTTACTTTAGTTTTTTGTGCCTATAATAACAAAGACAACAAAATGCTTCCCAAGTTAAAAAACATTAAAAAAAGCATTTGAATTTTGTGAATTTTAAAAATTTTAAATTGCTTTTCATTAATAAGTATATATCTAAAATACTGCCTTTTTAAAATTGCCTCAAGCTTTCCTTTTCTGTTGTTTATTATTCTATGAACTACTTCAATACATGTTACTATGTATGTAATAATTTCTATTAAGTTGCAATAACCATGCCAAGCTGTTTTTATGTCTAAAATCAGGAAATATCAAATGATGTCTGTCCCATTTGCCAAAAAAAAAAAAAGGGGGGGATCAAGAGTTACCTCAAATCTATAAAAATGTCTATGAAAAAGTTATGTATTTTTTGAATCTTGAACATGAGAAAAAAAGATGTAGTTATGTTTTATAAAATTTCTGTTAAAGTTGTTTTCCCATCAAAACAGCAATCCAGACACCAAAGAAAAGTGGAGCTACACTGAAAATAATAAGAAACAAAAGTGCAAATGCTCAAACACAGCAAACTAACATTCCAAAAATCTGTGTGTGTGTACAAAATTGTGTATGTGGGCCGGCCCTGAATGTATGAAAATATGTGTGAAAAATATGAGTGTATGAACTTGTGAAACTGTAACACACCTTACATAATACATAACCAATACTTCATTTACCCCCAGAAAAAAGTCAAAACACACAAAACCCTGAACTAATAAAAACCATTCATTTGCAGGAATATGTAGCTTCAAATAAACTTTTCAAAAAAATGCTAAATATGAACCTTTGCTTTAAAAAATTGCTTATAGTAATATCATTCAAAATTTTGTCCCTTGCTGTTTTGTTCCTTGTGTTCCTTGTCTGTTTTCCTGTGTCCAGCAAATAATTAACTACAGTGTTTCTTAAGTTTGCTTTGCAACAATAAAATAAAAAAGCCGGAATTGTGGGAATCTGAAATCCAGCTTACTGCAAAAAGAGCTAGAAATCTTAAACAGCAAGCCTTGGTCAACAAAGGCTGAGAGAAATTCCATCACCAAGAACACAAGAGGCTTGGTAATGCTCAACTTGAAGATAAGCTGTCTCCTACCTTAACATAAGAAAAGAGTCTAGAATGAATGTTATCAGACTGTGTTGTAATCCCCTGCTGTCTTCCCTCCATAAATTCCTGAAATTACCATAACCCTTCCTACCTATTAGCATGTGTCTCCCTGAAACCTTAAAAAGTGGTCAAGTGTTCAATAAAGTATTCCAGTTTTGTTCCCCATGCTGGGATCGTGTAGTTTTTGACCGTCTCAGTCTCACTCATGGTATTTCCCCAGTCTCCTGCGTGGCTCTGATAAGCGACTGAGTGGCAGTAGCAGTGAACCTTCTGCCCTCTTCCTTCACCAGAACCCGAAGTGAGACCAAACCCCTTATCTCCCCCGTTTCTTATCCCGTGGGAGGGCAAAAGAAATGTGTGAGGAATACCTAGGAGACAAGCTCCTCTCTAGTTACATCTGGTTACCAAGCAAGGCTTGGGCTAAATCATTACATAAACACGGACCCCTGCTGCATGCAGCAAGAATCACTTTAATGCTAGTCATCCAGGGTTGTATAGCATAGCACACTTCCAGGAGGAGATAGGCCGTCAGAGTAAAAACAGCCATGTATACTCTTGCCTGCATGTACACAGATCCTGGTGTTCCTGGGTGTTTATCTCACTTATGATTTATGGCACAGGCTGTTGCTATCTGTGCACCACTCACACGCATACCATTCTCTCAGGCTGCATGCTCAAAGACTGGCTCTGTCCTTGGTCAGTAAACCAAAGTTTTAGATAAAATAACACAGAATTAGTTAGACGATTCCCAGGCCATCTGTTTTTCTTCTTTCTTGTTCTCATGCCTGATTCACACTGCACCCAACAGTATGTGGCTTGGGCATGTGAGCCTCTACATGACATACCTTTACAGCAATGTTTTCTACCTGGGCAGTGATGCCTTGCCACAGTGTGGCAGCTCAGATGGGTTTATCTCTACACTGTTGAGACCAGTTGGTCTTCTTCCACTGCTGCAGCCACCTCCACAGGGCATTAGCCATCATCCAGGAGTCAGTGTAGAGATACAGTACTGGCCGCTCTTCTCATTCAGCAATCTCTAGGGCCAGCTGGATGGCCTTCATTTCTGCAAATTGACTCAACTTGCCTTGTCTTTCAACAGTTTCTGCAATTTATCAGGTGAGACTCCTTAGAGCAGCCTTCCACTTCCAATGGTTTCCTAAAGCATTACAGCATCCATGGGGAAACAGAGCATAACACTTTTCATCTTCTGATAACTCATTATATGGTGGTGCCTCTTGGGAACGAATCACCTCCTCAGGCAATGCTCCAAAATCTCTTCCTTCTGTCCAGTCCATGATCTCTTTCAGGATTCCTGAATGGTTGGGATTCCCCATTCGAGCCCAATGCATTATCAGTGCTACCCACTTACTCCATGTAGTTCCATGATGTGTTTCCTTTGGGGATGTTTCCTTTGAATATCCAGTGTAGCATGGGCAATTGCAGTGCCAAGAGGTGATATGCATCTGTCTCAACAACATCTGAAGCAGACTGAACCCCTTTATATGCTGCTAGTATCTCTTTTTCAGTCAGGGTGTAGTGGGCTTCTGATCCTCTAAACCCCTGGATCGACCACAGATTTCTCCTGATGTTTTCTGCCAGAGGCTCCAGATGAGACCATACTCTCTGGCTGCATTGTAGAGTGCACTTTGTGTGGTTGGTCCTGTCTGAACGGGCCTATTTGATCTCTTCAAAAGCTTGTTGCTGCTCAGGATCCTACTCAAAAAAGTTATTTCAGGTCACTTGAAAGAGAGGGCTCAAAAGCTGACGATAATGTTGAATACAAATTTTCCAGAATCACACAACACCTAGGAAAGCTTATGCTTCCTTTTTGGTTTCCCAGTATACAAATCCCATTCAAAATACTTTGTCAAGTCTGGCAGTCCCAATGCTGGAGCAGACATGAGAGTATGTTTCAGTTGTTTAAATGCAGCTCTGGTATCATCTGTCCATACCAGATTTCCCTTCTCAGCTGTCTTGAGTGCTCCATACAAGGATCTTACTAATAATCAGGTATCCAGAGATGACACCAGCCTACCATTCCCAGGAAAGCTTGCATCTCCCTCACTGTGTATGGCTCTGGAAGATGACAAATGGCTTTTTTCGGTTCCCCGCTGAGTCATCTGTAAATACCAAAAACCTATTTTATTAATTGATTGCTAGAGAGATGCAAAAGAAAAAGAGGGAAAATAAGAAAAGGTTAGAAAAATGCTTAAGATTATTTTTTAGAAGCAGAGAAAATTTACCACCACAAAACAACTACCCTTCTGCCGTATCCATGTGAGGGGGGGGAGGGAAAAGCAGTTTCTGTCTTTTTCCTTTCTTTGTGTGTGTGTGTCTCTCTCTATCACGTTTCAATGTTATCTCTTGGCAGCAGGAGGGTAAGTCCTTTTGGAATGCAGGATGCGTGTTTTCACCCCTCACGCTGTATCCCAGGCCGGGCTAGCCTCCAGTTCAGCTGCAAAAAGCTGCCATTATTTAGCCTTTAAAAGAAAATACGGTGAAAAGGGATATAACTCACACATGCAGCCAGTAGCAGCAGTGGGTTTCAGTCTTTCTCCAAGGTGGCCGAGGTCCTCCTGAGGCTGGCAAGCTGGTGGTGGTAGAAGAAAGTTGAGGAGAGTTGAGAGGAGAGAGAGCAAAAAGAGACTAGGTAAGGTTCCCCAGTCTTCTCTTTCTCTCTTTGTTCCTCTGATTTTTTGAATCCATCTTCAGGTCTTTATAGTGGTCTGTGATGGCTGTGCATGGCTTTCTGGCACGTAGCCAGACCAGATGTTCGGAAAGATATGACAATGGCAGGATTTTTTGGCAGGAAACATTTCCTTGAGAAGGTTTTCGTAGAATGCTGACAGAGGGGTTTTGTAGGATGTCTCGATAGGCAGAAAACAATGGAGAAACATATTTTTGGCATTTCTATGTTATCTGTTTGTTACACCTATATCTGTCTTTTCATTCAATTTTTGCAGCTTTTTCCTTATATCGTTGGTAGCCTAACCTATGTACAGAAAGACCAGGTGTGCCTTCCCTTCCTCTGATTGGAGATCTAAATCAGTGTATTTGATCATAGCTTCTTGTATTGAGGTAATCTGTTGGGGATTCATCTTTATTTTGTTTTAGAGAATATATTTTTGTCCAATTCACTGCTTTAGGAATAGCATGTCACAAACCAAACAGAACCCACATCTGATAATTTGTTTTAATTTTCCAGTTGAGCTTGGTTATTCGTGTCCCATCTAGGGTCCCGTAGAGGGAAACTATCAAAAATATTACCTTGAATCTGATTGGGTGATATATGTGAATCAGTTGCAGTTCAAGCAGCTCTTCATACCATCTCTTTATCTGTTTTATCAAGTAACATTTCTAATATGGACTCCAAGTCACACCAGTCTGGGGTTTGGGACCTTATAGCCCTTTCTACAAAATTAGCCACTTTTTCTGGATTTTCTCTATATTCCCCAACTGTGGCTTTCCATTGCTGTAATTCATTAAGAGTAAAAGACACTTTTATTAAATCTGGACCTTGATTACCTATAGCTTGTCTTAGAGGAGCTAACGTAGCAGGATCAGACTCTTTAGTTTATGCTCTTATTCATGAAGAAATAGGGTTTCAAGCTGGGAGAGCCTCATGGAGCGATCAGTAAGTCCAGATAGTCCATGGATTCTATTCCCTGGGTTTGGGGAATAGGAAGCTTTTTGCTTTTTTGCTTTTTACCTTTTTCCAATGCCATAACTGACAATTCTATGGGTGTTTTCTCAGGCTCAGTTTCCAATGTTTTCTGAGACCCACCACTTTTTCTCAAATCAGGATGCTCTATTAAAATCAGAAATAGATCTGCATATCTTGTTTCCCTCCATCCTTGTTCCTCATGTAGAAAAGATAAGAGCTGTAGAACTACATTACTCTGCAAAGATCCATATCTAGGCCAGTCTCCACCCTTTCTCCTAGTATACACTGACCAGGAGCATGTACTTAGTCTAATTAACTTTTTTGGTTAGGTCTTATTCCGGACCAGCCAAATTATATCAGTGCTTTAATACCAATCCTAAGGCAGCATCCCTAGGGATTCCCTGTTTGGTTGAAAGCTAAAGACCCATATTTTTAGGTAAACTACAATCACAATAGTACTACACAGTACCCTTCTCCGGGGACACCCCCTTGTCGCGGGGGAGAAGCTTGCGTGCCCTCATGAGGTTGAGAGCTATGCTGGAGGTGGTTTGTGCCGCCGGTAGGGTCTCCCATGCCAGACAGGTCTCAGCTGAAGGGTCAGACAAAGTGTGTCCACGGGCAGGATGGGCTCGCCAGCCGTCTGGCAACCATCCTAGGAGAAGGACAACTCCAACCCCAAACCCGGGCAGATGGAGCTCGTTTAGCCCTGTAAGGCCATCCATCTAAGAGAAGGATACTCTAACCAAACCTACGTCCTGAGGTATTCACTGTCACCGTCCAAGCTCGCTAGGCCGTGGCAGATGAACCTTAGGAGTAAAGGGTGGGGCCAGTTCTGCGCACGCTGTGCCTCACCTAAAAAACCCATTGCGCAGGCTTGAAGGGTTCACCCACATTGCAAAGCCCTGTAGCGACAGGTGAGGGTCGAAAACGGCAGGTGATAGGAAGCAGCTGGAAGCTGCAGACCCAACCCTGCATGCAGGCGGTTCAGGATATGGGTCATTAGAGACTTGACCCCAGAGATGACAGTCTCTTGAGGCAGCATCCTGAACGACCAAGCAGCCTTTTCTAGGGACAGCACTGCTTGTTCCACACGGAGAGGGGCCTAGCAAAGGTGGCCTAAACAAAGCTCATCTCCACACCCGGTTGGATAACCGCAGCCAACCGGCATCTTCCATGCGGTCAAACAAAAACAAAGAGATTTGAAAGGAATACACCTGCCTGCAAAGGTGTGTTCAAATTGACACTCGCATGTTGGAACATCAGAACCATGCTTGATACTGGGGATAGTGGACGTCCTGAGTGTCGTTCTGCTCTAATTTCCCACGAACTGTCACGGTAATGGTTTGACCCATGGCTTCCTCAGTAACCATTGAATCTAAGGAAGTTACAAGTATTCCACACGTGTCTTCCACGTAGCAGTGGGGGAGTGGTTTGGTTCTTGCTTCCCTTCTTTGGCTGAGGAGCTGGAGGGAGGTGGTTGATGTCTGGTCCCTCCGGTGCCTGGTGTTTCTCCTGTCCTGGGTGAGATTGTTTCATTCTTGTTCCCCTTCCTTGAGGTTTTTAATTGTGTTTCTTTTGATTCATTTGGTTTCTTTGGGTTGGGTTGGTGTCTTCCCTATTTTCCGGCTAATCAATCCCCTTTTCTCCCTTCCCCTCTCCCCTGGGGGGTGGGATCCTATGTATTGTGTATACAGTGTGGTTTGTAAATGTTAGTAAATATAATTTATTCTTTTTATTCAGTTCAGTTTCTTTAGAGTGCGTTTCTTTTCAGTTTTTTTTCCCTTTTCTTTGCTGGGAAAGTTCTGGGAGGGGGAAGGGGGGCCAGTCCAGGGTTGACAACAGCCAGGCCAAACCTGCGACATTATTGGAGGTTCCACGGAGATACTGACCTTGAATTGTTTTGTAAATAGTTCTCTGTTTAGAGAACAGTGTCCGGGAGAACTGCCAACTGAAGTGGTATTATCAAAAGAGTATCTTGTTGATATAAACAAGGTCTTTTGTTTGGGAACAGAGGACTCAGGCATAAGGTAAACAATAGAAAGAATGGTTTTCACCCTTTTTAGCAAGTACCTGAGAGGTACCAGAGGAGGTCAGTCCAACCATGCTGGCATGGCCTGGTAGTCTCTTGTAGTGAAAGGCCTCCTGTTAAGTGTCTTTCTATTCTTTTACATACTGATGGTGCTAATGCTTACTCCCACTCTGAGAGGTCTCCTAGGGACATACCTAGGTCTGCCTGATAATTGTCATCCATGTAAGGCCCTCCTGAATCTTGGCATTAAAGACTTGTTGACATGTGACATTAAAGGCCTGTTAAATTATGACATTAACGGACTATTGAGAGAGATCCCTACTGTTACAATTGGTCCCAGTTATTACCTAAATTGTATTGTGACAGCACTAGTGTTTACGAGGGTAATGGAAGTGTTGTATAAGATTGGAAGAATGCTGGCACTTTGTTGTTTCCCTTGTTTCAGACCTAAGAAAGGCTATGCCTCTGGGGGACTCGCTGGAACTTTGGAAGGGGCTTTGGACAGGCCAGTCCCTGGGTGGGATGGGACTTGGTCGGATCTCGGTAAAGTGTTAGGGCGTATCTCACCCTCCGTTTATTGGAAATTCACGTCAGAACAAGTGTGTGACTCTGCTGAGGTGGCCCGCTGTTTATCAGAAGAGTGTTTTTCCTATGAGGACCCGTATACGCGAGTCTCTGCTTTGTGTTGGGGCCTGGCTAGTGCTTATCGATGTGCCATGGACTACTGTCAGTGGCTTGAGGACAGGATAGAATACGGAGATATGCCATCCGAGACCCGTGCAGTCCCCGTTCAGACTACCGAAAGCGGAGTCCAAACACAGCATGAGGTCAAGGCTGTTTCTGTAGAGACCCAAACTCAAGCAGCTGAAACTAATACAGTCTCCATCCGCTCTGTAGAAACCCAGACTCAAGCTGCAGACCCGGACATGGCTATCTCCACTGTCCCTGCTAAAACTACAGTTGAAACTCAGACTCAAACCGAGGCCAACAAAGCCCCTGTTCACTCTGTAGAGACCCAAACTCAAGTTGCTGAAGCTAATACAGCCTCTGTTTGCTCGGTAGAAACCCAAACTCAGGCTTCAAATCTGGACAAGGCCATTTCTGCTGTCCCCGCTACAACCATGGCTGAAACCCAGACGCAAGCTGAAGCTAATACAGCTTCCAGTTGCTCCGTAGAAATTCAGACTCAAGCTGTAGATCTGGAGGTTGCCATCTCTATTAAGCCTGCTAAGACCACAGTTGAAGCTCAGACTCAGGCCGATGTCAATACAGTTTCTATTCGCTCTGTGGAAACTCAGACTCAAGCTGTAGATCTGGAAGCGGCCATTCCTACTAAACCCACCAATACCACAGTCGAAGCTCAAACTCAAGCCAACGCAGACACAGTTCCTATTCGCTCTGTGGGAACTCAAACTGAAGTTATGGACCGGAAGATTATCATTGCCCCCATAAAGAAGAAAACAACGAGGACGAAGGAGACTACAAAACCCATAGAGCCACCTCCGCAATTGGAATGAGAAGAAGAAGAAGAGGAACAAGAAGAAGAAGAAAAAGAAGAAGAAGAAGAAGCAGACGAAGAAGCAGCTGCGAGAGAGGAAGAAACTACTGTGACGATGGAAGGAGTGATGGCACGAGAGGAAAGAATAGTCACAGTAGAAGAGGGAGCAGCCGCCAGAGAGGGAGGAGTGGTCACAAGGGATGGGGCACACCTAATGGGACTGGGGGCACGTCCAAAAGAGACCAGAGACATGCCTGGAGAAAGGAAAGGGACGGTGCGAGCATCCTGGGATAGAATAACATTCGACGATTGGTGCTCTGACTACATACGCAAGTACCCAGTGGAGGAAGAGAGGAGGTCAACGCGCTTCCGTCAGCCTGAGGAAGGACCGTTTCAGCCTCTCCAAAGGCAACCCTCCTTTGGAGGTATGATTCCACCTCCCCATACTAGACCTACATTTGAGGGAATAGATGACTGGGGAAGGCCCTTACCCCGGCCTTCCAAGGACTATGTGCTACCTCCATTCATCAGACCTGATGAACAACGCAGGAGCTCCCTTTCACGGGGTGCACGAGCTAGGAGTCTTTCCCCACGGCTCGAACGAAGTAGAAGTCTCTCTCCACAGCGTGGGCGACGTAGGAGCCCATCCTCCCGAAGTGAACACCATAGAAGCTCGTCCTCACGGCACGAACAATCCCCATCTTTGCGTGAGAGGGTCAGAAAGGAAGTGAGAGAGGTTCCACGAAGGAGTGGAAGAGTAAAAACACAGGTAGAGAGAATAGTACGTGGGAGAGATGGACAGGAAATAATGAGGGAAAGTGAAATTATACGATCATTGACCCCAAAGGAGATTCGAGATATACGAAGGGATTACAGTCGGTGGCCCGATGAACGCATCCTCACCTGGCTGGTGCGATGTTGGGACCAGGGGGCCAGTAGTCATGTGCTGGAAGGTCATGAAGCACAACAATTGGGATCTCTTGCCCGAGACCGTGAAATAGAACAGGAAATGGGACAGGGGGAGATGGCATCCAGTCTCTGGACCCGAATCCTCCGTGCCGTGAGGGCAAGATACCCATTGAAAGAGTATTTGGTGAGTGCTCCAAGAGAGTGGAATACTGCAGAAGAAGGCATCCAGTATCTGCGGGAACTGGCCATGCTGGAGATTATATACTCCGATCCAAATTACTATGACATCTTGGTCCCAGAGAAGATGCCATGCACACAGCCGATGTGGGATAAGGTGATGAATGGGGCCCCTAAGTCTTATATGCCGTGTCTGATATCTGCATACCCTCTAAGTATGGACGAGAATGAGATACACGTTGACAGAATGTGTCACTGGATACGGAGAATATCGGAAACCATGAGGGTCCCCTCTAACCACCAGCATTCTTCCCTCTACAGTGGGAAAAGGGTAGGGAGGAATGCTAGACGCTCTGTGTATGAAGAAGAACCTAGAGGCAAAGGTTCTAGAGGTCGCAAAGAAAGGTCTCGTTCTTATTCTCGTTCCAGTTCTCGTTCTCGTTCCCGTTCCCGTTCTCGGTCATCTCATGCAGCACGAGAGAAAACTGGAAGCCCCAGGAGTAAGACACAAAGTGAGCGTGGTTTCTTGTGGGCCCTTCTGCGCGAACTAGGGGAAAACATGAAAAAATGGCACGGTGAACCCACCTCTAAACTTAAAGCCCGAGTGCAAGAATTAAAACGGAAAGTAGCTGGCAAGAAAGCTGTCCACATAGTTGAAGCAAAGACCCCGGAAAAGAAACATTGATCTCCGAGACGCAAAAGAAACAACTCCCCCCATGCTGATAAAGGAGCCTCTGACAGAGCATCGCACACGTCAGATGGAGAATGCTCCGACCAGGAACAACAATAGAGGGGACCTGCCTCCTGCCAGGAGGAGGAGAGGGACGAGGATGATAATCGGGTTTACTGGGCTGTGTGGGTTCGATGGCCTGGCACATCGGATCCTCAGAAATACCGAGCTTTGGTAGATACTGGTGCCCAATGTACATTAATGCCATCAGAACATGAGAGTACAGAGACTGTGTCTATTTCTGGAGTAACCGGAGGGTCTCAGGACCTGTCGGTGGTAGAGGCTGACATGAGCCTAACAGGAGACCAATGGGAAAAGCATTCCATTGTGACAGGACCAGAAGCCCCTAGCATCCTTGGTATGGACTATTTAAAAAGAGGACACTTCAAGGACCCGAAAGGGTACCGGTGGGCTTTTGGTGTAGCCACAGTGATTGAAGGAGAGTCCAAACAGTTGTCTACTCTCCCTGGTCTCTCAGAAGACCCTTCTGCTGTGGGATTACTCCGAGTCAAAGATCAAGAAGTACCGATGGCCACTGCAACTGTACATAGGCGACAGTATCGTACAAACCGAGATGCTGTGATTCCCATCCATAAAATGATCAGGAAGCTGGAGAGCCAAGGGGTGGTCAGCAGAACACACTCACCCTTCAACAGCCCTATCTGGCCTGTACGTAAATCAGATGGAGAATGGAGACTGACTGTGGACTATCGTGGCCTGAATGAAGTTACGCCACCGCTGAGTGCCGCTGTGCCAGATATGTTGGAGCTCCAGTATGAGTTGGAGTCCAAAGCAGCAAAGTGGTATGCCACTATTGACATTGCTAATGCATTCTTCTCCATTCCTCTGGCACCAGAGTGCAGGCCACAGTTTGCTTTCACCTGGAGGGGCGTGCAGCACACCTGGAACCGATTGCCCCAGGGGTGGAAACACAGTCCACCCATTTGTCATGGGCTGATCCAGGCCACATTGGAGAAGGGTGAGGCCCCAGAACACATCCAGTATATTGATGATGTCATTGTATGGGGAGACACAGCAGAAGAAGTCTTCGAAAAAGGATGAAAGATTATTCAGATTCTCCTCAAAGCTGGTTTTGCCATCAAAAAGAGCAAGGTCAAGGGACCTGCCAGAGAGATTCAGTTCCTTGGGGTGAAATGGCAAGATGGACGTCGCCAGATTCCAACCGACGTCATCAATACGATTGTAGCAATGGCTCCACCGACTAACAAGAAAGAGACCCAAGCGTTTCTGGGAGCCATAGGCTTCTGGCGAATGCACATCCCAGAGTACAGCCAGACCGTGAGCC
This sequence comes from Pithys albifrons albifrons, assembly GCF_047495875.1. Taxonomy (NCBI): domain Eukaryota; kingdom Metazoa; phylum Chordata; class Aves; order Passeriformes; family Thamnophilidae; genus Pithys; species Pithys albifrons. Next base: position 1,064,955 of record NC_092483.1, on the reverse strand, counting down.
CTCTCTATTTTGTGACCCGTAAAAAGAACATTTTTTAATGGAGTCCTGAACAACAACAGGCTTTCAAGCAGATCAAGCAAGAAATCGCACATGCCGTGGCTCTTGGACCAGTCAGGACGCGACCAGATGTGAAGAATGTACTTTATTCCACAGCTGGAGATAAAGGTCCCTCCTGGAGCCTCTGGCAAAAGGTGCCTGGTGAGACACGAGGGCGACCACTTGGTTTCTGGAGCCGAAGCTACAAAGGCTCTGAGGCCAATTACACCCCTATGGAGAAGGAAATCCTAGCGGCATATGAAGGCATACGAGCAGCCTCAGAGGTAATTGGTACTGAAGCCCAGCTTTTCCTGGCACCTCGACTACCAGTGTTAAGCTGGATGTTTAAAGGGAAAAGTGCCCCCTACACACCATGCCACCGATGCCACGTGGAGCAAGTGGATTGCTTTGATTACACAACGTGTTCGAATTGGGAGCTCGAATCGCCCTGGAATTCTAGAAATTATAACCAATTGGCCTGAAGGTGGGAACTTCAGCCTGGCAGATGAAGAAGAGGAAGAGTCAGTGAGTCGAGCTGAAGAAGCTCCACCATATAATCAGCTGCCAGATGAAGAGACGCGCTACGCCCTTTTCACTGATGGTTCTTGCCGTATCGTAGGGAGAAGCCGGAAGTGGAGAGCAGCTGTGTGGAATCCCACCCAACGGGTGGCAGAAGCCACTGAGGGGAAAGGCGAATCAAGTCAGTTCGCAGAACTCAAAGCTGTCCAATTGGCCCTAGACATTGCAGAAAGAGAAGGATGGCCAAGGCTCTACTTGTACACCGACTCATGGATGATAACAAATGCTCTCTGGGGATGGCTAGACCGGTGGGAGAAGATGAATTGGAGACGTAGAGGGAAGCCCATCTGGGCTGCAGATCTGTGGCAAGACATTGCTGCCAGAGTAAAGAAATTGAACGTGAGAGTCCGCCATGTAGATGCCCATGTGCCCAAAGGTAGAGCTAATGAGGAACAAGATAATAACAGACAGGCAGACCGAGCTGCACAGATTGAAGTGTCACAAGTAGACCTCGATTGGCAGCAAAAGGGAGAATTGTTCCTAGCTCAATGGGCCCATGATGCTTCAGGCCATCAAGGCCGGGACGCAACCTATAAATGGGCACGAGACCGAGGGGTGGATTTAACCATGGACATTATTTCCCAGGTTATCCGCGATTGTGAAACCTGTGCTGCCATTAAGCAGGCAAAAAGGTTGAAGCCCCTTTGGTATGGTGGACGCTGGGACAAGTATAAATACGGAGAGGCCTGGCAGGTTGACTACATCACATTGCCACAGACTAGCCAAGGTAAGCGCTATGTGCTTACCATGGTTGAAGCGACCACCGGATGGTTGGAGACATATTCAGTACCACATGCAACAGCCCGGAATACTATCTTGGGCCTTGAGAAACAGGTCTTGTTGAGGCATGGCACTCCAGATCGCATTGAGTCAGATAATAAGACTCATTTCAAGAACAATCTAGTGGCCACTTGGGCACGGGAGCATGGTATTGAATGGGTATATCACATTCCATATCACGCACCTGCTGCTGGAAAGGTTGAAAGGTGCAATGGACTGTTAAAAAAAACTCTGAAGACACTAGGTGGAGGAACCTTCAAGAACTGGGATAAGCATTTAGCCAAGGCCACCTGGTTGGGTAACACCAGAGGCTCTGTCAATCGAGCTGGTCCTGCCCAAGCAGAATCCCTCCACACGGTAGATGGAGACAAAGTTCCAGTGATTCACTTGAGAGGCATGGTAGGGAAATCTGTCTGGATTACCCCTCCCTCGGGCCAAGACAAACCCATTCGTGGGATTGTTTTTGCCCAAGGGTCCGGAAACACCTGGTGGGTAATGAGGAAAGATGGGGAGATCCAGTGTGTGCCCCAAGGCAATCTAGCCTTGGGGAAGAACTAATTATGTGCTTTGAGTTGTGTTTTGCAGGAAACCAGACACGAGATGAGAAAAACCCAAACAAAGCCGGTACTGGTATCCCATGATGTCCAACGATAAGGCAGCCCTAAACTGTGGACTAGGCCTCAACTTGGAACTGTGACTCTAACCAAAAGGCAAAGGACTAAAGCTGAACTGATGCTGGTGTTGATCCTTGATGACAAGACATCTGCCTTGAAGGATCGCATATGGACTATATACATATATATATGTGTGGGATATAAGCAAATGCAATAATACAAAGATTGCGTGGAAAGACCAGTGTGGAATAAGGGGTGGAGAATGTAATGGTTTGACCCATGGCTTCCTCAGTAACCATTGTATCTAAGGAAGTTACAAGTATTCCACACGTGTCTTCCACGTAGCAGTGGGGGAGTGGTTTTGTTGTTGCTTCCCTTCCTTGGCTGAGGAGCTGGAGGGAGGTGGTTGAAGTCTGGTCCCTCCGGTCCCTGGTGTTTCTCCTGTCCTGGGTGAGATTGTTTCATTCTTGTTCCCCTTCCTTGAGGTTTTTAATTGTGTTTCTTTTGATTCATTTGGTTTCTTTGGGTTGGGTTGGTGTCTTCCCTATTTTCCGGCTAATCAATCCCCTTTTCTCCCTTCCCCTCTCCCCTGGGGAGTGAGATCCTATGTATTGTGTATACAGTGTGGTTTGTAAATGTTAGTAAATATAATTTATTCTTTTTATTCAGTTCAGTTTCTTTAGAGTGCGTTTCTTTTCAGTTTTTTTTCCTTTCCTTTGCTGGGAAGGTTCTGGGAGGGGGAAGGGGGGCCAGTCCAGGGTTGGCAACAGCTAGGCCAAACCTGCGACAGATGCTCTGTCAGTCGGAAAAGAGCTCATAGGTTGAGATAAGGCAGTTTACTAAAGCAAAAGTGCAAGTTTACATGCACGCAAGCAAAGAGAAAAAATAATTTTATTCTCTGCTTTCCATCAGGAAGCAATGTCTGGCCACTTCCTAGGAAGCAGGGCTTCAGCATGCATAGCAGTTGCTCTGGAATGCAAATGTTGTAAATAACAAATGTCCTCCCTTTATTCTCCTTTCCTTGGCTTTTATATCAGAGCTGATGTCATATGGTATGGGATATCCCTTCGGTCAGTTTGAGTCAGCTGTTCTGGCTGTGTCCCCTGTTGCAGACCATGCTCTAGTGAGATCGCACACACCAATATGATGTTCAAAGAAGTCCAAAGTTTATTCAAAAACACAGGTATATATCACCTTAAGTGACCCCGCCCCAGGTGCGGTGGTCTGACTCCAATTGGTTGAGGCTGGAAACATGTCCTTTTAAGGTGAAAATGAAACTTGTAAGGTGGTCCTTCAGACCCACCAAAACCAGGGCTGCAACATCTCCCCCTTTTTTTCAAAGAACAAAGCAATAATACAAACAACATAATACACATAATAACACTGCAATTTTAAATCTTAGCTCCTTAGCTAACTTATCCAATGGGGAAATTGTAACCATTAGGATCATGCATATTGCAACTTGAACAGAAAGGCTGAAAATTTTGAAAATTGAGAAAAAACATTTTGAAGATTTTAGATTTTGCTAATTCAAGACTTAACAGGGTATTTTGCGGGTTACACATCTCTACCTCCCCCTCTCTTTTCAAAATAGACCTTTGGAAGGAGGTAAAGTAACCTTTGTAAACTAACACAAATTAATACATGACTAAGACATGTATGTTTGTAATTTGCAAACTTACAACTAGTGCAAAACAAGGAACTTTTCTCTCACGCATGAGGTTGTGGTCTTTCTGTGCAGTCATCACCGCACAGACCACTGTAAACAAAACTACAGATTTTATTAAATTTCGTGCAAAGCATTCAAGAGTGCAGAGTGACTTCACTTAGCAAAGAAGCAAGTTCAGTCCAGTTGAGCTAAATCTCCTTATGCAATTTTTCAAGGTCAATTCTGAAAACTTCTGTGTGGCCACTACAGAGGTTTGAGAATGAAGCTTTGATTTTCAGTCACTTTATACACTCTTGGTAAAGCAGTAAACAAGTGTGAATTCAGAGAGAAAACTCACAAAGGCTAAACATAACTACTTACATTCTGTAGAAGATGTTCAGCAGCTGAGGGGACAGGTGTCCTTACCCCTACAGCCTGCTGGGCAACTTGGCAGTGCAATAAGCTCAAAACTGCACTGTAACTGAAAATTAACAGAATTTCAAAATACAGGCTAAACAACATGCTAACTTGAACTGGACTGTTTTTGTTGTATTGGACAGTTAATGACTAGTCCTAGGCTACCACTGCTTGTGGTTGTGGTTGCCATATGGGGAAGGCAGCCTGGCTCCAGTTTCCATGAGGTATTTGACTGGCTGCGCTCCATGGCCTGCAGCCCCTCTGGTTTTCTGGAGGCCCAGCTCCCCACCTCATGTTTGTTAGAGGAGTACCATCCTTTTTATATTTAGAATGACAATCCTGGGCCTTGTGACCAAGACTGTGACAACGGTTACATTCTCCAGTGAAGCTTTGAGTTCTGCTATGTTTTGGTTGTGCTGGATTAAATTTTGTTATATTCTAGGGTCTTTTCCCCCTTTTCTGGGTAGATTGCTTGCTAAGAGCTGTGGCTAGATGCTTTTCATCTGGCTTGACAATAGCTGTGAAAGCTTCTGAAATGGTCTTTTGAGTTACCAGAGGCTTCCCTGTTCTAGGAAGGTTAGAAAAGGGAGCTAAAGCAGCATTGTTGGATCTTTCAAATCCCTTTTTTACTACATCGTGATTCCTGGCTCCCCCCAGCATGTCCCAAACAGAGGTTTCTTTTTCTTTCGGTGCCGTGACTTTAAACGGCTGTGATGATGCTCTCTATTCTGGGATGCAGCCGGTGGGTGTGGCTGTTGGTGATGAAGGCTACAGATACCAGGTTGCTAGCGCGGGGGAAGTCCCTACCGGCGCAGGGGGTTCCGGTGCCGGTGTTGGCGGCTGCGGGCAGCGCGCGGCCTTCGGGGATGGGGTCCCTGCCAGCGCTGCAGAGCTTGGGTCCTGCGTGCCCAGCGCTGTGGGAACTCGTTCCCGGGATGCATGCGCTGTCGATGGCGCGCAGTGAAGGGAACGCCCATGGGGAGCTCCGCTGGCTCCGCTCCACTGGGGAGGAGTCTCTCCCCTCTCCATGACGCAGTCGATGGGCGTATCCATCCACACAGGAGGTGGTGGGGGTGGCGCGGGAACTGATCCACCCCAGGGGCGGGCTAATTCCTCCCGTACTCCGGCCCCTGCAGGCTGCGGGGGACTCGCGCCTTGCTCATGCGCCTTGATTGGCAGGCAGTAGGGAGGGGGGTTGGGAGGTCCTTGCGCCTCGTTGCTGAATGCGCGCGCAGCTTCTTTGTTTGGCTCAGCCGTGTGGTGACTTTTCGCGGGCTTTGCGATCACGTGGTCTTTTTGTTGTCCTGGCCACGCAGTTTCCAGCCCCGCTGAAATGTCTCTCACGGCAGTTTCCAGCCACAATGGAGCGACTCCGGCGTACCCGCAAGGCGGCGGGGAGCGCGACGGCGGGCCAACCCCAGCCCTGAGGTACCTGCAGGGCATTGCCGGCGGCACTGAAGGTGGACGGACAGAGGGAAAACTGCTTTCCCTCATCTCTCTCTCGGCTGAGGGCACTCCCCATCACATTTTCTCAGATTCAGAATATAAATAAAAGTCACTCATGGTTTGGAATGGCTAGATGTTTTCTGCGGCGTGTCTCGTGGGGTTCCAGGGTTGCTGTTGAGGTCCGGCCGCTCCTACAGTGGCAGCCAGTGGTACAGGCAGGTAAAAGGTGGGCTCTGGGCTCATTTGCTGTGCATAGGCTGTTTCTTGGTAGTTATAAGGCGGTGCAAAGACGACTTCTTGGCTTTTTGTGGCGACGAACAGCGTGGAAAAGCCTTGATTCCATGGTTGCTGTGATTCCGTCGGGTTTTCCGGAGCGGGAGCGGGCGGTGCCGCGTGTGGGTACGGGAACGGCATGGCGCTGGCTCTGCGGCTCGGCTCCGGGCTCCGCTCTTGTGGATAGGGCGGTGGCGATGACGAAGGGAACGGCAGCGGCGGTCCGACGGACAGCACGGGCAGAGAAGGGTACCGCGGCGGGGGTCCCGCAGGCGGTGGTGCCCACGGCGGTGCAGAAGGGTGCTCAGGGGAAAAACTGCTCTGCAGAAGGAAGCTCTTTTCCCTTTTCTCAGGTAGCTCGAGGTTTTCTCGGGCTCGCTCCAATTGAAGGATGTTATGGGTTTAGCCAGGTGGGCCTAAACTTAGGTTTTAAAGTTCAGCTAGGCCTAGGATTGTCAGATGATTTAAGCTGGACTGAGCTAGCTAACAGCTGACTTCTTCCAGCCAGTAATATTGTATCCCATACCATACTACATCATCTCAAAGGGTGTAAAATCCAGTGTGTGGGAGTGGCTTGGTTAGTTCCATCATGGCTGCACTAAGAGGAGGACATCTAGCAGCTCCTCTACTATGCTAGGCCCTGCTCCTGTTGCCTGTGCTTGCATTTTGTTTGCATTCAGGGAAGTAGAAATATTTTGCTGTTATACTTTCTCTTTCTTGCTGAGTGTCTTTTGGAGTGCTTATGAATTTAGAGTAACAGACTTTGCTTTGTATTAATTGGGGAGTGGGAAGTTATTCCTTGTTATATATATGTAACTTGTGTAAGTATGTGTTATATTGTAGTTTCCTCTTAATTTTTCTCTTTTCTGTATAAATACATGTAGTTAGTTTCAGCATAAACCTACTTTTGGAAGTTTTTATTCCTCTTTCCCTCTTCTTTTCCCCTTAGTTGGTTGGGGAGGGAAGAACCCTTTCACTCTGTCTTGGACAGTTGGCATTTTGCCAGCTCAACCCAGGACAAAGGAGCATCTTTCTCATAGCTGTATATGACGGAATAAGTGGCAAAAATTCTTCGGGAGCAGTTTGCGCTAAATTCCACAAATCTGCCCCAATGTTATCACATAAGTCTATGGAAAAAGTGGAATTGGCATCGGTTAAATGCCCCCGACTAAAGCACCAGTCCAAAAATTCCTGTAATGCTTGTCTTTCAATGTTTGTTTTTGTAACATGAGCTAGTTTTTCAAATTTATCAAGCAATAAGTTTGTCTTAGTCGAATTGGAATTTCCCATGTTTCTTTAACTCACCGGTTTGAAGGTCGTGGTCCTTTGTATCCACGTTCTTCCAGCAGCTCTCTAGGCCACTACAACAAACTCTCGAGTTTACGGGAGACAGAAGCTCTTGGAGGCTTCTCCAGAAAGCACCCAAAAAATTGGGGCACAGCAGCTCTCGGGGGCTACTACTTAAGGTTCTAGGCAGGTCTGCGGGTGGCTTCCATGTTCTGAGACACGTCGGGGTCCACCAATTGTTGCAGACCATGCTCTAGTGAGACTGCACACACCAATGTGATGTTCAAGCAAATCCCAAGTTTATTCAAAAACACAGGTATATATGACCTCAAGTGACCCCGCCCCAGGTGCGGTGGTCTGACTCCAATTGGTTGAGGCTGGAAACATGTCCTTTTAAGGTGAAAATGAAACTTGTAAGGTGGTCCTTCAGACCCACCAAAATCAGGGCTGCAACAGTCCCCTCCCAGGATCTTGCCCACCCCCAGCCTCTTGATGAGGAGGGAATGTTGAGAGACTGCTGATGGTGTGCCAGCACTGCTCAGCAGTAGCCAAAACACTGGTGTGTTATCATCACCTTTTGTAGCTACCAATGCAAAGCACAGCACTGTGTGGGCTGCTGTGGGGAAATGAACTCCATCTCAGTCAGACCCAATACAGAGTCCTATATGTAAGTGCTGTTGAAGGTAGTACCTTGCCAACAGCAGTCTGTGTAGCCAGCCACATCAGTGTCCTGTGTGAATATCTCTGCAGTACATGCTCAGCTTTACTACTGCTTGAACCAACAACTGGAAAAGTGACCGACACATCCCTCAGCTTAAGCAGAGTCCCTGCATCTCCAGGCACAGCACACTAGGCTGCAGTGGCCAAGGAGGAAGGAGTTCCAGGCCAGAGTTTCTGGAGGCTGCAGACACTGCTGCTCTTAATATCCCTTAACATATCCCAGCCGGACACAGTACAAAAATACTGGAGTAAAATTCTCACAGGATTTTTATGTGACCACTCCAGCTGAGGAGCAGTACTCTTTTCCATGTGAGAAATGTAAGCCTAATTCGTGCCAAAAATATAATAAAGTATACTGTATGGCTTGCCAAAATCATTCAATGGGATTCTGAAAGCACTGAATCTGGGTGTTGCGGAATATGCTGTAAAGATTTAGCAACAGAGCAACTATAAACCAGACATCAACTTAGTTTAACATACAAAAAGGGAGTAAAAGAAGAAAGCCAAAGGTAATGACTAAAGCAGCCTTTTGATACAAGATAGAAACAACGTAAACAAAGATTTAGCCGGGTACCTCAACACAATAGGAGACAGACGTAATTAAGACAAGGAGGGAGTACCTCAAGACAGAGAGATAAAACCTGAGCAGCTGAGCTTCTCAAATAAAAATTTAAGCTAAGAATATCACAATCCTTCCGACAGAATCAGATGAGAAGATTTTAAAAAGTAAATCATTTAACAAGAAATAAAGAATATGTGTAACCGAGGGAGACGGGTTTTTGGACCTGAGAGACGACTCCACAGGAGTTAGCAGCAACAGGCCACTTTATTCATACCACACACACTTATATACACCTTTAAAACTGTATTCGTCAGCGGCTGCTTGACACTTTGGCACTGATTATTGGCTGACAATGCTGTTTACATTACAAAACTTCTCATAATTGGCTGACCATGCACATCTGCTGAGAAAGTCGGCAGCAGCCATTTCTGATTACATTAATTAGTTCTTAAGGCTACATTACACTAATTTACATAGGCAGTTCAGCATATAGCTTGCTTTTTAGGTGAAATACCATATGAAATTCCAACAAATATGTATGTTTTGACTGTATATAAGCAGAGCCTGTGAGCTCTAAGGTTGTGTGCTGACAGAGCGGTTACTCTGTGGTTACACCCAGTGCTGTTTTACTCTGTGATTTTCATTACCTATACAATTAAAAAAAACTACCCTTTTTGCTGAGTGACTTGGTCATTCTGGGTGGTCATTTATAACATCCAGAAGAATTCACAGATAAGAAGGCAGCTTTTGCTTTGATTGGCCACTGCTAGGAGTTTAAATACCAAATAGCATAGTGATTATTCCAGGTACTTGAGAAGGCAGGAAACCTTTGTTTAAACATTTCCCTTACTGTGACGTTCAGATCTGCTTAAGTTTTTATGCAGATTGAACTACAAGTTCGAATCATTTTCTTGAGCAAAATTAAAACTCAAACAAGTTATCTGTAAATACTAAAAACTGATTTTTATTAATTGATTGCGAGAGAGATGCGAAAGGAAAAGAGGAAAAATAAGAAAAGTTAGGAAAAATGCTTAAGATTATTTATAGAAGCAGAGAAAAGATACCACCATGAAAAACTACTTGAGTGCCTCATCGATGTAACTGAGAGGAAGGGGGGGGAGATGCTGATGTTCTCTCTGTTTCTGTCACGATGTTATCTCTTGGCTGCAAGAGGATTGTGAGTCTTTGAAATGCAAAATGCAGTTATTTCCCCTCACGACCGGACCGGCTTCTGGAGTAGCTGCAAAAGAGGGTGCTTTATTTTAGCCTGTAAGAGAAAAATTCAGAGAAAGGATATACCTCCACAGACAGTCACAGACTAGTCAAGCTGGCAGGCAGTCTCGTTCTTAGGCCGATGCCCTCTCTACAGGCTGACAAGCAGTCTCTCCTTCGAGGCAGATGGCAGCTGGTGGTGTTGGAAGGAAGGTAAGACGAGCTGAGAGGAGAGATCCGAAGAAGACTAGGCAAGGCTTCCTAGTTTCTCCTTGTCTCTTGTTCCTCCAACTTCTGAATTCATCTTCAGGTTTTTATAATGCTTTCTTAATCTCTACACATGTTTTTTGGCACGTAGTCAGGTCCAGATGTGGGAAACTGATCACAAAAGCAGGATTTTCTGGCAGGAAGTATTTCCTTGAGAAAGCTTTTCCACTAAAGCTGACATGGCAATGTTAGCAGAATGTATTGAGAGGCAGAAAACAATGGAGAAACATATTTTTGACTTGTTTACCCGCTACACTTACAAATTTTAGAGTGGGAATTGTAACAAACACAGATCTCTTACTTTCTAGGCAATGCCTTGATTGTTTTGCTATAGTGTATTTATGGGCTGGCCTGTCATAACTATTCTGCTTTCTATAAAATACATATACAGTGCAGGACTGCAAAATGCACAGAGCTAGCGAGGGACACACCAAAGGGCAGCCTAAAACATAAATCCACAATTATCAGAAAACACTGTTCTGGTTCCTATGCAAAGGCATATATTATATCACTTGTATTATTCATGCAAACGCTATGGGAATGTGGTAGTTTAGCTTAGTTAGGCCTTAGATTTAGTAGGCCCTGAGAGTGTTACATAGATTAGAAGGGACAGGTTGTCACCTGACTTAAGCAATCAAAGAAATATTTCATACCAGATGATACAAACTGAAATATAAAAGGGAGTGAGGGAGGTGCCTCTGTCCCTTTTCCTTCATGGCTGGGTGCTGAGTGGACCTGCTATCACTGTGCTGGGAGCAATAGGCCTCACCACTACTTACAGCTGTTTTAGTTCAGGAAATAAACATTTTTTTTATTGTTGGTTTTTCTCCTCTCTTGCCAGGTGTCTCTTCGGAGGTGTCTTTTGGTGTGTTTTGTGGCTGGGGTGGTGGAATCTGTAATATTGGGTGGGCAACCAGGTGTGGAGTTATTGTTGTTTCTTTTTACCTTTGTATATGTATGTTATATTATACTTTGCTTTCAATTTTTCCTTTTTCATGTAAACATATATGTAGGGAAAAAGCTGAGATATTTTGCTGTAGCGAGAGGTTTTTCTGTCCCAGTCTGCCCAACCCCGACATGACCCCAGGTTTCAGTGTCCGGATACCTGAATATCTTCTCACAGAGATAAAACTCCAGGCTCCAAAAAGGTTAAAAGAACGTTCAGCATAACTTTATTGGGGGGGTAAACAGGTTATATAGGGTTTTGAGGGGGTACACGCGAACCAGGGTGGTTTTGGATAGGTCCAAGGGCTTTGATCACGACCTGAGGGGCTTTTCCCATTGGCTGAAAGCCAGCTATCATGAGCTGTCCATGCACTGGGCAGCCCACCTTTGGCAACAGCCTGTCACTGTTTACAAGGAGCTGAGGTTGTTTACTTCTCCTTCTGGCTGCCCCAAGGTCAGGCTGACCTTGCCAGCCTGTTTAGCTCCTAATGTGGGTCCGTGCAAATGCAGGGGCTGAGGCCAAGCCTCTCCCAACAAATCCCCCACTGTTTTTGTGCACGAACACACGTTAGGTTTGCTGAGTATCTGTTGGTAACCTTATTGCCTTCCTAAGCCTTCAGGGTACAAGACTTTTGAACAGGGTACAGCAACATTTGCAAACTGACACAAACAAATACATGTCTAAGACATGTAGGGCTTGGGTACAAACTTACAAAAACAACTGTTACAAACTTACAACTGTTACAGCGTTATGCGCATAAACATGAACTTTTCCCCACGTGGATTATGAAGATCCATTTGTGCGATCGTCACCGCACGGACCAGTGTTCCTGTGCCAGGAGACCAAACCAAACAGAGGCTCCTTAGCAATGTCCATTTTGTGCAAAGTGTCCATGATGAGTGCAGCATGACTTCAATTAGCAAAGAGGCAAGTTCAGTCCAGCTAAGCTAAATCCTCTTATGCAGCCTTTCGAGGTCAGTTTTCAAAACTTCTATGTGGCCATCGCAGAGTTTACTGAGAGAAGCCTTGAGTCTCTCCTGGTGCTGCAGCAATGCTGTCTGGAAACAAAGTGTTAATGTGCAAAGAAAATTCACAGAGGCTAAACATGGCTAACACTGAAGGAGAGCAAGTACTGATGATCTTACACTCTCCAGAAGATATTCTGCAGCTGAGGGGACAGGTGTCCTTACCCTTGCAGCTCTGCTGGGCAGCTTAGCAGTGCAATGAACTCAAAACTGCTCAAGCCCATTCTTATTCACCTAGCTGAAATTAACAGTGTTTACCTGACAAACTTTCAGACACCTTTGTGCCTTTAGGATCTGTTTGCAACTTGGAGGTACAGGCTAACAACATGCCAACTTGAACTGGACTGTTCTCATCTGGTTGAAGTTAAAGACAGTTAACAACAAATCTTACTAACAATAGCAACCAAAAAAGTCATAAGAACAGCTAGAACTAAAGCTCCCTGTTCTAGCAAAGCATCTTGCCAACTGATTAAGCTCAGGGAATAAACCCATCTTTCTAAAGGAGAAACGTTGGTAGTCAACCTGTCAAAATTATGTTTTACTATTTGTATTTTATCATGAACTTGTTTGGAATGCATGGCTAATTCTGTGTGACACATTCCTTTAAATTCATCACATCTGTAACCATGAATCATTAGCAAGAAATTTAGTGTCTCTCTATTTTGCAATACTGCTTGCTGTATCTTATTAGCATCTGTTGAAAAATTATCAAGCATTTTGGTAATGATGTTTAGTTGTTCTAGCACCCAGTAGTTTAACATTCGTACCAAACGTAATGCTCTGTCTACACCAATTGGGGCAAAGACTGATGCTAGCAAATTTCCTGTGTCACTCCAATGTTTGAATGCGTTATTGTCAGCTTGAGGGCTAAAGTCTTTAGACCACCAAACACAATTTTGCATTGACTGTGTAAATTTGGTTAGCTTACCTAAATAGCATGGTCCACCTTTCACCTGAGCAGGTATGCCATTCCATGCTCTGTTACCACAAATCAAGAAATATCCAGGAGGCAATGCTCTTCTCTGGTTGCCTTTTGTGCGAACAAGTTTCGTTTCTGGAAAACCTGTATCTTTTGAACCAATAATATTCCAACACCAGCTGTCATTGGTGTAACTCTTATTATGAGGAGAAACATTTGTGATTCCCACAGGAAAGTATTGCTGAGACCAATGTTCTTTTTTTCCATTCTGTCACGCTAGTGATGCCTAAGGATGTGATTTAATGCAATTTTAGAAAGGTTTTAGAATCATAGAGTCTTTGCTGAGTTGCCCTGATCTTAAGTCTGAATATTAAAGTGTCTTTCCCACCAGCTAGCAGGCTTTTTCAAGGCCAAGCTGTTTTTCAGCAGACACCTGCAAGATAACAGAAGATGGCCTAACTGCCCCCCCCCCCCCCCATCACGAAGGGGGTAGATTGGCAGGACTTTTGGGTGGGCATTAGAGAGAAATGGGAACATCTGATTGGATGTCCGTGAGGGGTATAAAACCCTGTGACTTCCTGACCAGAGGGTCAGACCCGGGGTCAAACCCCCTTGGGTTTGATCGCAGAAGGTCCTTCTAATAAAACCCTATATCTTTCTCCATTAACTTGTCTGCAGTGTGTCTCTGTTCACAGGGGTACGCAATCTACAGGCATCACTAGAATAGACAGGATGAAACTCAACACAGGACCCGTTACCGGGGAGAGACCCCACTAACCTTAGCTCCTGGGGTTCCCTCTCAACTGAGGTATTTAACTGCCACATGACCCGATACAGGTATCTGTGTGATTAGCACAGCAGGGATGTTTTTTACTTGTTTTTGCACACTTTAAATGATCTTTATTAGACACCTTTGCCTCCTCTATGCTATAAGGAATGAAATCCTTGCTATTGTAATAGGGCATTCCTATAAGGCACACTCTGTTTGGTTCATTAGCATTGTTACCTGAACAGAAACTTTCCAGATCTACTTGTTGAGCAAATACCACCCACATATTTTGATTCACACTCCATCCAGCAACAACAGCAGCAAAGCAAAACATAAAGGTAAGAAACACAAACAAATCTTGGATTTAACTACTCTTTGTGTTACACCAGCAAGACGTTTCTGAGCTGGCCTGGTCAGGGCAGCAAAGGCTCTAGCCACTGTCTGAGCGTGGCCGTACTGGTCTGCTCTGCTAGCCACTTCCAGCATCTCGGAGACGTCTGCTGTCCTTGGCAGGGTGGTTAGCAAGGATCTGGTCCTCTGGTTAGCGTTCTTAACTGCTAACAGGTGGAACATGGACCTCTTCTTCTGGTAACCCAGTCCTGCAAGCAACCATCGCTCCGGTCTCGTCTTTCCTGCGGCTGAGGAGGGCGGGGCCCCGCCCTTGCAAGGCTGCAAAGGCTCGAGGGGTTCTCCTATCCCCTCTGCTGGCGCCGAGGGCTCTCGGTTTTGTCGAGAAATAGACGTCCACAGACTACTTGGCTCTCCTGCCTGTCTCGAAGCAGCGGCTTCTCCATTTTCGGAAGCGGCACCGGCCCGGCGCTGTGGCGGGAAGCGTGGGAACTGCCCAGGGAGCGGGAACCGACGGGGGCGGCATGAGAGCTGGAGGCGTGGGAACCAGCGCTGATTGACACCTGGGTCCGCCCACTTTTCAGGAAAACTGGTCGCCGTTTCCGAGTTTGTCGGCAGTCTGCTTTCGACCGGCAACGAGGGTGCTTTTGTCTGAGCCGATTTTCGTGGGCTTTTTGGACCACGTGGTCAGCTCTTTGTTCGGCGGCGCACGCTCCGCTCCGGCGGTCTCGCAGGGCGCGCAGCCCCAGCTCGGCGGCGGCGCGGCTTAGAAACACCTTGCGGCGCGCGGGGCTCCGTCCCCATCCCCGCGGCTTGCGGCACACAGTGGCGCAGCCCTGCGCGGCGGCGCGGAGGGGGAGAGAAACTCGCTCTCCTTCTTGATTATTACTGCAGCTTTTGCAGGAGGGGGCTCCGTATTAAATACAAGTTCGTTCTCAGTCTGGCATGGTGTTTGCCAGCGTGTTCGTGGCAGCAAACTGCTGTTCCCTGTCCACAGGAAAGCTTTCAGTGTTGCGGGCGCAGTTCGTCTGATGGATCGGGACCATACAATGGCGCAGGAAGGGGGAACAAAGAACTCCTCCAGCGGGAAAAACGGCTGACCCAGCAGCTTGCGACCTGCACTTCGCGGTAATTAATATGCGGTCTCAGTCCTCATCCTTTCGATTAGACCAGTGACCCCGGTCGCCTCTCCGTAATATTAATTAAGAGGCTCTGAGCTGTGACATATCCCAGCTCCATTATCTGATCCCAGTTCCAATCGCTTTGCGATGAACTGGTGATCTACCGGTTGCTTTCCCTAGCGACCAGCCGCGACAGAGGGGAAAATTAAAACTTTTCCTACCCGAACTCAGGCGGTTCAGTCCCAGTTCTCATTCCTCTGTCCGTCTTTCAAATAAAAGGGCCCCTTTCGCCCGTTGACAGGGAGAGAGTGCATGCCCCCTCTTTTCCAGGCTCGAGACAAATCCATCTTTTGGCCCCCTGTCCCGCTTTCGGCCTCCACGTCTTGGCTCGGCATGGTCCCCCACAGTCCCGGCCCCGCGGCGGCGGTTCCTCACAGTTTCGCACGTGGTCGTGGTCACTCGCAGTCGTACTTGGTCACCAAAACACAGCTAACCCGTTTTTCTGGGTCCATCTTCCTCTGGGGATGCGGCTAGTGACACGTATACCTCAGTCTCTGCACGGGAGCTTGCCCGGGTCCTCCACCATTTGTAGGGAAAAAGCTGAGATATTTTGCTGTAGCGAGAGGTTTTTCTGTCCCAGCCTGCCCAACCTCGACGTGACCCTGGGTTTCAGCGTCCGGATACCTGAATATCTTCTCACAGAGATAAAACTCCAGGCTCCAAAAAGGTTAAAAGAACGTTCAGCATAACTTTATTGGGGGGGTAAACAGGTTATATAGGGTTTTGAGGGGGTACACGTGAACCGGGGTGGCTTGGGATAGGTCCAAGGGCTTTGATCACGACCTGAGGGGCTTTTCCCATTGGCTGAAAGCCAGCTATCATGAGCTGTCCACCCGCTGGGCAGCCCACCTTTGGCAACAGCCTGTCGCTGTTTACAAGGAGCTGAGGTTGTTTACTTCTCCTTCTGGCTGCCCCAAGGTCAGGCTGACCTTGCCAGCCTGTTTAGCTCCTAATGTGGGTCCGTGCAAATGTAGGAGCTGAGGCCAAGCCTCTCCCAACACATATATCCCAGTTTCTGTTTCAAGTTTAAGTTTCCAGGTTTTTTTCTCACTTTTCATGGCAGAAGGAGAGAGCTTGGTCACTTTGGTTTATATGTGGCATTTTGCCAAGGTTTTAAACCAACACAGAATTAAAGGCCAAAATTAAGGTGTTGTAGTTTGGGATTATTATGTAAATTCTCTCCCTGGCCACTTAACTGCCCAGGCCAGCAGTTAACAAAAGAAGTAGTTAACTGTTGATCACTTGGGTGGGGGCAGGTTTGTCTCTTTTGTTTTTTTGGGATATTCTTTCCAGTCTTGGCTCGGCAGAACGCGGGGGTGGGGGCTCCAAGGAGGCAGGCTGCCCTGCTGGTTACTGCTGGGGCTTTCCTGGCTGTCTCGCTGCTGGACTGCTTTCTGTCCACGCGGCTGCTGCTGCCTGCCCCTGACTGGTTCTGGCCGCGTTGCTGCTGCTGCCTGCCCTGGAATTGCTTCTGGCTGCTCGTGCTTTTCTGCCTCTTGGACGGGGAACACAGGGGGAAGAGACGGAGTCCATCTGAAAAGCTCACTGCTCGTCTGTCTCGCTAAAAAGGGACTGAAACTCACTCTGCAGCCAGCTGGGCTGTGACATTGACACTTAAGTATAACTTTTCCTCCTGGAGGAAAACCTGCTGGGTTTTGTTGTTGTTTGTTTTTATTTTTCTTTCTCTTGTGGTGTTGGGGAAGTGGGTTGCACTAGTCTGTTTACAGATATATATATATATATATATATATATATATATATCAGTTATCCTTCTTGTATTAAAATTCCTTTTCTTAAATTTGATAAAGAGTGGTGTGATTATCGTGGAGGAGGCCCCTCCCCCACTTGTGGGTAAACATTTTGGGTTTTTCCCCTCAAACCAAGACATAAGGTTACATGCCTTACCTACTATAATCTTGCCCACGATCTCTTTTTTTGAATTTTTTTTCATAGAGCTGCTCTGGGAGGGGATAAGGGCTCAGGCTTGTGTAGCCTTGCTGCCTTCTTCAAGTATATTTTAAAGAGAAGTCATGTTGAAAGTTTCAGTGTTCAGACCATACCAAGGAGGTCAGGTGTGGTGAGGCTTTCAGAGGCCAACAGGTTTCCATCAGTCAGGCCTGGATAAGAAACAGGTATGGTGCTTTGCAGGAAACACCTGGATAAGCTGGCTGGTTTCTAATAAAAGTGGGAAGTCCCTGAGGAAGAACTTCAGTTGGAATTTGAATTTTAGCCATCGCACCTGTTATGGGTTCACCTAGGTGGGCCTAGATTTGGGCTCTGAAGTTTGGACTAGGCCGAAGCTGTCAGCTGACTTGAGCTGGGCTGAGCTAACAGCTGACCTCTTCTAGCCAGTAATTTTGTATTCCATACCACATTATGACATCATCTCCAGGGAAGTAGGAACCAGTGTGGGAGTGGTTAAGGCAGTCGCTTCTCAGCCCTCCTCTTGGGAGGACGCACGATGCTGTCCCAGGGGGGATGGAGAGGACCAGGCCCACCACTGGCTCACAGGGTACCTCAGGAAAGTAAAATGTGTTGTTCTGGGTCTCTCCTTTCTGCTTGGGTTTGTCTCCCTGGGGAATAAGCTTCTTCTTAAGTAATGTGTAGTTAGGACAGTAGAATTTGTGTGTTCGTTAAGAAGTTGAGGTGGGGAACTTGTTGTTGTAGACTTGTGTGAGTGTATATTTGTACTCTCTTCTAATTGTCTCTTTCTTTCTGTAAAAATATATGTAGATTTAGTATAAATGCAGTTTGAAGTGTTTTTTTTCCTTTCCCCTCTCTTTTCCTCCCTTTCCCTGGTGTTAGGAGGGAGGCTTTTCTCTCTGTGCTTGGGGGGGTTGGCAGTTGCTTATCTCAAACCAAGACAGCACCTCGTGTGTTGGTTTAAAGGTAAACCAGCAGGATAAATGAACCCAACACAAAAGAGATTATAAGTCAGAGTTACAATTGAATAACAATATTACAATAAATGCAATGGGACAAAGAGAGAAAATTAGTTTTAACCCCCAAAAGCCCAGAAGTATAACCCAGCACCCTGGGGCACAAGCACAAAGGGGTTTGTTAGCCTCTGTGCTGAACCCTATGTGGTTCCCCCAAGTCCAAAGTAAAAGCCCAAAGCGGGAAACCTGTTGGTGCAGCTGACAGTTGCATGCTGGTTGAAAGTGGTGGTCTCCTCCTGTCAAGGTGTTGGTCTTCCTCTCAATCCGATGAGTGTTCCCTGAGGTCTTCTTACCCAAGGATATATACCCCCAGGGAGCACCCAGTCCCTCCCCCAGGGCGGGGAGTCACACAATGGGTGATTAACTCTGTCAGTCAGGGGGTATTTTGGAACCATTGATGGCCCATTAGCAGACACGCCCCCTCAGACTGGGTGTGAAGGTGCTAAGGACTCCCTGGAGGGGAGTTATCACAGCTCTTATCTCACAGATGTATTTCACACCCAGCTCACAACCTGAGGGGTCAGGTGTGCCCTGGGCAGCTGCTGCAAATGGTCCATTGTTCTTGGGAAATGACTAGAGGGGGGTAGAATACATAGCTTTGATAACCTCCACGCAGTGATAAACTGGTCCCACCTGCTGAACTCGGACACTATCCACCCCTTATTCTACACCATCTAGACATTCCCAAATGAATACCCTTTTTAATTATATACATATATGTTATACATATATACAATGAAACACTACAAACTCTTCTCACTCAAAATTAGGTCCCCTTGTGGTACACAATGTGTTTCCCCATCTTTTTGCATTACCCACTGTTGCCGTAAAAGTCTGTAAAAAAGACTCCGAGCCAAGTTTTGTAGGAGATAAGATAAAAAGTAAAGGTCCTTTAATATCACAGGCCTACAGCCCACAGGAATACAGGATGACATGCATGTGTTCTCCAGTTCTAGTTTCCATGGCTTTCATAATAAGATCCCTCCAATCATTGCTTTACACATTTCTCAGTCCAGCCCCAGTCCCACCCCTGTTCCAACCCCTGGAATTGGGTCTGGGGTTGTCAAGACCCTCTGTCTTCATCAGCTCCTCTTCCTCAGGCACAAAAAGATCCTTTGAAGTTCATCCAGTTCCGACTTCTGGGTCACTTTGACCTGTGTTTATGTTTCGTTCTGTAGGCCTGATATCTTTCAGCTCTACCTTGGAAAGGAGTCTAAACAAGATTAATTAACTAAAGGAATTTAAGCTCCCTGTTCTGGGACAGGGGTAGTGATAGAAAGGCATTAAACTTAAACTGTTAGAAATATTAACCTTTTAAAAATCTACAACTACTGTGTTCCTAAAATCTACAAAATGTGAAAATCAGAACAAAAACCCCTTCGGCAACAGTCCCCCCTTTTAGAAACAGACAAAACTCAAAAATTTTGTCTAGGTTCTACTACTTAAGCTTAGCATTACACTAAAAGATAAACAAAAACTACAGTATTAAATCTTACAGCTAGCTATTATGCAAAACACTAATGATAAACATAACTAAACAGTTGGTTTACATTCAGTAACCATGAAGTAGGTTTGTGAAGACTTTCTAAGAGTTACTTGATGAGACAAACTCTGGACTTTTCTGAAGCTGCAATAGCATCTGAGGGCTGATTTTGGATGATTTCAATGACGGTGTTTTTTCTAATTGACTTACTTTTAGAGATGGGATCTCCAGGTCTCTGGAATTCCATAGGATTTTCCAAAGTTTGTTTCACTCATCAAAATGCCAATTAGGGCCAATTGCATTTCTCATCAATTGCTGGTATTTGAATACAAATACGGCAGTCAGTTTTTGAAGGATTCCGGATATGTGACTAGGGTCACATGCAAGTTTTGATTTCCAATTTTGGCTAAATTCATAATGCAAATTTAGCAATCTTTTTGGTGTTTTAATTAAAGCCAAATGCAACCGCAAGTTTTGGTTTCAAACTTAATTCATGGTTAGTAGCAATGCAAACAATACATACAAAAAGTAATTTAAGAAAGTAATAGTCTGTTGCCCTTGTTTGAGGGGCAGAGGACTTCTGTCCTGCAGTAAGTCCAGGAAACCTGCTATGCAAAAGAAAACAGTCTATTTTGTCTTTTAGGATGACATCAGGTTGTTAATCTTTGAAGTGGTCCTGGAGTCTGTATCACAGGGGTACAGTTCTGTCTTTGACTATGTGTAGTTAGTTGACAGTACTTAAGATGACTCTTTCTAGTCAGCATGCAGATGTCAGTGTCCCATTTTTCAACAGTTCTCAGTCTGGAACAGGAATGTCCAATTTCATGGGCTTCTGGAGTTTCTGCAAAGTAAAAGGAAATCTAGACCATTTAATAATTTTGCAAACCAAATTTTCTTATGTGAATATAAGGAATCAACAAAACTGTTTTCTGCCTTAGCTATAGGCGAGGCTTGGGTATGTAAGGTGTCTTATGTCTCTTGTATCTCTTGACAAATTTTGCTAATTTGAGTTTTAGGAGTGTGCAATTTTGCAAATCTCAGGCAATTTTTAAAGGAATCTTAAATTTCAGAATTCTCGCATTTTGACAATAGAAAAAGCAGATTCAGCTTTTATAACATGAAGGGGTTGACTGCTAGCCATGAATGCATGGGCCCATCAGGAGCTTTCCACTACCAAGCTGTGCTTGGAGTTTCTGCAACACCAAACATCATCTTGGCACTAGTAATTGCTCCTCACAGAGTGCTTGCATCCTCTGAGTATATTTCAGGCCCCATCGAGGTCAGACCATCCTGCCACAGCCTGCCCTGACTACAGTCAGTCCTCTCCACCTCGCAGAGTGACCGCACAGGAGTCTCTTGCATCTGTGTATAAAAGCATTTTCACTGCTAAATTGTATATGTTTATGTTAGCATGTTAAATAACAATGGCATCTTCACATATTGTGAGCCATAATACGGGTCTCTAAAAGATCGTTTTGCTGAAAGAAATCCAAGAGACATAAGAGCATAAAAAGTTTTCAGGACATGACTGAAATTCACTTAATTAGGCTAAAATAGGGTACAAGCATCACTTAAATGACTTAAACAAGCTATTTAGCTATTATGTTGCCAGTTAATTTCAAAGATTGCAGGCTTAGATGTAACTCAACGTTCATGAGAGAGTCCACTAAATCAGTTCTTTTAGCTGCAGTGTTGTGACTCAGTTACTTTCTTGTCTTGTAACACAGGACATACAGAACTTGTTTTGCTTCTGTGAGGCTCAGTGCTTCACACACTGTAACAGACACTAGATGATAAGATGTTAGAGACAAGCTTACAATAAACAAATTTGAAGTTACAATCACACAACCCCTGTGTAGAATTTTCAAACCAGGTTTAGAGAAATTTCTCTTACATGTAACAGCAATTAAAGAGAAGACACAGTTGTTCTACACAATGCTTGCACAATGATGTTTTCATCAACTTTACTCTCAGATTGGATTCTTGAGAGGCATGTCCTTCAGGTCTGGCGGTGACAGACTTTTTGGTTGTCTGCAAATAATCATATTCTCACAGCAGATGGTTAGTTCACATTAAAGGCAAAAATACATAGGTGGCAACTATTGATTGCTTTTGCACCAGTATGACACTGGTCTTAGTCCTCAGCAGCCTCAGAGCTATGCTGAGACAGACATGTTACAAGCTGGAGCAGCTTAGAGCAAGCTCAGAACACAGAGACTACCACAGAAAGTTTTGGTTTCGCTTTGCCAATCTGTCTCGGTGTATCAAGTGTTGAGGCTTCTCTAAAATCGGAAATGAGAAAACTGCAAACACAGACAATCTTTAAACAGGATACAGGCTCTTAAGTTAGTGCTTTAACATTCATCTAGTTTGGAATGAACTGAGTTTGTTCAGCCAGCTTATAACATAGTAACACTATCACCCTTTTTGCTCCCCCCTTTTCGGTCTTGGTGGCAGGGGTAGAGGGAAAATGCTGGAAATGCTCTCGGGGGTAGAGGAACTCGCCCGCCTTTTCCTGCAATTAGAAATTTTGCACACCTGGGCAAGTCAGTCAAGATGATCAGGCTGCCTGCCTGCTTGGTGGGGAGTCCTCTGCTTTCTCGCCGAGGCAGGTAGGGATTCTTAGCGACAGGGATAGAAAGGATCGCCCATGGCCCCCCCGCTGTTGGTCTGGGCGAGGTCTTGGCTGTAGGTGCTGACCCTGGGTCTATGCTGGCATCTGCTATTGGCATAGTACTGGCTTTGAGCACAGCTTCCCTGGCCCTCTTTGGTGGGGCCATGCTGCCTCTGAAGGGGACGGTCCCATCCCTGACCATGCTGGCCACAGTAGTTTCCGTTGCCATGGAAACCATGGCGTCCAGAGCCGTTGCTGGTGTTGCCCCCGGCTCTGGCCCTACCGTGCAGTGGCGCCCACCTGGCTCTTTGCCGGCTTCACTCGCTGCTCCAAGGGGAGCAACTCTGACAGGAGTTAGTTCTACGGTCCCGGGGGTGGAACTGCCCGGGATCAGGGGTCCTGGACAGTGTTCTGGTTCTTTTCTTCCCCAAAAGCTACTCATGCTTTCTTTATAAGGAGTTTCAATAGCAACACTCTCTGCTCCATTTCTAGTGAGGGAGCACTAAGAAAACTTTCCTTTCCCTGCTTTCCCAGGAGGAGGCAAAGATGAAGATGCCTTCCTCCCTCTGGGTCCACTTTGGCCCAGCTTTACTCTTAGCTCTGCGTTATAAAGGTGACACAAAGCCTCCTCTCCAACCGCAGACAAAAGGCAAACTAGCACTGATTTTTCTCTCTCCCCACCACGAACAAGGGAAGGGAAAGCAGGAAGGAAACCATATCTCTCTGTTCCTGTGCTTTTTGCAATCTTGGTGTCAGAAGCGGCTCTCTCCACCCTGCCTCTCTGCACAGCACACTCTGGCTGCCGGGCAGGGGCAGAACTGGCCACGCCACCTGTCCCTGCCTTTGCATAGTCACGAACAGCAGCGGCGAGAGATGGGGGAAGGGGCAGTGCTGACTCTCCCTCCCCGCTTTTCCCTGCGATCTCTGCTAAAGCCCCCTTCGCCCTCCTTTCTGCCACCGCAGCTGCTGAAGGGGCAGCAAAGTCAGTGCCCGCTCTGCTCTCAGCACTGAGGAGCAGCCCACGGCCGAGCGAGATTGATCCTGCTCTTGCTGCAGCTTCCTCTCGGTCACAAGCACCTCTTTTCCGCTGGTACCCTCAGGACTTTTTGCTGCTCTAGCTGCCCAAGAGGAAGCTCTGTTTGCTTGCCCAACAACTCTTGCCTGTTCGGCTCCCGGCCCCGGGGATGTATGTGCTGCCTCCCCTGTGCTTGCTCTGTCTGTGTGCTTGGCTACTCCACTCCCGCTTTCCAAGGCAAACCCTGCTGTGCCTGGCCCCTCTCTGCTGGCTCCGCTCGCCACTCCAAGTGAAGTGATGCTGGCAGAAGTCAATTTAACGGCTCTGGTGGAACCTGCTTCTGGCTGTCCTGGGACAGCCGCTATGCCAAGCTTTGCTTCTCCGGGGGGTTCTGCTTACGTTGCATATGCGCTTGTCTCAGCGTCTCCGGGAGCAGCCTCAGTGTATCCCTGTATCCACTGGGACAGCCTCCTGGAGGGCTCTGGGGGTCCCGGCCCATTCTCAGAGTTTCCTCCTTCCCAGGAGCTGCTGGGCTTCTGGTTACTCATTTGTTTACGGTGGGTCTCTGTGGCAACTCTCCCTGCTCCCTCTCCCTTTGGGGAGACAGACCTTTCATGGTCTGTGCTGGTTTAAAGGTGAACCAGCAGGGGAAATGAACTCACCACAAGAGAGATTATAAGTCAGACCTAAAATTTAATAATAATATTACAATAGCAACACTGACACACAAGGGAAATTGCTTTCAACTCACAAAACCCCAGCAGTATAACCCAGTGTCCTGGGGCACAAAACCCAAGGGGGCTTGTTTGCCCTTGTGCTGAGACCCCTGTGGCTCCCCCAAGTCCAGAGCAAAAGGAAAAGAAAAACCTGTTGGTGCAGGCGAGGGCTGTGGTCTGGGCGAGAGCGGGGATCTCCTCCTGTCAAGGTCCTGCTGCTGCTCTGGATCCGACGAGAAGTTCCCGAGGTCTTCTTACCCACCCCTTATGTACCCTCAGGCGGGGACTCACACAATGGGTGATTAACTCTGGGAGCCAGGGGGTGTTGAGCTGTTGATGGCCCATTAGCAGCTCCGCCCCCCTCAGGCTGGGTGTGAAGTGATAATGGCTCCCTGGGCAGCTGCTGCTAATGGCCCATTGACCTTGGGGAATGAATAGAGGGGGTAGAATACACAGCTTTGATCACCACCACACAGGGTTAGCTGGTCCCTCCTGCTGAAGTAGGACATGGTCTTTAAAAGAAAAGTAAGTTAGAAAGTTGAGATTATTGCTTTTGTTAATCTCCCAGGCTAGGACTAGCCTTGAATCTAAGCAGCTGTGCCACAGCCACACTTGTCTTGGCTTCTCCCAGCACAGCTCCCTGAGCTCAGGGACAGCCGCTCTATTCCAGAAACTCAGCTTTGCCTTAGCCTTTCCACCAGGCTGGCCCCAGCTTATCTTTGCTTTTCTTTCTTCACTACAGAGGTGCTGATACAAAGCCTCTTTTTCAACAATAGACAAGATGCAAACCACTGCTTCATTAAAACACAGAACTGATTGCTCTCTCACACAGCTATGAACGGAGAAAGGGAAGGCAGGAAGGAGACTGTTCTCAACAATCCTGGTATTATCCACTGCTTTCGTCTCCCTGTTCTTCTTTACCGGACAAGCTGGCTGCCCGGCAAGGGCAGTGCCTGCTGCTCTTCCCTCGCTTGTCTCTGCCTCTGCATAGCTGGAAACGCCAGAGGTGGGGAAAGGGGGAAGGGAGGGTGCTGCCTCCCTCTCTACAGCTCGGGCCAACTGCTGGGCAGCAGAAGGGGAGGAAGGGGGAAATCAGCCTGCTACTTCCCGCCCCACGCTGCTCTCTGCAGTCCCTGCAACATTCCTTCTGGCTCCCTTTTCTAGGGCTGCCTTATCTGTGACTGTGCTTGCCAGAGCAACCTCGGGAAAGCCACCAGTGCCTCCCTGCTCTGCATATTTGATCTCTTCCCACTGTTTCTCTTTTCGTATCACTTCCCTTCTCAAATATGTTTCAGGGCTTGTTAGATGCTTCCATTTCTGCAAAACCAAAGCTAGAGGGGACTCCAGCGGAGTCTCCTCTTACATGGATTGCATACAAGTGCAACCAGGTCCTTGAGGAAAAACAATCCTTGGGATGGGTTTGCCTATGTTTGAGCCGGGACTAACCCACACAGTCTGTCCTAACATACCTCTCATATGGACCACAGGGACTTTATCTCCATCCACGGTATTCAAGAGTTCTGATTGGGCAGGGCCATCTCAATTGATGGAGCCTCGGGTGTTGACCAACCAGGTGGCCTTTGCCAAATGCAACACCCAGTGTTTGAAAGTTCCTCCACCCAACGCCTTCAAGGTGGTTTTCAGCAGTCCATTACACCGCTCATCTTTCCCAGCAGCTGGTGCATGGTAGGGGATGTGATACACCCACTCAATGCTGTGCTCTCTGGCCCAGGTGTCTATGAGGCTGTTCTTGAAGTGGGTGCCATTGTCAGACTATATTCTCTCTAGGGTGCCGTGTCTCCACAGGACTTGTTTTTCAAGGCCCAGGATGGTATTTCGGGCAGTGGCGTGAGGTACGGGGTATGTCTCCAGCCAGTGGTTGCCTCTACCATGGTCAGCACATAGCGCTTGCTTTGGTGTGTTTGGGGAAGTGTGATGTAGTCAACTTGCCAGGCTTCCCCATACCTGTATTTCGACCACCGTCCACCATATCATAGAGGCTTCACCCACTTGGCCTGCTTGATGGCAGCACATGTGTCACAGTCATGGATAACCTGTGAGACACTGTCCATGGTTAGATCCACTCCTCAGTCACGAGCCCATCTGTATGTTGCATCTCTGCCCTGATGACCAGAGGCATCATGGGCCCATCGAGCTAGAAACAATTCTCCCTTATGCTGCCAATCCAAATATACCTGAGAGACTTTAATCCTGGCAGCTCGATCCCCCTGCTCGTTGTTACAATGCTCCTCCTTAGCCTGACTCTTGGGTACATGAGAGTCTACGTGACGGACCTTCACACTCAGCTTCTCTACCCAGGCAGCGATGTCCTGCCACATCTCAGCCGCCCAGATGGGTCTCCCTTTGTGCTGCCAGCTGGTCTTTCTCCATCTCTCCAGCCATCTCCACAGAGCATTGGCCACCATCCACAAGTCAGTGTAGAGGTAGAGTCTTGGCCAATTCTCTCGTTCAGCAATATCCAAAGCCAGCTGAACAGCTTTCAGCTCTGCAACCTGACTTGATCCACCTTGTCCTTCAGTCGCTTCTGCCACTGAATTTCCTGGGCAGGTCCCTTGACCTTACTTCGTTTAATGGCAAAATCAGCTCTTAGGAGAATCTGGATTATCTTCTTTCCTTTCTCAAAAACTTCCCCTGCTGTGTTCCCCCATACAATGATGTCATCGATGTACTGTAGATGTTCTGGAGCCTCATCCTTTTCCAGTGCAGTCTGGATCAGTCCATGGCAAGTGGTGGGACTGTGTTTCCACCCCTGGGGCAGTTGATTCCAGGTGTATTGCACGCCCCTCCAGGTGAAAGCAAACTGTGGCCTGTACTCTGCTGCCAACGGAATGGAGAAAAAGGCATTGGCAATGTCGATGGTGGCATACCACTTGGCTGCCTTGGACTCCAGCTCATACTGAAGCTCCAGCACGTCCGGCACAGCAGCACTCGGGGCGGGGGGTGACCTCATTGAGGCCACGGTAATCCACCATCAGCCTCCACTCTCCACTGGACTTATGGACTGGCCATATGGGGCTATTAAAGGGTGAGCGAATCTTGCTGACCACCACTTGCCTCTCCAGCTCACGAATCATCTTGTGTATGGGGGTCACAGAGTCTCGGTCAGTGTGGTATTGCCAACGGTGCACTGTTGCTGTGGCCAGTGGTACCAATTGTTCTTCAACCCAGGGCGGGCAGGGGATGGTGGAATGAGGCCTTTCCCGCCCCCCGGGGAGAAGTTACAGACTCTGCTGCTTCTTCTCGCTCCCTCTTCCTTTCTCTCCTTTCTTCCTTCTAGCTTCGCCCCCCCCCCCCCCTCCCCCCGACAGCTCTCTCCTCTCCAGGCAGTCCGACCAGTAGGAGAGACTCAAGTAACTGTAGTTTATGCAATGTCTGTTTGTCTTCAAGGACGAAACTTTCGCCTTATCAGCCCCGGCTCCCCAGAACTTGGCAGGAAAAGGATAGATCTTTTTCACAGGTGGCCATGGCAAAAACACAGACCAAAAATGTCAAAAATTCTAATTCCTAATACAGATCTCTTCCAGTTCAGCCAGTTTTGTTTCCACAACTGAGACATGGGCTCGTAATGGGGCAGTGACAGTGTCTTCGTAAATCCCAATTTGCTAACCAGTGCTCCCACCTTGTCCTCTCCCTCTCTCCACTGCAACGTTGTTAGGTAGTGAGAATACATTTCTGGCCCAAGCCATGCAAACTTTAACCACATCTGGGATGTGCACTGTACACCATCCGGACTTTTAGGGAATCTCTCATCCTCTGAAAAGATTATCTCCAGTATTGCTAATTCCCTTAAGCACCAGATACCTTGTTCCATCGTGTTCCACTGTCCTTGCTGTACATGGAGGTCCTCCTTACAAAGATATCTCTCCCTCACGCTTGACAACAGTCGCTGCCAGAGGCTGAGAGTTTCCCACCGCTTTCCAATACCCTGGTCAATGACCACATCTTGAGACAGGGATCCCAGCTGCCTTGCCTCACTCCCATCTAGAATTGTATCATTGGCGGCAGCATCCCAGATTCGGAGCAGCCAGGTCAAGATGGACTCATTCGCCTGTCATGTGAACTCTCTCCTGAGCTCACACAGCTTGCCCAGGGATAATGCTGCAGGTTCGGCTTAGCTGTTGCTAACTCTGGACTGGCTTTCCCCCCTTTCCTCTCCCAGAACCTTCCCAGCAAAGGAAAGGGAAAAAAAAATAACAGAAAAGACACACACTCTAAAGAAACTGAACTGAATAAAAAGAATAAATTATATTTATTAACATTTACAAACTACACAGTATACACAATACATAAGATCCCACCCCCCCAGGGGAGAGGGGAAGGGAGAAAAGGGAATTGATTAGCCGGAAAATAGGGAAGACACCAACTTAACCCAAAGAAACTGAATGAATTTAAACAAACACAATTCAAAACCTTAAGGAAAGGGAACAAGAATGAAACAATTTCACTTAGGACAGGAGAACTACCAGGGACCGGAGGGACCAGACTTCAACCACCTCCCTCCAGCTCCTCAGCCAAGGAAGGGAAGCAACAACAAAACCACTCCCCCTCTGCTACATGGAAGACACGTGTGGAATACTTGTAACTTCTTTAGATACAATGGTTACTGAGGAAGCCATGGGTCAAACCATTACAGATAGGTACCGGGTGATTATTTCTGGCTCTGTTTCTTCCGCTTGATGTGAAGGTCCTGCCTCTTCCTCATAATTCACTATATGACCTGATTTAGTCTTTGATTTTCTTTTCTGGACAGGGGTAACTGATACTGGTTTCTGTTGTCCTTCCGTCTCCTCCACGGTTTGTGTGGACATGGCGCTGGTTGATTTGTTTCCCTTTCCCTGTGGCTCAACCATGGTTTGGGTGGACATGGTGCTTGTGGATTTGCTCCTTTTCTCCTCCTCGTGACCAAGCAGTGTCTGGTAGGCACTGCCTGCTTTTAAGGCATCTAAGACCTTATTTGGATGAAGCTATCACTTTCTAATAAAGCAGAATAGCATTTATGTGAGAATACTTCCCAGTTGTTAGGGCCCTGGCACTCTCAAGATGCGAAAGACTAAATCTCTGCACAGGCAAAGGAGACATTTTGACTTGACTGTCAACAGACCCAGCAAAATACTTAAACTACTGCAATCTGGAGGAGGGCAAAAAAGCCAGTGGAAGGGCTGGAAGGCATGTCCTATGAGGAGTGACTGAGCACTCTGGGTTGGAGAAAAGGAGGCTGAGGGGTGACCTCATTTCTCTCTGCAATTTTCTGAGAAGGGGAAGTGGAGAGGGAGATGCTGAGCTCTTCTCCCTGGTATCCGGTGGCAGGATGCATGGGAATGGTTCAAAACTCTATCAAGGGAGGTTCAAACTTGACATTAAGAAGCATTTCTTTATGGAGAGATAGGTCAAACCCTGGAACAGGCTTTCTAGAGAGATGGTCAATGTCCCAAGTCTATCAGTGTTTAAGAGGCATTTTAATAACATGCTTTCACTTTTGATCAGCCCTGAAGGGATTGAGCAGTTGGACTAGATGATCACTGTCAGTCTCTTCCAACTGAAATAGTCTATTCTATTCTACTGTAGATAATTCTTACCATCATCTGTGGCTAATCTGATAGAATACCTGCCAAAAAAAGTCCTGCAGGTAAACTGGATAGATGAATGATTGATTTGTGAATCTACAGTGTTGCCGTAAAAGTCTGTAAAAAAGACTCCGAGCCAAGTTTTGTAGGAGATAAGATAATGGGCAGGCACTTTAATGAGCAACCCTGCTCATCCAGGAATACATCGATGCGCACGCAAGCAAGCTCTAAGTTCTATAGTTTTTATAATATAACCTATCCAATCACTACTGTCCACATGTCCAGTTCCACCTCTGTCCCCTCCCAGTTCCCACCCCTGTTGAATTGGGGCTGGGGTCGTTGGGACCCTCTGTCTTCATCCACCTCCTCTTCTTCAGCACACAAAGGTCTCTTGGACGCTCTCCAGGGCTTCGGGTCACACTGCTCCATGTTTATGTTCTCTTCTGATATGCTTTAATCAGGTACCTTGAGGAAGAGACTAAATAGCTGGCAGATCTCAGCTGCCTGTTCTGGAGCAGGGGTAGAGATAGAAGGATTTTATGCTACAAGCTGCTAAATATTAATTCACTAAAATCTACAGCATTACATCTACTGTGTTCCTAAAATCTACAAAATATGAAAATTGAAAAATTTAAAAAAACCCTTTCGGCATCACTCCGTATCCAATGACACATGGTGTCTACGTCTGGTTCATTCATCTTTGGATTATATGCAGTTATCAGACATAGGTGAAGGGTTTCAGGGCACTTTTAATTACCTTTTTCCACATTGGCTGCGTACATGGAACATTCTTTGGAACTTGGAGGTTATAATAGTTTGGATTGGAATATATGATCTCAAGCATGGCCAATTCCTGTAGGTACTGGATGCCTTATTCCGCAGTGTTCCACTTTCTCAGAGAGCTCATCAGATACTCCTTAAGTGGGTATTTTGCCCTCACAGCATGGAGGATTCGGAGCCAGAGACTGGATGCTATTCTTTCCTTTCTTATTTCTTGTTTTATTACTTGATCTCGGGCAAGAGATCCCAGTTGTTGTGCTTCGTGACTTTCAAGCACATGACTAGTAGCCTCATTGTGTCAACATGGCACCAGCCAGGTGAGGATTCATTCATTAGGCAAGCGATTATAATCTCTTCGTAAATCTCTAATCTCTTTTGGAGTCAGTGATCGTGTAATTTCACTTTCTTTCATTATTTCTTGTCTATCTCTCCTGTGTAGAATCTTCTCTACTTCCTTTTTTTACTCCTCCGCTCTTACGCGGAACCTCTTTCACTTTCTCTTTGCCTTTCTCACGTGGGGGTGAGGACCGAGCGTGCCATGGAGATGAGCTTTAACGCCATTCACACCACGGAGAGGGACTCCTACGTCATCCACGCCGTGGAGAGGGACTCTTACGTTCTTCATCATACCTAATGGGTGGAGGTAGCAAATAGTCTTTCGGGTGCTAGGACAAGGTCCTTATCCAGTTATCTGTTCTTTCCAATGTAGGTTTAATGTAGGGAGGTGTGACGTTCAGATCTGCTTAATTTTGATGCAGATTGAACTACAAGTTCGAATATTCTCTTGAGCAAAATTAAAACTCAAACAAGTTATCTGTAAATACCAAAACCTGATTTTTATGAATTGATTGCTAGAGAGATGCGAAAGGAAAAGAGGAAAATAAGAAAAGTTAGGAAAAATGCTTAAGATTTTTTATAGAAGCAGAGGAAAAGATACCACCGTGAAAAAACTACTTGAGTGCCTTATCGATGTAACTGAGCGGGGAAGGGAAGGGGGGGGGGGAATGCAGTTTCTCTCTCTGTATCTGTTAGCTGCAGGAGGATGGTGAGTCTTTGAAATGCAAAATGCCCGTTATTTTCCCTCACGATCAGACCGGCTGGCTTCTGGTTTAGCTGCAAAAGAGGCTGCCTTATTTTAGCCTGTAAGAGAAAAATTCAGAGAAAGGATATACCTCACACACAGTCACAGACTCTATTCAGGCTGGCAGGCAGTCTCACTCTAGGCCAATGCTCTCTCCAGGCTGGCAAGCAGTCTCTCTCTCGAGGCAGATGACAGCTGGTGGTGTTGGAAGGAAGGTAAGATGAGCTGAGAGGAGAGATCAGAGAAAACCAGGCAAGGTTCCCTAGTTTCTCCTTGTCTCTTGTTCCTCTAATTTTCGAGTTTATCTTCAGGTTTTTATAATCCTTTCTGACTTCTACACATGTTTTTTGGCAGGTAGTCAAGTCCAGATATGGGAAATGGACGACAAAGGCAGGATCTTCTGGCAGGAAATATTTCCTTGAGAAAGCTCTTCCACGAAAGCTGACATAGCGATGTTAGCAGAATGTATTGAGAGGCAGAAAACAATGGAGAAACATATTTTTGGCTTCTTTGTATATTAGAGGAGGTGAAACCACACCTCCAAGCGAAGGTTGGGTCTGGAGAGGTAAAAGCAGTTCTCCCTCAAGTTGAGGGAAATGCCTTGGCTTCTTCCTTACATTTTCTGAAATACTGAATGTGTAGCTAGGGTACAGATCATCAAGTGGTAATATACTACAGGTCTTTTGCACTGTCTCCTTTTCTCTTGACACCATTCTGCTCTCTTTTGGACGCGCTCCTGTTGAGGAATATTTCAATAACACAGGCCATAGTGTGTTATTGGAAGCCTATGTGCACAGTCCAGGCCATGGAGAGGGAAACGGGGCCCCTTTGTCCCTGAGCCTGCTTCAAGAAGAGCAGTAAACAACAGAAAGAATGCGGCAGCTGCTAGGAGAAGCAGGTAAACACACTGATAGAGAAGGGCATAGTTTTGAGAAAAGTACCAATCCAGCTGGTAGCACGCCCTAGCCATTGACCAATGATATTCCTGTACTATTCGTAGACTGAGAGAATATGCGATATGTGTGTGTGTAATGTAAACAATAAATCAGAACACTGATCATACTCCCATGGAGGTTACATCGTGATTCTCGCGCCGGAACCCGGGGAGCTCGAAACCGACATTTTTTTACTTTACACTCCTAGTTCTTTTGGACTCGCCCCTTTTTTATGGCCGCTTCTTCTTCTCTGGCAGCTGCTCTTTTCTCTATTGCGGTCGCTCCTTCTTCCCTTGCAGTCACCCCTTCCTCTGTCACAGCCGCTTTTTTCTCTCTCTCAGCCACTCCTTTATCTTTTGTAGCTTCTCTTTCGTCCGTTGTAGCCGCTCCTTCTTCTTTTACAGCTGCTTCTTCATCTATTGCTACTGCTCTTTCGTTTGCTACAACCTGTGTGGACAGAATAGGTTTTTCTGCTCCTCTTTTTTTTTTTTCTTCTACATGTTCCAATCGCGGGGATGGATCTGTAGGTTCTGCAGCCTCTTTCATCCATGTTTTCTTTTTTATTTTATGGGAGCAATAGTAATCTTTGGCTTTGTAGCTTGTGTTTGGTTTTTCACAGGGCGAGAAGAAACTGTGCTGGCTTTGGCTTGAGTTTGAGTTTTAGCTGCAATTCCAGTGGACTTAGTAAAGATGGCATTGACTTCCTGGTTATTAGCTTGAGCCCCAGTTTCAGAAACAGCATTGGCTTTATGTTGTGTTTGGCCTCCGCTTCCTGTAGACTGAATGGGAACATCGCTGGTCTTGGATAGCATATTTTGATTTTCTGTTTTGGCCTTAACTCTTTGAAAGTGGTCTACAGCAGATTGATAAGCACTAGCCAGGCCCCAACACAAAGCAGAGAATCGCATATACGGATCTTCGTAGGAAAAATGCCCTTCTATTAAACGGCAGGCCATCTCACCAGAATTAAACACTTGTTTTGGCATGAACTCCCAGTTAATGGGAGGTGCTACATGCCTTACTACTTTACTGAGATTTAACCAGGCTTCATCCCACCGGGGGACTGGCCTGTCCGAAGCTCTTTCCAAAGTTCCAGCGAGTCCCTTTGAGGTATGACTTTTCCTTCAACAGGGAAAGCAACACAACACTATTCTTTTAATTTTAAACAACACCTCCATTACTTTCATGAACAGCAGTATTGTTGCAATACAATTTAGGTAATAGTTAGAACTAACTGTAACGATGGAAATCACTTTTAACAGGCCTTTAATGTCACAATTAAGGAAAGGCAAGTATGAGTAGCATTCATTGTCTGGGCTCAGACGTTTCTCTATGGGATAGCCTAGGGCAGGCACGAGCATTGCCAACATCGGCACCCAAATGGGTAAAATGACTCTTAAAAGGAGGCGTCTTACTGTATAAGGCCGTTGAGCGATGCCAACTTTGGGGTCATGGTTGCGGCCACCTTTAGTGCCCCTGAGGTAGTGGCTAAAGGCAGAGGCTGCCTGATCCATTGTTTACTTTTATTCTCTTTTCATGTTCTTAAAACAAACTCTTGTTTATATCAACAAAGTGTTCTTGACTGCTTTCCCGGTAATTGCTTTATAACAAAACTTCACTTGGCAGTTTTTTCGAACTCTGGCAGCGTTTATGGACACTTTCCCAAAAACAATAGATTAGTTGGCAGTTTTCCCAGACTCTGGCAGCGTTCCCAGACACTGTTTTAAAAACAATAGATGTGTTTACAAGATGTAACCTGAGCTTGGCAGTATTCCCAGGAGTTGTTTTTCAAAACAAACTAAGCTTAACTAAAACAACTCACATATCTCAGTGGAACCTCCAATAAAAAATGTGTCTCGGTTTGACTTGGCTTTTTTGCCAAGCTTAAGCTGCTTTCCTTTTTTCCCTTCACTTTTCCAAGCAAAGGGAAAAAACTGAAAGAAAACTGAAAACTTGAAAGAAACTGAATTAAATTAGAATATATATATTTCAGACATTTACAATTATATATACAATCTGCACACACAATAGGGAAAAGGGAAAAGGGAGGGGGAAACAGGGACAAGAGAGGGACAAAACAGAAACAGAACAGACAAGTAGAATCAAAACTCCCCAAAAAATGGCAAAATACAATCTCACTAAACTTCCCTCAAGAGAAAGCCAGCTCTCGCTCTCCCTCTCTCTGATCTCCTGTGTGGCTCCGATAAGAGACTGATGCAGAGGCTCCCTGCTCCCAGACCTCGCTGGAAGAAGGAGAGAGAGAAACTTCCTATCTCTCTCTTAGTTATACTCCTTTGTTACGTGAAAAAAAACCAGTGTGGAGTACCTGGGAAATGGGCCTTTTCTTAGTTACCGCTGGTTACCAAGGAAGGTCTGGATCAAAACTATCATAACAGTGTGAAGGGGCTCTGATTGGGCAGGGCCAACTCTATTGGCAGAGACTCTAGTGTTGACTAACCACAAAGCCTTTGCTAGATGCTGATCCCAATGCTTGAAAGTCCCCCTACCCAATGCTTTCAGAGAGGTTTTCAACAGTCCATTACACCATTCAATGTTCCTGGCAGCTTTTGCATGGTAGGGGGTATGATACACCCACTGTGAAGTAAGATAACATGCAGGTACCCCCATAATGCCAGGCAGTGGAAGGAGTACAGGAAAATTTATTCCAGAGTCAAGAACAGTAGACTAACAAGGGAAAATTTCTAACAGTGCAACAGTGTTGCAAAAAAAGCTCTGGGCCTCAGAAAGACGCATCTCCTGTTTTCTTCAAGGCTTTTATCTTTTCTGGACTCCCCCTCAGGCCCTCTCCAATGTGCAGGCCTGTAAGAACTGTTTATCTATCCTCATACCAGAGAGCTGAGCCTGCAAGCTTCCTCTGGAATGCAGAAGGAAAAAGAAGAACCCATTCAACTATCTTTGAGAAAGGTACTTATTCTTAGGCAGGAAAGACTTCCTAAGCAAAAGAAGCCCTAATTTCTGTAGGGGTGACTGTAAGTGCATCCCTTCAGGAAAGCAGTTTAGAGTTCTCCCTTAAAGAGAAGAGAGCTACTTGGAGCGTGTGTGGGGTCTTGTAGCCAATGAGATGCTTCGGTGAATGGGCTAGCCAATAATGTAATAGATGAATTTATTAATTTGCTAAACTCAAACCGAAATTGTATTTGATAATTTTTATTTTGAATGTAAAAGTATATATGTGTTTAGAAAACTACTGAAACCTAGCACGAGACGGGCCTCCCTCTTCGATGGGCCCCAGAGATAAGAGACCGGTGATTATCAGGAACAAATGAACTCAAACCACACCCTGCCGAACTGCTGCCACCGCAGGGGGGATGGAGTGTCTACGGCAGCTGTAACCAGCCTCCCCCCAGACGTTTGAGGCTCCCTTCCCCCCCCCCCCTTCCCCTCGTCCGTCCCGGTCCCCCCCCACAGCCGCCCAAGCTGGAAAAAACCCTCCTCGCCCTGTACTCAAACCCCCCCAGTTTCAGCCCCATGGGGTGCGACCTTTTCCCGGTCCCCGGGTGCCAGCTCCCGGCACCGGCCAGTCCACCTCCCCCAGCCACGTGCAGTGCGGCTTTCTCCCGGTCCCGCTGGTCTCCCCCAAGCCCCCGTCAAGCCCGCACCGCCCCACACCTGGTCCCAGCCGATCTGTTCTCCCTCGGCGCGGCACCCGCACCCCTTTCTCAGCCCCAGTGGCAGGGGGTGGATTCTCCGACCCTGGAGGTTTTTAAGGTGAGACTGGACGTGGCACTCAGTGCCATGATCTAGTAATCAAAGTGGGGTTGGAGTAAGGGTTGGACTTGATGATCTTGGAGGTCTCTTCCAACCCATCTGATTCTATGATTCTATGATTCTAAGTGCCAATTGCCCCCTGAACTGTGCATGGACAGCAATACTGAACAAGCAGAGACTCTGTGATTCCCATCCATAAGATGATCCGAGAGTTGGAGTCAAGGAGTGATCAGCAAAACCCACTCACCCTTCAACAGCCCCATCTGGCCTGTACGTAAGTCTGATGGAGGATGGAGATTGACTGTAGACTATCAGAGTTTGAATGAAGTTACCCCACCACTGAGTGTCGCTGTGCCAGACATGTTGGAGCTCCAGTATGAGCTGGAGTCCAAGGCAGCGAAATGGTATGCCACTGTTGACATTGCAAATGGGTTATTTTCCATCCCCCTGGCAGCAGAGTGCAGGCCACAGTTTGCTTTTACGTGGAGGGTCGTGCAGAACACCTGGAACTGACTGCTCCAGGGGTGGAAGCATAGTCCTACCCTTTGCCATGGACTAATTCAAGCTACACTAGAGAAGGGTGAGTCCCCAGAGCACTTGCATACATTGATGACATTATTGTATAGGGAAACATAGCAGAGGAAATTTTTGAAAAAGGAGAGAAAATCATTCAAATTCTCCTTAAAGCCAGTTTTGCCATCAGAAAGAGCAAGGTCAAGGGACCACCTAAAGAGATCCAGTTCCTGGGAGTGAAGCAGCAAGATGGACGATGACAAATCCCAACAGAAGTCATCAACAAGATTGAAGCAATGGCTCTACCGACTAACAAGAAGGAAGCACAAGCTTTCCTGGGAGCCATAGGTTTCTGGAGGATGCATATTCCAGGATACAACCAAATTGTAAGCCCTCTTTACCTAGTTGTCCTAGTTCAGCAGGAGGGACCAGCTAACCCCGTGTGGGGGTGATCAAAGCTGTGTATTCTACCCCCTCTATTCATTCCCCAAGGTCAATGGGCCATTAGCAGCAGCTGCCCAGGGAGCCATTATCACCTTTACACCCAGCCTGAGGGGGGCGGAGCTGCTAATGGGCCATCAACAGCTCAACACCCCCTGGCTCCCAGAGTTAATCACCCATTGTGTGAGTCCCCGCCCAGGGGGAGGGACTGAGAGCTCCCTGAGGGTACATAAGGGGTGGGTAAGAAGACCTCGGGAACCTCTTGTCGGATCCAGAGCAGCAGCAGGACCTTGACAGGAGGAGATCCCCGCTCTCGCCCAGACCACAGCCCTCGCCTGCACCAACAGGTTTTTCTTTTCCTTTTGCTCTGGACTTGGGGGAACCACAGGGGTCTCAGCACAAGGGCAAACAAACCCCCTTGGGTTTGTGCCCCAGGACACTGGGTTATACCGCTGGGGTTTTGTGAGTTGAAAGCAATTTCCCTTGTGTGTCAGTGTTGCTATTGTAATATTATTATTAAATTTTAGGTCTGACTTATAATCTCTCTCGTGGTGAATTCATTTCCCCTGCTGGTTCACCTTAAAATCAGCACACTAGTGACTTGCAAGAAGGACAAGTTCCAATGGGGCCCTGAACAGCAGCAAGCTTTTAAACAGATTAAGCAAGAAAACAGCCACAGGGGTCCAGCATTCACCATCAGGCCATCTGAAAACGTGGGGAATCATTGAAACAGCTTCCCCAGTCAATGATTTTCTCCATAGCCACTGTATGGCTGTTCAGTCGGAGTGGAAGGAGTATTGGGGTCAACTCTTAGTCCTGAGCAGGGGCGCAGCATGGATGGCAGTCAGAAGAGCTCAGGCACAGCAGACATCAGAAGGCTCACAACATATGCCACTACATAATTGGTTAACCAATTCACCTTACATACACCACAGCCTCTCATTGGTCAGAAGCCACCACACATACTCCAGGTAGCTCTGTTCTCTTTCAGGTAGAACTCCAAACAGCTTTCCTTAAGGGATGCACTCACTGTCACCCCACACGAAAGGGGGGGAGGTATCTCACTACTATCTGACTACTACAGATGTGAGGAAAGATTACACACAGGTACCCCAGATACCAGGCAGAGGAAGGATTTCAAAGAATTTATTTCCAAAAGCCAAAAACACTAACATGACAGAGCAAGCACCAAACATGAAAAAAGGCGCACACTGTTCTCCTCAGAACCTTTTTATTGTCCACTTGGCCCTCCCACTGCGAGGGCCTTCAAGCATATCTGCAAGAACCTTATCTTTTCTTGTAGCAGGGATGTACTCTGGAATGCAGGAGGAGAAAACACATAAGACTATTCCTGGAAAGATGTCTTTTTTCCAGGCAGCAAAGCTTCCTTGAGTGACATAAACCCTTGCCTCCTCAAGTAAATCTTCCAGAAATATTCTTCTATACTTACACAGACAGTATCCACTGCTCTCCCCTCATCCATCCAGGTAGTTTCGTCATAGAAGGCAATCAGGTTGGTCAAGCATGATTTACTTTTAGTGAACCCATGCTGACTACTCCTGCTTGCTTTTTTGTCTTCCACATGGGTGATGATGGCTTCTAGAATGACGTGCTCCAACACCTTTCCAGAGATTGGGGTAAGGCTGGGATTATCACACAGATTATCCATGAATATGAACAGTGCTGCAATTAAGCAAGCCAAGCAATTAAAGCCCTCTGTGCTATGGAGGATGATGGCTGAAATATAGATATAGGGAGGCCTGGCAGATTGACTCTATCACACACCCACACACCCAGCAAGGCAAATGCTATGTGCTTACAATGGTGGAAGCAACCACCAGATGGCTGAAAACATATCCTGTGCACTCTGCCACTGCTTGGAACACTATCCTAGGCCTTGAAAAGCAAGTCATATGGTGACATGATACTCCAGAAAGAACTGAGTAAGATAACGGGACTCATTTCTGAAACAGCCTCATAGACACTTGGGCCAAGAACATGGCATTGAGTGGGTATATCACATTCCTTATCATTCATCAGCCTGTGGGAAAATCAAACAATGAAATGGACTGTTAGACTGCACTGAGAGCAATGGATGGTGGAACCTTCAGACACTGGGATACACATTGTCCTGGGTTGAGCTGGCAAAACGCCAACTGTCCAGGACAGGGTGAAAAGGGTTCCTCCTCCCCCCAACCAGCTAAGGGGAAAAAGAAGAGGGAGAGGAAAAAACCCCTCAGAACCAGGTTTATGCTGGAACTAACTACATGTATTTATACAGAAAAGAGAAAATTAAGAGGATACTACAGTATAACACACACTTACACAAGTTATGTATAACAAGAAATAACTTCCCACTTCCCAGTAAACACAAATTCTACCATTTTAACTACAAATCATTCTAGAGAAGTTGGTTCTTCAGAGACAGACTTAAGCAGAGAGAAAAGCTAAGAACAAACATTTTACTTCCCTCAGATAACATGATGTTAAGCCGGTGCTCTGGGCTTGGGCCTCCCCATCCCTCCTGGGACAGCAGAGTGTCTTGCTGGCACCACAGCTGTGAAGCAACTGAACTAAGCCACTCCCACACACTGGATTTTACACCCTTTGAGATGATGTAGTATGGTATGGAATACAATATTATTGGCTAGAAGAGGTCAGCTGTTAGCTAGCTCAGCCCAGCTTAAATCGGCTGACAATCCTAGGCCTAGCTGAACTTTAAAACCTAAGTTTAGGCCCACCTGGCTAAACCCATAACACACATTTAGTAAAGCCACCTAGTTAGTCAGCTTTAAAGAATTTGCCAGTCAGACTGGTGCTGCCCAATCAAAACTTTTATGTACTGTAGAAGGGGATAAAGTCCCTATATTTCACATAAAAATATGCTGGGGAGAACAGCCTGGGTTATTCCTGCCTTGGGCAGAGGCAAACCCATCTGTGGGATTGCTTTTGCTCAAGGACTTGGGTGCACTTGGTGGGTAATGTGGAAGACGGGGAAGTCCAATCTGTACCTCAAAGGGTTTGATTTTGGATGCGAATAGCAAATTATTTGAATTGTATGATGTTAATTGCTGTATAATACTGTATGTCATCACTACTATGGTTGCCATATGCCAAATCAACAGTATTACAGTAAGAATTACTCAGATTAATGAAGACTTAATTCTGATGGAACCAAGCAAAGTGTAGCTGTTACGACCCGCTCCTGGGAAAAGGGGATGGGAGTAACCTAGGTTGTTATTAATAATTCCCTTTGGGGTGGATTATAGTGAAAGAACACTATATAATTGGTGTTTATTTAACAATTCCATATAATGTGACATAGAAAATAACCTTAGTGGGGGGGGGGGGGGGGGGGGAAGATGCATAGGGGGAAGAAAGACAGTAGAAGAGTCCAGGACAGCAAGGAAAAATAAGAGATAAGAAAAGATGAGTCACATCTTCACTGCCCAGGGATCCAGTGTTGCATCTCAGCAGTCCTGCAGGCCATGGTCTCCATCTGCAGGCGGTGGGAGCCAGGAACAGAACCCAAGAACCCAAAGTTACCAGTCCATTTTTATACCCTCAGTTCAGGTTTTTATACACCAGTTCAGCTCAGGTCTTCTTCATCTGATGGTTTATGTCCTGCAACACAGAACTCAAAATGCAAGTTACCTTTTTTTCTCAAGGTTAAATGTCCTTGAGTCACAAATTGGGATCATCCCATCCCCTTTCCAGGGGTCACTATACCCTCATTAGGGTCACCATCCCCACACTGCAGTTACTAGCCCCACACTGGGGTCTCCATCCCCTTATCAGGGGTCTCTATCCCCACACTGGGGTCACTATCCCCTTCTCAGGGGTCACTATCCCCACAAGGGGGTCACTATCCCCTTTTCAGGGGTTTCACTATAGCAAGCACATGTTTCACAGTTGTGGATAACCTTAAGAATAGTGTTCATGGTTAAATCCACCCCTTGGCCTCATCCACTTACAGGTGGCTGGAGGCATCATGGGCCCATTGAGCCAGGAACAACTCTCCCTTATGCTAGTCCAGGTGTGATGTTCCTCATTAGCTCGGCTTTTGGGCACATGAGCATCCACATGATGAATCTCCACAGATTCTACTCAAATGGCAGTATCCCGCCACACACCAACAGCCCACATGGGCCTCTCCATGCTTCAATTAATCTTCTTGTATCAGTCCAGCTATCCTCAGAGGGGCACTGGATGTCATCTACAAGTCAGTGTAGAGGTTCAGTCTTGGTTACTCTTCTGGTTCAGCAATGTCCAGTAGACTTGGTTGTTCTCCTCCTCCTCCTGGCTGGAGGCAGGGCAGCCTCATTGCCTGTCTTGGCTCTGTTCTAGGATCTCTACTTCAACATGTGGACAACTTTTTACCAGCTTTCTTACGTTTTGATTTCCATACTTGGACTTCAAGCACAGAAGTAGATGCACTGTCCCATCTCCTCATGTCTTTCCCTTGGTCACACAGGAAGGACCACAGTGGTTCACTACGTGACTCACACTTGGGGTTTACTCTTTGTCGAGGTGAGGCAAGAGAGAAAGACAGCTTGCTTTGGCTGTAAGGCTTCTCTCTCGAGTGACTACATTCACAGCAGGCACAAGTCGAGCTGTTTGAACTCACAAAAACGGTCAGTAAAAGGAATAAAATGAGCATCCAGTAGCAAGAGAACATTGTTTATCTTATTTGTTCTGAATGTACCAAAACAATGCAGATATCAAGGAATGTTTCTATAACAATGCTCCCGGGAACCCTGCCAACTTTCTGGGACACTTGCCAGCGTCCTTGGCCATCCCCGGCATCTCCACCATTTATCTGTCTTGGGTTGAGCTGGCAAAACGCCAAGTGTCCAAGACAAAGAGAAAGGGTTCCTCCTCCCTCCAATGAGCTAAGGGAAAAAAGAAGAGGGAGAGGATAGAAAACCTCCAAACTAGTTTTATGCTGAAACTAACAACATGTATTTATACAGAAAAGAGAAAATTAGGAGAAAACTACAATATAACACACACTTACACAAGTTATATATGTATCTAACAAGAAATAACCTCCCACTCCCCAATTAATGCAAAGTGTACTACTCTAGACCTATAAGTACTCTAAAAGACACCCTGCAAGAAAGAGAAGGTATAACAACAAAATATTTCTACTTCCCTGAACTCAAACAAAAGGCAAGTAGTGGCAGAAACAGGAGCAGGGCCTAGCAGAGTAGATCTGCAAGACGTTCTCCTCTTAATTCAGCCATGATGGAACTGACCTAACACCTCCCACCGCTGCACACATATCTTAAGTTTGCGTCATCTGGTATGAAATACTTCCTTGGTTACTCAGTCAGGTGATAGCTGTCTCCCAATCCACATAGATTCTCTGAGCCTGCCAATTTGAGGCCTAGCTAAAACCACTACAAGAGTATAAAAAGAAATTGGGCATGAGCAAAAATTGGGGAGAAAATGTCATCGTCTTTGCGGGGGTAGCTGTGAGCAGCTGCCCTGTCTCCTCCTACCTCTTCAGACAATGTAGGGGTGAGAAAACTAGGTGCTCTCTATACTTTATATTTTATATCTTATACTTTATTACAACGCCTATTACTTTATACATTCTATCTTATATCTTTTATCTTATGCTTTTACTTCTACTTTAGTTACTTTGATCCTTACTCTATAAGCGGGGCAGTCTCGTGGTGTAATGGTGAGCACTCCGGACTCTGGATCACAAGGTCGTGAGTTCGAGTCTCAGTGGAGACCGTACCAGGCAGTTAAATGCCTCCCTGCCATCCGATCCCATCAGATCTCGGATGCTCAGCAGGGTCAGCCCCTGTTAGTACTGGGTGCTGTAGACAGTCCTGAGGACTTTACTGTCACTGTCCAAGCTCGCTCGGCCGTGGCAGATGGACCTCAGGACTGAAATGGTGGAACCAGTTCTGTGCACGCTGTGCCTCACCTAAAAAATCCACTGCGCAGGCTCGAAGGGCACCACCCCCATGTGGGGAGAGTCCTTCCCAAATCTTCGTTCGCGAAGTTTGGCCATACTCTATAAGCACCTTATTTACTAACCATGTTTTGCTACTTTAATACTAGTAACAATAACCTGCCTTACACTT
Organism: Pithys albifrons albifrons; assembly: GCF_047495875.1. Lineage (NCBI taxonomy): Eukaryota > Metazoa > Chordata > Aves > Passeriformes > Thamnophilidae > Pithys > Pithys albifrons. Next base: position 1,021,994 of record NC_092483.1, on the reverse strand, counting down.
CACAACTTACTGGGTATATACCTTACTTTAATTAGTTGTTGTGTTCCTTTACAGTGTGCAGTTCCTTTTCAACATGTGTGTTAATGAGAAACAGCTCTATTCTTTCCTTTTGCTTTGTGTTACCGAGGGGGGGGAGTCTAGATTTGTGTTTTAGGTTGTTGTGTTTCTGGTTAGTAGTTTTCTGTTGTTAGTTTCTGTCTGTCATGGGAGTGGGATACACTGCTGTATTGAAACTTAAGTTTGGTATGCTTGTCTCTGTCAAATGTGTTTTGTGCTAGTTTCTTTTGGGGTCTTTTGTCATCAATTAAATAAAGTCCTGCAGCTAAATGTTATCACCGGCAATGCAAAACCCACAATAACTGTCACATACTTGTATTAATAAATGTTATTTCAGGAGCTATTGTAGAGAAAGTTCTTTTCTTGCTATTAAGTGTGGTCTCATAACAGAGGTCAGGGTAGCATGTTGATGGTTCGCATATTGCCAGTTTCTGTGTGGTGAGCAATCGTGCGAATCGTTCGCCTCTCTTGTACGCTCTGTTATTAATATTATTGCTGTTACTGTTCATTTTCTTATTTCATTGCTGTTTCCAGTAAATTGTTCTTATCATAACTTGTGATCTTTGCCTTTTGTGCCTCCTCTCCAGCCAGCCTCAGGGGAGAGGGAGGGGGAGGGGGAGGGGAACAAGGGGGAGCATGTCATTTGATGTGTGGTTTGGAGGGTTTCGGTGGGAGCACTAAATTGGGGAATACCATTCCTAAACCATGACAGACTTATTTGGTGCCCAACATGAGGCATGAAGGGTTGAGATAACAACAGATCTGCCCAGAGTGAGTTGAAAACAAATTTGATCTAAGCATTTGTTGTATTAGGTGCGGAGCCACTGATTAGAATGTTTCTTGGTCTGTTCACTTGGGTGTGTTACCAAACCCTGTATATGCTCCTTGTGGTGTTCTTTTTCAGAGCAGGGAGAGGGATCAGGATTGATTTGTTGCTGCGCTGTGGGATATCAGTTTATGACATGATAACATCAAGGGCAATGAGGGTCATTTGGGATGTGTATTCAGTGCTGCTCTCCAGCCCTTACCTCCTGTGGGGGTAACAGTGTGTGTGTGTGGATCTCTTAAGGTCTGAGGTGATTAATGAATGCATCCTTAAGGACCAGAGAACCACCTGTAGAATGTGGATGCCTTGTAACCAATAGAATCTTTCCATGTATGTTAGGTGAACTACTGACCAATAGTGTACTGGCATGTTACATGTAGGAGTAGATAAAAGTGAAACTGTTACTAAAAATAAAGTCTTTTGTCTTCGGTGAAGCCTTCTGATCACACTGCAGCCTGAGTTGTCTCTGCCTCCTCTGACCATCGCAAAGCTAACCTTACCCTGACAAAGGGTGACCCCAATAAATGGTGACCCCTTGACGTGCCGACGAACCGGCAAATGATGGTCTGTGTAAGTTACAACAAAGATTAATTATGTGTCAGGCGGTTTCCTCAATGAAGCAGTTTTCGCTGCGATGTTATCACAGAAAAGATTGTGGGGGAGAAGCGATATAATTAAATAGTCTGGACTTGGCAGAGAACACCTGGAATATGTATTATTTCAGGTGTGCCATTGCAGGAGATTACTGGGAAGATAAGTTTCCACATGGGAGGTTCTGGTTTTGTCTTCATGGAAAAGAAAAAAATGTTAAAATGCAAGGCCTTGCAGTGTTTGAGCTACGTGTTAAAGGGACACTTTTATAGAGTTGTAAATAAGCAAGATCTGGAACTGAGTTCTATCACTGTGTTTAGCATAAAAACTTAGAAATTCCTTGATATGCTGCTTTTCAAAGAAGCTACTAAAAGCTCGAAAAAGGGCCTCTGATTTATTAACGACATGAAGAATTTTTAAGAGATGCTTTGAAGGTGCAGTTAAATAGACAAAAGACTGATAAGAAAAATAAGGAGTCAGAAGTAAGGGACCAAAGTAACGTAAAAGGAATTGCTAAGCTGAAACTGAAAGTAACTTGAAAAAAATTATTAAAGTTGAGACTGCAACTGATTTATTACTGATGTGTCAGCTACTTAATCCCCTGCTCCCCCTGACCATGAGACCTTAGAATAGAGAGAAGTATAGGGGAGAAATTCTTAGTTATTTTCCTGAAAAAGAATGCTTAAGTGCACAGACAAAATGCTTTTATATAAGTTGCTTTTAGAGACTTGAACACTAGAAGTTTTAAGGGGGTTGGAAAAAGCCACAGAGTTCTTAACGATGTGAAGTTTGCTAAGAATTTTTTTTGCTTAAGAAAACAATCAAACTCCACGCTGGAGAGAAAGTGGGAGAAAGAAGACAGCTTTATTACCACTATAATACAGATTTATTACCTTCAAAGCCTGCAGAAAGACTCTGAGCTACCGAAAAATGCTGGTTTAGGTTTGTTTGCAGCTTGTTTGCAACTTTGCCGATATGAGAAATTTTTGCTGTGCATTTCAAAATGGCACACACCCCCTGCAGGAGGGGGGGAGCTGGCAACCACGCATCAAGAGCTTTGCAGCACGTCATCAAATTTCCGGTCATGCTGTGGTTTTCGCAAGGATCCCTGGGTGTTGTGGTTCGGGCAAATATCGGACGGATTCAAAGCTTATCAGAGCAGAAAGAGCAGATAGCTACACTGAATTCAACTCACAGCAGCTTAGACTCGTCTTCAGCACAGCGGAATACAGACACCTAGAGCCATGAGATCAAAGCTCTGAAATAAATCATGAAGAGACAAGAATGCAGACTCCTTTGGAGCAACACAGACAGCAACAATGTTGTAGTTTGGGATTGTTATGTAAATTCTCTCCCCTGCCACTTAACTGCCCAGGCCAGCGGTTAACAAAAGAAGTAGTTAACTGTGATCGCTGGGGTGGGGGCAGGTTTGTCTCTTTTGGTTTTTTTTTTTGGATATTCTCCTCAGTCTTGGCTCGGCGGAACGGGGGAGTGGGGGCTCCAAGGAGGCAGGCTGCCCTGCTGGTTACTGCTGGGGTTTTCCCTGGCTGTCTTGCCGCTGCCTACTTCGGATTACTTTTTCCTGCCGTGCTGCTACCTGCCTTGGATTTGCTGCTGGTTGCTCGTACCTCTCTGCTTCTTGGACGGGGAACACAGGGGAAAGAGACTGAGTCCATCTGAAAGCCCACTGCTCGTCTGTTTCGCTGGAGAGGGACTGAAACTCACTCTGCAGCCAGCCGGGTTGTGACAAGGACACTTAAGTATAACCTTTTCTCCCGGAGGAAAACCTGCTGGGTTTTGGTGTTGTTGTTTTTTTTTTTTTTTTTTCTTTTCCTCTTATGGTGTTGGGGAAGTGGGTTGCACTAGTCTGTTTACATATATATATATATATATATAGCAGTTATCCTTCTTGTATTAAAATTACTTTTCTTAAATTTGATAAAGAGTGGTGTGATTATTGTGGAGGAGGCCCCTCCCCTGCTTGTGGGTAAAACATTTTGGTTTTTCCCCTCAAACCGAGACATTTCTTGGCGCCCAACGTGTGGGGCTTGTAAACAAAGAAGGATAACTGCTATTTTGTGGCACCATGTGGGTCTTGAGCTTAGGGTTCATCAGGACCATCCTGTATAATATATTGGCTTTTTGTTGGTACAAATTCATGCCAAAAGGAGCGGCAGGTTTAAGTCTTATCAACAAATCAATGAGCAAAACTCAAATAGCCGCAATTATTATTGAGTTCTTACTCTGGATTTATGGTGCCATGAATTCGATGCCTTTGGATGTCATGTGGGTGGTGCTCTCCAGGCTGTTTTCCTGCCGCAACCTAAGCTGCTACCTCTGGGGATTCAGTGATAATAGTACGGACCCTTGGGAAGGAACAAAAGGGAATCTCTTCTCCCAACCCTTTGTCCATTCCCCATTCAAGTCTGCTACAACAGCTTTTGAGATGTTTAAATTCTCCCTGGATGCCAGAGATATCTTGCTCTTTATGGTTTTTCTGCAGGGTTGTATCCCTGCAGCTTACAGAATGTTTGAAGGTAGGGCCAGGGTTTTTCCAGAATGCATTCAGAAACCTAGCCCAGTGAAGGGGGAAAAGCGAGAGAATAAAACCCCTGATGCCACAGTGAAGGGAGAAAAGGATGAGGCTAAACCAGGAGGACAGGCCAAGCCTATGGAAGTTGCCCCTATTCAGAAAAGGAAATATAAGACCAAATTAGACCATCCAGCAGACGATGAGGGGGCTGCTGCACCTCCACAGCAAGCAGACCCAGAGCCTGAGATTATCACTGAGTCATTGTCATTTGATAATCTCCGTAGTTTGCGGAAAGACATTGCTCGACACCCGGGTGAGCCCATCCTGACTTGGTTGATCCGAGTTTGGGACCTTATGGGTGAAACCTTACAACTGGATGGTGCTGAAGCCAGGTTTTTGGGGGCTCTGGCCCAGGACGTGGCTATTGAACAGGTGTTCGTGAGGGAATCAAAGCCCCTTTCACTCTGGGCACGACTTCTAACGAGTGTAAGAGAGAAGTTTGTTTATAGAGAAATCCTGCAGGAACATCATATTAGGAAGACTTGGAAGACGATGGAAGAAGGAATTTTACGTCTGAGGGAGATGGCAATGATGGACGTGCTTTTTGGAAGAGGTGGGCAAGCCAATAATGACCCTGACAAGGTCAGATGCACACCACATATGTGGTGGGACCTTTCACGCTCGGGGCCAGCTGAATACACCGATTTCCTGGCATCCATGTATAGGGAAGAGAACCATGAAACAGTGGGCGCAGTAGCAAATAAGCTCCGGATATATGAAGGCATGACCCACAGCCCAATGCAGGCCCGTATTTCTGCTGTAGAGACATTGGTTGAGAGTCTCAAGACGCTGCCTGCAGAGGTAAAAGCGATCAGAGAGGAAATTAGGGAAAGTCTCCAAGTGGCACCAGTGCGAATGAGAACCTCTGAAGTCAGAGCCAGACGCCCCCCAGCCAGAGGAAGTGGACAGACCTCACGAACTGAGATGTGGTACTTCCTGGCCAAACATGGAGAAGACATGGGACGGTGGGATGGGAAACCCACCCGTGCCCTTGCAGCCCGAGTACAAGAACTGAAGGAGAATGGAAGAAGGTCAGTGAGAGTAAGTGCAGTCCCAGTTTCCCACGGGCAAGAATCTGACCCACAGGAGGGCACCTCCCAGGTGTACTCATCGAGAAAAGGTTCTGACCGCTATGACCAGGATCAGTGTTAGAGGGGCCCTGCCTCTAGCCAGGTAGAGGCACGGGACAACCGTGTCTATTGGACTGTGTGGATTCGATGGCCTGGTACATCAGACCCACAAAAGTATAAGGCTTTGGTTGATACTGGCGCTCAATGCACATTAATGCCATCAGGACATGTGGGCTCAGAAACTATTTCTATTTCTGGGGTGACAGGGGGATCTCAAGAGTTGACTGTGCTAGAAGCTGAAGTGAGCTTGACAGGGAGAGATTGGCAGAAACACCCCATTGTGACTGGTCCAGCCGCCCCATGTATCCTGGGCATTGACTACCTCAGGAATGGATATTTCAAGGACCCAAAGGGGCATAGATGGGCTTTTGGAATAGCCACTGTACAGACAGAAGGGATTGAACAATTGAACTCATTGCCAGGTCTCTCAGAAAGTCCTTCTGCTGTTGGACTGTTGAAAGTTGAGGAACAGCAAGTGCCAATTGCCACCACGACAGTGCACCGTCGGCAATACCGAACGAACCGTGATGCTGTGATCCCCATCCATAAGATGATCCGTGAACTGGAGAGCCAAGGGGTGGTCAGCAAAACCCACTCACCCTTCAACAGCCCCATCTGGCCTGTGCATAAGTCTGATGGAGAATGGAGATTGACTGTGGACTATCGTGGCTTGAATGAAGTTACCCCACCGCTGAGTGCCGCTGTGCCGGACATGCTGGAGCTCCAGTATGAACTGGAGTCCAGGGCAGCAAAGTGGTATGCCACTATTGACATTGCTAATGCGTTCTTCTCCATTCCTCTGGCACCAGAGTGCAGGCCACAGTTTGCTTTCACCTGGAGGGGCGTGCAGTACACCTGGAACCGACTACCCCAGGGGTGGAAACACAGTCCCACCATCTGTCATGGACTGATCCAGACTGCACTGGAGAAGGGTGAGGCTCCAGAACACCTGCAATACATTGATGACATCATTGTGTGGGGGGACACAGCAGAAGAGGTTTTTCAGAAAGGAGAGAAAATCATCCAGATCCTTTTGGGAGCTGGCTTTGCCATCAAACGGAGTAAGGTTAAGGGACCAGCCCAAGAGATCCAGTTCCTGGGAGTGAAGTGGCAGGATGGACGCCGTCAGATTCCAACAGAAGTCATCAATAAGATCACAGCAATGTCTCCACCTACCAGCAAAAAGGAAACACAAGCCTTCCTGGGTGCCATAGGGTTCTGGAGGATGCATATCCCAGCATACAGTCAGATCGTAAGCCCTCTCTACTTGGTAACCCGTAAGAAGAATGATTTCCACTGGGGCCCTGAGCAGCAACAAGCCTTTGACCAGATCAAGCATGAGATTGCTCAGGCTGTAGCCCTTGGACCAGTCAGGACAGGACCAGACATACAGAACATGCTCTACTCCGCCGCCGGGAATAATGGCCTGTCTTGGAGCCTTTGGCAGAAGGTGCCTGGTGAGACTCGAGGCCGACCACTTGGATTCTGGAGCCGAGGCTACAGAGGATCTGAAGCCAACTATACCCCCACAGAGAAAGAGATCCTAGCCGCCTATGAAGGAGTCCAAGCCGCCTCTGAGGTGATTGGCACAGAAGCACAGCTGTTTCTGGCACCTCGACTACCAGTGCTGAAGTGGATGTTGTCAGGACAGGCTGCCTCTACACATCACGCCACTGATGCTACCTGGAGCAAGTGGATTGCCCTGATTACGCAGCGCGCCCGTATAGGAAAATCAAATCGCCCTGGGATCCTGGAAATCATCACAAACTGGCCTGAAGGTGAAAATTTTGGTCTAGCAGATGAAGAGGAAGAGCAGGTGACACGTGCGGAAGAAGCTCCACCATACAATCAATTGCCAAAAGAGGAAATACGCTACGCCCTCTTCACCGATGGCTCCTGTCGCATTGTAGGGACTAATCGCAAATGGAAAGCAGCTGTATGGAGTCCCACACGACAAGTTGCAGAAGCTACTGAAGGAGAAGGTGGGTCGAGTCAGTTTGCAGAGCTTAAAGCCGTGCAGTTGGCCCTGGACATTGCTGAACGAGAGAAATGGCCAAAGCTTTACCTCTACACCGACTCATGGATGGTGGCCAATGCTCTCTGGGGATGGTTAGACCGATGGAAGAAAACCAATTGGAAACGCAGAGGGAAACCCATCTGGGCTGCCGATATATGGCAAGATATTGCCACCCGAGTAGAGAAGCTGATTGTGAGAGTCCGCCACGTAGACGCACACGTGCCCAAAAATCGGGCCAATGAGGAACATCTCAACAACCAACAGGCAGACCGAGCTGCGCAAGTGAAAGTATCACAGACAGATCTGGACTGGCAGCACAAGGGAGAGCTGTTCTTGGCTCGATGGGCCCATGATGCCTCGGGCCATCAGGGCAGAGATGCCACTTATAAATGGGCACGAGACCGAGGGGTGGATTTAACCATGGACATTATCTCTCAGGTTATCCACGACTGTGAGACATGTGCTGCCATTAAGCAGGCTAAGAGAGTGAAGCCCCTGTGGTATGGTGGACGCTGGGATAAGTATAAGTACGGGGAGGCCTGGCAGGTTGACTACATCACACTGCCACAGACCCGCCAAGGCAAGCGCTATGTGCTCACCATGGTGGAAGCAACCACAGGGTGGCTGGAGACACACCCAGTGCCTCACGCCACTGCTCGGAACACCATCCTAGGCCTGGAAAAACAAGTGCTGTGGCGACATGGCACCCCAGAACGAATTGAGTCAGATAATGGAACTCATTTCAAAAACAGCTTAGTTGCTACCTGGGCGAGAGAACATGGCATTGAGTGGGTGTATCATATCCCCTACCATGCACCAGCTGCCGGGAAAGTTGAGCGGTGTAATGGACTGTTGAAAACCACTTTGAAGGCGTTGGGTGGAGGGACTTTCAAACACTGGGATCAACACTTAGCAAAGGCTACATGGCTAGTCAACACTAGAGGCTCTGTCAATCGAGCCGGCCCTGCCCAATCAGAACCCCTTCACACTGTAGATGGAGACAAAGTCCCTGTAATACACCTGAGAGGTATGCTAGGGAAAACAGTCTGGATCAACCCTGCCTCAGGCAAAGGCAAACCCATTCGTGGGGTTGTCTTTGCTCAAGGATCTGGTTCCACCTGGTGGGTGATGCAGGAAGATGGAGAGACACGATGTGTACCTCAAGGGGAACTTATCTCTGGGTAAACGACTCATATTACTGTATTTGTAAACACTTAATTATTTGAAAGAAAATTTAAGTTTAATGTAGAGTATCGGCATGGAAGAGAATTTAGGGGTGGATAATGTTGTAGTTTGGGATTATTATGTAAATTCTCTCCCCTGCCACTTAACTGCCCAGGCCAGCGGTTAACAAAAGAAGTAGTTAACTGTGATCGCTGGGGTGGGGGCAGGTTTGTCTCTTTTGGTTTTTTTTTTGGATATTCTCCTCAGTCTTGGCTCGGCGGAACGGGGGAGTGGGGGCTCCAAGGAGGCAGGCTGCCCTGCTGGTTACTGCTGGGGTTTTCCCTGGCTGTCTTGCCGCTGCCTACTTCGGATTACTTTTTCCTGCCGTGCTGCTACCTGCCTTGGATTTGCTGCTGGTTGCTCGTACCTCTCTGCTTCTTGGACGGGGAACACAGGGGAAAGAGACTGAGTCCATCTGAAAGCCCACTGCTCGTCTGTTTCGCTGGAGAGGGACTGAAACTCACTCTGCAGCCAGCCGGGTTGTGACAAGGACACTTAAGTATAACCTTTTCTCCCGGAGGAAAACCTGCTGGGTTTTGGTGTTGTTGTTTTTTTTTTTTTTTTTTCTTTTCCTCTTATGGTGTTGGGGAAGTGGGTTGCACTAGTCTGTTTACATATATATATATATATATATAGCAGTTATCCTTCTTGTATTAAAATTCCTTTTCTTAAATTTGATAAAGAGTGGTGTGATTATTGAGGAGGAGGCCCCTCCCCTGCTTGTGGGTAAAACATTTTGGTTTTTCCCCTCAAACCGAGACAAACAAAAAGCCTGCAAGAAATCTCATTCTGAATTAATTCCTCTATTAATTTGACTCTTGTTAAAAAGATATAGAGTATTGTAAGCATTTAATAATTTGGGGAAAAGTTTCTGGTTTTTGTCTCCACAGGTTGATATCAGCGATGGACACAAACAGCAGTTCCTCTGACGGAATCAGATTAGTTAGCAGAACATTTAAGTGACATTTGCAAATGCAACGAGTTTTCCTAAAATTTTAATAGAGTATAAGAAATTAATCAGCCGTCTAACTTTGTGCTTTCTATTTGATCCCTCAGATTCAAATCCATAACACCAATAGGCAATTGATGTATCTCCATCTGATGGTATTAGGCATTTTCAAAGAGCTTTTGCAGTTTTAAGAGTACCAAAGCAAATTAAAATAGGTAATAGTCCTGATTATATAGCACAACAAACCAAAAAAAATTCTTTAGACAAGTGGGGTGTTACTCATGTTTCTGGAATTCCTCACTGTTATTAATGTGAATAACTGAGACCAAATCTATGCACATTTACTGCAAGTAACACTAGAATTACAAATGATGCACAAAATCTAGTTTACATGAGGCATGCACCAGGGGCTGCAGGGACTCACTCAGAGCCACCAGGGGGAGATGTTGGGCTCCAGCAAGGCAAAGACACAGGTAGGGAGGTGCCAATTCGAGAGCTCATGTGGGAATGGCGGCGACAGGAATGGGCTGAAACCTTTCCCATGGGCAGTGCAAGGACCCTCTCACTGTCTTTTGTCCGAAAGCATTGGAGGTGGTTAGCAACTCCTCTGCATATGGTGCCAGTGTCTCAATGGGTCTGTAGCGAATACAGGCAGCGGTGGTTTTCCTCTCAGGAGAATGGTGCAGGACGTGTGGAGTCAAGGGAAAGCCAGGACCCCCCTCCCAGTGATGCCACCAGCCCAGGAAGTGGCAGCTGGGCACCCAAGCAGATGGAGAACAAAGGTGTAGTGGCAAAAAAAATGAGCACCAGGAAACTCCTCTCTCACCACCTCCCAAGCCAGGGAATGAGTGAAGTCCTCCCTCCCCAAAAAAGAAAACATCTCCCCCAATCCTATCCCCAGACATCACATTGGAATGCAAAGCTATTAGCTATTCATGCCGAAAGGGTTTTTGCTCTGATTTTCACATTTTGTAGATTTTAGGAACACAGTAGTTGTAGATTTTTAGAGGGTTAATATTTCTAACAGTTTAAGTTTAATGCCTTTCTATCACTACCCCTGTCCCAGAACAGGGAGCTCAAATTCCTTTAGTTAATTAATCTTGTTTAGACTCCTTTCCAAGGTAAAGAGCTGAAGGATATCAGAAGGCCCACAGAATGAAACATAAACATAGGTCAGAGTGACCCAAAAGCCAGAATTGGATGAGCTCCAAGAGACCTTTGTGTGCCTGAGGAAGAAGAGCTGATGAAGACAGAGGGTCCTGACGACCCCAGACCCAATTCCAGGGGGTTGGACCAGGGGTGGGACTGGGGCTGGACTGAGAAATGTGTAAAGCAATGATTGGAGGGATCTTATTATAAAAGCCATAGAAACAAGAACTAAGACACATGCATGTCATCCTGTATTCCTGTGGGCTGTAGGCCCTGTGTTATTAAAGGACCTTTACTTTTTATCTTACCCTACACTAACGTGGCTCGAAGTCCTGTTTTTGGGGGGAAGGGTCATTCACGGCATCACTATCCCTTTGTTTAGGCTTTAGACAGTTAGCTGGCTCTGGGAGCAGGTAGTGAGAGAGCTGGGCTTCAACAAGCCATCTCTTTCTGGTTCCCAACCCCCCAAACTGCTGTGTTGGCAAGGGGCAAAAAAGAAATTCCATTAAAGGTTTTGAAACTATAACACAAGGTCATGGCTACGTGAGCAGCAACAATGGTGGTGGCAGCAGTAGTCACGTGGGAGACATGACTCTGGGCAGAGATGCTGGCAGCAGCAGCAGTGCCAGTGGTGCAGCAACTCCGAGGCAATGCAGGAGCAGTGGCTCCAGTTAGAGCATGAGGCAGCAGTGGGCGGCATGGTTGAAAAGTGGTGGTGGCGGCAGCAATGCAGGAGCGGTGACCCAGGACAGAGACAGCATGACTTCATGAAATGAAAGTCCTGCTTATCAAAACCTGATTTCCTTTTATGACAAGGCAACCCACCTAGTTGATCAAGGGAAGCCAGGTGATGTAATCTTTATGCATTTCAGTAAAACTTTCGATAGTGTCTCTCACAGGATCCTTCTGGACACAATGTCCAGCACACAGCTGGATAAACACATCACAGGGAGGGTGAACAATTGGCTCATGGGTCAAGCACAGAGGGTTATAGTGAATGGGGTAACATCAGACTGGCCACCTGTCACTAGTGGGGTTCCACAGGACTCTTATCTTAGATCCTGTGCTCTTCAACATCTTCAACATCTTCATAAATGACTTGGAAGCAGGACTGGAAGGGATACTAAGCAAGTTTGCAGACAACACAAAACTCAGAGGAGCTATTGACTCCCTTGAAGGCAGGGAGGCCCTACAGAGACACCTTGACAAATTAGAGGACTGGGCAATCACCAACCATATGAAGTTCAACAAGGGGAAGTGCCGGATTCTGCACCTGGGATGGGGCAACCTGGGATATTCGTACAGACTGGGGAATGAGACGCTGGAAAGCAGTGCTGCAGAAATGGACCTGGGGGTCCTGGTCAATGGCAAGTTGAATATGAGTCAGCAGTGCCCTGGCAGCCGGAAGGGCCAACCATGTCCTGGGGTGCATCATGTAAAGCATCACTACCTGGTTAGGGAGGTGATTGTCCCACTCTGCTCTGCATTGGTGCAGCTTCACCTTGAATATTGCATGCACTTTTGGTCACCACAATATAAGAAAGATATTAAGCTAGTAGAGAGTGTCCAAAGGAGGGCAATGAAGGTGGTGAAGGGCCTTGAGGGGAAGCCGTATGAGGAGCGGCTGAGGTCACTTGGTCTGTTCAGCCTGGAGAAGAGGAGACTGAGGGGAGACCTAGTCGCAATCTACAACTTCCTCGTGAGGGGAAGAAGAGGGAAAGGCACTGATCTCTTCTCTGTTGTGTCTATTGGGATTCATACATTTTCAGGCTAGCAAAACAAAGACAACTTTGCAGGTGCCAGCTTCTAAAATAAGAATGGAATTTGTCTAGAGACCTTGAGCTGGTGCAGAAGCAAGAAAAGAAGCCTGCAGAAACCCCACAGAGTAACACACTTAAGAACTTTATAAAAAAGTTCAAAATATGATAAATAAGACTGCTTGGATCCAGAAATTTTGTGAGATATATATTACTTAATAATTAGCTATAGCTGTGTGATGTTAGATAGTTTGCATGGTGTGTGTAGGTTTTAAGATTGTGCGTAACTGTGTGAAAAATTACTTCTGCATATGGTCCTTCCTGTAACTTGGATATTCCTGTGTGGGAATAATTAAAAATGTGTTAATGTAAACATAGTTAGTTTTCTTCTTCCCTTTTTTCCACGACCACCTGGTAACTGTAACTCATGATGAAAAGGACCAAGAAATAAACTGCCAGAAAACCCCATAAAACTAGATGCAGTCAAGTGATTTATTTAACGATAAAGGTCGAAGCCTCTGATAAGCCATAAAAAGGCTCAGTTGAGAACTGTGTCTGTGGAGATCAGGCATCGTGACAGGGACAGGATCAGAGGGAATGGCCTGAAGTTGTGTCAGGGTAGGTTTAGGTTAGATATTAGAAAGAAGTTCTTCACCCAGAGGGTGGTTGGGTACTGGAACAAGCTCCCCAGGGAAGTGGTCACAGCACCAAGCCTTCCAGAGTTCAAGAAGCGTTTGGATGATAGTCTCAGGCACATGCTGTGACTCTTGGGGATGGTCCTGTGAAGGGCTAAGGGTTGGACTCAATGATCCTTGTGGGTCCCTTCCAACTCAGCAGATTCTATGATTCCATGATCAAGGAGGGCATCTTTCTGATTCAGCTCCCTTAGGATCTGCTCCATAAAGTTGTCATCCAGGTTTTTTAGGAATCTTCTGGCCTGGGTTGTACCAGTTGTGTGATGCTGTGCTGGTTTAAAAGTGAACCAGCAGGGGAAATGAACTCACCACGAGAGAGATTATAAGTCAGACCTAAAATTTAATAATAATATTACAATAACAACACTGACACAAAAGGGAAATTGCTTTCAACTCACAAAACCCCAGCAGTATAACCCAGTGTCCTGGGGCACAAACCCAAGGGGGTTTGTTTGCCCTTGTGCTGAGACCCCTGTGGTTCCCCCAAGTCCAGAGCAAAAGGAAAAGAAAAACCTGCTGGTGCAGGCGAGGGCTGTGGTCTGGGCGAGAGCGGTGATCTCCTCCTGTCGAGGTCCTGCTGCTGCTCTGGATCCGACAAGAGGTTCCCAAGGTCTTCTTACCCACAACTTATGTACCCTCAGGGAGCTCTCAGTGCCTCCCCCTGGGCGGGGACTCACACAATGGGTGATTGACTATGGGAGCCAGGGGGTGTTGAGCTGTTGATGGCCCATTAGCAGCTCCGCCCCCCTCAGGCTGGGTGTGAAGGTGCTAATGGCTCCCTGGGCAGCTGCTGCTAATGGTCCATTGACCTTGGGGAATGGAGGGGGTAGAATACACAGCTTTGATCACCCCCACACAGGGTTAGCTGGTCCCTCCTGCTGAACTAGGACATTATCCACCCCTTATTCTACTCCATCTAGTCATTCCCAAATTAATCCCCTTTTTACCTATACATATATATACACATATATACAATGAAACATTACAAACTCTTCTCGCTCAAAATTAGATCCCCTTGTGGTACACAACGTGTTTCTCCATCTTTTTGCATTACCCACCAAGTGCAACCAGGTCCTTGAGCAAAGACAATCCCTCGAATGGGTTTGCCTTTGTTTGAGGTGGGACTCACCCAAACAGTCTTTCCTAACATACCTCTCATATGGACCACAGGGACTTTATCTCCATCTACAGTATTCAAGAGTTCTGACTGGGCAGGGCCAGCTCGATTGATGGAGCCCCGGGTGTTGACCAACCAGGTGGCCTTTGCCAAATGCAGCTCCCAGTGTTTGAAAGTTCCCCCACCCAACGCCTTCAAGGTTGTTTTCAGCAGTCCATTACATCGCTCAACTTTCCCGGCAGCTGGAGCATGGTAGGGGATATGATACACCCACTCAATGCCGTGCTCTCTGGCCCAGGTGTCTATGAGGCTGTTCTTGAAGTGGGTGCCGTTGTCATACTCTCTTCTCTCTGGGGTGCCGTGTCTCCACAGGACTTGTTTCTCAAGGCCCAGGATGGTATTCCGGGCAGTGGCGTGAGATACGGGGTACGTCTCCAGCCATCCAGTGGTTGCCTCTACCATGGTCAGCACATAGCGCTTGCCTTGGCGTGTTTGGGGAAGTGTGATGTAGTCAACTTGCCAGGCCTCCCCATACCTGTATTTCGACCACCGTCCACCATACCAGAGAGGCTTCACCCGCATGGCCTGCTTGATGGCAGCACATGTGTCACAGTCATGGATAACCTGTGAGACACTGTCCATGGTTAGATCCACCCCTCGGTCACGAGCCCATCTGTATGTTGCATCTCTGCCCTGATGACCAGAGGCATCATGGGCCCATCAGGCTAGAAACAATTCACCTTTATGCTGCCAATCCAGATCTACCAGAGACTTCAATCCTGGCAGCTCGATCCACCTGCTCGTTGTTACGATGCTCCTCATTAGCCCGGCTCTTGGATACATGAGCATCTACGTGACGGACCTTCACACTCAGCTTCTCTGCCTGGGCAGCGATGTCCTGCCACATCTCAGCCGCCCAGATGGGTTTCCCTTTGCGCTGCCAGCCGGCCTTTCTCCAGCGCTCCAGCCATCCCCACAGAGCATTGGCCACCATCCACGAGTCAGTGTAAAGGTAGAGTCTTGGCCACTTCTCTCGTTCAGCGATATCCAAAGCCAGCTGAACAGCTTTCAGCTCTGCAACCTGACTTGATCCACCTTGTCCTTCAGTCGCTTCTGCAACTCGACGTGTAGGACTCCATACAGCTGCTTTCCATTTCCGGCTTGTCCCTACAATGCGGCAGGAGCCATCTGTGAAGAGAGCATATCGCTTCTCCTCTTCTGGTAGCTGGTTATATGGTGGGGCCTCCTCAGCTCGTGTCACCTGCTCCTCTTCTTCTTCAGAGGACAATCCGAAACTCTCACCTTCCGGCCAGTTAGTGATGATTTCCAAAATCCCAGGGCGATTAGGATTCCCTATCCGGGTTCGCTGCGTGATCAGAGCGATCCACTTACTCCATGTGGCATCCGTGGCATGAGGGATAGAAGGAGCTTTTCCTTTGAACATCCAGCCCAACACTGGTAGTCGGGGTGCCAGGATGAGCTGTGCCTCAGTGCCAATCACTTCTGAGGCGGCTCGAACTCCTTCATAAGATGCCAGGATCTCTTTCTCAGTTGGGGTGTAGCTGGCCTCAGATCCTTTGTATCACCAACTCCAGAATCCCAGCGGTCGTCCTCGAGTCTCCTCAGGTACTTTCTGCCAGAGGCTCCAGGATGGGCCATTCTCCCCGGCTGCAGTGTAGAGCACATTCTTCACATCCTGTCCTGTCCTGACTGGCCCAAGGGCTACTGCATGGGTAATCTCCTGTTTAATCTGCTCAAAGGCTTGTTGTTGTTCAGGGCCCCACTGGAAATCATTTTTCTTCCGTGTCACAAGGTAGAGAGGGCTTACAATCTGACTGTACTCAGGGATATGCATCCTCCAAAAGCCCACGGCGCCTAGGAAAGCCTGAGTTTCCTTCTTGCTGGTCGGTGGGGACATAGCTGCTATTTTTTGATCACCTCTGTTGGAATCTGACGACGCCCGTCTTGCCACTTCACTCCTAGGAACTGAATTTCCTGAGCAGGTCCCTTGACCTTACTTTGTTTAATGGCAAAACCAGCTCTTAGGAGAATCTGGATTATCTTCTTTCCTTTCTCGAAAACCTCCCCTGCTGTGTTCCCCCATACAATGATGTCATTGATGTACTGTAGATGTTCTGGAGCCTCACCCTTTTCCAATGCAGTCTGGATCAGTCCATGGCAAATGGTGGGACTGTGTTTCCACCCCTGGGGCAGTCGATTCCAGGTGTACTGCACCCCCTTCCAGGTGAAAGCGAACTGCGGCCTGCACTCTGCTGCCAACGGAACGGAGAAAAAGGCATTGGCAATGTCGATGGTGGCATACCACTTGGCTGCCTTGGACTCCAGCTCATACTGAAGCTCCAGCATGTCTGGCACAGCGGCACTCAGGGGGGATGTGACCTCATTGAGACCATGGTAATCCACCGTCAGCCTCCACTCTCCACTGGACTTTCGTACTGGCCATATGGGGCTATTAAAGGGCGAGTGAGTCTTGCTGACCACCCCTTGGCTCTCCAGCTCACGAATCATCTTGTGTATGGGGGTCACAGAGTCTCGGTCAGTGCGGTATTGCCGACGGTGCACTGTGGCTGTGGCCAGCGGTACCAATTGTTCTTCAACTTTCAGCAGTCCCACAGCAGAAGGGTCCTCTGAGAGGCCAGGTAAGGTGCTCAGCTGTCTGATTTCCTCTGTCTCCACAGCAGCTATGCCAAAGGCCCAACGCAGTCCCTTTGGGTCTTTGAAATATCCATTCCTCAGGTAGTCTATGCCAAGGATACACGGGGCTTCTGGACCAGTCACAATGGGGTGTCTATGCCATTCCTTCCCAGTCAAGCTGACTTCAGCTTCCAGTACAGTCAGCTGTTGGGATCCCCCTGTCACCCCAGAAATAGAGATGGATTCTGCCCCGACGTATCGTGATGGCATCAACGTGCATTGTGCACCAGTGTCCACTAAAGCTTTGTATTTCTGTGGGTCTGATGTGCCAGGCCACCGAATCCACACAGTCCAATAAACCCGATTGTCCCTCTCCTCTACCTGGCTAGAGGCAGGGCCCCCCTAGTTCTGGTCATGGTATTCACTGCGCTCTCCCTGTGAATATGACCGGGAGGTTCCTTCAAGAGGATCGGGCATAACATCATCATTCCTATACTGTCTGGAGCCTTGCCCACGAGAGACCGGAGCAGCCTTCAACCTTGAAGAATTCCCTGTGTTAGTTGTGCCTCTTTGCAATTCACGTACCCAAGCTGCTAAGGAAGAGGTGGGTTTCCCATCCCACTTCCTCATATCTTCTCCATGCTCATGGAGGTAAAACCACAGATTGCCGCGTGGAGTGTACCCTTTCTCCTTAGCCGGAAGACGCCTGCTTCTGATGGCAGAGACTCTCGTTTGTTCTGGAGAGATATGAAAGAGTCCTTCCTTAATCTTCTCTTCCAGTTCAGCCAGTTTTGTTTCCACAGCTGAGACGTGGGCTCGTAATGGAGCAGTGACAGTGTCTTCATAAATCCTGAGTTTGCTGACCACTGCACCCACCTTGTCTTCTCCCTCTCTCCACTGCAATGTTGCAAGGTAGCGAGAATACATTTCTGGCCCAAGTCGTGCAAATTTTAACCACATCTGGGATGTGCACTGGACACCATCTGGACTTTTAGGGAATCTCTCATCCTCTGAAAAGATTATCTCCAGTACGGCTAATTCCCTTAAGCACCAGATACCTTGTTCCATCGTGTTCCACTGTCCTTGTTGTACGTGGAGGTCCTCCTTACAAAGATATCTCTCCCTCACGCTTGACAACAGTCGCTGCCAGAGGCTGAGAGTTTCCTGTCTCTTTCCAATGCCCTGATCAATGACAACATCTCGAGAAAGGGATCCCAGCTGCCTTGCCTCACTCCCATCTAGAATTGTATCATTGGCTGCAGCATCCCAGATTCGAAGTAGCCAGGTCAAGATGGACTCATTTGCCTGTCGTGTGAACTCTCTCCGGAGCTCACGCAGCTCTCCCACGGATAGGGACCGGGTGATTATTTCTGGCTCCATTTCTTCTGCTTGAGATGAAGGTCCTGACTCTTCCTCGTCATGCGCTATACGAACTGATTTGGTCTTTGATTTTCTTTTCTGGACAGGGGCAACTGCTATCGGTTTCTGTTGTCCTTCTGGCTCCTCCATGGTTTGTGTGGACATGGTGCTGGTTGATTTGTTTCCCTTTCTCTCTGACTCAGCCATGGTTTGGGTGGACATGGTGCTGGTTGATGTATCTCTCTTCCTCTCTGGCTCAGCCGTGGTTTGGGTGGACATGGTGCCTGTGGATTTGTTCCTTTTGTCCTCCTCCTGATGATGCTGTACCACACCAAGCAGTGTGCGGTAGGCAGTGGCCAGGGCCCAGCAGGTTGCTGTGAGCTGCACATCTCTGGGACTACCAGAGCATCTTCCTTTCACATAGCTTAGCATTTTGGCAGGGTCCTGCAGTTGTTCTGGGGTGAATTTCCAGAACAATTAGGAGAGAAGGTCTCCAAATACTGGCCCATATCTTCCCACTTCCCGTGCCACTCAACATCATCCGCTCCCAGGGCAGGCAAGTCTCCTTAGAAAGCCCAGTTCTGACCCTAAACATGGTGTATACAGTACAGAGGAGACAAAGCAACACTAACAGCACTAACAGTAGGATTATGCTGTCCCTAACATCAAAAGGAAGCTCAATATTTTCAATGATTGTTGTAGCAGAGGTGAAAAGGTGGAAGTGACCATCTCCGCCTGTTTTCCCCACAGTCTGGGTGCTATTTTCAATGAGACCCCAGAGGTAACAACCCAAACCAGGACAGGCAGACCAGACTGAATATACATTCACAATGAAATTCATTGCTTCTGATGTTATGACAACATAAACATAGTATATTAATAAAGCAATTTTGATCCTTCTCCCTGGTATTAAAGAGAGCATCAAAATAGGCACATGGTTCCCCATGTGTCGAAATATGAACAGGCCCAGATACACCATCCACATGAATACATCAAGCAACATGGTAGTCAGGGAGTTTCTGTATCCAAATACACAAAATGAAATTGTAATTCTGACTTCTCTCTCGTGCCCCACGTTGGGCGCCAAAAGATGTGCTGGTTTAAAGGTGAACCAGCAGGGGAAATGAACTCACCACGAGAGAGATTATAAGTCAGACCTAAAATTTAATAATAATATTACAATAACAACACTGACACAAAAGGGAAATTGCTTTCAACTCACAAAACCCCAGCAGTATAACCCAGTGTCCTGGGGCACAAACCCAAGGGGGTTTGTTTGCCCTTGTGCTGAGACCCCTGTGGTTCCCCCAAGTCCAGAGCAAAAGGAAAAGAAAAACCTGTTGGTGCAGGTGAGGGCTGTGGTCTGGGCGAGAGCGGGGATCTCCTCCTGTCGAGGTCCTGCTGCTGCTCTGGATCTGATGAGAGGTTCCCGAGGTCTTCTTACCCACCACTTATGTACCCTCAGGGAGCTCTCAGTCCCTCCCCCTGGGCGGGGACTCACACAATGGGTGATTAACTCTGGGAGCCAGGGGGTGTTGAGCTGTTGATGGCCCATTAGCAGCTCCGCCCCCCTCAGGCTGGGTGTGAAGGTGCTAATGACTCCCTGGGCAGCTGCTGCTAATGGCCCATTGACCTTGGGGAATGAATAGAGGGGGTAGAATACACAGCTTTGATCACCCCCACACAGGGTTAGCTTGTCCCTCCTGCTGAACTAGGACAGATGCTCCCAGCAAATTTCTGGCAAGCTGAAGTTCCCCATAAGGATAAGGGCAGTTGACTTGGAAGTGTCCCTTAGTTCCTCAAAGAATAATTCCTCAGTGTCATCGTCCTGGCTATTAGGTCTATAGTAGCCTCCCACGATGACATCCACATTATTTTTTTGTCCCTTGATTCTTACCCAGAAGATCTCAACTGTGCCATTGCCAACTGTGAGCTCCATATATTCTAACCCTTCTATTACATACAGTGCCACCCCTCTGCCTCTCTGCCCTGCCTATCCCTCCTGAAAAGCCTGTAACCATCCAACAGGGCACTCCAGTCACAGGTCTCATCCCACCAGGTTTCACTTATGCCAATGATGTCAAATCTCTGGGACTTGGCCAAAGCTTCAAGCTCCTCTTGCTTGTTCCTTATGCTGCGTGCATTGGCATAGAAACATTTCAGGTGTGGTACATTGTAGCTAACACCTTGTAAAGCAGTGCATGTTTCCTCAAGTTTTGGCACATCGTCCCATTGCTCATCACTGGCAAGCCTGGTCTGTCAATGAGCCCTGCTAGCTCCTGTGCTAGAATTCTTTTTCCCCTCTGAGAAAGGTGCATCCTGTCAGGTGTCAGATCCGCTGGTGTTAACCAGCCATGAGGTTTCTGCTAAATTTACATCCCAATGCTTCATTGTGCCAGCACCTATTGCTCTTTGTGTTGTCTTTAACAGTCTATTTTAACATTCAGTCTTCCCAGCATATGTGGATGATGGGGAATGTGGTACTGAGAAGGAGCAAGGGCCGATTCTCAAACCCCCTCCCCAAGTTTTAGGCCTGTTAGCTCAATCTTTATCACTAAGCATGTTCTGTTCTCTTTACCAGGACTTGGTCATCACTGAGTTCATTGTACCGTAAACCAGAGGCAATCAATCAGGTAGTAGTAGACATATGAATAGAGCAAAATGGTAGCTAGCCAAGATTATTTTCTATTAGATTTGGCTGGGTCACCTATGAAAACAAGCAAGCTGGGTCAAAGCGAGGAAGAATGTTATAGTTTGAGTTGGCAAAATGCCAACTGCCTGGTACCCAGTCAAAAAGTCCACTCCCAGAGCAGGAGAGTGAGGGAAAACAGCAGAAACAAGGCTTTAGACACAGTGAGGTTTTTATATTTATACAGAGAAGAGGAGAGCTTAACACAGAATATGAAATAGCACATAGTGACAGGAAACAACAACAGGCTCACCGAGGTCGCCCCAGCTAACAGGTGAAACTCCAAACCAACCAAACCTCCTCCCCAAGGGAAACCTCCCAGCAAGAGGGAAAGAGGAATTAACAGGAATGTGCTCACGTCCCCGGCTAAACAGACGTGCGGACCGGCAGCAGGGCCTGATATCAGCAGTCAGGGAGCGGGAACCGTCCTGGTCAGAAGCATGGACCGAAAAGGGGCTGAGACTCCTCCCACCATGCTTGTTATACTCCCCGACACTTCCTGATGATGTCAGATGATATGAAATACCTCTTTGGCTGCTTAAGTCAGATGATACCTGTCCCCTCTAATCTGCGTCACAACCTTTGAGGCCTGCTAAAAACTGAGGCCTAAATGGGGACCTATGTTGACTAAAGCCAAAACTACTACAAAGACCTACTGAGACCCTTGTTTTGGGGATGAAGAACAGAAGGACCCCTCCCCAAAATTGATGCCAGAAGAAAACACCGCCCCAACTCCGCCCAGACTCCGCCTGTAATCAATATGTAATGAGATGTTGCAATCATTTGCATAATGAATGAGAAATGTTGCAATCACTCATGTTCAAATGTATAAATTAGCCTGCTTTGACACCTGTCGGGCAAGCAAGTTTTTGCTGCGTTTTCCCTGCCTTGCTTCCTGCGCAGAAATAAATACCTTTGCTGCTAATGGAATACAAAACTTTCTCTTAGCAGTTCTTTTCTTATGGCGCTTTTTGCTATCAGATTTGGGTCCCCAGCAGGACGTATCCACCTGGCTGCATAATCCATCAGAGATTGGGGACCCCCTGGGCACCCCTAGGTGAATTTTACCTAGAGGGGCTCCCCTTCTTTGGTGGCTTTTACAGGGGCGGAAAAGAACTCGCTGCACTTTGACAAAAAGTATTTATGTTTTCCTGTCCTGTTCCTGAAAAAAAAAACAAACAAGAGACGTCTTGTTACAGGAGAGAACGGTGGTAGCGAGACGTCCTCCCCAGAGTTCATCTTCCTGCCTGCACCTGTATCTGTATCTATGCCTGTATAGGATCCTTTTAATCCTCCGGAGGAGAAGGGGCTATGTTGCCAGTAAGCAGTGTTCCCCTTTAAAAAGGGAAACATTCCCTGTACAGAGTTAATTATATGTACCTGAATCTGTTATCTGTGCCAGAAAATTCCAGAATTCTGTGTTTCCCCATGTTTTCTGTATCAAAAGAAACTGCTCTGTGTTTTTCTGCGTTGCTTTTTATGTGAAATCGTGGCTTTGTCCTGTCAGTGTGTCTGAGCTATTTGCTCCATGTGTGTCTGAGCCAAACTCTTGTATGTGCCTCAGCTTTTGTCTGTGACCAGTGAATGAAACGTGGGTAAAATCTTGAGTTTGATTATAGCAGCCTTAGTGATATTAAAGGAGAACTGATGAATTGGAGTTTGGTGGCAATAATTGTTCTCAGTGTATTATATGTTAGTTTAGTTTTTATTTTGAGTGGTCTTTGTTGAGGAATATTTCAATAACACAGGCCATAGTGTGTTATTGGAAGCCTATGTGCACAGTCCAGGCCATGGAGAGGGAAACGGGGCCCCTTTAAACCTGAGCCTGCTTCAAGAAGAGCAGTAAACGGTAGAAAGTATGCGGCAGCTGCGAGGAGAAGCAGGTAAACACACTGATAGAGAAGAGCATAGTTTTGAGAAAAGTACCAATCCAGCTGGTAGCACGCCCTGGCTATTGACCAATGATATTCCTGTACTATTCGTAGACTTAGAGAATATGCGATATGTGTTGTGTAATGTAAACAATAAATTCAGAACACTGATCATACTCCTCTGGAGGTTACATCGTGATTCTCGCGCCGGAACCTGGGGAGCTCAAAAAACCGACATTTCTTACTTTAGGTCTTATTTGTTTTTGGAGAGGATATTGCAAAAATAGAGCAGTTTCTGTGTCTGAATCAAGTGAAACATCTATAGTTGTTTCTATGCATGAAGAAACGCGGTGCTGAGTGCATTGTGCCAGATACCTTGACTTGTAAAACCAGTTTGGAGTACTGTATAATAGAAATAGAATTTGTGCAGTTGACTCTTGAATGATTTAGAAATTACAGATTTGAAAGGTCCCTTGGAAAATAAAGTGGTTTCTTGGAGAGCCCCCCCCCCAGAAGCAGGACCAGACACAATAGTGTGTATCATGTCTCTGAGAGTGGGCTTCCCTTGATACTTAAGATTGGCTCTTGGAAGTAAAGCTATTGATTTTAGTGTGTGGTTTTTGTGGCAATATAGGCTTGCTGTGTCGGTGGAATAGGGAAATATCTTGTGGATTTTGTGGTGATAACAGGCTTTTCATAATGGGAAACAGATTAACTAAAGAGATAGATAGGAAAATTCCCCTAGGATGTGTATTGAAGCATTGAAAGGAGCTGGGAGGAATCACAGGTGGAAATTTGAGTAAAAAGAAGCTTTTGAAATATTGTGGAAGTTTATGGCCTACATATAACTTAAGAGGACAGAGAAAAGTGGCCGGTTAGGGATCTTTTAATTTTAATACCATCCTACAGCTTACATTGTTTCTCAAAGTAATGTATGCTGATTTGTTTTATACTTTTCTTAACAAACCTCAGTGGCAGAGAAATTGCAAGGTAGATATTCCATCTCATAACCATTTAGTGCTAGTTTTGGCAAAGGAACAGAGAAATATATTAAGAAAGCACTGTTGCCCCTCTTGTGAAATAGGGAAACACTGTTTAAAACTAAGAAAGGGAGAAAGTGATAAAGAAAGTATTGTAGAGCCCCAGGAGCTACAGATGGCTTGCTATGGACCCCAGAGACCAGAGGTAGCTAGAGTGAGCCCGGACAGATCTAGAGATGTAACAGGTTCTGAGAGTGTTGCAGAAAGCGTTGATAGCCCAGAGGAGGGGGTAAGCACCACATACCCTACCCGTGGACGAACAGGAAAAACAAAAGCGGGGAGGCAAAGGAGGGGAAAAGCAAAGGCTAAATCCAAGCACCTGATTGCTCCCTTATGTGAGGCCATAGCACTCTCTGGAAATCCAGCAGCAGTAAAAATGCCTTTTTCATAAAAAGATTTAGATAGCTCAAGAGAAGAAGCAAAGCATTTTAGAGAAGATCCCGATAGGGTAGCTAGGAGATTTGAATTAATTGTGAAAAACCAAGGCATGGACTGGACAGATGTTCAACTGATGTTGTCAGAGTTAAGAGAGACTGAAAAAGACCTTTAAACAAAGACAGCTAGAAACCGTGTGCAAGGACAAATTGCTACGGGGGTCTTGCAAGGGACATTAGATGAAAATTTTCCCTTAATAAATCTAAACTGGGATCCAAATAACCCTAATCAATATAAATTGCTGGTTCAATATAGGAACCTTGTTCTATTAGGGTTGCAAAATGCTATACCTAAAGCTGTAAATTGGGCAGCCCTGTATGATATAAAACAAGGACGAGATGAGACCCCAACGCTGGTTTTGGATAGACTTAGAGATGCTATGAGAAAATACACAACTTTAGATCCATCATCAGATATAGGTAAACAACAGTTGGTAGGATTGCTTATGGGACAAAGTAACCCTGACATTAGGAAAAAGCTACAGAAAATTGAACATCTTACCAATAAAGATTTAGAAGTATTAATGAATGAAGCCTGGAAAGTATATAATGACAGAGATAAGAGAGAAGATAGGAAGCTAGCAAGGGTTATAGTAGCTGCTCTAACCCAAAATCCACAGGAATCAAGACAAAACAGGGGCCGTAGCCGAGGACAGACGACACGAGGAAGAGGCCTGCTGCTCCAACCGACAAGAGTGGGACAAAACCAATGTTCCTATTGCAAGCAGAAGGGACACTGGAAACAAAACTACCCTGAAAAAAACAAAATCCAAGAAGGGGCAGTCATTACTTGCCAGAACCTGGAATAGGGTGGACCGGCTGGTCTTCCCCTAGCAGACGCGCTGGTTAAAATGGAGCTAGGGGAAGAAAAAGAAAAATTGGACTTTTAATTGATACCGGAGCTACTTTTTCTGTTTTAAATCAAGAATTGGCACCTAAAAGTGATGTTTGTTCTTGTTACAGGGGTGACTGGCCAAGCCGAGAAAGCGTATTTCCTGAAACCCCTCAATTACAAGATTAGAAAACAGATGAGAATACATCAGTTTTTGTATTTACCAAATTCACCCAAGTCTCTGTTGGGCAGAGATTTTTTGGAAAATTTGGAAGCTGAAATCCAATTTAAACAAGGTGAAATTGAATTCAGAGTAAAAGAAGAACGATTGATAACAGCCCTAAGCTTGATTATAAGCTGTGGGGAAACAAAACAAAACAATCAAATTCTAGAGCAAATTTTGAATCAGGTATATCCTTTGGTTTGGGCTACT
Source organism: Pithys albifrons albifrons (assembly GCF_047495875.1). Taxonomy (NCBI): domain Eukaryota; kingdom Metazoa; phylum Chordata; class Aves; order Passeriformes; family Thamnophilidae; genus Pithys; species Pithys albifrons. The sequence goes on along the minus strand of NC_092483.1, from coordinate 996,576 downwards.
GACATTCCAGGGAAATCTAAATGGGCAACTCCCATCCACATAGAATTACAACCAGGGGCAAAACCAGTAGCCAAGGAACAGTATCCACTTGGATTAGAAGATAGGAAAGGAATTGAACCAATCATTGAAAAATTTTTAGAATTAGGGCTTTTAATAGAATGTGAATAAGACTTTAACACTCCAATTCTTCCAGTTAAGAAACCAAATGGAACCTACAGGTTAGTTCATCATTTGAGAGCAGTAAATGGAATAGCTAAAACCTTACATCCTGTTGTTGCAAATCCATACACTTTGTTAACAAAATTAAAAGACAGTTTCATTTGGTTCACTGTATTGGATCTAAAAGATGCATTTTTTTGTCTTCCCTTAGCACAGGAAAGCCAGAAGATATTTGCCTTTGAATGGGAATCAGTTTCCAGTGGGAGAAAGATGCAACTAACCTGGACAGTGTTACCTCAAGGTTTTAAAAATTCTCCTACCCTTTTTGGTAATCAATTGGCAAAAGAATTAGAGCAGTGGCAGCAGCCACCAGGAGATGGTGCCCTTCTACAATATGTAGATGATTTATTGATAGGGCCTGAAACAGAAATAGATTGTATGCAATTGACAATTTAACTTTTAAATTTTCTGGGTTTAAGTGGTCATTGAGTCTCTCTACAGAAAGCCCAGCTGGTTCAAGAAAAAGTGGTGTACCTGGGATATGAAGTCTCTGGAGGACAATGCTCCCTAGGAACAGCAATAATAGAAGCCATCTGCCAGATGCCTAGACCACAGATGGTAAGAACTCTGAGCCTTTCTAGGTGTGACCGGGTGGTGACGTCTTTGGATCTACCAGTATGGACTGATTGCAAAACCATTGTACGATTTGCTCAAAGCTACCAAAGACAACATAGCCTGGAACCCCGAAGCCAATAAGGCCTTTGAACTGCTGAAACAGAAACTCAAAGAGGCTCCTGCGTTGGGTTTACCTGATGTGACAAAGCCTTTTTGGTTGTTTTAACATGAAAGGCAGAGGATGGCCTTAGGGGTCCTGACTTGGCATTTGGGGCCAGACAAGAGACCAGTAGCATACTTCTCCAAGCAATTGGATGAAGTGAGCAAAGGCTGGCCTAGCTGCTTGAGGGCAGTAGCTGCAGGAATCATAAACATCAAAGAAGCCAGAAAATTCACTCTGGGACAGAAGATTACTGTACTAGTTTCTCATACAGTATCAGCAGTACTGGAGCAAAAAGGAAACCACTGGTTGTCACCCTCGAGGTTCCTGAAATATCAGGCAATCCCGGCAGAACCAAATGATGTAACTATTCAGGTGACTAATGTTGTCAATCCAGCTTCATTCCTAGAAGGAAAATCTTCAGCTGAACCTGTCACCCATGACTGCCTAGAGACCATCAAAGCTGTCTATTCCAGCCATCCAGATCTCAAAGAAGAACCCCTCTCAGATGCAGAAGACTGGTTCTCCAATGGAAGCAGCTTCATGAGACAAGGGGTGAGAATGACTGGCTATGCAATTACCAGAACATGACAAAACACACTGGGGATTACATTCTCTGTATCAACATTTGAGAACCAGAGTAGCAGGACCAAATTTATTCACTACAATTAAGCAAGTCACATCACAGTGTGAGCTTTGCTTGAAAAACAATCCTAATACTGGAAATAAAATACAACAGGGAGTGATAAACAAAGGACACTTCCCAGGAGAAATTTGGCAAATTGACTTTTCCAAACTTCCAAAAAAGGGGGGATTTCGTTACCTTTTAGTTTTGACTGACACATTCTCTGCGTGGCCTGAAGCATTTCCATGTAGAACAAACAAATCACGAGAGGTAGTGAAAGTTTCGCTAAATGAAATCATACCACGATTTGGAGTTCCTAAAAGTATCTCCTCAGATAGAGGTACCCATTTTTGTGCACAAATTGTGCAAGCAATAAGTAAAGCATTGCAAATTGATTGGCAATTACACATTCCTTACAGACCGCAAGCAAGCGGACAGGTGGAAAAGATGAACCACCTCATTAAACAACAAATAGCCAAAATTTGTCAAGAAGCAAATTTGCACTGGTATCAAGCTTTACCTATTGCTTTGATTCACATTAGGGTCAGGCCAAGACCTAAAGAAAAACTGAGTCCCTTTGAGATCTTGTATGGCAGACCATATGCAATGAATCCTGTGAACAGTGAAGCTTTAGATCAAATAGGTAATCAGTATTTGTATGATTACATTGTAACAGTAGGGAAACAGCCGGATAAGAATGCTACCACAGTAACAGAAAATCAGCCTGATTGCAAATTACATCCATTTAGTCCTGGTGATATGGTCTATGTTAAGAATTTTTCAGGAAACCCCCTACAAGAGAAGTGGGATGGACCATACCAGGTGCTGCTGACCACCTTCACTGCAATCTGGATAAAGGAGAAACCGACTTGGATCCACCACTCCCGAGCCAAGAAGGCTCCCAAGCAGAAATGGACCTCAGAGCAGGGACCATCTACTGTCAAGTCCTCTCAGTGCTGATCTTTGGGACTTTGATAAGTACACTGACTCTAAACCAGACACATGCCCAAAACACATCATGGTCTCAGGCTTATGATGGAATCTCTGGCCTAGTACTAAATCTAGGGCCAGATCCTCTGTACAAATACATAAACAGCCATGCCCAGATGAGAAAATACAATACATCTGTCATAGCATTTCAAGGAACGATAGTTTTGACAGGATGGCAGAGTGAGAATTTTGGTTCAAGTATTTTGACTGGGAAAGTTAGGGCGAGAACTCAGGTAGGATGCAGAGCGTACAAACCCACACACACAAACCAACTGGCCACCCAGAATTTATATTATTGTGTGAGATTCCTTAGCCATTTACCCCACTATTGCACAATACGGAAAAATAATCAGTGGACATGTGTGTGAGTCTGATCAATGTTGGCACACTTTCACCTTAGACAAATCAGTTTCTGGAGTTTGCAACTGGGTATTCAATGAAGGAAACATAACAAGGAGGCTCATAATAAAAGCTACCTCAGGTGACCTGACAATTAAATCTCCTCCTAGACCATCTACCAGGGTCACCCCACATACCACGACTCCTTCCTTGAATTGTGAAAATGCTCACAACCTAAATTTTGCTGGACCCTATGTAATTCGACAATCAAATGAGCAAAAGTTGTATGTAATGAGATGTTGTAATCATTTACGTAATGAATGAGAAATGTTGCAATCACTCATGTTCAAATGTATAAATTAGCCTGCTTTGACACCTGTCGGGCAAGCAAGTTTTTACCGCGTTTTTGCTGCCTTGCTTCCTGCGCAGAAATAAATACCTTTGCTGCTAATGCAATACAAAACTTTCTCTTAGCAGTTCTTTTCTTGCAGTGCTTTTCGCTATCAGTACACCCAATGGGTGCCATGTTCCTTTTCCCAGGTGTCTAAGATATTGTTTGCAAATGAGTCCTGCCATCTGACTCAATTCTTTTTGGGGTCCTATGCCACAGAACTACTTTTTCAAGGCCCAGGATGGTATTCTAGGTGGTGGCATGGTATATTGCGTTTTGGTAGCGGGGTTGGACAGGGCAGACAGGAGCAGAGGGCTACAGTGGTGGCTTCTTTGATAAGCTGCTGGAAGTTTCCCTTATGTCTGACAGAGCCAATGCCAGCCGGCTCCAAGACAGACCCTCAGCTGGCCAAGGCCAAGCCAATCAGTGATGGTAGTAATGCCTCTGTGATAACATATTTAGGAAGGAGAAAAATAATGTTTGTCTTGGTTTGAGATAAGCAACTGCCAACCCCCCCAAGCACAGAGAGAAAAGCCTCCCTCCTAACACCAGGGAAAGGGAGGAAAAGAGAGGGGAAAGAAAAAAAAACACTTCAAACTGCATTTATACTAAAACTACATATATTTTTACAGAAAGGAAGAGACAATTAGAAGAGAGTACAAATATACACTCACACAAGTTTGCAACAACAAGTTCCCCACCTCAACTTCTTAACGAACACACAAATTCTACTGTCCTAACTACACATTACTTAAGAAGAAGCTTATTCCCCAGGGAGACAAACCCAAGCAGAAAGGAGAGACCCAGAACAACACATTTTACTTTCCTGAGGTACCCTGTGAGCCAGTGGTGGGCCTGGTCCTCTCCATCCCCCCTGGGACAGCATCGTGCGTCCTCCCAAGAGGAGGGCTGAGAAGCGACTGCCTTAACCACTCCCACACTGGTTCCTACTTCCCTGGAGATGATGTCATAATGTGGTATGGAATACAAAATTACTGGCTAGAAGAGGTCAGCTGTTAGCTCAGCCCAGCTCAAGTCAGCTGACAGCTTTGGCCTAGTCCAAACTCCAGAGCCCAAATTTAGGCCCACCTAGGTGAACCCATAACAATGTTACAAAGAAGTAATTGCATCTGGAAAAGAGAGGAGTGAGAATATGTGAAACAACTCTGCAGACACCAAGGTCAGTGAAGAAGGAGGGGAGAAGGTGCTCTAGATGCCGGAGCTGATTCCCCTGGAGTCCGTGGTTAAGACCATGGTGAAGCAGGCTGTTCCCCTGGGACAACTTTATGGTGACTGGTCATCAGCGGTGTCCCTCAGGGTTTAACTCTGGGGTCAGTTGACTGTCTTGAAGGACAAGAGGCCTTGCAGATGGACCTGGATACACTGGAGCATTGGACAATAATCAGTGGCATGAAATTTAACAAGTCCAAATGCCAGATTCTGCACCTGGGATGGAGTAATGCTAGATTGTGAGAGGAGTGGTTGGAGATCCCTGCAGAAAGGGATCTGGAGGTGCTGGTCAGCAGCAGGCTCAGTATAAGTCAGCAGTGGGCCCTGGAAGCCAAGAGGGCAAACCGCATCCTGGAGGGCATCAAACACAGCATATCCAGGCAGTCAAAGGAGGTGATTATCCTGCTGTATTCAGCATTGGTGTGGCTTCACCTTGAGTATTGTGTGCACTTCTGGGCCCCACAATTTAAGAAGGTCCTTGAATGCACCCAGAGGATGGCAACAAGGCTGGTGAAGGGGCTGGAAGGCATATCCTATGAGGAGCAGCTGAGGACTTTTGGTTTGTCTGGTTTGGAGAAAAAGAGACTGAGAGGTAACCTCATTGCTCTCCACAGATTTCTGAAGAGGGGAAGTGGAGAGGGAGATGCTGAGCTCCTCTCTCTGGTATCCAGTGACAGGACGCATGGGAATGGTTTAAAGCTGTGCCAGGGGAGGTTCAGACTTTATATTAGGAAGAATTTCTTTATGGAAAGGGTGGATGCTTTAACTTTTGTTCAGCCCTGAAGTGGTCAGGCAGATGGACTAGATGATTGTTGTAGGTCCCTTCCAACTGAAATATCCTATTTCTATTTCTAATTATTTCCCACAACTTATATTTTCTAGGTTGCTACAAACCCAGTGCTTACCAGTGCTTTATCCATTGTTTGAGCTTGCTGGTGGCTGACATCTAGAATAAATTTAAAAATGTGACCTAGTTTATTTTTCAGAGGAAAAGAGTAGCGGGTGACAGAATGAGATTGTCTCAGTTTGAGGGGGCAAAAACCAAAATGTTTACCCACAAGCAGAGGAGGGGGGTTTCCTCCACAATAATCACGCCACTCTTTATCAAATTTAAGAAAAAGGAACTTTAATCAGACAATGGATACAAGAAGGATAACTGTTCTTAACTGCTATATATATATATGTAGGTATAGGTATAACTATAAACAGACCGGAGCAAAACCCCTTCCCCAACACCACAGAAAAAACCCCAACAACTCCCACAACAACAACCCCCACACCAGCAAGTTTCCTCCTGTGGAAGAGTTATACTTATGAGCAGTATCAGTGTCACAATCCGGCTGGCTGCAGGTGAGCTCCCAGTCCCTCTCCAGAGAGACAGACGAGCGATCAGCACTCAGATGAATTCTGTCTCTCCCTCCGTGTCCGTTGTCCCAAATGAAGAAGGAAAAACTGGAAGCGATGAACCGCTGCGTGTCCTGGAAAAGCAGCTGCAAGTTCTCTCTCCCAGGTCGCTGTCCCAGCCGGGGCGGGCAGGCCGTGATGCTGCAAGTAGCGGTAAGACTGGAGCAGAGGCTGGGACCCCAGATGCAGGAACCAGGAGAACAACCCTGGTAAGGAGAAAAGAAGCGGCTCAGCAAGAAGCAACAGCAGCAGCCAGCAGCAGGAGCAGGAGAAAAAGCTTCCCTCCTCAGCAGCACACACACACCCTGCTCCTGCGTTCCACCAAGCTAAGTATGGAAAAAATGTCCCCAAAAACAAAAGAGACAACCTGCCCCCACCCTAGCCATTCCTTTGTTAACTAATGGCATGGGTAGTTAGTGGCAGGGGAGAGAATTTACATAATAATTCCAAACTACAACAGAGATAAAATGGCCTCAAGTTGTACTGAGGAAGGTTTAGATTAGATATTAGGAAAAAAAATCTTCACTGAAAAGGTGATCAGGCATTGAAACAAGCTGCCCAGGGAAGTGGTGGAATCACCACTCTGGAAGTGTTCAAAAAATGTGTAGATGTGGCACTTGGGGACATGGTTTGGTCATGAACACAGCGGTGCTAGGTTAATGGTTGGACTCAGTGACCTTAGAAATCTTTTCCAACCTTAAAAATTCTGTGATTCTATAAGATGCCAGAAGCTGCCCCCATGTCAGACAGAGCAATTTTTAGCTGGCTCCAAAATAGACCCATCATTGACCAAAGCTGAGCCAATTAGCGAAGGTGGTGGTGCCTCTGTGATAACATATATAAGAAAGAGGAAAACATGCTGTGCAGAAGCTGTGAAAGAGAAGAGTGAGAAAAATGTGAAATGACTCTGCAGAAAACCAAGGTCAGTGAAGGAGAGGGAGGAGGTGATCCAGACATCAGAACAAAGATTCCACTGCAGCCTGTGGAGAAGACCTTGGTGAAGCAGGTTGCTACGCTGCAGCCCATGGAGGTCCATGGTGGATCAGATAACCATCTGCAGCTTGTGGAGAGCCCACACGAGTAGGCTCGTGGCAGAAACTGCGGTCTGTGGAGATGACCCCACACAGAAGCAGGTTTTCTGGCAGGAACTGGAGCTTGTGGGGGATCCAAGCTGCAGCAGTTTGTTCCTGAAGGACTGTACCCCATGGAACTGACCCATAATGGAGTAGTTCTTTAGGAACTGCAGCCCATGTGAAGGACATTGGTGAAGTTCATGAAGGACTGTATCCCACGGGAGGAACTAGACAATGGAGCAGGTAAAAAGTGTGAGGAAGGAACAGCAGAGACAAAGCATTATGAACTGACTGAAATCTCCATTCTCTATCTGCCCTGCACCACTTGAAGGGAAAGGAGGAGGCAGAAGTCTGCAATGAAGAAGTGAAGCTGAGCCTCGAAGTGAGAGGGTGGAGGAAAGGTGTTTTTAGCTTTGTCTTCATCTTTCACTATTGTTATAGGCACCTAGGCATTGGCTAGAATATCAGCATTTATTTTATTTAATAAGAATAAAATAAGTAATATTATTTATTAAGAAAAAAAGAACAAACAGAAATTGATTTTAATAAGTGATATTAGTGTCCAGCTCAGTTAGCCCCAGCCTCAGTGATTTCAGCTCTTTGTGAAGGCAAGAGAGGAGCAATACAGTGCTTGCAGCGTGGCAGAGCACTGGACGACCCAGGAGACCAGCTCCCAAAAGGTTCGTCCTGGACCTGGGCCAAAACCTCATTTATATTCACTTTTTTGGCGTAGGCCACGCCCCCTTGCGCAGACGCAGTTCATGCATTTCGCAAGAGTTGTGCAACCTGTTGCTCTTTTGCGCATGCCCAGTTCCTGTATTTCGTACGAGTTACGCAAACTGTGTCCCTTCTGTGCATGCTCAGTTCTGTGGCGCAACATTCTGCGTTGTGTAAGCTTGAGGTATTGCGTAGTAGTTGCTGTTCAGCGGCCGCTGGGCTGGTCTCATGACCCTCCATGCGGCAAGCTGAAGAATGCGGTAATGGAGTTTCCAAGATGACCGGGCTACTCCAAGTAGGGGTCTGGTCACAGCACTGCGGTGGTGGTTCACCCTGATGCGGCCGCGGGGCTGAGGTGGCTCTGGGAGCGACGTGGGTGGTGGCAGCAGACGTTCTGATGCAGCGTGGAGGGGTCCGCCGGCATGGCGACCACTCCAGGCGGTGGCTGACCTGTCTCATATGCTGAACCAGTGGCGGGCTTGGCAGGAGACCGGAATTTTATTTATTAAAAAAACCAGTGAACTGGAGTGTGGATAGCCCGGGATGGGGAGAGTGGATGCCGCGCCGGTTCCAAGGGAGAAGGGTGGTTGGGGGGGAGACCCGGGATAGACCGAGGTGGGGAGGGGGACGGGGACCGGGAGCTCAACAGAAGTTTTCTGGCTTGTGGAGCTTTGGTGCGGCACGGAGCTGCGCCGGGGCTGTGCAGGGCTGGGGAGGAACGGCACGGCTTAGCAGCCGTGGGCAGAGCCGGGCAGGCACAAGCTGGTGGCTGGCACGAGCAGCCTTGGGGCTGGGGTCAGCACCGCCGGCAGCGCTGGCTGGGTGAAGAAACCGGGATGGACTGGGGAAGAAAGGGGGAGACGGGGACAATCGGGGCTAGCAAAACCGGGCTGGGGTTACGGGATTTGGTTCCCAGCGGGGCGGCTGGCGAGTGTCTGTCAGACAAAACTCCGGCACTGTGGTGGGAACGGGGTTATGGGGTGTGGAAGGGTGCTTTAGCCGGCATGGGGCCACACAGATCTGGTGCAGGGACCGTTTGGGGAGACGGTGGGCAGCATGGGTTTGGAGAAGGGCTTTGCCGGATTTGGGGAGACCAGCGGGACCGAGACAGAGCACAGGGTTGGGGGGGGTTGTCTGGGCGCTGGCTTGGGAAGGGGGGGAAAGGGCACTATAGCAAAACTCACGTTGGAGGGTGGGGGAGGCTCGATAAGGGAAAAACTGGGGGGGAGAAGGGGGTAAGCGCCAGGCTGAGAAGTACCAAAACCAGGATGGACCAGGGGGGAGGGGGGACACGGGAATGCAGACTCCAGGGATCCGAGCCGGGGGCAGGCTTCTCCCATCCCCCTGCGGTGGGGCTCTGGCAAGTTGTGGTTTCGGTTCTTTTGTTCGTTAATCAAGGTTTCTTATCTTTGGGGCTCCTGCAAAAGAAGCCTGTCCCGCGCTGGGTTTCAACAGATTTTTAAATATATATATATACTTCTACATTCAAATAAAAATCATCAAATACAATTTCAATTTGAGTTTAGCAAATTAATAAATTTCATCTATCACACTATCTTACTCTATTTGTAATTGGCAATGAAGTAAATTATTCTTCTTTTGCTGGTGATGGTAATTGGTGAGAGATCTCCCTGTTCTTATCTTGACCCATGAGCTTTTTCATCCTATTTTCTCCCCATGTCCTACTGAGGAGGGGGAGGGACAGAACAACTTTGTCTGCCCCTGCCCCTCAAATGTGAACAGGCTGGGAGTGGACAAGTGATAAGGAGGGGAGAAAGCTGGGACAGCTGACCAAAATTGGCCAAAGATAAATTCCATACCATATCATAGAATCATAGAATCAGCTCAGTTGGAAGAGACCTCTGAGATCAACTCCAACCCTTGATCCAACCCCACTTTGATTACTAGATCATGGCACTAAGTGCAACGTCCAGTCTCATCTTAAAAACCTCCAGGGATGATGAGTCGACAACCTCTCTGGGCAGGCCATTCCAATGCCTGACCACTCTCTCTGTAAAGAATTTCTTTCTGATATCCAGCTTAAACCTCCTGTGATGGGTTTGATCCATGGCTTCCTCAGTAACCAGGAGTAACTAAGGAAGAAGACATTACATAAGTATTCCACACATGTTTTCCACGTAAGAGTAGGAGGAGGGGAGATAGGAAGGAGTTGTACTCTTCCTTCTTCTGGCGAGCTCGGGGGAGCAGGAGGAGCCTGGACGGTCCTTTGTTTCTGTTGGTTTTTCCTAGCTCGGGACGTGGTGAGAGTGTATCATTGCCTGTTCTCCTCTTTTCTCACAGTTTTTAGTTATATTTGTCTGTTTCGTTTGTTATGGTTTGGTTTTGTCTCTCCTTATTTCTTGTTAACCAGTCCTTTTTCCCTTTTCCCCTGGGGTGGGGCCCCACATAGTGTGTACAAATTGCATACGTGGTTGTAGATGTTAGAAAATATAATTTCTTTTTTAAGTCAGTTCAGTTTCTTTTGAGTTCTTTTCTTTGCAGTTTTTCTTTCCTTTGCTGGGAAGGCTTTGGAAGGAGGGAGCAGGGCAGTCCAGGGTTGGTAAAAAAATTAGGTCAAACCTGAGACACCTCCCCTGGCAGAGTTTAAGCCCCTACCCTCTTGTTCTACTGCTGGTTGCCTGGGAGAAGAGACCAACCCCCACCTGGCTACAACATCCTTTCAGGTAGTTGTAGAGAGTGATAAGGTCTCCCCTGAACCTCCTTCTCTCCAGGCTAAACAACCCCAGCTCCCTCAGCCTTTCTTCATAGGACTTGTGCTCAAGTCCGTTCACCACCCTCGTTGCTCTTCTCTGGACCCGCTCCAGCACCTCAATATCTTTCCTGAACTGAGGGGCCCAGAACTGAACACAATACTCAAGGTGTGGCCTCACCAGCGCTGAGTACAGGGGAAGGATCACTTCCCTGGTCCTGCTGGCTACACTGTTCTTAATACAGGCCAGGATGCCATTGGCCTTCTTGGCCACATGGGCGCATTGCTGGCTCATGTTCAGCCTCCTGTCAATCCAAACTCCCAGGTCCCTTTCTGCAAATTTGCTGATGATGGTCTCAATCCCCGCATCTAAGTTATCAATAAAGATGTTAAACAAAACTTGTCATGTGCCAAATGTTAGTTTTTATAACTTTCAGTAATTAGCATATGGGATATCTATAGCCAACCTGTGGTGCCAATTTCCCCTGGTGCCCAACCTCAGAACTCCTCAGAGCTGTCCCTTGGAGCCCCTCCAAGGACTCTGAGCTAACTCTCCTGTTTTGACTACCAGCTATCTTATTGTCTCAGTTGGAGTTCTTGCATGTGTTCTTCAAAACAACGTGTCCTTGGTAAATGTGTGTGAAAGTGCTCAATGACTTCTAAATACCACCTAAAATGTGAGAAACTTAGTGTTTTGGTTTGACTATTTTGGCAAAATGCCAAGTATAAACCAAAGGAAAAAGCTCCCTCCTCCCTCCACTGAGGAAAAGGAAAAAAAAAAACCCTGGTACTCACAACAGGTCTGCATATTTATACAGAAAGGAGAAAATTAAAAGAAAACTACTATATAACACACACTTATACAAGTTACTTCATCCTTCAAGGAAGAGCAAGAGGACTGTAGCCCAAAATTTGGTGGGGCTAATCCGGAGGGCTTTAAGCTGGGTTTGAAGGGGGAAGGGATTGAAACCGGGCTCTCCAAAGATCAGCCTAAGGATGGAAAGCCTGAGTGAACAGTGAAATCAGCAGCCCACATCAAGGGCATGTACATTAATGCATGTAGTATGGGAAACAAACAAGAGGAGCTGGAAGCCATTGTGCAACAGGAAAGCTTTGACGTAGTTGCCATCACAGAAACATGGTGGGATGACTCGCATGACTGGAGTGCTGCTATGAGGGGGCTACAAGCTCTTCAGAAAGGACAGGCGGGATAGGAGAGGTGGAGGGGTAGCTTTATATGTTAGAGAGTCTCTTGACTCTGTTGAACTTGAGGTCAGCAGTGACAAGGTTGAGTGCCTGTGGACCAGAATCAGGGGGTAGGCCAACAAGGCTGACATCTTCATGGGTGTCTATTATGGACCACCCTAACAAGATGATGGAGATGAATTATTCTACAAGCAGATGGCAGATGTCTCAAAATCTCCAGCCCTTGTTCTTGTGGGTGAGTTTAACCTGCCAGATATCTGCGGGCAGCTTAATACTGCAGAGAAGAGGCAGTCTAGGAATTTCCTGGAGTGTATAGAGGACAATTTCCTTTATCAACTGGTAAATGAGCCTACCAGGGGTAAGGCCCTGCTAGACCTACTGTTTACAAACAGAGAGGGGCTGGTGGATGATGTAGTGGTTGGAGGCCGCCTGGGGCATAGTGATCATGAAATAATGGAATTTTCAATACTCAGAGATGCAAGGAGAGCCATCATTAAAACCTCTACACTGGACTTCGGGAGGGCAGATTTTGGCCTATTCAAAAGACTAATTCAGGGCATACCCTGGGAAACAACCCTTAAAAACAAGGGGGTCGAGGAGGGATGGACATGTTTCAAGCAGGAAATTTTGAGTGCACAGGAACAGGCTATACCAGTGTGCTGAAAGGCCAGCCGGAGGGGAAGACGACCGTCTTGGTTAAACAGGGAATTTCTTAAGGAAATCAGGGATAAAAAGAAAGTTTGCTGACTGCAGAAAAAAGGGCTGGCTACTTATAAAAAATTTATGAAGACAGCTAGGTCATGTAGAAAAAAAATCAGGGAAAGAAAAGTGCACTTTGAAGTTAATTTGGCTAATTCTGATAGGGATAACAAAACGTCCTTCTATAAACGCCCACAAGACAACTGGCCTCTGGAGCTGGTAGACAGGGAGAGGGAGCTGAATAGCCCTGTCGTATTCCAGAAGGATATAGTTACTGACTTACTGAGCCAGCTGGATCCTAACAAGTCTATGGGATCAGACGGGATCCATCCCAGGGTGATGAAGGAGCTGGCAGAAGAGCTTGCCAAACTGCTCTCCATCATCTTCCAACAGTCCTGGATCTCTGGGGAGGTCCCAGATGATTGGAGGTTGGCCAATGTCACCCCAATCCACAAAAAGGGCTGCAAGCAGGACCCTGGCAACTACAGGCCTGTCAGCCTAACCTCCGTGCCTGGCAGGGTTATGGAGCGGTTCATCCTGAGTGCAATCACACAGCACCTTCAGGATGGACAAGCATGGGTTTAGGAGGGGCAGGTCCTGTCTGACCAACCTGATCACCTTTTACGATCAGGTGACCCACCTGGTGGAGGAGGGTAGGCTGTGGATGTGGTCTATCTAGACTTCAGCAAGGCCTTTGACACTGTCTCCCATAATATATTCCTGGAAAAGCTGGTAGCCCATGGCTTGGACAAGTGTACTCTCTGCTTAGTTAGGAGCTGGCTGGAGGGTCAGGCCCAGAGAGTGCTGGTGAAGGAGGCTGCACCCAGCTGGCGGCCGGTCACTAATGGTGTTCCCCAGGGGTCTGTATTGGGTCCAGTCCTGTTTAACATCTTTATTGATGATTTAGATGAGGGGATTGAGTCCATCATCAGCAAATTTGCTGATGACACCAAGCTGGGAGTGAGTGTCAACCTGCTGAAAGGCAGGAGGGCTCTGCAGAGGGGTCTGTATAGACTTGAGAGATGGGCTGATTCCAATGGGATGAAGTTCAATAAGGCCAAGTGCCGGGTCCTGCACTTTGGCCACAATCCCCTGCAGCGCTACAGGCTGGGCACAGAGTGGCAGGAGAGCAGCTAGGCAGAAAGGGACCTGGGGGTACTGTCCTAGTTCAGCAGGAGGGACCAGTTAACACTGTGTGGGGGTGATCAAAGCTGTGTATTTTACCCCCTCTATTCATTCCAAAAGGACAATGGACCATTAGCAGCAGCTGCCCAGGGAGTCATTAGCACCTTCACACCCAGCCTGAGGGGGCGTGGCTGCTAATGGGCCATCAACGGTTCAACAATACACCATGACTCCCAGAGTTAATCACCCATTGTGTGAGTCCTCGCCCTGGGGGAGGGACTGGGTGCTCTCTGAGGGTACATAAGTGGTGGGTAAGAAGACCTTGGCAACTTCTCGTCAGATCCAGAGGAGCAGCAGGACCTCAACAGGAGGAGATCACGGCTCTCGACCAGACCACGACTGCCACTCTCGCCCAGACTACAGCCCTCACCGGCACCAACAGGTTTTTCACTTCCTTTTGCTGTGGACTTGGGGGAACCACGCGGGTCTCAGCACAAGGGCAAACAAACCCCTTTGGGTTTGTACCCCAGGACACTGGGTTATACTGCTGGGTTTTGTGAGTTGACAGCAATTTCCCTTTGTGTCAGTGTATTTATTGTAATATTATTATTAAATTTTAGCTCTCACTTATAATCTCTCTCATGGTGAGTTCATTTCCCCTGCTGGTTCGCCTTTAAACCAGCACAAGTATTAATTGGCAGGAAACTCAACATGGACCAACAGTGTGCCCAGGTGGCCAAGAAGGCCAATGGCATCCTATCCTGTATCAAAAATAGTGTGGCTAGCAGGACCAGGGAAGTGATCCTTCCCCTGTATTCTGCATTGGTGAGGCCACACCTTGAGTACTGTGTTCAGTTCTGGACCCCTCAGTTCAGGAAAATATTGAGGTGCTGTAGCGGGTCCAGAGAAGAGCAACAAGGCTGGTGAAGAGATTGGAGCATAAGTCCTATGGGGAGAGGCTGAGGGAGCTGGGGTTGTTTAGTCTTGAAAAGAGGAGGCTCAGAGGTGACCTCATCACTGTCTAGAACTACCTGAAGGGAAGTTATAGCCAGGTGGGGGTTGGTCTCTTCTCCCAGGCACTCAGCAGTAGGACAAGGGGGCACGGGCTCAAGCTCTGCCAGGGAAAATTTAAGTTGGATATCAGAAAAAAATTCTTTCCAGAGAGAGTAATCAGGCATTGGAATGGCCTGCCCAGAGAGGTGGTAGATTCACCATCCCTGGAGGTTTTTAAACTGAGATTGGACGTGGCACTGAGTGCCATGATCTAGTAAACAGACTGGAGTTGGAGTTGGATGATCTCAGAGCTTTTTTCCAACCCAATCGATTCTATGATTCCATGATTTTAAGTTTGATATAACAAATCATTCTTTCGCCTTCCCATCAAACACAAATCCCACCATTCTAGGTATAAATCACCCAAGAATACTCAGTCTCCTGAGGGATAGACCTAAGCGGAGAGAAAACTAAGAATGAACATTTACTTTCCTGTAGATAAAATAGCAGTGAGGTGGTGCCGGGCCTAATCAGCAGAGCAGCACATAGCACGTCAACCTAGCACCACAGCCATCAGCAAAAAGGGGCAAGCTCCTCCTCCTCCACTGTATTTATATCCCAGTTTGCGTCATCTGGTATGAAATATTTCTTTGATTGCTTAAGTCAGGTGACACCTGTCCCTCCTAATCTATGTAACACTAGCAGGGCCTACTAAAATTAAGACCTACATCTAGGCCTAACTAAAACTAAGGCCTAAACTATCACACTTAGGTAAAGAAAAAAAAAAGTCGGTTTTTTGAGCTCCCCAGGGTCTGGGCGTGAGAGTCAAAGACGTGTCCTTCATAGAAGTATAGTCAGTGCTTTGATTTATTGTTTTCATTACGCACACACATATCACATACTTTCTGAGTCCACGAATAGTACAGGAATATTGCTTTCTTTACCATGCAACTTGATTGGTACTTCTCTCTAAACTATGCCTTTCTGTATCACTATCCCTGCCTGCATCTCCTAGCAGCAGCTGCTGCATACCTTATTGTTTACTGCTCATCTTGAAGCAGGCTCAAGGATACAGGGGCCCTGTTTCCCTCTCCATCGGCTGGGTTGTGCACAAAAGCTTCTAAGTTCAAATTTCCCCCAACAAATGCCCTCTTTTCTTTTTGCACAACCCAGGCTAGGTTGTTTTCAACACTAGCCGTTTCATACAACTTAAGGCACAGCTAAGCACAAGCAAGCAGATTAAAATAGTAGTTAAGCACACAACACTTTGCTTAAATAAATTTTGTAGCTACTTGGTAATACACAATGACTTAAACCAATTACTGAAGGGAGAAGTTGAAACTGTTAATTGCTAAAATCTTTCTTGCAGTTGTTAAGACTTTCATGTATAGATTGGGAATGACTAGATAGGTTTACACAACACATTTTTTTTACAGTCCTTGCATTTATGGCTTTGAGCTAACAGCAGAAAGTTTATGGCCGCCCTATTTTGCAAAATTGCATGTTTGATGCTATTCACATGAGTGGTCAATTTTGAAAGAGTTTTTGGTGTTACGTTTAGTTCTTTTTGCTGTTTAACAAGCTAATTGTTGAATTAACTTTAAAGATTTTACGGTGACTTTTATTAAACATGTCTTAAATGGGTCTTTGTTAGGCCTTCTTTTTAGTAAATTGAATAAATAAATATTAAATTTTAGCTTTTTTAATTAAAAATTAAAAGCAGATGATGTTACTACTAGTTTATTTATATAGTCTTTTAGCCATCTTAAATTTGCATGAAAAGACACTGAATGATTTGACAAATTCATGTAGCACATTTATTCAATTTTTTAAAACTAAGGATTTAAAAGCTGTGCTGAAAGCAAAGAAAATTAAAGGCAACTCTAATTTGCAATAATGCATACATAATGTATGTCAATAGTAAGACAAGGCATTTACATTTTGCAGGTAGTTTTTTGGTCTTTTAAGATGCATTCATTAGTCATTACAAACATCAGAGGACAGATACACACACACACACTGTCATTTTGACAATTTTCTCTTTTTGTAATTGTGCCATAAAAAATAGCCTTTTGCAGGGCCCTTGCAGAAGACCAGTTGCACTTGGTGTTAACCACAGCACAATTGTCACAATTACAAAAAATTTCCAATTTAGTTTTGACCATAGATAAAAACTTTTTAGTTATAATCTATTTATAGTCCATTTTGAAGCAATTTGTTTAGCTACTTTTATTCATCATTTACTCTATTATTCAGTCATTCACTTTTGTCCCCCCCTTTTTACTTTTTTTACAACACATGCTTTTAAAATTTTTAACATTCATTATTTTAAACTAGTAACAGAAAGTTATTTGCTGTCGTATATTGTAACATAGCAAGCTTAATACTATTTACTAAAAGTATTAGCTAATAGCATATTTAAAGCTAAAAATGCAAAATTGTATTAAAGAAACTTAATTGCTGCAGCATTATGTTATTTTACTTAGTTTTTATTTTAACTTTTTATTAAATTAACTTTACTTTGCTAACTTAATTAACATCTTAACTTTTTTTTAAAGTAATGTTATTTTGCTTACTTAACTTCTTAATTTTTTTTAACAAATTAAAAACATTTTTCTATTAGCTTAATAACTTACCTATCATAACAAAAGAAAAAACATTATTTTGTTTGCATAACATCATTATTTTCTATAACAAATGAAAAAACATTCCTGCAGGCTTTGTCATTGATGCATCAAGAAAAACTTAAAAGCTTTAACAGAAATATAACAATATTACACAACATTATTACTATAAACTGGCTATGTTGCATTGAGTCTCACATTCATAAAAACAGATTTTTAATACTTTTTAAGTCTTGCAATTTTAGTGCTACTCGTGTCAAACATGCATCTTTGCATTTAAAAGAACATATTTAAACCAATTTAATGCTTTATAACTAAAACTATTATTTGTTTTAATTTACTTTGGCATTTTAAAAGGAGCTATTTTTTCCTGAAAATGCTCAAAATCAACAGATGGAAACACATCAAGCACCACCAGGTGTCATGAATCTTGCATCTGAGGGATCAAATTTAAAGCTTTAATTAGTCACTCTAAAGTTCTGTCATTTGATCTTGATTTAGTCAGAGGAAACTGGTTGTTCTTATCCAACGTTGACTTCAACCTGGGGAGACAAAAATAGTTCTATATTATACTCTACTAGTATATTTTTAGCTTTTACTCTGTGTAGTAAATAGTTCTGAATAAGATCTTTCATCTGTTCACTTGTCTGTTCATTTATCATAATAAATAATTAATTTTATATAAATATATCTGATTTGCTACTCTTAAAAACCTGCGGGACAAAGTGATTTAATCACACCTCTATAATTCCTTAAATTTAAACCATTGACACAGTTCAAGGCTAAGACTGGATTCAGCCGCACCTAAACTCCTCTGAGAGGGAGTTTAGAAAGCAAGGGACGTTGTGACTCAATGGCAGGGCTTCTTTAATGACTTTGTCTAAGCCTTCCACTCTCTCCCCTGACACACTGCAGACCCATGTGTCGATGTCAACACCCAAAACTCACCCCCCCCCCCATGTTCCTTCCCCCTCTCTGTGTGTTTTTTCCCTGAGTTTTTTCCATGTCATGAAGGTACCTTGAAAGTTTCCCTGGGTCTGAAAGAGTTCTACACCCCTTCCCTGCCCTGCTGCAGCAAATCCCACCACTCCTGAGGCGGCACAGGGCGGCAGGTGTTCCTGAAGCCCATGTGCCCCCTGCTCACAGTCTTTGTATCCCCTGGGGTTCCTTCCCCACCCTGGATGTCCTGGATGCCTTCCAGCCTAACCCTGCCCCCAGATATGCTGTCCAAACCCCTCCAAACCTGGCCCCTATCAGGACCCTTATAACCCAGACCACAACCAGAAATAAAGGCTTTTGGTATTTTTCCACCACTCCTGCATGTGTCTGGATTATTCCGGGAGCCGTTCTCCGACTCGGACCTGAGACCCATGGGCCCCTATTACCCATAGTCTGACTACTTGCTGACACCTGATTTTTCACTCACTTGAGTCTCTCTCTAGTTGCTGGCATCGCAGACACACAAGCACCATGACTCATAGTCTGACTCCAGTTGCTAGCACTTTGATCTCTGTGGCGGGTTGATGCTGGCTGGACACCAGGTGCCCTTTAAGCTGCTCTTTCACTCCCTCTCAGCTGGACAGGGGTGTCATGACCCAGTGAGTTAGGTTGAGCTGGCAAAATGTCAACTCCTCAACACAGAGAGAATCCACTCCCCCCCACCAAGGGAAGAGGAGGGAGAAAAACTCAAAGAGAAGAAAAAAAGGAAAAACAAAACCCAAAATAGCAAGCTTCTTATATTTATACAAAAGAGAGACAATTAAAAACAGAATAGGATATAACACATATATATATATACCAATGTGAGAAAAAAACAACAAAAAAACAAACCACCACCAACAACAACCACCTAGTCGCCCACCCAAACAACACAGACCTCCACCACCTCAGCTCACAAAAACACTCCAACAAACTCCCTCTAAAGGATATCTGGCAAGAGAGGAGAAAACCAACAACAAAGGGGAAAAAAAAGTATTTCCCAAACCAAAAAGCCGTGAAGTGGCGATGAGGCCTAACACCCCCAGTAACGGTGATAGCAGGTCCACTCAGCACCTGGTCATGAAGGAAACCTGAGCTAGGCACCTCCTACACCTTCTTTTATACTTGATTTGATGTCAAATGATATGCAATATCTCTTTGGTTGCTTAAGTCAGGTGATGCTTGTCCCCTCTAATCTATGTAGACTCTCTGGGCCTGATGAACTGAGGTCTAGCTAAAACTAAAGCCAAAACTACCACAATCTCCACCCCTTATTTCATATCATGACATTAAAACTCATATCTCATTTCTATTATTTCCCGCACTTGAACAGTCCTTGTTCTTTCCAGGGCCGTCTACGGCCCCTCCATATTGTAGGCATTAGTCCATTACAGTGGGCTGGATACTTCGGGCAGGAAAAGCAGTTCATCATTGGACACCAACACTGATTCAGCTCAGGTCTTCTTCACCCGATGGTTCATTTCCTGCAACATACAACTCAGAAAACAAGTTACTTTTTTCTCCAAGGTTAAAACTCCTTGAGGCACGAACTGGGTCATCCCATCTTCTCTCATTACCCACCAAGTGCATCCTGGGCCCTGAGGAAAAACAATCCCACGGATGGGTTTACTTTTGTTCAAGGCAGGACTAACCCAGACTGCTTTACCCAGCATACCTCTCAAGTGAATTACAGTTACTTTGTTTCCATCCACAATGTGAAGGGACTCTGACTGGGCAGGACCAGCTCAGCTGACAGAACCCCTAGTGTTGACTAACCATGTAGCCTTTGCTAGGTGCTGATCCCAATTCTTGAAAGTCCCCTCACCCAATGCTTTCAGAGTGGTTTTCAATAGTCCATTATACCGTTCAACCTTCCCAGCAGCTGCTGCGTGGTATGGGATATGGTACACCCATTCAATGTCATGTTCTTTTCCCAAGTGGTAACCAGACTATTCTTAAAATGAGTCCCATTGTACGACTCAATTCGCTCTGGACTACCATGTTGCCACAATACTTGCTTTTCAAGACCCAGGATGGTGTTTCAGGCAGTGGTGTAAGGCACTGGCTATGTCTCCAACCATCCTGTAGTTGCCTCCACCATAGTAAGCACATAGCACTTACCTTGGCGAGTCTGTGGCAGTGTGATATAATCAACTTGCCAAGCCTTCCCATATCTGTATTTGTCCCATCGCCCACCATACCACATGGGCTTCACTCTCTTGGCTTGTTTAATTGCGGCACATGTCTCACAATCATGGATAACCTGGGAAATAGTGGCCATGGTTAAATCCACCCCTCGGTCTTGTGCCCACCTATAGGTGGCATCTCTGTCTTGATGGCCTGAGGCATCGTGGGCCCATTGAGCCAGGAACAACTTTCCTTTATGTTGCCAGTCCAGATCTACCTGTGACACCTTAACTCGGGCAGCTCGGTCTGCCTGTTCATTGTTGTGATGTTCCTCATTAGCTCGGTATTTTGGTACATGGGCATCCACATGGCGAATTTTCACAGTCAATTTCTCTATCCAGGTGGTGATGTCTTGCCGCCATATATCAGCAGCCCAAATGGCTTTCCCTCTACATCTGCAATTGGTCTTCTTCCATCAGCTTAGACATCCCCACAGGGCATTGGCTATCATCCACGAGTCAGTGTAGAGGTAAAGCCTTGGCCACCTCTCTCGTTCGGCAATGTCCAGGGCTATTGAACAGCTTTGAGCTCTGCAAACTTACTCAATTCACTTTCTCCCTCAATATCCTCTGCTACTTGTCGAGTGGGACTCCAAACAGTTGCTTTCCACCTTCGGATTTTCCCTACAACATGACAAGAACCATCAGTGAAAAGGGCGTAACGTTTTTTTTTCTTCAGGCAACTGGTTGTATGGTGGGGCTTCCTCGGCTGAGTTCACCTGTTCTCCCTCCTCCTCATCTGCCAGACTGAAATTCTCACCTTCAGCCCAATTTGTTATGATCTCAAGGATTCCAGGGTGACTTGGTTTTCCTATTTGAGCATGCTGTGTAATCAGAGCAATCCACTTGCTCCATGTGGTATCAGTGGCATGATGTGGGGAGGACACTTTCCCTTTAAACATCCAGTTCAACACTGGTAGTCAAGGTGCTAGGAGAAGCTGTGCTTCTGTGCCAATTACCTATAAGGCTGCTTTTATCCCCTCATAAGCTGCTAGGATCTCTTTCTCTCTAGTGGTGTAGTTTGCTTCAGATCCTCTGTAGCTGCGACTCCAGAATCCAAGTGGTCGGCCCCGTGTATCACCAGACACTTTTTGCCAGAGGCTCCAGGAAGGACCATTGTCTCCAACTGCAGAATAAAGCACATTTTTCACATCTGGTCCTGTCTGGACTGGTCCAAGGGCCACAGCATCTGCGATTTCTTGCTTGATCTGTTTAAAAGCTTGTTGATGTTCAGGCCCCCATTGGACTTCTTACGAGTCACTAGGTAGAGAGGGCTCATGAGCTGTCTGTATTCTGGAATATGCATTCTCCAGAAACCTATGGTCTCCGGGAAAGCTTGTGTTTCCTTCTTGTTAGTCGGTGCAGCCACCGCTGCAATCTTGTTGATGACTTCTGCTGGGTTCTGTCACTGTCCATCTTGCCACTTCAACCCCGGGAACTGAATCTCTCTGGCAGTTCCCTTGACCTTGCTGTTTTTGATGGCAAAACCGACTCTAAGGAGAATTTGAATGATTTTCTCTCCTTTTTCAAAAACTTCCTTTGCTGTGTTCCCCTGATACAATAATGTCATTGATGCCTTAGAGGGTTTTTGATTTTTTCTAATTTTCTAATATAGATTTTAGAAGTTATTGTAATTGTAGTGAAGATGCAGACTTTAATGTGTTAGTATTAAGTTCAATCTTTATATATGCCAATCTCTACCCCATATCAATGGCTCAAATTCCAGTAGTTATTTAGCCTTCTTCTCAAGGTAGAAAGCTGAAGAATATCAGAAGGCCTGCAGCACAAGACATAAACATAGGCCAACAACGTCGGGGTTTACGAACACTGGAAAACCTCCAAGCCCTACATCTGCTGAGGAAGATGAGGAACAGAGGGTCCCAAATCTCCCCCAGACTCATTTTCTAACGGGGTGTGCCAGAGGCGGGACGGGGATGGACCGAGGGATGTGTAAAATAGGGAATGGGTAGACAATATTATAAAACCTATGGAAAATCAGGGTTCAGTACACGCGTCGATATGTATTCCTGGATTACCCTGGGTGCTCGTTAAAGCCACTGCTCTCTTATCTCCCACTAAAATTGCCTTGGGGTCTTTTTTCTCTGCAGACTTTTCAGGCATCATCATCAATGTATTGCAATGTTCTGGGTCCTCACCCTTCTCTAGTGTAGTCTGAATCAGTCCATGACAAATCATAGGGCTGTGCTTCCACCCCTGGAGCAGTCAGTTCCAGGTGTACTGCACGCCCCTCCACGTAAAAGCAAAGTGCGGCCTGCACTCTGCTGCCAGGGGGATGGAAAATAACCCATTTGCAATGTCAATGGTGGCATACCATTTAGCTGCCTTGGACTCCAGCTCATACTGGAACTCCAGCATGTCTGGCACAGCAGTAACTCAGTGGTGGGGTAACTTCATTTAAACTCTAATAGTCTACAGTCAATCTCCATCCTCCATCAGACTTACGCACAGGCCAGATGGGGCTGTTGAAGGGTGAATGGGTCTTGCTGACCACCCCTTGACTCTCCAACTCTCAGATCAACTTATGGATGGGAATCACAGAGTCTCTGTTGGGTATTGCCGTCGACACAGTTCGGGTGGCAATTGGCACTTGTTGGTGTTTGACTCCTAACAATCCTACAACAGAGGGATCTTCTGAAAGGCCAGGCAGGGCGGACAACTGTTTAAGTCTCTCTGCAGCCACTACGGTCACACCAAAAGCCCATCAATAGCCCTTTGGATCTTTGAAGTATCCTCCTTTGAGGTAGTCCATGCCAAGAATGCAAGGGGCTTCTGGGCCAGTCACAATGGGATGCCTTTCCCATTTGTCTCCTGTAAACTCACTTTGGCCTCTACCACCGATAATTCTTGGCTTCCCTCGTCACTCCACAGATCCAGACAGGCTGTCTGCTTTTATGCCTCAATGGCATCAATGTGCATTGTGCACCTGTATCTACTAAAGTTTGATATTTTTGTGGGTCAGATGTGCCAGGCCACCGAATCCACACAGTCCAATACACTCTGTTGCCCCTCTCCTCCTCCTGGCCGGAGGCAGGACCCCTCTATTGCTGCTCCTGGTCAGAGTATTCACCATCTGACTTCAGCGATGTTCTGTCAGGGGCTCCTCCATCAGAATTGAGGGAGTTGCCCTTTTTGTGTCTCGGAGATCAATGTTTCTTTTCTGGGGTCTTTGCCTCAACTATGTGGACAGCTTTTTTACCAGCTAACTTTTGTATTAATTCTTGTAGCTGGGCTCCAAGCTTAGAGGTGGGTTTACCATCCCACTTCTTCATGTCCTTTCCCAGTTCACGTAGACTAGACCACACCCAATTACGTTGACTACATGCTTTAGTCTTGGGGGTTTCCTTTTTCCTGTGTGCAGTATGAGGCGACCGTGAACAAGACTGAGATCGAGACCGAGACTGTGGCCTTTCCTCAGTTTCGTCTTTGTCAGAGTCCTCATAGGACACCTTTCTCTCAGTAACTTGTTGGTCACAAGACTTAGAGCTGTCCGTAGAGTCTGAAAGGTTGGCCCGCAGAGTGTCAAGACCCTCTCCTATTGTCCGTAATGATGCCGTGAGTGAACCCAAAAACAGGACTCCGAGCCAATTTAGAATCATAGAATCATAGAATTGATTGGGTTGGAAAAGACCTCCAAGATCATCGAGTCCAACCCTTGGTCCAACTCTAGTTTATTTACTAGATCATGGCACCCAGCGCCACGTCCAATCTGTGTTTAAAGATCTCTAGGGATGGTGAATCCACCACCTCTCTGGGCAGGCCATTCCAATGCCTGATTACTCTCTCTGTAAAAAATTTTTTTCTGATATCCAACTTAAATTTCCCCTGGCAGAGCTTAAGCCCGTGCCCCCTTGTTCTATTGCTGAGTGCCTGGGAGAAGAGACCAGCCTCCACCTGGCTAGAACTTCCCTTCAGGTAGTTATAGACAGTGATGAGGTCACCTCTGAGCCTCCTCTTCTCCAGGCTAAACAACCCCAGCTCCCTCAGCCTCTCCCCATAGGACTTGTGCTCCAGTCCCTTCACCAGCCTTGTTGCTCTTCTCTGGACCTGCTCCAGCATCTCAATATCCTTTCTGAACTGAGGGGCCCAGAACTGAACACAGTACTCAAGGTGTGGCCTCACCAATGCAGAGTACAGGGGAAGGATCACTTCCCTGGTCCTGCTGGTCACGCTATTTTTGATACAGGACAGGATCCCATTGGCCTTCTTGGCCACCTGGGCACACTGTTGACTCATGTTGAGCTTCCTGTCAATTAGTACTCCAAGGTCCCTTTCTGCCTGGCTGCTCTCCAGCCACTCTGTGCCCAGCCTGTAGCACTGCATGGGGTTGTTGTGGCCAAAGTGCAGGACCCGGCACTTGGCCTTATTGAACTTCATCCCATTGGAATCAGCCCATCTCTCAAGTCTATCCAGATCCCTCTGCAGAGCCCTCCTGCCTTCCAGCAGGTCGACACTCCCTCCCAACTTGGTGTCATCAGCAAATTTGCTGATGATGGACTCAATCCCCTCATCTAAATCATCAATAAAGATGTTAAACAGGACTGGACCCAATACAGACCCCTGGGGAACACCACTGGTGACTGGCCGCCAGCTGGATGCAGCTCCGTTCACCAGCACTCTCTGGGCCTGACCCTCCAGCCAGCTCTTAATCCAGGAGAGGGTACACTTGTCCAAGCCATGGGCTACCAGCTTTTTCAGGAGTATATTATGGGAGACAGTATCAAAGGCCTTGCTGAAGTCCAGATAGACACATCCACAACCTTCCCCTCATCCACCAGGTGGGTCACCTGATCGTAAAAAGAGATCAGGTTGGTCAGACAGGACCTGCCCCTCCTAAACCCATGCTGGCTGGGTCTAATCCCTTGTCCACCCTGAAGGTGCTGTGTGATTGCACTCAGGATGAACTGCTCCATAACCCTGCCAGGCACGGAGGTCAGGCTGACAGGCCTATAGTTGCCAGGGTCCTGCTTGCAGCCCTTTTTGTGGATTGGGGTGACATTGGCCAACCTCCAATCATCTGGGACCTCCCCAGAGAGCCAGGACTGTTGGAAGATGATGGAGAGCGGTTTGGCAAGCTCTTCTGCCAGCTCCTTCATCACCCTGGGATGGATCCCATCTGGTCCCATTTAGTGTGGGATAAGATAAAAAGGTACATTCTTTAATGTCTAGGCTTAGGGCTTTTAGGAATACATGATGACATCTCTGTGCACCCCCCCCCCCCGAACACTGTTTTCTATGGGTTTTATAATATGATCCCTCCAATCATTATTTTACACATTTCTCAGTCCAGCCCCAGTCCCACCCCTGTGCCATCCCCCAGGATTTGGGGTTGGGGTCATGGGACACTCTGTTCTTCATTTTCCTCTTCCTCGGGCTTTTGGAGTTCTTCCAATGTTCTGAGTCCCAAGGTTGTTGGTTTATGTTTGGTCTTGTTCTGCAGGCCTTTCTGATAGTCTTCAGCTTTTCTCCCTTGAAGAGAGCTGTAGGGAGAAATCTAAACAGCACAGGCCATAGCCTGCTGTTAGAGGCTTGTATGCCCAACCGAGTCTATGCAGAAAATAGCAAGGC
Source organism: Pithys albifrons albifrons (assembly GCF_047495875.1). Classification (NCBI taxonomy): domain Eukaryota; kingdom Metazoa; phylum Chordata; class Aves; order Passeriformes; family Thamnophilidae; genus Pithys; species Pithys albifrons. Next base: position 970,766 of record NC_092483.1, on the reverse strand, counting down.
CTGTGTCCTTGAGATAGTTTCAAAAGACTTGCAGTAAACAGCAGCAGACGAAAAACCAATCGAGTCGTGTCGTGAGGGGCGTAGACACTAGCTATTAGCCAATAATGCACTTGTATTAGTTGCGCGCTTTTAGAAGTATGAGATATAAGTAAGTGTGTAATAAACAATAAACTGAGCATTGATGATTACTTCTGTGAAGAGAAATCTTTGACTCCGCGCTGTAACCTTGGTGGCTCCTTACTTTAAATGGTGGAGAACACGGGCAAAAGACAATGAAGAGTTGCCTTAGCAATCGAAAAGGAGACCGGGACAAGGTGGCCTCTTGGCAGCAGAAGTTCTGCGCTGAACTAAGGCCGAGGAAGCGGGATAGGAGAGCTCTGCCAAAAAAGCTGTGGAAGCCGTGGCTGAGGTAGGAAGGATCGTTCCCTTCCCCCTATCATTTTACATTAACGGGAAAAATAGAGACTGAGATCGCAGCTGCAAAAGAGCTTATGCTTTATATTCTCGCAAAGCGAGGGAAAGCAGTTAGCGAAAAGCTTTTTGAGAAGCTCGTAAAGTAAACGCAAAATAGGAAACTTTTTTCCCAGTGTTACAGCGTTTTAAGTTGTTTACGCGGGAAGCCATGAGGAAAAGCCTCTGGTATAAACTCAGTATTAGGAAAAAACTTGCAAAAGGCACGTTGCGAGACATAAAATCTAAAGGGACTGCTGGCTTTTTTCGTGCTAGCTGCAAACAGTTCCCGTTGCCACCGCAGTCTTCTCACTGCAAGCCACCCTGGAAGGACACCTTTGAAAGTCGCGTACAAGTACTGGCTTTCCCCTCGCTCCCGCCGCCGCTTCTCGCTGTCCCGGGGGTCACCGTTGCGGCTCCGCTCCGCTCTGCGGGGACTGCTGCCCAACCCCCTCGTCGCGCTGCCCGCCCTGGCTGCCGCCGCTCAGCTCCAGCTCCCCCCATGGGATCGCCCTGCTAGGGGTCCCAGCATCGGCGCAAGAAGAAAACCAGCACAAAACTAGAATTAGGAAAAGATCTGTACTAGCAAAAGAACAGTATAGCCCCCATCGCTCCACGTGGGCTTTGTTCTGTACCGTCTCCAGCTCCACATTTTTTTTCAGTCTGCATAAGTTGCCAAAAACTGCTGTCTTAACTCTGTTTTGCTTCGTTCTCATCTGTGAAGGCTGCACAACCTTGTTTTCAGCTGTATACCAGCTTTGCAATGCGAAAGAATCTTTGCTGTGCAATTTAAAAATGGCGCTTCTTTCTGTCATGTGCAACTCTCACAAGAGCTCCTGGGTAATGTAGTCTTGCAAGGAACTCTGGGAGTTGTAGTTCTGACATGCACATGACAGACGCAAACTGTGTCAGCGTAACAAAAAGCAGGCAGCCTAGACGGACTTTGGCAAACATCAGCCCAGCTTGCCTTTGAAACAACGGAACACAAGCACCTGATGCCCTGAAATCACAGCTTTACAATGCATCATGCAAAGACAGAATGCAGCATCTTTCTCCAGCATTTCAAAGGGCAACAAAGAAGTCTAGAAGAGATCTGTTGAACTGATTTCTTTGTGAATTTGGCTTTTATTAAATAGTGATAAAGTGTTGTGAGCATTTAATAATTTGGAGAAAAGTTTCTATTTTTTTCTCCACAGGTTGAAATCAACGTTGGATAAGACCAACAAGTTTCCTCTGACTGAATCAAGATCAGATGGCAAAACTTTTAAGTGACTGATTAAAGCTTTTAATTTGATCCCTCAGATTCAAATTCATAACACCTACTAATAATTAATGTGTTTCCATTTGTTAGTATTAAGCATTTTCAAGAAGCTCTTTTTAGGAGTGCCAAAGTGAATTAAAACACATAATACTTTTGGCTATATAGCATTAAATTAGTTAAGATATGTTCTTTTAAATACAAAAATGCATATTTACCACAAGTAACACTAGAATTGCAAGACTTAAAAGTGTTAAGATCTGTCTTTATGAATATAAGACTTAATGCAACATAACCAGTTTATAAAAATAATGTTGTTTAGTGTTGTTATATTTCTGTTAAGATTTTTCAAGCTTTTTGGTGCACCAATGACAATACTGGCCAGAATAGTTTTTTCATTTGTTAAAAAGATAATAATGTTTATCTTTTGTTAAAGAAGTTAAATTGTTAAGCTAATAGAATGATATTTTTAATTCGTTAAGCAAATAAGAGTTTTAAGTGAAATAAAACAGTCTTTTTAATTTGTTAAAAAATTAAAATGTTAAGCAAAATAAATTAAAAGTTAAAATAGTAATTAAATTAGCAGAGTAATGATACTTTAGTAAAAAGTTAAAATATTAAGTAAGCAGAGTGATGTTAATTTAGTAAAAATTTAGAGTAATAGCTAAGTAAAATAAAATAATGCTGCAGCAATTGTTTCTTCAATACAGTTCTGCATTTATAGCCGTAAGTATGCTATTAGCTAATACTTTTAGTAAATACTATTAAGCTTGCTACATTGCAATATAAAACAGCAATTAATTTTCTGTTACTAGTTCAAAATAATGAATGTTAAAAATTTTAAAAGCATGTGTTGTAGAAATTAAAAAAGGGGGAGAAAAGTGAAAGCGAATGATAGAGTGAATGATAAAGTAAATAATAAAGTGAATAATAAATTAAGGTAGCTAAACAAATTGCTTCAAAATGAACTATAGATAGATTATAACTAAAATGTTTTTATCTACGGTGAAAATTAGATTCTGGATTTTTGTGATTGTGACAATTGTGCTGTAGGTAACATCAGGTGCAAGTGGTCTTCTGCAACAGCCCTGCAGAAGGCTACTGCTGCCATTTGTGTGGCACAATTACAGAAAGAGAGAATTGTCAAAATGAAAGTGTGTGTGTGTGTGTGTCTATCCTCTGATGTCTGAAATGACTGATAAATACATCCTTAAAAACCAAAAAACTACCTGTAGAATGTAGATGCCTTGCCTTACCACTGATTTAGATAAGTATTAGGCATGCACTATTGCAAATTAGAGTTGCTTTTAATTTTCTTTGCTTTCAGCACAGCTTTTAGCTCAAAGCCTTAGTTTTGAAGAATTGAATAGATGTGCTGCATGAATTTATCAGATCATTTAGTGTTTTTTCATGTAGATTTAAGATAGCTAAAAGGCTATATGAAAAAGCTAATGGTAACATCATCTGCTTTTGATTTTTGGTTGAAAAAGCTTAGATTTAATTGTTAGTTATTCAATTTACTAGAAAGAAGGCCTAACAACTGTTTTAGTCACTGTAGTTATTTTAGTTCTATCTCTTTGATTGCTAACAAAACTAAAGAAAATTCTTTTTGTCTCTCTATAGCAACATCCAAAGACCCGTTTAAGACATGTTTAATAAAAGTCACCACAAAATCTTTAAAGTTAATTCAACAATTGGCTTGTTGAACAGCAAAAGAACTAAACGTAACGCCAAAAACCCTTTCAAAATTAACCACTGATGTGGATAGCATCAAACATGCAATTTTACAAAATAAGGCAACCATAAACTTCCTGCTGTTAGCTCAAAGCCATGAATGCAAAGACTTTGAAAAGATGTGCTGTATGAATATACCTGATCATTCCCAATCTATACATAAGAGCCTTAAGCAACTGGAAGAAAGTTTTCACCAATTAACAGTTTCAACTTCTCTGTCTCGGTTTGAGGGGAAAAACCAAAATGTTTTACCCACAAGCAGGGGAGGGGCCTCCTCCACAATAATCACACCACTCTTTATCAAATTTAAGAAAAGGAATTTTAATACAAGAAGGATAACTGCTATATATATATATATATATGTAAACAGACTAGTGCAACCCACTTCCCCAACACCATAAGAGAGAAAAAAAAAACAACAACAAAACCCAGCAGGTTTTCCTCCGGGAGAAAGGGTTATACTTAAGTGTCCTTGTCACAACCCGGCTGGCTGCAGAGTGAGTTTCAGTCCCTCTCCAGCGAAACAGACGAGCAGTGGGCTTTCAGATGGACTCAGTCTCTTCCCCCTGTGTTCCCCGTCCAAGAAACAGAAAGGTACGAGCAACCAGCAGCAAATCCAAGGCAGGCAGCAGCACGGCAGGAAAACAGCCGTCCGAAGTAGGCAGCGGCAAGACAGCCAGGGAAAACCCCAGCAGTAACCAGCAGGGCAGCCTGCCTCCTTGGAGCCCCCACTCCCCCGTTCCGCTGAGCCAAGACTGAGAAGAATATCCAAAAAAAAAACCAAAAGAGACAAACCTGCCCCCACCCCAGCGATCACAGTTAACTGCTTCTTTTGTTAACCGCTGGCCTGGGCAGTTAAGTGGCAGGGGAGAGAATTTACATAATAATCCCAAACTACAACATTATCCACCCCTAAATTCTCTTCCATGCTGATACTCTACATTAAACTTAAATTTTCTTTCAAATAATTAAGTGTTTACAAATACAGTAATATGAGTCGTTTACCCAGAGATAAGTTCCCCTTGAGGTACACATCGTGTCTCTCCATCTTCCTGCATCACCCACCAGGTGGACCCAGATCCTTGAGCAAAGACAACCCCACGAATGGGTTTGCCTTTGCCTGAGGCAGGGTTGATCCAGACTGTTTTCCCTAGCATACCTCTCAGGTGTATTACAGGGACTTTGTCTCCATCTACAGTGTGAAGGGGTTCTGATTGGGCAGGGCCGGCTCGATTGACAGAGCCTCTAGTGTTGACTAGCCATGTAGCCTTTGCTAAGTGTTGATCCCAGTGTTTGAAAGTCCCTCCACCCAACGCCTTCAAAGTGGTTTTCAACAGTCCATTACACCGCTCAACTTTCCCGGCAGCTGGTGCATGGTAGGGGATATGATACACCCACTCAATGCCATGTTCTCTCGCCCAGGTAGCAACTAAGCTGTTTTTGAAATGAGTTCCATTATCTGACTCAATTCGTTCTGGGGTGCCATGTCGCCACAGCACTTGTTTTTCCAGGCCTAGGATGGTGTTCCGAGCAGTGGCGTGAGGCACTGGGTGTGTCTCCAGCCACCCTGTGGTTGCTTCCACCATGGTGAGCACATAGCGCTTGCCTTGGCGGGTCTGTGGCAGTGTGATGTAGTCAACCTGCCAGGCCTCCCCGTACTTATACTTATCCCAGCGTCCACCATACCACAGGGGCTTCACTCTCTTAGCCTGCTTAATGGCAGCACATGTCTCGCAGTCGTGGATAACCTGAGAGATAATGTCCATGGTTAAATCCACCCCTCGGTCTCGTGCCCATTTATAAGTGGCATCTCTGCCCTGATAGCCCGAGGCATCATGGGCCCATCGAGCCAAGAACAGCTCTCCCTTGTGCTGCCAG